>NC_050453.1:1830905-2430905 GCF_903995425.1 Onychomys torridus | reverse complement strand
TCTGCTGAGACTGACACGCTCATCTTCCTGGTGTTAGCTTGCCCTTCTTTCAACCCCGTCCCCACTCTCCAGCACCACTCAAAGCTTAATAGAGTGCCTGGCAAGCTGGCCCCCCAAAAGTACACACTGACCACAACACCCCAGCCCAAAGCCTCGGAAGACACCTCAGCCTGAATGAGGGTCAGGCCTTGACCACTGCACTTGAACCCACCTCTTTGTGACTTCTGAACTACACAGCCCTGAATTCTGCGTCCAAGCCTTTCCTTTGCACCAAAAATCTTACCTCTCCCAACTGTGTGTTATTCCTTCACAGAAAAGTGCCTCACGGCAGTCTACTGTGCCAGGTATATCCCTGGCTCCAGGCATAGGTTAGAGCTGGTGACCCCTGGACAGTCACACTCTTAGCCCCTACCATGCCTAATCAATTCAAACAACGAGTACATGTTCCTGTCTTACCTGGTACATGGCAAGATTCCTGAGAGCATCTAAGGCTCCATCCATTCTGCACAGCAAGACACACTAATTCTCAGTATTCACATGAACTACCAAATGATCCAAATGTCATCCCTTGCATGCAGGTTATCTCCAGGTCTGTGCTCACTGCACTCAGGTGACCCTCAGGCCCCTCTCCATGCCCTCTCATTGAGAAGCAGCAAAGTGAAGTAACTTGCTCAAAGATCCAAACGGAAACATGCCAAATGACATGCAGCTACGCTAAATACCCAGGACAACAGTGAGCAACGTAAACAGGGAAGCCCAGGCAGTCTATCTGCACAGCAAATATGTAGAGGCTTCAGGACAGTGGCTTCTCACGTCTGTCCAGGCTTAGAGCTGTGTAAGATCCGGCAACTCTATTCCTCCTCTTACATAAAAGTCAGCAGATCCAACTGAGCCAAACAAGGACTCAGCTTCCTCCACAATGAAGGCCAATGGCGGAAAACTAAGAAAGGCAGACACAGAAAAACACCAGCTTGGCCTGCCAACCCAGGAGCAGACAGGGAGTGTGGAAACCCATGTCCAGCTGGCTGCCATTTGGTCACAGGATGGTGACCATGGAGGGAGTTGGGGGTGGCTTTGGGGAGCTCCCCTAGGAATAAGAACACTCGGACTGGCCTTTCTGGGCCTCACAAATCTGAAAAAGTACTACTCCAGTGAAGAGTCTTTATCCCTTCTCTTCTGCCCATTAGGAAGGCAAAGTCTTCTTCAGACTCCAACTCTAGATACCTGAAGTCTGGGGACTGGCCTCCCCAATTTCCACCCTTCAGCCCCTTCTTCACCAACCAGTCCTCATCTCTACTAAGTACTGAAAAGCACAAATACCCAAGAGGTATCTACTCCAGCTCCTTACAAAGCTCCTACTTAGCTGGTTCTTCTTAGTTCCCTCAGTCAGGAGACCAAACACCAGTCAGCACACAGCCTCAGCACACTGGACACTAAACCTGAGCCAGCACACAGCCCCAGCACACTGGACACTAAACCTGAGTCAGCACACAGCCCCAGCACACTGGAGACTAAACCTGAGTCAGCACACAGCCCCAGCACACTGGACACTAAACCTGAGTCATCACACAGCCCCAGCACACTGGACACTAAACCTGAGTCAGCACACAGCCCCAGCACACTGGACACTAAACCTGAGTCAGCACACAGGACACTAAACCTGAGTCAGCACACAGCCCCAGCACACTGGACACTAAACCTGAGTCAGTGCACAGCCCCAGCACACTGGAAACTAAACCTGAGTCAGCACACAGCCCCAGCACACTGGAGACTAAACCTGAGTCATCACACAGCCCCAGTACACTGGAGAGCTGGGGTGACAGGAGACACTCTCACCTTGGGGTGCTCTCTGGGAAGAACTGCCTCCACCATCCTCTTCCAGAAAATTGGTTTCCAGGCTGAACAGTGACTCGTGTTTCGCATCTGTGAACTCCTTTGAGGAGTTCTGTGATCCATCAGGTGGTTCCTCCCCATCTTTTTCTTTTGGGTCATCAGCTGGAGACACACCTGAAATGTTGAAAATCATTTTGTAAAATTTTTAGGGTATGGTAGAGCTCTGTGGGTTCCAGGCCAGCCTGGTCAACAGCCATTTCCAGACAGCTAGACCTACAGAGTCAAACCCTGTCTCAAAAATAAATAAAATTATTTACTCGTACTTAAATGTTGACAATATCAAATTAAAACACTGATGCTCATTGCTATTATTTATTTATTCTTGGTTTTCGGGGCAGGGCTGTCCTGGAACTCACTTTGTAGACAGGCTAGCCTCCAACTCACAGAGATCCACCTGCCTCTGATTCCCAAGTGTTGGAATTTAAAATTAAGGGCGTGGGCCAGGCAGTGGTATCTCATGCCTTCAATCCCAGCACTTGGGAGGCAGAAGCAGGAGGATCTATGTGAGTTCAAGGCCAGCCTGGTCTACAGAGCTAGTTCCAGGACAGCCAAGACTATTACACAGAGAAACCTGTTTCAAAAAAATAAAACAAAAAAATTAAAAGCATGTACAACCTTACCAGGCATTATTTTTAAACAATAATAAGGTAATTCAGTGGAAATAATCTTTCAGAATTAAGCCTGATCATGGACCTGGGTGATGGAGTAAATTCTGTAACTAAGCTGGGCCTCTAGCCCGGAGATGTGCTTGGACATTATTAGGGATATTACTAGATTAAATTTATGTTCCAATTGGTGGACTTCCATCAGGAAGGCAAATGACTATTTTTTTAAGACAGGGTCTTTTGTAATTTAGCCTTGTTGTTGTTAACCCACTACTAGCTGAGGACTCCTGTCTCTATCTCCTGAGTGTTAGGATTAAAGCCATGCTCCATCTTTGCCTACCATATATAGTACTGGAGATGGAAACCAAGGCTCTGTGCATACTAAGTGGACATTTCCAACTGGGCTCTGTCCTGGCCTTCCACACTGTGCTGCGCCTCCTCCCATTCGTAGAAGCTTGAGTAAATAGAGAAGGCTGGTCTGCCCTAAGAGGAAGACTTCCAGCAGACTGCCTTTGAACTCCAGCTGTAACAGGAGCTTCTCTTGGGGCTTGCCAAATCTGCAGTCACATGAGACAATTCCTTTAAATAGATTTCTATCATAATTAGGAGTTACTCTGAAGAATTCTAATACACTCAGTTCTACAATGTACTCTAAAATAGTGCACCAAGATACACATTCAAGACGTTCACAGTAGCCTGAATAATGATAAGAAATAACATAGAACAAGTCTCCTTGCCATCTTATCTCTAGCTGATTCATATAAACATAAATCTACAACCTAAGAATTACTGTGTATTTTTATGTCTACCTTCCAGCACACTTGGTCCCTTACTGAAGAGGAACAACCTCTTCCATGAACTGAGCTGTCACAGTGACAAAATTATGTTCCTCTGGTAAGCAGGCAGTCTTACAATAGGTCAGAAGAAACCCCCCAAAGAATAAGACAATAGTATTCTCCTGATAAGAGGAGGGTCTGTGTTCCAATCAGATTCTCAAAATACAACCAAATTCAACAAGGCTGAATCTCTGCTTTGGAGCCAAATGCTCTCACTCAGCCACAGAGCACAGGACACTCTGTTCTGGCAAAGAGGACAGGCCAATCCCAAAACACTCACGCTCATGAGTCTCCGCCAACTCCGCTATTTCTTCTTCTACACGGACATCTTCATCACCATCTTCATTGGTCATTTCTTCATCAGCTACAGCACTGTCATCCTCTTCTTCCTCCTCCTCCTCTTCCTCTTCAGAAACATTCTTTAATGTAGCAAGCAGTTTGTGGTACCCTGAAATGTGCTCTTGCTCTTCCTCAGATTCACTTTCAGAATGTGAAGTATCTGAACTCTCTGACTAGAGAAAAAATGGGAGTTTTTTAAAAACAAAATTATATTGTTTTTATCCTCACACTAAAAAAAAATAATAAATGTGAGACATATATATTAATGGAATTAAAAGGAAAAGTGTTTGCAAAGAGAAAAGGGACCAGCAGAGGTTGAATGGGTAGTATGAATCATGCCTGGAAATGTCCTAATGAAACACACTATTTTGTATAATGAATATACACTGATTAAAAAGGAAACAAAAACCCAATGAGCTTTTCTACAAATATTACACAATCTCATCTCTTTAACCAAGCCCAGTATGAAATTTCATAAAACAGTTGACCAAGCTACAGTTCCTATTAGCTGCACATGGAATAAAAACTAACTTTTCAAACATAATTTTAGGCTATGGGCTTTAACTTACATCTCAGACATTAAGCTTCATGTTTCACGGTGCAAGAGGAAAATTAGAAATGAATGCCATTGTCTGAGTCTCCTGGCCTCTCATCTACTTCACACTATGTATGAATACTTTCATGGTGAACAGACACACCAAAACCCAGCACAATGATGAACCTCTTCAATAGTGGTTCATAACAGTGTCATGGGGCAGTTTCCAATTCGCTTCTATTATCTCCATCATTTAAAACTAATTAAGAAATATTACTAAAGTGACAGCTTACATTCAAATCAGAAACGCACATGTACTCAAGCTTTACTTTTACACACAATCTTAAAGGTAATAACCCAATTTCAACTACTATAAAGAAAAGAGCATTACCAGCTGACAAATCTGTGGCTTTGCTTCCTTTTGGGAAACCCTAAAAAGAAATGGACAATGTTAAACTTTAACTGCTAATCTGTCAGGATCACAAAAGGTCTAATGATTCCGCTTTAACTAGTCATTGCAAAAAAAAAAAAAAAAAAAAAAAAAAACTCAATAAAAAATAAAAAATCCTGCATGCACAAGGGCAGAGACGACCAGAAGACAAATGGGCAGCAGGCAAGAGTTCAACGACATCACATGACGAAGTTAGAAGCTGGTTTTTAAACCACACCGCGGGGTTCACCTCTAGCTGGCCAACTTGAGATCTCCTGCCTCAGCCCCCGCGTGCCGGGACAGCACACCCGGCTGTCTCGGCGGGTCTCTCTGCAGAGCGCATCGCCGCAGCGGGGGTGCCCGGGCCCGCCCCGACCCCGAGCATCCCGGAACCGGCCCTCCTAGCGGCCCGCGCGCCCGACCTGTCGTAGAAGGGGTGCTCCTCGCCGAAGTCGCGGAGGTGCTTCTTCTGCTTCTTGGTCATTGTGCTGAGCAGTTGACTCCGGCCGCGGCTCCGGCGTTTGCCCATAGCAGAAACGTCAAGCTGGCCACAGTAAAAACACCAAGGTCCCCAGTGGAAAGTTGTCGCACGTGGGCGCGCAGGCTTTACGGCGGAGGTGGGTGCCGTAAAGCAGAGGTGCTTTACGTCCTGTGAGTACGACAGGCGTTACACCCTCCGGGTGGCGGTGCTGCCCCCTGCCGGAAGCTCCTCGAGCGCTTGGGAGTGCTTTCGCATGTGTGCTCGGGAGTACTAGCACCAGCTTTGCAAGCTGCCTGGGTTCCCTGGTAGGAGTGGTTATTTTTTACCTTGTTTTTTGTTTTTGTTTTTGAGGGGTGAGGCCGGTGGTCTTTTTCCCCCCCAGGAGCTAAGAACTGAACCCAGAACCTCACGCTGGTTTTCAAGCACCGTACCAGGGGGACTAAATCTTCAACCGCGGATGCTTCCGAGTCGGGATGTGGGAGTCAGCCTGTGTCGACGTGTGCTCGCAGAAATGGTTGAATGCTACGCAGAAAATAACGATGGGCATTTAAGGGTGCCTGCTCATCCCACTTTAATGGCACACTGTCCAAAGGGGTCTTGTGAGTCAGTCTGATGACGCGGATTTGGAAACTCTTGCTTCGTAAGAAAGGGGAGAGAGGTGGCGGCGGCGCACGCCTTTAATCCCCGCAATTGGAAGGAAGAGCCAGGTGGATCCTGGGAGTTTGAGGCCAGCCTGGGCTACCAAGTGAGTACCGGGACAGCCAGGGCTGTTACACAGAGAAACTTGACTATAAAAAAAACAAAAACAAACAAACAAAAAAGAGGAAATCTGGACTTGGGCTGTTACACACCAGGCTCTTCAACCCACAGGTTGAGGTTCCCTTCCCACGCCACTGCTCTTTTGGGAGTGTTGAGGAGAGCCTCTGAAAAACACATCTTTCCCCACAGTCTTTCTTTAACAAAAGCAGGAACACATTAGATAAACTAGCATCTTTATCGTTTTGCACTACCACCAAAACGAGTCAAAGTGTACTTTTAAAGTTCATGTGTTTTAGTGTGAGTGTGAGCTGGGGCGTAGCTCAGTGATAGGGTACTTAGCCAAGGTACTTCGCAAATGCTGGGGTTTGAGCCTCAACACTGAATAAAGTAAAACAAACCCACACACCAAATAAACAAGCTGGGCATGATAACCCATGCCTGTAAGCTCAGCCCGAAGGAGGCTGAGGCAAGAGAATGGACAGTTGGAGACCTTTATTTAAAAAATAAAATTAACATGGCATGGTGGTACACACCTTTAATCCCAGCCCTTGGGAGGCTGGCAGATATCTGTGAATTTGAGGTCACCCGTAGTAAGACCTTATTGTAAAATGAATTGCTAAACGGTCTTATTAATAAAAGACTCAGGCGTTGGTGGCACACGCCTTTAATCCCAGTACTTCAGAGGCAGAGGCAGGCGGATCTCTGTGAGTTCAAGGCCAGCCTGGTCTACAGAGGGAGATCCAGGAAAGGCACAAAGGTACACAGAGAAACCCTGTCTCAAAAAACCAAAAAAAAAAAAAAAAAGACTCAGGGCCAGATATTGGGGTGAATGCTGAAAGATCAGAGAAACAGAACAAGCCACAGCCAACCTTACCTCGACAACTCCTCAGCGATCCTGTTTCCATGAATTCCTAGACTGAAAGCCTCTGAGTCCTCACCCATCAGGGTCTCAGTTGAACTGCTTCTAGTTCCTAGTCCTCACGCCTTATATACCTTTCTGCTTCCTGCCATCACTTTCTGGGATTAAAAGCATGTGTCCTTCCCAAGCAAAAACATGAGATCTCGGGTTGGGGATTTAACTCAGTGGTAGAGCACTTGCCTAGCAAGTGCAAGGCCCTGGGTTCAGTCCTCAGCTCTGGCAAAAAAAACAAAACAAAAACCCATGAGATCTCAAGTGCTGGGATTAAAGGTATGTGCCACCATGCCTGGCTTTGTTCCTAGTGTGGCCTTGAACTCACAGAGATCCAGGCGGATCGCTGCCTCCCAAGTGATAGGATTAAAGGTGAGTGTCATCACTGTCTGGCCTCTATGTCTAATCTAGTGGCTGTTCTATTTTCTGATTTCCAGATAAGTTTTATTGGGGTGCACAATACATCAACCACACCTTACTTCTCAAAAAATAAACCTGAATAAAAATGGAAAGGTGGGGAAACAGAGCTGAGGCCTGTATTCCAAGGACATACAGCAATAGGTGAGGCTGTGTGAGACCACACAAGACATACTTTCCTTCAAGACTAACTGAAGTTCAATGGAATCAGAACCAAGATCAGCACTGACCCCTGACTCAAGGCACAACAGGAGACACTGAAGCCTGTTTCTGTGGAAGAGTAGTCAGACTTTACTCAGCTCCACATCATTTGTTCCAGGGTCACCTACTAATAATAATTCAATAAAAATAAGTGGTATAGTGAAGAAAGGACAGGGCAAGAGAGTATCAAAAGTCATACAAACAGAAAGGGTGGTGGCCAGCAGCTGGCCTGGCCAAGGGACCCATTAATAGACATCTGTCTTGTGTCTAGTTGGAAGATAAAAGGTAGAGTCACTTAGATAAACAAAATGCTGTTTGCAGTATTCTCACAGGTTTTATGGCTCTGGTCACATTGTAACCTGGCTCTGTCCAATAAAGAGCCACACTTTTCTCCTTTCACTGCATTCCAGGTGCCCCACCCCCCCCCCCCTCCCCAGACATGCAGTTTCTTGTTCTTCTAGGGATCTCCCATGAGAAGCTGGATGCTCCAGCACTTGAGGTGACTCTCCCTCTTACCTGGTTTCCGGCATACAAGTTTAGACTGTTCCCAGGTTTAGGCAAAAATTCACCCTATCTCCAGTGAAGCAGTCTCAGCATTGGCTTGCTGAGTGTTGGAAAACAAGCCCCTTTTTCTCCAAATACTTGTATTCAACTTCAACAAGGGATCCTATGTGAGTATCACCTGATAGCTAAGAACTTAGTCATTGTCTCTATGCTTCTTGTAGAAGTTCCCTATGTGTGTGCGTGCACACAAAACACACACGCACTTCCCTGGGATGTTTTAGCAAAGACAGATTTTTGTTGTTTCCCTTTTTCTTTCTTCTTACTCTTAGAACTCATTTTCTCTCCCCTAGGATATTCCTTTCATGTATTCAGTCATGCAATCTTTTAGGAGTTAATGATCATTCAGGAAGTAATCTATATTATTTTACAAAGAGATGATAATGGATTTATAAGTTACTATTTATGGACTATTTGAAGTTTATAAAAGACTCTAGGGTAGCTATTGAGGTATGAGAGAAGGACAAGAATATTCCTTAGAAGAGCATCAGAATATTCAGGAAGTTTTAATAATTTAAAAGAAAAAGATGTATGTTTCATGGGAGTCAGTCAAACTTGACAAAAGGATGTAACAGACTTCACATGCTTGATACTCAGTCACAGTAATTATCCACTCAAGGCTATCCCATTGCATAGTTACTGGGCTGCACTCACTCTACATATTTTGGAGTGAATTATAGGAATCATTTAATCTGCAAGTATTTTAGTATACATCTGTAAAACACAATATGAGCATTATTTTATCTAATAGCTACAGTGTCTTTTAAAATATATCAGTCAGCATTCAAATTTCTAATTATCTCACAAATACAACATAATTTGTATTTCTATTCTCTATTGGTTTAATGAATCCTGTAGTTCTTTGTATTTCTCATGAATTGGTGGCTGTGTATAAAAACTTATCAGATTTGTAAGACTCAGGATTTTCTTCCTATTATAAGGCAGATAACTGACTTCCTTTCTTTTTACAATTTTACCAAACATGACACACGGTTTCTAAATTCTTTGTGTGGACCTGGCAAATGCCTCAGTGGGAAAGATGCTTACAGCCAAGCCAGACAATCTGAGGTTGATTCCAGGAGCCCACACAGTAAAAGGAGAGAACCAATTCCTGAAAGTTGTCCTCTAACCTCCACACATTGTGCATGTGCACACCCATGCACGTGCACACGCACACACACACACACACACACACACAAATAAATATTTTTCATGATTTTTATTTATTTATTTGTGTGTGTGTGTGTGTGTGTGTGTGTGTGTGTGTGTGTGAGACAAGGCTTCATACACTGGTGGCTGAAGCTGACCTAGAACTCCTCTTCTCTTGCTCCCATGCCTAGCTAACCCTGTCTAGATCCACTGATGTTCTTACTGTGCGTGTGTGCAGGTGTAGGAGGTTAGAGATGGAACCCAGGGCCTCTCACATTAGGCAATTATCCACCATTGAGTGTAGCCCCAACCTTTGTAGTCTAATTTACCAGTTCTTCCTACCAACAAAGCTCTTTTATGCATTTCAATTCCCCACTAGTCTAGTTATATAGGAAAAATAAGCTGGGTGGTGGTGCACACCTTTAATACCAGCACTTGGGGGCAGAGGCGGGCAGATCTCTGTGAGTTTTATGTCAGCCTGGTCTACAGAGTGAGTTCTAGGACGGCCAGGGTTACACAGAGAAACTCTGTCTTGAAAAACAAACAAACAAACAAAAAGTTAATATGGGGAGTAATTGAGGAAGACCCAATGTTGATCTGGGGCTTCCACATGTACATGTACACACACACACACACACACACACACACACACACACCACAATAAATAATGAAATATTAACACAAGAGCACACCAGGGAGTGAGCCATCAGAAGTCAAAGGTAACAATTCAGATGTCCCAACTTCTGATTTGAGGAGACTATGGGGAAAGTGTGTGTGTGTGTGTGTGTGTGTGTGTGTGTGTGTGTGTGTGTGTGTATGCATGTGTGGGCCCTCCAAGTGGTCCTATAACATACAATTTCCTACATACAAGATCATCTTTTCACTGAATTATACAAATGTCTTTTTCCACACATAGACCCATCCAGTTTTTAAGAATACTAACAAATTATTTACATCAACTTGCAAAATTATGAAATAAGCTTAGTTACTCATTCAGAAATATTTACTGAACACTAACCTTGTGCCAGGTGCTATGCCAGCAGCTGAAGAAGGATAAGATCCACACCAGCCTCCTCTGGGAGTGCTCTGTGTTGTCTGTGTTCAGAGAAGCATGAAGACAGTTACAATTCACTGTGATAGATGGGGGCACTTGGAGCTCTGTCGACCCTGGCTAGTCTGCTGTCTATTCTCATGATGAGCAGCTGTCGATCAGGGCATCCACTGAACTATCTGAAGAACATCAGAATGTCCGATGACTATATGACTAAAGATGTGTGGGGTTTAGATGGGACCTTAAGTATGTCACAATCTGTGCTGCCACTGGACTGCACAGTACTCACTGGGCAGAGAGAAATAAGCTCCTTCCAGCTAGAGCTGGCTCCAGAAAATGAGATTATGTTCCCTCTCTTTCTATTCCTAACAGGTACCCAGGGCCCAGAATATAATAACTTTTTATTTTCAGTCGTTTGAGACAGAGTCTTAGGTAGCCTACATCGGCTTGAACTCGAAATCCTCCAGACTCAGCCTAAGTGCTGGGATCACAGGCACAGAGAGTCCTCCCCACAAGCTATCGTGACCCTTTTAAAGAAAACGGTGACCTTAAATAAATATTCTTCCTGGGCATTGACTTACCAATAGATATAGACTACAAATTAAAATATTTTGTCTATATTGCTTTTATCTGATGATGTGCGGACAGGTTTCAAGGGTTGCTGTAGCTAGTTTGGCGTGGCCCCCTCTACTGGGGGGCTATGTAACTGCAGTCCACTTTCCATGTTTTCTGGTGAGGGCTCACAACCACACACAGTGTAAGATTATTCATTTACCAAACAGGAGGCAGTTACAATATTGCAGTCAGAACATCAGGCATCAAGGGCTTGAAAGGCTCAAACTTCAGACTTTTTTCCTCTGAAGATCTCAAGCCATGGGATACAAAGCCATTCGCAAATAATTACGTTGTTGTAGGCTGAAAAATGCACAAAGAGTTATGGGAGGCTGGGCATTGGTGGCGCACGCTTTAATCCCAGCACTCGGGAGGCAGAGGCAGGCGGATCTCTGTGAGTTCCAGGTCAGCCTGATCTACAGAGAGAGGTCCAGGACAGGCACCAAAGCTACACAGAGAAACCCTGTCTCGAAAAACAAACAAACAAAAAAAAGAGTTATGGGAACCCACAGAATAAAGGCATTCAAGCCATGATGCAGAGAATGGAGAAGTTCTTGCATAAGGAGGGGGCGGCAAAGAAAATGGGGGGGGGGGAGTGGGGTTTTCCAGAATAAATGTGTGAGAAAGAATGTTACAGGCAGAGGGATTGGGATGGGCACAGGTGTCCAAGTATGTTTTGAAACTGCAAGTATCCTGTAGCCTTCTGGTGATGGGAGTGGAGCTGCCAGAACTCGCCACCTGCATGTAAGGCCTGGATGCCTTGCTGAGGAATTTAGTTTTGGTGCCATAAAAGACAAGCTGCTTTGAAAGGATTTCACCCAAAAGATCTGGACTTCAGGACTTCAGAGAAATTACAGTGATGTCTGGTATATGTGACAAGGCTATTTATTACATCTTCCCTGCTGATGCTTTTCTGAGTGTCATGCTTTGAGACTGTTGTGAACTGTTTGTCATTAAACAGTGAACAGACATGTCCATGCTGTCTATGTTGTTCACTGTGTGGGTATAGTTACATATGGTGAGGTGCAGGAGTACCTGAGGGGCTTACTCTCAGCATGGGCTCAAAGACCCTGCATCAGGATGCCCATGTGAGCCTTGAGACTCCAATTAATCTTGCAGATGTAAAGGTCCTGGAAAAGGCCAGGTATATGTGCATAGTGGGAGCCTAAGGAGAGATGCAGGAAGCTAGAAAGCCGCACATATCTGGGAGTGACCACCAATCAAAGGTGGCTGCCTTGGCTTGACTATGGCTTGTTCTCTTCAAAACTTGTGTTTAAATTTGATTTCCAGTGTTATGGTGATATTGTATTTGTGCTGAAATGTGATTTTATTTGTATGTTAATAAATAAAGTTGCCTGGGGGTCAGAGCTAATAGCAAGCCATAGCAGAAGTCTGGCAGTGGTAGTGTCAGAAGGCTGGTGGTGTCCTTGAGCACACAAAGATCTGCCTGCCATGTGATCAGATTCAAGGTGTGCGCCGCCACCACCCGGGGGAGAGGGATTCTTTAATGAAAGTGTAAGCTATGCACGGAGAGCAAAGGGGGTGACTAATACAGCCTGGGATGGCCTGACCTGGAAACAGTGCAGGTTTTCCGAATTCATCCATCACATGCTGTCTTTCTTACGGAAACCATGACTCCTCTTAGCACAGTCAGCCGATGTGATGACTTATGGGAAAAGAAAGGGGTGGGGGAATCCCTAGGCAGACATTGTGGTCCCACTTTGCTTTCTGTGAAGTGCTTGGGATGGAGCCCAGAGCTTTGTACCTGCTAGACTGGTGCTTCACCACTGAGCCAAGTTCCCAACCTTGAACTTACTTTTTAAAAAATTCAGATTTATAATCTTACCAACTTCTATAATCACAGAAGTTAAAAGGTGGAGGCAGGAAGATTATGAGTTCAAGGCCATCCTCTGGACCGTTTGCTTTTCTGTTGCTGTGATTAAAAAAAGACAAAAAGCAACTTGGGGAAGGAAAGGGTTTACATTTCCACATCACAGTCTATCACTGAGGGCAGTTGGAGCAGGAGTTCAAGGAGAGACCCGGGAGGCAGGAACTGCAGGGAAGCCCACAGGGGAGCACTGCTTCCCAGCTGGCTCCCCATGGCTCAGGCAGCCTGCTTTCTTACACAGCCCAGGGCCACTTGCCAGGGATTGAAACTGCCCACACTGAGCTGGGCTTTCCCACATCTATCACTAATCAAGAAAATGGACCTAGACATGTCCACAGGCCAACAAGATTGAGGCAATTTATCTACTGAGGTCCCTTCTTCCCAGGTGACTCTCTTGTCTGTGTTAGGTTGACCAAAACTAACTAGCATAGTAGCAAAGCAGGTGTGAGGTAAGTCTGGGCTACATGAGACCCTGGGTCTATAATTATTGCTTTAATTAATGCTCCCTGAAACCAGTATTGGCTCTTCAAAAAACAAAACGTCCTTGGAAGAGTTGTTGAAAGAAACATCCAGAAAGTTGTGTGTTCCTGATTGAAAAATGAAAATCCAGCCGTTTGTCTAAGACGGGGCAGGTGAAGCATAAGGAATAGTCTGGCAGTTGTCCCTGCGCTTTGGCCTAATGTAAAAGGACTGGGCCATTTTTAAGTCAACAATTCCAGTGATGGACTTCTATAGGAAGTCATTTCTCCTTTCTCCCCCAAGGCCATAAAAGGCTGTCTACAGGCTGACGGTGATGACACAGGCTTGTAATTCCAGCTCTCAGGAGGCTGGAGTAGAAGGATCTTGAGTTCAAGGCCAGCCTGGGCAACATAGCAAGATTCTGTCACAAAAAGGCAAAACCAAGAGAAGATAATTTCAATACTGCTGCAACCGGGTTGTGTTTAGGGGCAGCCAACCTTCTCTCCACTCCACCCGCTTCTCTGTCAATTTTCCCAACTCCTGATGCTTAGCTCAGGCTGCCAGACCAGAACCAACTCCTGAGGGAACTACTGTCTAGGGTCCACATTCCTGGGGGCCTAAGAGCATGGCCATGTTTCTTGACTTCACATGACATCAAGGAGGCTGGGTTGGAGAGGCACTCAGCACCAACCTCATGCTATTTCCACGGTATCCTCTTTCCTATGGTATGCTCATGGATCTGGGCCAACAGTGCAGACTCTGGCCTCTCCTGTGAGGAGGTTCTGTGTCACCGAGCCTGTCAGACACCCCTAGTTTATTAGCTCATCTGATATGTTCTAGTGACTCTGAATCTCAGAGTCCAGGTCAGTAACACCCAGTGTGGGCCGTGGTGGCTGGTGAATAACATTTGCTGTCTAGCCAATATTTCTGTTAAGTTAAACTGAATGAAACAGGGTGGGGAAGCATTGGCTCTGCTGCTCCTAGGGAAGTATGTAAGTGCATGTGCACATAGGGGGTGGTAGTGCTGTAGAGCTGCCTCTGAGTATAAGTGAGTGAGCAGGTGTGTGACTGTGTGTGTGTGCAGGGGAGCCTCTGACTGAGGATGTGTGAGTATGTGCATACTCACTCTGCTCTGTGAGGAGGAAGAGGAGGAGGGAGCTGTGCTTTCAGCTCTTCTGAGCTCCAGGGTTCATTCTTGTGATTTCCTGAGAGAATCTAGAGCAGAGCCAAAATAAAGGAATTAAAGACAGATTCTGGGTGGAGGGGAATTTATCATCACTTGCCAAATTAAAAAAAAAAGGATTCATTTATTCGTGTGTATGTGTCTGTATTGTGTGTGTGTGTGTGTGTGTGTGTGTGTGTGTGTGTGTGTGTGAATGTGCTATGTGTATGCCCTTAGAGACTAGAATGGGGCACTGGATTTCTGGAGTTGGAGTTGGTTGTGAGCCCGATGTGCTGGGAACCAGACTCAGGTCCTCTGGAGGGATGGCAAAGGATTTTAACTGTCAAGCCATCCCACCAGTCCCTAATTTTCTAATTTGACGTCACTAGCAGTCCAGAATTCTTGAGCACACAGGCAGAAATATCACTCTGCCAACAGTGGCCACACAGAGATCTCTGTAAGTTTTGACAACCACCTAACAGGCCAGATACCAATCATGCTCTAGGTGTGCCAGGAAGCCCTACAGCTGTGTGCCAGGGTCCCTGGGACTCCAGAGAGAGATATTAATTCTGGTGTTATGAATAGATTAATTTGGCACAGCTCAGAAACCCTGAGTCTTTCCCCTTGCTACAGAGTTACAGAATGAAATCACCTATAGATACATTCATCATCTTGTTCTGTAGAGGAAGCACAGCCTGGAAATAAGATGAGGAGGATTCCATCCAGGGCCTCTCGGCACACCCTTGAGCTGCCTGTCATGGTGTGAGCAGCTCCCGTAGGTAAGGTCCTCACTCTTGGGCACAGCCACTATGCTGCAATGGCCTGTCCTGCAGAATCAAAGATGCCTTTCTCCTAGTGACAGGGCCCTTGGGCTGAAAGGTGAGACAGTGGCAGCTGCCACTGGGTCCAAAGCCAGGGTTGGAATGGTAAGAAGCTCTAGGCTTTCCTATTTTTCAGTTGCTTCCAACCCAGACGACAGACATCCACAAGACCCAGGAGACTGTGGGTACTGTGCCTAGAGGGCTGGGTGTCTTTTCCTGCAGGAGAATCATTTGGAAAGGTAAAACAGAAAAATCAAGTCTAAGGCAGTGCAGGGTGGGAAAGGCAGGGAGGTGGGGCTGGACTGGATGAGCTGGCCACCTCCTAGGAGAGTGAGGTAGGTGTTTCTTATGAGAAGTGGGTTTTCTTTGGGGCAGAGAAAAATTGCTCTTAATGATGTTAATTACAACAGGTACTGCTCCTCTCTGCAGAGCTTTTCATCTTCAAAGGGGCCCAGGATGCAGCAGGAATGCTGGACATGAAATTATCGAGAGTTTAAAGACTGAAGTAGAGGGTTGTGGCCACATAGCTGGCCCCATGCAGGCTGGACTAGTGTATCCTGGGCCCCCAAAGTGAGCTGCAGAACCAGCACCCAAGGAATTCTTCGATGCAAAGTGAGGAGCTGGCCGAGGGGAGGATCTGTGTCCCACAGCTGCCCACCTTACCCCAGTGGGACCAGAGAGGCTGTGGAACAAGTGTAAGTCCTAGCTCAGGTCCCAAAAGCAATCAATGCCTGGATAGGGTGGCTATAAGACCAGAGACACGCAGATAAATTTGAATTCAGACAAAAAAAAATAGTTTGGAGCATTTGTTGTTCAAAATTCCAACTATACCCCATGTCCTGTGTTTTGTGCTGAAACTGGCAGCTTGGCCTTTCCTGCGTGCATGTGCGTGTACACACACACACACACACACACACACACACACACACACACACACACTACCCCCACGTACTACCATCTTCAGACTCAGGCCTCATTCCCCTAGGGGCCTGGGAAGCATGGACTTGCAGACCTGCCCAGGCCCAACCTAACCCACCTTTGTCTGCCATTTCAGCCAGAGGGGCAGTGGGGATAGTCCATCCTTCCCTGAGGACCCTTTGTGTCTTTCAACTTGTGGTGCTTCTGGAAAGGGGTCTGAAAAGCTCATCTACCCTACCCTCTGTCTTTTTTTTCTATGACCTGATCTCTCTCAACCACTCTAGCTCAAAAAGAAGCCTGTGCCCAACTATCAGCCCAGACTGCTGGCATGGAAACTCCTCTGACAAAAACAAGGAGAGACATGGTCGTTGGACTGAGATCAGCTTCCTGCCCAGGCTGTGGAATCCGGCTGCCAGGCGGGTCTGGGCCTGAACTGGAGATGCCAACACTCTCCCAGTCTGGGCGGGAAGGGAGGGCAGGTTGCTACTTGTAACTGGGAGGCTGTGTGTCTGCTCTGGGCCAGAGTGAAACTCCCAGGGCTTCCAGACACTGAGTCTCACAGAGAGGTTCCCAGGCTCCTAAAGCTCCAGGTTCTGCCCTTGGGCTCAGTCAGGGTCAAAGGCAGAGTGGCTGCGGTCTTCACACCCCCAGGAAAGACAGATGGTCATACATTCACTTCCTGGGATATGACTTCAGGCCTCTGGGCCAGATTAACATTCCAGCATGGAAGCCTCCAGTTCCCCTTATGACCTAATAGAAAAGACAGCAACACAGCTACTCCCTGTGAACCAGCCCTGGACCGGGACAAAGTACTTTTCAAAATTAAAAAATAACAACACTCATTTAAAGAAAATGAAAGGGGCCCAAAGGGATCTGACTGGGTGGCTGGTGAGGAATTCCTGTACAGAGGGGCAGCTTTGCTTTTCCTCAAAGGGCAGAATTCTGGAAGAATCCCCTCAAAGCTCATATTGGCAACTGTAGAGAAGCATGTTGGAGAGTATGATCTGCTGGTGCAGGTCTGTAATCCCAGCTAGTTGGGGGCTGAGGCAAGAGAGCAAACACTTAAGGCCTGCCTACACTATAGAGCAAGTTTAATGCCAGACTAGGCAGTTTAGTGGGATGCTGTATCAAAACAAAAATAAAAAGAGGGCTGAGGATATAGGTCAATGAGAGAGTGCTTGCCTGGCACATTCAAGGGCCTGGGTTCAATTCTCAGCTGAAGGAGAGGGGAGAGGAGAGGGAAAGGTAGGAGGGGGAGAGGGAACACTGTAGCCACATTTTCCTGTATGCATATATGAAAATGTCAAAACCAGGTATGTGGTGACCCAGAACTCAGGATCAGAAGTTCAACATCATCCTTGGGTACACTGAAGTTCAAGGCCAGCCTGGATATATGAGATCCTGTCCAAATAATAATAATAATCAATATCACAAGGAACCTACCATTTTGTACAATTAATTCATGTATTCATTAAACAAAACCATCAATCGAAAATTGAAAGGAAAAACAAAAACTATACTCAGCTGGGTAAAGATGAAAAAAGAAAATTAAACAGCACATTTTACAATGAAGTTTTTAACTTGAATTCTGAAAAAGGAATTACCCAAACTTTCTGAACAAGTTACGCTGGTTGTCAGAACAAGCCAGTGAGCCTCCCCTCTGTTTTCTCATTCCAACCATCTCTCCTCAGCTTCATCTTTACCTGCCAATCATGGCGCGTGGGGCGCAGATGGGAGGAAGAGAGGAAGGGAGTGTAGGTGCGTGGGAGGGAGGGAGAAAGCATAGGTTTTATTGCAACTGGACCTAAATAGAAATATTGCTCGGGTTGGGGATTTAGCTCAGTGGTAGAGCGCTTGCTTAGCAAGCTCAAGGCCCTGGGTTCGGTCCTCAGCTCCAACAACAACAACAACAAAAAAAAAAAAAAAAAAAAAAAAAAAAAAAGAAAGAAAGAAAGAAAGAAAAAGAAATATTGCTCATCTCTGAAGCTTCCTGCAATGATTCCTGCCCCCTTAACACCTCTTCTCTGGACCCCCTGTCACCTGCCCCCACCATCACTGCGGATGCGGCAGCCTTGCCCAGTTCTGCAAGGAATGTTTTGCAAATAGTGAGCAGGCTGTATTTGGAAGCTTCCTGGCTACCCCAGGGGAGTTAGCTAGACAAGCACCCGGCCAGCACAGGCATGATAGGCTCTTCCCTGCATCTGACGGGCCAGGAAGCCACTGCTGTGGCTGGCAGCTCAGCGGATGTGCAGGTGTCTCTGTGCTGGGAGGGACAGGCGTGTTGGCGGCCTTGTATCTGATTCCTTGGTCTGAACAAAGTTAGAGGAAAAAACCAGTCCCAGATCTAAAGTTTCTCTATGGATTTAAAAGTAGAAGGAAGCGTGTGCAGGACGATGGGCTCAGGAGGAGATACCCCAGGGAAAGTAAAGACTAATGAAGAAGGCTGCTCTGATTGCGGCTCCATTGCATGCCAGCTTGTCTTTCCTAAAGTTCAGCAATTCAGACTTGAAACTCACCATGTACACTTTTCAGAGAGCAACAGGGAAGATTTTGCACGGGTGCTGGAGGATTTGAATACAGGTCCTCATGCTTGCAAAACGAGAACTCTTCCTCACTGAGCCCTTTTCTCAACCCCTGTGTGTATTTTACAAGGCTCATGTTATTTAAAACATATTGCAAATGTATGCAAAATTCATAAATCTTACAGAGCAAACTGGGCCTGTAATCGGTAGGGTGACTACACCTCCTTAGAGAAAGGAAGCTTTCCAGGTGGCTAGGCCCTCACTATTTCCAGATACACTCAACCTACAGAATATTGTCTGTTGCTGATAGTTTTTACACCAGTCCTCACTGTAAATGGGAAAGTTCAGCTCCACAGGAGGACACTTGAGTCTCCTTAGACTATTTCCAGTCTCCCTCATCCCTGCTGAT
Organism: Onychomys torridus; assembly: GCF_903995425.1. NCBI lineage: Eukaryota > Metazoa > Chordata > Mammalia > Rodentia > Cricetidae > Onychomys > Onychomys torridus. The sequence continues at coordinate 2,411,947 of NC_050453.1, read as the reverse complement.
GTTACACTCCTGCTGACTGGTGTGTCCTGACCTCCCACAGGACATCTCAGAACCATAGCAACACTGTTCATTTGGCCTGAAATAGGTTTTTCTTTCTATTCTTCCACCCAGAACACCAATGATAGGCTTCAAACATTGTCTTAAATGTAAGCTTTTTCCTTTGTGAAGAATTCCTGGAGGGAAAGGCTAGAAGTCACATGATCTGGAGCACCTCCAAGATGCAAATGGCCCAGTTCAGACTTCACTTGGGGCTGGGAGCCTTCTGACTGGTGACAATTTGCAAAAAAGATTCAGTTTTCATAGTGAACAAGAACAAAATACAAACATTAATTGAAGTGATGTCTAAGTGACTTGCAGAAGGAATGGTGTTACCATGCTCAGTAGGCACTCTCTATAATCCCAGGTGTCATTATTATTGATGCTCCCACTGTTAGGGACTTCAGCTATGATCAGCAGGTGGGAAATGTATTCAAAACCTGACTTCCAAAGAGACTGATTCAGGAGAAGGGGAGTTCAAGGTTACCCATAGCTACAGAGTTAGTCTGAGGCCAATCTGGGCTATGTGAGACCCTGTCTCAAAATAATCTAAAATCCGAACAAATGGAATAAACAAGCAAACAAAACCCAAAGCATATCAAGAGCAATAATCTTAAGATAGTTGTAAGGAAGAGGGTTGAATGGTAAGGCATGGTTGGAAAGGGTGGCTGCAGCCAGAAAGGGCTTTCTGAGACACAGTAGTTGACATGCTTCTACAGACACCTCTATCTCATTCCTCTGCACAGAGGTCTTCATAGCTCCTGTCACAATGCAGGAGTCAGCCTTGCTTCTCAGGCTTCACATCCTACCACTCTCCCCTCTCTTACTCCCCACTCTCTACTCAACCTGCCTCAGCCACACTGACCTCTTCATCTGTCATGAGCACACAGGTACACTCCTGCCTCAGGCCCCTGGCACCTGCCTGCCTCTCCTTCTGGGATGGCTTTCTTTCTGATACGGTTGGGAACAGAGATGGCCTTCAACTTCTCTGTTGCCCACCTGGTGCTTTTCTCCCCTGAAAACTCCTGTGGTTTTCTTGCTGCTCTTTGGCATTACAATTTACTGACACTTTTATCCTGTTTATTACCTATCCCCTCTACAAGAACGTAAGTGCCTTGAGAGCAGAAGCTGTCACCTGTCTATCGTAATTACTGCTATACTCCTGGCACCAACAACAGAGCCTGGCACATCTTGAGTACATGAACTATGTTTGTCGGCTGAGTGGATTCAGTTTCTTGATTTGGAAAACATTAAGCAGTGGCAGAAAGCTCTTGAGTTGGAGAATGATGGCCTCGGAGCCAATGAGGGCAGAGACTGGGGTAGGTCTGGGAGGTGAGCACAGGAGATGAGGAGGTAATTGCAGTTGCAGAAGAACATAGAAATGGAGACAGACCTTCAGTGGGAACAGAAGACCATGGGAGGGAGGAAGTTTCTTAAGGGAGGGAATCCCCTGGTGTCCAGCAGCTGCCCAGTGACTGTTTCCCAAATGGTGAATGAAGGGATGTGTCATGTGAGGTGAACCCAGGGCTCTGGGCTGGTCCATCTGTGAGAGGTCTGAAGCTCTGTAGCTCAGAAGGGTTCACCCAGCCAGGAGTTCCAAGACATCACCTGTGAGCTCCTGTGTTCCTGTGGACTTTGGGACCTGCACTTGGACAAAGCTGAGGTCTAGGCTATAGAAACAGGCAGGGTCTGGGCTGTGGGTGTCTATGGGCAGGAGCTAGATCAAATGACTCCTTGAGCACTATTATACTAAAGCTTTCACCAATATGGGGGAATTTGTGTGGATAAGAGTCTGGAGGGCTCTCTGAGGTCATTCCAAAAGAGTGGGAAACCCTGCAGGTACTGTCTTTGCCTTTTCCATGGAACCTTGAGGTTACTTCTCAGAAGGATGGAGAGCGGACCAAATTAAGAGAAAGGTCCGAGGTGGAGGAATGCAGAGTAGGGCTACTACTTGGCCCCAAATCTCTCATTTATCCTCCTCCATTTCTGTCCTTCAGAAATATCCACTGGGCTCTGAGATTCATGCTTAGGCTCATTCCCGGTCCAATCTACAGAAGCCGGGTACCCCGTACTCTGCCCAGGCATCAATGTGCGGACTCGTGTTTTGAGATTTCTCAGGTTTTTACTGGACGAAGCCTAGAGCCTGGAGCTGTACTTGTCGTGGCCTAAAGGTGGCAGTTTGGTTGGGGAACAGTAGCAGTAACAAGTCACATTCGCTGAGCGCCACCATGCTCCAGTTCTTCCGTTTGATTCTTTTGTCATCCTCAAGAGACAGTCAGTGCTCTCACTATGAGGAGAGTAAAAACTGAGGCAGATCCGATTAGGAGACACAGGAAAGGGAAGTTGAGGCGCATTTGAGCACACTTCATTTTTCTGAGGGTCTCTGCGCTAACTCTGAAATGTAACCACAGAGCACATGTTCAGCAAAGGAAACAGAAGTTCTCTTTCTTCTTCCCTAAAAAAGCAATGTTAAGCATTTTGTTGGGAGTTGAAGAGATGGCTCAGCAGTTAAGAGCACTTTTGCTCTTGCAGAGGACTGAAGTTCGATTCCCAGCACCCACATGGCAGCTCACCACTGTGTAACTCCAGTTCTAGGGAATCTGACACCCTCTTCTGACTTCCTCGGGCACCAGGAATGCATGTGGTACACGTAAATATGTGTAGGCAGTCCAAACACTCATACACATAAAAATACATGAATCTCGGGGCTGGAGAGATGGCTCAGTGGTTAAGAGCACTTACTGCTCTTGCACAGGACTGGAGTTTGGCTCCCAGCACCCACACAGCAGCTCACAACTGTCTGTAACTCCAGTTACAGGGGATCCAAAGCCTCTTCTGACTTCCATGGCCTTCTACACACATGTGACATATGTGCATACAGTCAGGCACACACTTTTTTTGTGTGTTTTAAGTGTCCTGTGTATCAGTGTGCAATAGCACTGAAAGTCTTGTGACCCGAACAGCCTCTTCTCTGTTCTTGCTGAAAGAAGAATATTATAACCTAATATTTGGTGTACACCATTCCCTACCATTTTTTGTTAGTGTTTAAATCTCTCTGTATGTGTACATTTATATGAGTGAATATTGGCAGGTATATGCCATGGTGTGTGTGTAGAGTCAGAGACAATTTCAGGTGTCAGCCCTTGCCTTCCACTTTGTTTGAAATCTCTTGGTGTCCACCACTGCATATGCCAGCCCACGAGTTTCCACAGATTCTCCTGTCTCACTTTGCCTGAGGAACACGACCTTCTTGGGCTTTACATGTACTCTGGGAATTTGAACTCAGGCCTTCATGCTTGTATGGCAATTGATTTACCCACTGAAGCATGTCCCAGCCGCTGTGTTTGATTGTTTTGTTCTGGTTTTACTCCCCCCCCCCCCAAGAGACAGGGCATCATGTAGCCCAGGCTGGCCTTGAACTATGCATGTGAGAATGACTTTGACATTCTGATTCTCCTGCCTCTGCGTCATGACCGTGAAAGCTGGCAATCCAAGAGTGGCCCACCACACCTGGTGTTAGCAGTGCTGAGGACCAAACCCAGGGCTTGAAGCATGTTGGGCAAGTATTCTGCCAACTGTGCCACAAGTATAGCCTTTTCCTCTATTCCTAGCTCCTCTCTCATGCTTGTTGCTGTGCCCTCACCCTGTGGGTTAATATTCACGTGTCTCTAGTCCTCATTGTCGTTATACAGGGGAGGTCCAGGGAAGGAGAGGAAAGAAACATGTCTGGCTACTCCACTGGACAGAAGTCCAGCTTCTTGTTCCACTTCACCACCAAAAAAGTTGGTGTCCACACACACCTCATTTTTCTACAGTCAGTGAATGGCCTTGTGTTATTCAGCTCACACTTAAGTCCAGTCCTATGCCAGGATGGCAGGCTAGAGTTCCCATCTGGTTGTCTTTGGAAAAGGCCTGGTGAATATGGCTGTATAATGGCTCACGTGACGAAGCAGAGAACAGCTGACAACAGTGGAGGTGGTGGCTCTCGCCTCAGCCGTCGGCCACTTTCAGGACACTTTTTTATCTACCAGCATCTGGTGATAGGGTAGTGGTTTCCTGTTGACCATTAACCCCAAGTCAGGCCACTGCACTGTCCCTGCAGCAGCATAAGCCTTCACATTCACAGTGTCTGTTTGGTGGCTTGGACCTTTCACTGTAGATGGAAACCCCTCACATTAGGGTGAGCGGGAAATGGACTCTCAGATTCGCAGGGCGGGGAGGTAGATGGATGGCGAGTCCCAGGTTGAGCTGATAGCTTCTGGGGGACCCACTTAGTCTCCTTTCCCCTGCTCTTCCTGTCCAGGAAGAGAGCTGCTTTTCTGTCGTCAGTTTTCAGAGTTGTGCTTAACAAGGACAGAAACGGAAATGAGTAACTGAGCACCTTAGTGGGGAGGTCTCCGAGAGCCTGAGCCAAAGTCTGTTCACGGTCCAAGGTAGAAGGTGAGGTTTGTTTGTGCATTTGTTTTTGCTGCAGCTCCTGCCATCTTGAGAATTCTAGGATGCTGTGCACAGGGGTCAGAGGGCAGAGGAAGGAAGGGTGATAAGAGAGACAAGTCATGTGCATCACCGTTGGGTGGGGCTTTGAGGTAAATAAGTAGTCCTGAGATCTTGAAATACCTGGATGGAGGCAGAGGTGGCCAGGGCCAAAAAAGGATTTGGGCACAACCTCATGGGCTTTGGAATGCCTTCTAGAAGACTCACTGGGACCTGTTTGTTATGAGAGTGCAGAGCTGGATTGCTTAGGTAGGTGTCCTCATGCAGTCTTCAGTAAGCCACTCCACTGAAGACAGCCTGGGAGAGCGGCTACTGTCTGTCATGAGTCCTGTAAGGTACAGGCCTCCCTTGCACAAGCTTCTGGCTGGGGTCCCAGTTTTACCTCACCCTTTGCTCTGCCAAGAAGACAGAGAGGATTGGCTCTCATTGCTTTATTGTCACAGGCACAATATTAATAGAGGTTGATGTCTCCAGCAGCAAGGGAAACTCCTTCCCACAAGCTGAGAGGTGACAGGACCAGCAGTACAGGGCAGGAGAGAGGAGGGACTTCCCCGGATCTCTGTGCTGGGCTGTGAGTCAGGGCCCCTGCGCTGCAGCATCAACTACTGCCTGAAACTCAGACTCACAGGTGAGTCAGCACCACCCCACCTGAGCAGCTACACAGGGCAAAATGACAGGAGCATGTCAGGCCCAACCACACCGGAGGTGACGGAACCTCCTGGGAGGACATAGCATCCATTCCTGCAAGACCTTGGAGGAGCTCACGAGATACTCTGTCCCTGGCCCACACAGATGAGGCTCTTCTAGCGGATTTTCTAGCGTCAAAGCCAGGGTTTCTTCCTAGCAGCCACCCTGGCTTCCTCCTCCTGTCGATTCTTCAGGAGAGTGAAAAGAGAGCTGGAGTTTTGTGTTATGCACTACGTTAACGGTTGTGCCTCCATCCATGTGTGATTTGTGGTTTAGTAGTTAGCTGGTGCAGCACTAGTCGGAGTAAAGCCTGGCTGGGGTGCTGAGCAAGGTCTAAGTAGAAAGCACCCAGGTCTGAGTTCTAGGCCTGACCTTGCTGCTACTTGGCTGAACAACTTTGAGAAAGCCACTTGGCCTCTCTGAAGCCTCATCTAGGAAGAGGTGGGGATCTTGAACTCCAAACTTTAACACACGATTTCATATAATTAAGCAAGTGAACCCAACAGGGCAATGGTTCTCAACTTGTGGGTCTTGACCCCTTTGGGTCACATATCAGATATCCTGCATATCAGATATTTACATTACAATTGATAACAGTAGCAAAGTAACAGTTATGAAGTAGCAATGAAATCATTTTATGGTTGGGGGGGTCAGCACAACATGAGGAACTGTGTTAAAGAGTTACAGCATTAGGAAGGTTGAGAACCACTGCTCTAGGGTGTCCTGTCCTAACTCTGATAGACAGACTTCCCTCTGCATGGGCAGCTCTGGCCAGCTAGAAATGCTGGCTGGGTGTCTGTCCACAGTGTGAACTCCAGGGCTTATGTGAAACTTTCCTGCACTGAGAACACAGTGTGGACCAAACAAACATTCTAAGCCAATCTCATCCCTAAACTAGAGAATTCATTTACTTTTGTGGTATTAGGGGTAGAACCCAGGGCTTTGTAGATGCTGGGCAATACTTTACCAGAGTGTTATGTCCCCAGCCTTTGGACTAGAGAATTTGTCTTGTTTTTGGGGCTAGACTCAACCTTACTATGGCCAAGGCTGGCCTTCAAATTTACTATCCTCCTGCCTCAACTTCCCAAACACTGGGATTACAAACATATGCCATACCTAACTCCCAACACTTCAAAATACTTCTAAAGAAGACTCTCAGGCATCACTTTAGTCTTGGGAGTTTCAGCCAGGGCAAGAGTGAGTGCCATATGTCAGCTCCTGGCTTCGCTCAGGTGACATGCCTTGGGCAGTCTTCTTCTGCACACTCACTTTAAAAAGCATTGCTTGCACTCAAAGGCCAGCCTCCCCCTCTCTCCACAGGGAAGACCTGAGCTTTCCTGAGCATCAGTCATAGAGAGTGGCTTGGACTGATGAGCAGAGGGAAGAGTGGCCATGGGCAGTGACTGAAACAGAGGCTGGCTGAGTCATGCCTCAGGGCCTCCATGCCTTCCCAGGCCTTTGCATGGGTGACACCCCGAGCTGAGTTGGGACTGGGAGAAAACTAAGTTTGTCACCAATCTAGGGCTCTCCAACCAACGTATATTAATTTACTATGTTATTCAGTATAGATATCATAGCCAGGTGGCTTATTGTCTTGTCATTCAGGAGTTTGGAAGGGCAATGCTGTGATGTCTTTAAGCCAAGGACTGTAGGGAGAAAGTGATTCCAGGTCTCTACCTTTGACTTTCAATGACCATCTTCTCCTTTATCTCTGAGTCATATTCATTCTATGCTGTCTGTGTTCAACTCTCTTCCTTTTATAATGACAGCAGTCATATTGGATTAGGACCAACCCAATGACCTCATTTTAACTCTATCACATCTTTAAGCAACCAAATAAAGCTGCATTCTGATCCTGGGGCCAGAGCATATAGTTACAGGGCCCCACACTCGACTCCTCACAACACTACTCCCCAATTTCTCCTTCATCACCTTACTTTATTTTTTGAAAGTCTCACTATGGACCCCAGGCTGGCTTCCAACTCGCTGCTTTTTTTTTTTCCTTCCCATTGTTGTGATAAATTAACCAGAAAAAGCAACTTAAGGGAGGAAGGTTTTATTCTGGCTCTGTTCAGGAGTGCATACAGCCTATTGCTACTGGGATTTCAAGGTCAGGAGCTTGAGGCATCCTTAGTCAGGAGCACAGAGCGTTGAATGCACACATGCTAAAGCTAGGCTTAGCTTCTCCATTTTGTACAGTCCAGAAATCCCTGCTCAGGGAATAGTCCTGCTCACAGTTAAGATGGGTCTTCCCATATCAATAAGTCTAATCAAGACAATCCCTCACAGACATTCTCAGAGGCTAACCTTAATCTACACAATCCCTCACACATGTGCCCAGAGGCCTGCCCTCTGGTGTCCAGATGACAGTTAACACTAATCTTCACACTATGTAGTATCCTGCTAGTTTGAAGTCTCAATCTTCTTGCCTCAGTCTCTTGAGTGGTGGATGTCATTCATTACTGTTATTCTTTTGGTGGTGTAGAGGTTCTTACTTGGCGCCTTGACATACTAGGGAAACATTCTACAAAGGAGCTATGCCCCAACCTCCCGCCTAGGAGCCTTGCCCATGTTCCATCTCCTTGTGACATGTATTTGGGGGTGAGAGATTTTCCTCACTGGATTTGACACTGCTTCCATGGGTGATCCATGAATGGGGAAGGTGGGTGACACTCTTCAGGCATACAGGACTTGAACTCCAGGTGACAGCAAAGACACCTTACTGCAAGGCACTATGGGATATTCTACCCTCACTTCAATAATAACTGACAGTACTTTAGACACTTATCGAGTGCCCATATCATCCATGAGGCAGGCACCTTTAGAAATCTCAATCCACAAAAAAAAAAAAAAAAAAAGAAACAGAAGCTCAGACAGTTGAGAAAACTTTCCGAAGTCTCTAGTGCCTGATAAAGTTGGGGGTTTGACCCCCACAGCTGGCTCCAGGGTCTGTGCTTTCAACTAGCACTTCAGGGAGAACGGAAAAAGCAGAAATTGCAGTGGTCTTTGAATAGATGAGAACATAAGGTGGAACCCGGAGTCACACCGACAGTCCTGGAGGCCTCATTGAAAGGTCCTGGCATAGCTTCTCAAAGCTATGCCAGGTCCCGGAGCTAGCTATGGGGCCCGGTCTCAAAACCCTCACTTGTGCAGGGTCACTACGGGAGGGGCGACACCATCCTATTTCCACGTGACCTCCTAACCTCCCGGGTCCTCAGGACCATCGGACACCCGCAGGGCGAGGCCCACGCAGGCACCGCTCCCTTGGTCGGTGGCAGGGGCGTTGGGTGACGAATAGGCAAGGCGGGGCTCGCGGCCCAAGAACGCAGAGTATCAGATTTCTTGCAAGGCACCAATCCTGATCTCCGGGGGATGTGGCCACACCTGGAGGGTGTGGCCAGACGGCTCAGGGGCCGCGGCAACCTGGGCTAGGCGCTGAGCTCTCGGCACCTAGGTGGGCAGGTGCGGGCCTGTGCGGGCCGCTGAGGAGCCCGCGGTTCTCAGGCGCGCCTAGCCGTCCGGGGAACTTCTGTGCCGCTGCGGCGTGAACTCCTGTGCACCTGCTCCTGGGCACCGACTGAGGCCAGGTAGGGACGCTGGCGTCGGCAGGCCAGGGGGAGGGAGGAGAGACACCTGACGGGTGGGGCCGAGCCCACTGGAGTTGATGTGGGCGGGGGGGGGCTGGCTTGGGGACTGTTTCGTGTCCCGCACCAGCCTGGGTACTGGGCACCCTTCCCCATGTAGCTTTAGGGCGGCACCGGGTCCCTCCTGATCTCACACCGCCTGGACACTGTTCCCTCCCACGGAAAGAGCTCGTTCTCTGCCCAGTCTGCTCTGCCCTTGAATGGAGCGAAGGCACCCCCACCCCAGCCCCTCCGGTTTTAACTAGCTTGTTCAGTGGCTGGCTCTTGTGTCCCAGCGGGGACTTCCCAGGCCCTGAGGCCCTGGGTCCTAGTGACGGTTTAGGGGAGACTGAGATAAGGATGACCCAGAGCTTTGGCGGATTTGTTTTCCTTTTTCCAAGTGTCTTAGTACAGTCCGGCCTCTCACGCAGGTCGAGACGTCCGGAGAAGTTCCAGGTAGCCAAGCTAGGTGCTGGGGAGGGTGGCGCCAGGCGTGGCAGCTCTGCGGATGAGGCCCTCTTGGCCTGAAAGGGGCTGGAGGCGTCGCAGGGAAAGCCTCCCATACTTGCCTGGAAGGGAGGCCTGGGCTGTAGTGCTTCGCAGGAGCCCGCTTGGTGGTAAAGTGGTCACCAGCCCTTCCTTGTTCTCTTGGTGGGTATCAAGATGGAAGCTAGGGAAGGGAGAGGGCGAAGGTGCTTGGGCAGGGATTGGTGAAGTTGCTCCTTAGAGCTGTATGTCACTCTGACAGCACAGTGGCTTCCAACTAGGCTCTGTCATCCACCAACTCCAAACCCGCAGGGAGGAGGGATATGAGGATGTGACCAGATGCCCAGGTTTTACTCCCAGGCATGGCTAAAATCCACGGAGCTGGCATTTCCGTTCCCACCAGGAAGAATGGGACACTAGGACAGCCCAACAGCCGCCTTTGAAAACTAGCTCAAAAAGTGACAGCCTTCCAGCTTGAGGTCTGTGGTCCCAGAAACTGAGCCAGTAGGGGCTGCAGAGGTGGTGGAATGTTTCTTATAAAGGACCTGCTCTTGGAACAGGCAATGAGGGGACAGTTAGTGCCCCAGGGAGCCCAAAGTGCCCCTGCCTTACTGCTCACAGTGAGAAGGTGGGTGGTGGCTTTGTCACTTGGATGGTTCTTACCGCTCAGAGGCACAGGGCTTTCATTTTCATGTGGCAGCTGGAGACGGCTGGGCTCAGGCTCAGTGGCATGAAGGTTTAGAGAGGTGTGATATAGGTGTGTTTGAGACTGGGTGTCTTTAATCTCTTCATCCCATTGTGGTGGGCCCTCCATGGGGTCCTTGTTTGTTTAGATTTGACCTCTTATGTGTAGAAGAAGGTGTGTGTGTATGTGTGTGTGTGTGTGTGTGTGTGTGTTTAGAGCGCAGGGCACAATGGCAGGGTTTGGTGCAACCCAGAGGTAAGGAAGGGGCCACTTACCATCCCCATGCTTCAGTTAACTCAGCTGTCAAATGGGGCTGACACCACTTCTAGGATCCTGAGGGTGGGATACCACAGGTGACACCGTAAAGCCTTGTTGATGTGGTGCTGCCATTCTTCCTGAGACGTGTCATTGTCCCATGGCATAGAAAAATGCTGCTGCAGCTTTAAAATAATTGGGAATTGAAACATAATGCCGATAATGTATATAAAAGCATATAGACAAGTGTACAAAGTGCTGGGCAGTACATATATTCCACACATTGCATATATCATGGTGTGTCGCAGTATGTTCGTGTCTGTGTGTATTACTGAGTGGAGAGACTGCTGTACAGTTGTGGCTGTGGCCTTCAAAGCCCCTTCCTCTCTGACGTCTTGGCTGTTTTTACCTTCCCCCCATACCTGTTTTAAGACTCTCAGATGGCAGATGAGGATCTCTTGGATGACTTTTAGAAGGCGTAGAGGGTTGCAGAGAAGGGCACCTGAGGAGCCACACTTGTATGGTCCCATCTGGGGAGAACATGGAGAATCCAGGTGCAGATCTTAGTCACCAGTGTCTAAGGGGCGGCTCTTCTTCTTGCCTTGTTAGTACAGATTGCTGTCATGGGTTGGTTGCCTTCATTTTTTTTTTCCTTGATGGCCATGAATCAACTATCATAAGCCCTTCAGGTACGTGGTCAGACAAGAGGTAGATTTCGCTTGTGTGACAAACCCAGAGGAGTCAGAACTTACCAGGCTGCAGTGTGACTGCTCAGAGCCCAGTGCTAGGTTAATAGGTCTACTGTGCCCTCCTTGTTCTAACTCTCCTGTCCTTGCCTCATCCTCTTCTAGAAGGAACGGGACCTGAGAGGAGAAGGCAGCACTTGCCATTGGGGTATGGATATTTCTTTTTGAGGCAGGGTCTCGTGTAATCCACTCTGGCTTTGATCTCCCTTTTCATTGGGTATTCACATGCTTTCTGGTTTAATGGCTCCATGTGATGCCCTGTGAAGGATCCCAAACCAGGGTCAAGAGCAAGAACTCTAGAAGGCTCTATGCCCTGCTCAACTGCCCCAGCAAGCTGTACTCCCAAGGGGAAGGTTTCAGTTGCAGGACTCGGTAATTGGGTCAGAAGGCTCAGGTCCTACCTTGCTCTTGAAGAGCCAGAAATTGAGTTGGGTTGAGTTCCTCATATTTGGGGGGAACCTGGTCAGGGAGAGAAGTGATGTTAGAGGTTCACCCATGGCTAGGCTTCTCTGAAGGCAGTCTTCAGCTGGCTCAACTGGCTTTGCTCCAGAGCTGTGACCCTGATAGGAGGTTTCTGGAGAGGAGAAGGCAGGATTTGCAGGCCATTGTGGGGTTTACAGTTCCAGTATAGATTTCTTCAAGAAGGAAGGACATGGGCTGAGAACACTGAGCGATGTTTAGTAACACAGTGCTTGGCACAGGGCCGTTCATGAACAAATATTTGTGGAATGACTTACTTTTTTCCAGGTGTCCATTTCTATCTTAAGTAAAAATAAAACAAGGACACTAAAACACTGGAAGAATCCGTGGCCATACTACTCTGAACACACCTGATCCAGTGTCACACCACAGCAAATGTTTTTCTAGCAAGTGACTTTCCCCTCTGGCACCGGGTGCACAGGCCTTTGTTTTGGGCTGTGAGTGCTGGCTGTTGTAGAATGTTATCGGCAGCGTCCATGTTTCTAGGAGAATCAATCGCAGACTTTACCCAGCCTGGCGCCTGGAACCAGTTGGCTTCCTCCAGCCTCTGTGGAGAGATAAACAGATCCAAGTGAGGCCAGCCTAGCTGCACAGGGCTGGGCTGTGACAATGGGGTTTGGTTATTGTAGGGATTCTTAGGGCTTTACCAGGCTCACCTTGGGGAAGTGTCCCCAAGCTGTACCTCAGGCACTGGAGACCAGCTGGGACTCCTTTTGCTGGGAGCCAATGGAAAGGAAGGCTGTCTGGGCTCAGCTCTTCCAGCACACAGGCTGCCTGCTTGCTCACCCGTGTAAGCGAGGACTTTGGAACCGGGGCCCGCCCCTCACCTGCTTCTCTCAAGGAACCATCTCACTCATTTTCCATTGTCTTCTTGGAAAGACGATGATGTGTTTAGCTTCTGGCCCATATGCTTTCTGTTTCCCAAACTTGACTTCCCTCTCTGGAGGTGAGGTTGAAAAGAGCAATCGCCTCTCCTTTGCAGAGTGTCCCCCCCCCCCCCCCCCCAGGAAGCTCTGCTCCAGCACAAGTGACATCACCTTTTCATTACTCCACTCAAGGACTTAAATAGGAGAAATGTGATCTGCTCGCATGATAAGTCTGATATGGCTGGAGCATGAAGTATAAACGGCTTTGCAATAAGAATCAAAAGAACCCTTTTATCACATTTCTTTTCCTCTCTCTGGCACAGGTTATTGCCATATTTAATTTCTTTGCTGTAATCTAGTGAAACTGTAGCCGCAGCACATGGGAACAGCAGCTGGGAAAGTTCCCAGTGGTTAACCCCATTCTCCCATCCTCCTACTCCTAGATCATGGCTCTCCACCCTCGAAGAGTCCGGCTGAAGCCCTGGCTGGTGGCCCAGGTGGACAGTGGCCTCTACCCTGGTCTGATCTGGCTACATAGAGATTCCAAACGCTTCCAGATCCCCTGGAAACATGCCACACGGCACAGCCCCCAACAAGAGGAAGAAAACACCATTTTTAAGGTAATGAACTTCCTTCTGCCATCTGAGTTGAATTTTGTTGAAGCCATTCTGGGTTTGTTTACTTTCTCTGTTCTGGTACAGTGGGATGTATACAATGAGATGCCCAAATTGTGATTCCTCTTCTCAAGCTGTGTCTATGAGGCTGAAATCTTTTACATTCCCATTGTTGGAAGATACTCAGTTCATATCCTTGTGGATCTGGGTGAGGGTGTGTGTGTGTCTGGTGTGGTGTGTTGAAGGCTCAACTCCCAGAGAACATATGATGTGGCTTCTCTAAAAGAACTAAGGTCTTCCACCAACTCACCCAGGGCTCTTGCCATGAAGAAAGGTACTTGGGCCTGTGGATGGCTGACTTGACAAAGGCAGAGTTTTGGTCATCAATGGGCTTATACATCGCCATAAGAAAATGCAGAGGCCTTCACTCAGGAAGCTATTTTTTTTTTTTTTTGGAGCTGAGGATCTAACCCAGGGCCTTACGCTTGCTAGGCAAGTGCTCTACCACTGAGCTAAATCCCCAACCCGGAAGATATTCTTTTAATCTTAAATAATGTGTCCCACTAATAACCTCTGCTTAAAAATGAAAGGTGCATGACTTAAATTTTTATTCCTTTTTAAAGATTTATTTTTATTTTTAATTATGTGTGTGGGGTATTGTCTGTGTGTGGGTATGTGCATGTGAGTACAGGTGCCCTTCATGGTCAGAAGTGCTGGATTCCTGGGAGCTAGAGTTACACATGATTGTGAGATGTCTGATGTGGGTGCTGGGAACTAGGTCTTCTGCAAGAGTAGTGTGTGCTTTTAATTGCTGAGCCATCTTTCCAGCCTCAGGTTTTTATTCTTTAAATCTCTTCCTTCCTCCTTTCCCCTTTCTTCTCTCCTCCCTGTTACCCTCCCCTTTTCTCCCACTCCTCTCATTGTTTTCCTTTTTCATTCCGAAGGATCAAGCCCAGGGCTTTGTACATGCAAAGCATACACATTACCACTGAGCTACATCCCAAGCCCTAATTACATTTTCTTAAATAGCGAGTAATTCTTCTATGATCCCCATTGTAGTTAACTGAAGATGAGATTAAGTCACATAGTACTTTACTAAATTTAAGTGAAACCAAAACTTGACTTGAGACAGAAGTAGGGAGGCAGTGGTTATGGAAGGGTTTCATTGTGGTTGCAATTCTAGGAGCTGCCTCTCCACTCTAGACCAACTTCTCCCTTCCATCTCAGGAGTAGCTTTTAGTTCCTGCAGCTCAAGATGTGAGGTGAGCTTGTCCTTTCTTCCTTGCTCATAAGCTAGAAGCTGAGCTGTGATCCAGTCCTGACTGTGGGATCAGGAAAAGGCAGAGAAGGCAGGTCCAGGGCTCTTGATGATGGTATTTCCCCCCTGTGTCAGGTGCAGAGGGGAGAGGTGGAGAGAAAATGGGCTTGAGAGTATTTTGAAAGTGTGTAAATGATACATCTTAATTTAGATACAAATATTATGAAATTGTCGAGGAAGATATCTGTAGACCAGTGCCCATCACTGGTGGAGCTGACCCTGAGAAAGGGACAGGCTTGCCCAGGCCCCAGTGGCATCCCTTGAAGCCTTGCTCAGTCCAGTTTGCTGTTGAAGTGTCTGGTCGGTCACAAGAAGAGGCTGGTCCTGCAATCCCCGCACATGAGGGTGTGAGGAAGCTTTGTGTTGGTGTGTCTGTCTGTAGGATGCTTACGGAGCATCCGAGCAGTCAGAAGAGAGAGGATACTGTCACAGATTGCTTGCTCTGATGAACTTTTGGTGAGATACAAAGATGAGGCACCGAATAGGCACCTGCATTCCCTATGTCCCCCAATTCTCATGGTGACCATGCAAGGAAAGTCTTTCTTCCACCCATGCTGTAGGTACAGAAGCGGTCAGTAGGGCTGTGAAACATCTCCTTATCATACAGCCAATCAATGGTAGCTCCAGGATTTGAACCCATGTCTCTGTCTTGTTTCCTTTGCCTCCTTCTGATTCTGAGTGGGAGCTGGACTGTCCAACCTCAATTTCTATAACTACCAACCCTGTGGTAGGTCTTGAACAAAGCATACAACCACTTTGGGCTCCAGTTTTCCCTTTGGTAAGCTGGAGCAGAGTCAGTCTGCTTCTTAGAATTGTCATGAAAACCAAGTGAAGTGGGAGATTATTCTAAAGTACTATAAAAATGTAGAGATAATAGCCATTTTAGGAAGACAAAGAGGGCCTTCTCTGTGACCTGGAGTTTGAACAAGTACAGTTTATACATCACAGCATTTGCCCACAGTGT
The DNA here is from genome assembly GCF_903995425.1 of Onychomys torridus. Taxonomy (NCBI): domain Eukaryota; kingdom Metazoa; phylum Chordata; class Mammalia; order Rodentia; family Cricetidae; genus Onychomys; species Onychomys torridus. Next base: position 2,396,693 of record NC_050453.1, on the reverse strand, counting down.
GCTTCATGGGCCTCCCTTCTTGATGCTGAAGATGTGCTTGTAAAGGGAATAGCCCTTTGCAGTGTCTGGGATTTGATGAGATGGCTAGGTGTGAGCAGGAAGCTGGGGCTAGGCAGGGACACAGTCTAACTGTGCCGTGAAGGAGCAGAGTTTAAGAGAATCACCGAAATGTACAGACTTCTTCCAGAATCTGTGGCTGGAGTCAGTGCTAGTGTGAACACAGAGGGTAAAGACAAACAGAGGGGACACAGGGAAGGTGGAAGGCAAGGCACACCAGGTGATGGCAGGTGTGCGTCTCAGATACTAGGGACAGTGAGACTCCCTGTGGGGGTTAGTTAGATAGATGGAGCCAGCCTTAGCCACCCTGATGCCTGCTGTGCCGTACAGTGGAGCTCAGCTTTGTTGGTATTTTTCATCCTGTACTTCAAGTACACAGAGGAAGCCAAATCAGAGAAGGTAGCTAGAGGAAGCAAGCCTGAGTCGGAAGAGGAAGAGGACCTAGATGAACCCTGGACCCCACTGCTCTGCAGGGTGGGAGTGAAGAAGATCAGAGATCTCAAAAGAGGGTGCAAATATTCAGTTTCAGCTTAAGGAAAAAGTCTGTGCCTGGTGTGGTGGTGCATGTCTATAATCCCAGTACCCTGGTGGCTAAGGCAGGAGTTTTTGAGGCCAGCCTGAGCCACATAGTGATTGCCTGTCTCAGAAAATCAAAAAGAAGAAGAAGAAAAAGAAGTCCTGTGTGGAAAGATTTTGGACAAGTAATCTGTCCTGTCAACCTGAAAAGGTCCAGGAAGGGCTGTCAAGATGGCTCAGAGGGTAAAGGCATGTGTCACTATGCCTCATGACCTGAGTTTGATCTCCAAGCCCCACATGGAAGGAGAAAACCAATTCTCACTTCTATACACTAAATAAATGAAATGTAATGAAAATGAAAAATGAGAAAAGGCTAGCGTGCTCTTCTTGTGCTCTGATGAGGTCTCCTTCTGCATTAGAGAGAGAAGATGAAGAAAGCTGAGTGATCAGATGGCACATAGCCCACCAGATAGTGGGCAGCCTTTGAGTGGGACACTCCTGAGCGGCTGGGTCTGTTCCTCAGTGGCTTTGGTTTTCTTCTTCTCCCTTCCTCTTATCTGCAGCAGTACTATGAGAGAGGAAGCCTCAAAGTGGTTTTTAGGCCACTGCATGAAGTTTCCAATGAAGAGGGAGTTTGAAGAACCAGGAAGAAATGTGTGTAAATTTGTTAAAGCTTGAAGCCTTCAGGTAGAGGTGGGGGCAGGCTGAACTCCAGAGCATGCTTCCTGAAGGAATTTGGTTTTATTGAAACAAGGCTTCACTGTGTAGTCCAGGCCGGCCTTGAACTCACTCACTACCTTCCTGTTTCGGCCTCCTAAGTGCTGGAGTTACAGGCAAACAGCACTTTGCCTGGCTCCTGAGAGTCTTTATGTCATTTACCATTGCCTTTGTTGTACTTACTGTGTGTAAGATGTTTCTCTTTTAAAAGAGAACGGTGAGGTGGAGCACACTTCACGTCTATCACTGTGGAAGCTCAGGAAGGAGGGCTTGGAGTTGAGACCAGCATGGGGCTACAGAGTGAGATCTTGTCTTTTAAAAAGAGACAGGCTTGGGTTGGAGATTTAGCTCAGTGGTAAAGCGCTTGCCTAGCAAGCACAAGGCCCTGGGTTCGATCCTCAGCTAAAAAAAAAAAAAAAAAAAAAAAAAAGGAGACAGGCTCAGTGGTCAGGAGAGCATACTGCTCTGTAGAGCACCTAGGTTCAGTTCCCAGCACCCACGCGGGGCACCTCACAACAGCCGTAACTCCAGCCCCAGGAGATCCTGCCTTCTCTTCTGGGATCAGAGGGTACCAGCACATACATGAACACACCCATGTGCCAAATAGACATAATTAAAAATTAAACCTTAAACAAAACCTCAAAAAAAAAAAAAAGATGGGGGGTGGAGGAGAAAAAGAAGGAAGAAGAGAGTAGAAGAGGAGGAAAAGGCTGCCTGAAGCCCTGCTGTATGGTGTTGCCCCAGACTTCAGATTCAGCATTGTAGTCTGGATAGGTGCTGGTGCTAAAGCCTGAACTAAGGTTCCTTAAACAGCTATGTTTGCATACAGCTTGATTTCCCATTGGCCTGCCTTGGCTTGTCCTAAGGTCAGTATGTGCAAGTGTGTGTGTGTGCATGTGTGCACATGTGAAACGGGTGCATACATGACTGACAGTGGTTCTTCACAGTGATCAGCACTCACACGGTCTCATTCCTCAGGCTTGGGCTGTGGAGACTGGAAAGTACCAGGAAGGTGTGGATGATCCTGACCCGGCTAAATGGAAGGCTCAGCTCCGCTGCGCTCTCAACAAAAGCAGGGAGTTCAACTTGATGTATGATGGCACCAAGGAAGTGCCCATGAACCCTGTGAAGATCTACCAAGTGTGTGACATCCCCCAGCCCCAGGGCTCTGTCATTAACCCAGGTGAGGTCCAAGGCTTGGATAGACTCAGGGTGGGCTCCTATAGAGACAGGTTGAGATCAGGCCTTTCCCTAGGAAGAGCTCAGAGAGCAGATGGTGTAAGAGGTTAGAAAATGATGCATCAAGCAGATGGGGTCACACTTCTACTGGTAGGACAGCCTCTCTGGGGTGTGAGGGTGAAGGGGTAAGAACTAGAGGACTTGCATTCCAAACCTGCCCGTATCACTCTGCTGCTGTTGCACTTGAGAGTTATTGGGCATTTGAGCCTGTTCCTTCTGTTTCTACATGTGAACTCTCATCATTCTGTCTCTTGTAGCATGAATCTTAAAAGTCTTATTAATAAATAAAACCCGAGGCCAGTTATTGGGGTGAATGCTGGAAGATCAGAGAAGCAGAACAAGCCACAGTTTCCTCACCTTGCCAGTTCCTCAGCTGGTCTTGTTTCCTCAGACTGCAAGCTTCTGTGTCCTCATCCCAATGGCTCTTGGCTGAACTACTGCTCCAAAGCCTAAAAGCTTAACCAGCCAAATGCTTCACTAGCTCTGGTGCCTGGTTTTCACACCTTATATATCTTTCTGTTCTCTGCCATCACTCCCTGGGATTAAAGGCTCTCTTTCTGGGATTAAAGGTGTGAGTCACTATGCCTGGCTGTTTCCAATGTGGCCTTGAACTCAGAGATCCGCCTGGCTCTGCCTCCCGAGTGCTGGGATTAAAGGCATGTGCTACCACTGCCTATCCTCATGTTTAATATTGTGGCCGTCCTGTTCTCTGACCCCAGATAAGTTTATTTTGGGGAACACACAATATTTCGGGGAACACAATACCACCACAGTCTCTTTAGACAGAATGTGTTCTCTATAGACATTGGGTGAATGGTAGTTTAGTTTGTAGGTACCTTTGCTGAGAGCATGCCACCCAGTCCGCAATGCATAATGAATATGAAGAACCAGACATTTAGCCTTGTCATCCAGGGAGGCCCAGGCATGATGCAGGGTTTGTGCTTCCCTCATATGTGGCCCACAAAGATGAAAAGTGAGTATTCTGGAGCCCTTAAAGGGGATGCTAATGTGTAGAAAGCTACTGTGTAGCTATAGTAATTTCTTTTTTAAAAAATGTATTTATTATGTATACAGTGTTCTATCTGCAAGCATGCCTACACACTAGAAGAAGGCATCAGCTCTCCTTATAGATGGTTCTAAGTCACCATATGGTTGCTGGGAATTGAACTCAGGACCTCTTGGAAGAACAGGCAGTGCTTTTAAACTCTGAGCCATCTCTCCAGCCCCCATGTATAGGGATTTCTAAGGCAAGATAAGAACAGACTCTGTAGAAGGAATTAGAACTAGCTAGGGCTTGTGGGTGCATACTGAGCCTGAGGGGTCTCTAGCCTGGATGGTGGGTCAGCTGTTGAGATGGCAATGGAACAAACTGCCCTTCTGTGGGCTCATATGTCATGGGTAGGCTCCACAGGGTCAGCTCCTTGGGATGAGAAAGATAATGATGTGGATGAAGATGATGAGGAGGATGAGCTTGATCAGTCGCAGCACCACGTTCCCATCCAGGACACCTTCCCCTTCCTGAACATCAATGGTGAGTGGGGTGGCTGGTGGTGCGCAGGGGTGAGGAGGATGTAACTGGCTTTGGCCTTGGGATTGCTGACCTATCATCCACCATTGCTGGGGTCGGGGAGGGCAGTGGCAAGCCCCACTGGCCAGACTGCTGGGTGTTAGTAAGCAGGAGTCACAGGTGGGGGACCTCTGATGCCTCAGTTATTCCAATGCAGACAAGTGGGTTCTAGAGAACATTCAACTCAAGGAAATAAAGAGGCATAATTCATTCCTTGTGGATGATAAATTTGGGAGGTTTACTTCAGGGTAAGTGATACATCCCGTTCATGAATTGTAGTTAAAGTCCTAGTAGTCCTCCCTGCGTGAGTTCTGAGTCACATCCTAACAGATCCACTCTGCTGAAGCATGTTCCAGAAGACTTGATTCTAGTTGATGGTATTTGGTTCCAGTGGGTTTATCTATGAGTCTTCTTTTATGGTTTTTGATTTTGAAAGCTTTTTGCCAATTTTATTAGCATTTAAAAGAAAACTCCCTGGACAGGCTGTAAATCTTGACAACTGCCAGGAGGAGGAAGATGGAGAAGAGGACAAGAGAAAGCCATGCTGTTCGAATTGAGCTGGTCTTTTTAGCAATGGCAAACGTGGTGGTCAGCCGCATGGTGGACAAACAGCCACATGGTGGACAAACAGCCACATGGTGGAGGGTGAGGGACTTCAAGGAAAGAGTAAGAAAGCCCAGAGTGTTAGGGAGAGTATGCCCAGGCTTAGGCCAGTTTGAGAGAGAGGGAGAGAGAGAGAGAGAAGAAGGAGGAGGAGGAGGAAGAGGAAGAGGAGGAGGAGGAGGAGGAGGAGGAAAAGTAGGCAAAGTAGGCCTTTCTGAGTCCTGGAAAAGTAGGCCTTTCTGAGTCATGGCAGTTCTGTGGTAACACCCTCTCGTGTGGACTTCTGAATTCAGCTCTCCAGGAGAGAGGAATGGAGAGGTTGGAACTGCTGTGTGGCAGCAGAGTCTGAGTCTGTAGATGCTCACCCGAGGATCCCCAGCGTGCCCTTCCTGAAACATCTGCCCATGGAGATGCTAGCTGAATGACTGGCCATCTTACTCTGCATGCTGTGGGTTAGATGAGATAACTTTTACCACCTAGAAAATTCAGTAAACCAAGATGCCACCTTCAGGTTTGGGGGTGGCTTATTCCAGCTCTGCACCTAGAACCAGGAAATAGCAGGATCATGGGAGCTTAAGAGATGTTTCTGTAGTTAAGAACATGCCCTGACAGAATCCATTTCAGGTGGCTCACAATTATCTGGTTCCAGGGGATTTGGCATCTCTGGCCTCCTTGGAGACCAGTATTCATGTGCTCACACACATACACATAATTAAAAAATAATGAAAATAAATCTCTAAAAAGAAAAAAATCCATGGAGATCCAGACAGCATGCTGCTTTCTCACGTTTGAAGAGTTGGACATCTATCTGAGGTGAGTGTGGTTGCAAATGCCTGTAACCCCTGTAGCAGAGACAGGAGGATCACTACAGATTCAAGTCTAGCCTGGTCTAGTGAGAGCCTGTCTTTAAAAAGAGAGAAAGAAAATCAAAACAAACAACCAGTTTAAAAGAGTTGGAAATGTGGGGCCCTTTCCCAGACTCCTGGTCCACTAATTCTGCTGCCATCCCTTGAAAGGCTGTAACCTATTTCCAATGTCCTGACTTCTTATTTGAGATTAGTTCTGCATTTCCTCGTGTTGGAGGCCACCTTGAATCTTTTTGGGAAAATTGTAGAATATACATTAAGAACAGAAATGTAAGAAGGTTTCATATTTAACACAAAGGGTCAAGGAACATTGGCCTCTGATTTCAGACCTGCTGGGGCACAGGAAGACCTAAGAGATGAGGCCCAAATGGAGCCTGCGGGCCTTTGGCAAGCCAGCACTGATGGCAGCCGGAAGTAGAACTGGGGTTTCCTTTCTTTTTGATTTTAGAGGTGGTACAGATGTGTACCATTGAGCCTGTCAAGGACTAGGGTTTTCATTCTCTTTCTTTAAAAGCTATAATTGGACTTGATTGAATGAATAACATTTTTATGTGCTTTTAAAATTTATAACAGTGTAAGAAGATAATCAATTAAAAAGCTTTCCTTGCATCCTCCATGAGCCTTCTAGCTCATTCACTGATATAGACAAATATAGCTAGGTTCTCAAGTATTGATACTTTCCAGGCATTTTTTCAAAAATTTTTAATTTTAAATTTTATGTGTGTCGGTGTTTTGATGGCATGCTTATGTACCACCTGTGGACCTAGTAGTGCTTGTGGAGGCCAGAAGAGGGTGTTGGATCCCCTGGAACTGGAGTTACAGACAGTTGTGAGCTGCCATGTGGGTGTTGGGAATTTAACCCATATCTTCAGGAAGAGCAGTGGTTCTTAACCACTTTGCCATCTATCCAACGCCCCACTTCCAGACATTTTAACATTCTATTGCATTTTTTATTTACTATGTATGGACACACACACACACACACACACACACACACACACACACACACGTGGAGGTCAGAGGTCTGCTTGCATGAGTCACTTAGGTCTGGGGACTGAACTCAGGTTGTTAGGCTTGGCAGCTGGTGATTTTCACCCACTGAACTATCTAGCTAGCCCTCTTTTTAAGAGAGTTTATGACTGTAAAATGCATTTGTTTTACTAGAACAGTGTGTTGTACATTGACTGTACATTCACATTCACTTGAAGCCAGTTGGCTGAGTCAGTGGCACTTCCCTTATGGTAATCAAGTCATCATGAACATACTGTGCAGTGCTCTCCTTATGAAGACATCGAGTCACCATGTACACACTGTGCAGTGCTCCCCTTATGAAGACATTGAGTCACCCGTGTACACACTGTGCAGTGCTCTCCTTATGAAGACATCAAGTCACCATGTACACACTGTGCAGTGCTCCCCTTATGAAGACATCAAGTCACCGTGTACACACTGTGCAGTGCCCCCCTTATGAAGACATCGAGTCACCGTGTACACACTGTGCAGTGCCCCCCTTATGAAGACACTGAGTCATAATGAACACACTGTGCAGTGCCCCCCTTATGAAGACATCAAGTCATCATGAACACACTGTGCAGTGCTCTCCTTATGAAGACATTGAGTCATAATGAACACACTGCAGTGCCCCCCTTATGAAGACATCAAGTCACCGTGTACACACTGTGCAGTGCTCCCCTTATGAAGACATTGAGTCATAATGAACATACTGCAGTGCTCCCCTTATGAAGACATCAAGTCATCATGAACACACTGTGCAGTGCTCCCCTTATGAAGACATTGAGTCATAATGAACATACTGCAGTGCTCCCCTTATGAAGACATCTAGTCACTGTGTGCAGATTAAGCAGCAGAGCATCTTTCAGTTATGCCTTTCCAATTCAATTTCCAGAGAAAGCTCTCATGTCTCCATCTGATCTTTAGCAAATAAAGAGCCATGAGTTTACGGGAGAAATAAAATGACTAGGAAGCAGGAGCTTTGATGGCCACTGAGTCATGAGTCATGGAATCTGTGCTAGGCTGAGAGATCATACCAGGTTATGGTTCAGTGACTCCTGTCTCCTGACCTTGCCTGTTCTCTAATCTTCAGACCAGGTGATATGGTGCCTCTGTGTGCTCATTCACTTCTTCTGTTCTAGGTTCTCCTATGGCACCAGCCAGTGTGGGCAACTGCAGTGTGGGCAACTGCAGCCCTGAATCAGTGTGGACCAAAACAGAACCTCTGGAGATGGAAGTGCCCCAGGCACCCATTCAGCCCTTCTACAGTTCTCCAGAGCTGTGGATCAGCTCTCTCCCCAGTAAGCGAGCCTGCTTTTTATTGATGGGGCTTCATCTCTTATTCCATGGTCTTTCCTCTCTTGTCTCCCACTTCCTTCTCTGTTCTTTTCCTGAAGTGCAAGGAATCAGACTAGGGCTTCTTGCATGCTAGGCAAGCACCATGCCGCTGAGTCACACTCCAAGACCTTTTTTGCCTTCGTTTTTTTGCTGTGTCTAGAATAGCTACTTGCCCAACCTGTGTGTTTTCTGTGTGAGCTGTTAAATGAGTTACCAGGGAAGTAAAGAAGTGCTAGCCCATCCCTCTTTGCCTGTGTAGATGTTCTGATTGGTAAGAGCTTCAGGTTGATTACTGTTGTTCTGACTTGGGGCTTTAGTGACAAGATCTGCTTTAAGTCAGGGAAGTACTAGGCCATGGATTTGGTCACCCAAGGTTCTTGACTTTCAGGGACTTTAGGGACACATTTATCTTGGTGAAGAATCAACCTCACTACCCTGTCATCTTTCACACTCTGCATGATGGGGCATGAACCTGGAATCTTCTCTAAGAGACTGAGTAGCTTTGATGAGGCTTATTGGGGTCAGTGGAGACTTGCTGAGTGAAAATGTACTTCTCAGTGAGGCTACTTGTATAGCATGTATAGAAGAGGTTCAGGGTATGTACTAACATGCATGATTTTCAGAAGGATGGCTTGGTATTTCTTCTTATTTCTCCAGTTTATTTAAAAAGTGAGATGCAGGACTAAGGGTATAGCTCAGTTGGTAGAGTGCTTGCCTATGGTGCAGGAAGTCCTGGTTTTGATTTCCAGCACTAAATAAAACCAGGTAAGGTGGCATACACCTGTAAGCCCTACAGGCAGAAGGATCAGGAGTTCAAGGCCATTCTTTGCTATACAGTGAGTTCAAGTCTAGTTTGGGTTACATGAGACCCTGTCTCAGGACGAAAGTGATATGTAAACCAGATACTTTAGTTTTTAGTTCCTTGTGCTGCCTATTCTCTGGAAATATGATTGGTACAATCATTCTCCATCCATTCAACAAACGCCAGTTTCCATGCTACACAATACAATAGCCGCTAGCTGCATGTGGTTATTAACTGATGTCAAATAGATCCTTGGTCACATTAATTACACATGTGCTCAGTAGATACATGTGGCCAGTAGCTACCCATTCCCGCTCAAGTGTTGCCAATATATCTTTAATTTGGTGTGACCTGGGATACCAAGACCATCAGTGGATGGAGTTAGGTTCTAGCCCTGAGGGTGTGGTGACCGAGCAGAGTGCAGCAGGGCCTTAAGCCCTGTTGCAAGGCATCCTTTTGTGAGACCATCCGGGGTATGTTGACATCCCCCTTTATTGCAGGAAGGATAACTATGGCAGTGGCTGGTTGAAAGATGGCTTGATCTTGGTGGACTCACATGAGTTAGGGACAGACAAAGCAGAGCAACAGGACTCACTGTCATCTCTCACCTTGTAGTGACTGACTTGGACATCAAGTTTCAGTACCGTGGGAAGGAGTATGGGCAAACCATGACGGTGAGCAACCCTCAGGGCTGCCGGCTCTTCTATGGGGACCTGGGTCCCATGCCTGACCAGGAGGAGCTCTTTGGTCCCGTCAGCCTGGAGCAGGTCAAGTTCCCAGGTCCAGAGCACATCACTAATGAGAAGCAGAAGCTGTTCACCAGTAAGCTGCTGGATGTCATGGACAGGGGCCTGATCCTGGAGGTCAGCGGGCACGCCATTTACGCCATCAGGCTGTGCCAGTGCAAGGTGTACTGGTCTGGGCCGTGCGCCCCCTCGCTTGTGGCTCCTAACCTGATTGAGAGGCAGAAGAAGGTCAAGTTGTTTTGTCTGGAAACGTTCCTGAGTGGTGAGTCTGTTTTTAGAAGATTGATCCCGAGAGATGCCCCCTGGACATTTTTCTCCTGCCTTCTCCCCCTCCTTCCCCTCCTAAGCTTTCTTGGCATAGCAAAACATCAAGAGAGAAGAGAGCCCTGGTTCTAAGCCAGGACAGGGACTCGGACAGTCACAAAGGGAGGTGCGCTCCAAGGCTGTCCGCATGGAAGGTGTTTTGAGGTTGGTTATGGATCCTTCAGGGACAGTGAAACTGTCCTGATGGTACCCCCTGTCTTGCTCCCTCAGGGACAGAGGAAACAGTCCTGCAGTACCCTCCTCCCTAAATGTTAGGTTATCTTTCACTCTGGAAGGTTCACCCTGTTCATCATAGTCAGAAAAACTCACACTCTTCTTTCAGGAAATATTTGAGTGGTTAATTTAAGGAGGTAAGTTTAGGAAAAGTATTGAGATATAAACTTACAATGTGGTTTGAATCCCAAGTCTATATCCTCAGTGTCCAGTAGAGCCTTCTGAAATGATAGAAAAGTTGTATTTTTGTCCTGTCCAATTTGGTAACCATTGGTTACATACGTCTGGTGACCATGTAAACATGACTGATATGACTAAAGAGTTATTTAATTTTAATTAATTTAAAATCAATAGCCCATGTGGCTTGTGGCTACTGTCCTGGGCTGCATGAAGGATGACATTTATTGACATGGATAGAGAACAATCCAGAAGTATCTTCCCATCTTCTACAGAGCTCATTGCCCACCAGAAAGGACAGATAGAGAAGCAGCCACCGTTTGAGATCTACTTATGCTTTGGGGAAGAATGGCCGGATGGGAAACCCCTGGAGAGGAAGCTCATCTTGGTTCAGGTGAGGAGATAAGATGATGTCCACAACTCTTTGTGCCAGTGCTTCAGCCCTTCATCTGGGACGAGTCTTGGCAGAGCATCTATTGGTGCATGTGTATTAATGCCCTCAGAGAGGCAGCAGACTTAAGCTTTGCACATAGGACTGTGCTGGATAAGAATACCACATTCTGATCATGGGTGGACAATTTAATGGACACTTTGCCTTTCGTTCTCCTGCTGATGTTAGGGTCTTGCTAACACCTTATGAGATGTAACATTTTCCATCTTGTATTATAAGAAGTTTTGGCCAAGTCTGTAAGATGTAGCCATGTTCTACTTGGTTCTGGTAACAAGTCTACTTGGGGCTGTGCATGGAGTTAGGCACCAAGTTAGGCAGTGGATGTCACCTGATTCACAGTTTTGCTAAGCAACTATGTAGTTAGGCTTGTAGAATGATGCTTGCATTCAGGTTTCTTACCTTGAATTAACCAATTTCTAGGGTGAACCTTGACTAGGGAAAATACAGCCCTTCACCAGTATCTAGATGTTGGGGTAGGGAAGGGCCTTCTCAGGGCCTCAATGGTTCTTCATCAATGTCAGGGCTCTCCTGCTACTTAGAAATACCTGTTCTTCATGTGCTCTTGCCTGAACAGGTCATTCCAGTGGTGGCTCGGATGATCTATGAGATGTTTTCCGGTGATTTCACCCGGTCCTTTGACAGTGGCAGCGTTCGACTGCAGATCTCCACTCCAGACATCAAAGATAACATTGTTGCTCAGCTCAAACAGCTGTATCGCATCCTTCAAACCCAGGAGAGCTGGCAGCCCATGCAACCTGCCCCCAGCATGCAGCTGCCCCCTGCCCTGCCTGCCCAGTGATCCTGACTGCCATGTGTGCCCTCTTCTCTCCTCTCTCTTTTTTATATTGTATATATGGATTTTTTAAATTCACATTTAGCCAACTTTTAAGTCTCCTTTCTCTAACATCATTAGAGGTCTGTGACTTTCCAAATATGCATGGTTTTATGTTGCTTTAATTTATCAAGATACTATCCCTTTGAGGGGTTCCTCTTAGATCTCCCTCAGTGGGTGTAGGAGAGATTTGATTTGGGAGTTTAGACACCAGAGTTCTAGCTGCAGCTGCACTTCCATAAGGCAGGTCATTTAACCTGAGGGCTTCAGATGTATCATATGTAAATAGATAAGGTTTGGGATGATGCCCAGTTGCATTCAGCCTTAAAACTCTGACTTGATTACTTTCCTCTACTTGTATAAAACAAAACTGCCTGGAACAGGGCCCTTCTGCATTGTTCTTAGACCATGTTTTCCCCCTTCTTGCTTTCATCCAAGTTCCTGAAGCACTGATCTGTCCTGAATTGAGCTCTGTTTGACTTGTTCTGCTAGTACAGTTGGCTGGCGCCCTGCTGGGGGAAGTAAGAGGGAGAGGAGCTGACTGGTTGCCTAGGAACCAGTTTGAGATCTAAATAGAAATGGGTGCCAAGGTCTGAAAGTCACCCAACCTGTGGAGTTAAAGCTCATAAAGTGAGTGTCAGAGGGGAAGCTGGTGACAGGGAAGGCCTAGGATTCCATGAAAGAATGGTTGTCAGGTGTGATTTTGTCACCACTACCTTCTATGTGGGGTGGGTGAGTGCGTGTGACTCCATGGTGGACTCCGGGTAGATCTTCTTTTTCTCGAGTCTTTCTCTGAAGATGACCTGGAGGGAGTTGGGCATCTAGGATATACTCAGACAACAAAAGGGATGGTTCCTGTGTAGAGACTTACAAGGGTCTTCCTGAGATTTGGATTTTTCCAATTGGGAAGAAGGAGGTATTATGTTAAAGGTCTGGCCAGTGCTCTTCTGAGAAATGCTCAAACCTGCTTATATGTCTTGCTGTAAGCAATGGAGACTAGCAGTGTAGAGCACTGCACTGTGTCTCACAGAGTATCTGCCCCAGTCCCTTCTTATAATTTGAATTCCAAGACTCAGATGAAAAATGAGATGTGTATCTCTGGTTATAGGCCCCAATCCTTTTGAATATTGATGTCTATTTGTTTCATGTAACAGGGCCCACACCCGTGTGCATAGTCTGCTGCCCTTAAACTAAGAATAGCACCTTCTACTTTTCAAACCACTGAAAGTTGGGATGGATTTAAAGTCTAAAAGCTCAACCCAATCTTGGGTGACAGTGAGGCTTACTTACTTAGGCTTATTTTCCTTGTCTTGCATCTTTTTCAGAATGCTGGGAGAGTATATGACATGCAGGCATCTTCTCTGATCATATTCAGTAAGCTTTCTCTGGTTTTGAAACACACCAGGTATCCTTTCTTAGGGCTCAGTTTCCTGCCTCTTCCATTCACTCCCTAGCTGTCTTCTCCCTTGCTCTCCTCTCAAGATTCAGAAGGGAGGAGGATTTTCCCTAGCTCCTCCTTTTCCTCAATGTGCACTCTAGATTAACTCAAAGTTAAAAAGAACCCACTACAGGTAAACTGGGAAGGCAAATGTCAAATCTGGTCTCTTCCCCATAATTAAGTCCCTGGTTGTATGTTTGCATAGCATCTTAAACTTTCAGAATAACTGTGCTCTGTGTAAATTCCTCACCATCTATGTCCTACGTGACTGTTTGTCTCGGATTTACTGTCAGGTCCTCAGCAATGTCTGCTACGGTGTGTTCTCAGATATCTGTGCTGTAATAAATGAACTAAGTCTTTTAATGTGGAGATTTATTGCTAACTACCATGGGGATATAAAATAAAATTGGAAAGGAAAAATATAAAGCTAGAGGACTGGTTGTACCAGTCATAAGAATCTGATTCCCTCTGAGCTAAGAACCTAAGTTGGATTGGCAGGCCCTGCAACTGTTCTTCCTTACATACTGTCTGTCTTCAACCCACTGTTGGTCCTTTTCTGTGTGAAGGTGCCAGCAAGGTAGAGCCAACCTCCAGTCCAGGTCTCCTTTCTGTTGCTCACAAACAGGAACTATTTTTCCAGGCTGGAGTTTTCTTAAGATTTCCCTTCACACTGGGCAGTGGTAATGCACTCCTTTAATCCCAGCACTCAGGAGGCAGAAGCAGGCACATCTCTGTGAGTTTGAGGCCAGCTTGGTCTAGAGCGAGATCCAGGACAGGCACCAAAGCTACACAGAGAAACCAAAGATTTCCCTTCACAGAGATATAGGTTAAATTGCTGGTGGTTTAAAAGGCTTTAATTTCTTATGTCAATACTTGTTCTTCCTAACTATCTGTTGTGAGATTTTTCTCTAGGAAAAGGGGCAAGGCAACAGCTACTTCCTTTCTTAAGATCCCAGTGACAAATGGGGGTACATTTCCACCAAAGCCAATCTGGGGAACCAATGAGTCTATTAGGCTTACTTACAGGTGAGGGGTTGTGGGCAGGAGTGTGGGTGGCCTAAAGTAGCCAAGCTAGGTGCAGGCCTTTAATCCCAGCACTCAGGAGGCAGAGGCAGTTGGATCTTGATGAGTTCAGGGCCAGCCTGGTCTACAGAGTGAGATCCAGGACAGCCAGAGCTGTTATATAGAGAAAACCTGTCTTGAAAAACAAAACAAAACTCAGTCTCATTGGAAGTTCTGCCAGTATGGATGTTAACTCTTCTATGGCTTTCTAGATGACATTCCCCTCCCTAGTTTTTTCCAGCCTAAATACCTCCTTGAGGCAACATTCAGTTAGGGCAGAATCACACACAACTGGCTGGGAGGAGTGGCTATATACTCCAGTGAGGGTCCCAAGACCCTCCCTTCTATATGGAAATGTCAACAGTTAAGCCTAGTTGCAATGATCAAGACGACACAGCTGAACTCATGAAAATGGTGGCACTTTGGCTCCAAGGGTAGGTACACCATCATCTGATCCAAGTGGCCTCTGGATCTTCACTTGTTTGAATCCCCTAATGTGGTGGCATGGTGGCAAAGACTCTACCCTCAGTACTCTGAAGGCTGAGGCAGGAAGACTGTCATAAGTTTGAGGGGCACATAGCAAGACATTGTCTGAAAAAAGCACAACAGTGTGGCTATAGAGATGACTCAGTGGGTAGGAGTGTTTGCTTTTCTTCCAAAGTTTTGAATTCAGTTCCCAGAACCCATGTTGGGCAGCTCACAACACTTTTAACTTCAGCTCTGGGTGATCCTACTCCCTTCTCTGGCTTCCTAGGCACCCGCACATACGAACATATAAATGAAAATAAAAATAAATCTCTTAATAAAATGATCAGTAAACTGGACTCTCGGTACTGGACCTTGAGGTACATTAAATAGGGTTGCTGTTTAGTACAATGCAATACCTCTCCCGCCTAGGCACACTGAGAGTGAATACCCAACGTTGCAGAGGTAGCTCAGTTAGTGTTTGTCTAGTATAAAGAGCTCAGTCCCCAGCACGGCATAAACCAGAGTGAGAAGTCATGTTCCAGGTCAGCCCAGCTACACAAAAAGCTGTCAGAGTGAAATAATACAATAAAATAGTGGACTAGTGAACTGGCTCCGCAGTTAATGGCACTCGCTAAGCCGGCTGGTTTCCTGAGTTCAATCCCCCAATCCACTTAGAAGGTGGAAGCGAGAACTGACACGGCAATGTAGCACGCGTCCACACAAGATATTCTTTAAAAAAGAGTGAATATTCACGGTCTCGGTACTCAACCTATCACGTCCAGGATTTAGGGACATTAAAACAACAACAAACCAAAAAACAACTTTATAGCACTAGCCATAAAAGAGGTGTCCCCGCTATACCGCAGAGTGACCGCAGCAAGTTCCGGATACTACCTTCCACTTCCGCCCGGTTGGCCAGCCGGCTTCTGTTCTACCGGAAGGGGTGGGTCTAGGGTGGCTGTACTTCCCATCCCGTTCACGGCCTTGTCGATGGTTCCGGCTTGCGTACGCGGTGACGTCACGGGGGGACCGAGTATGGCGGTGCGCATGTGCAGCAGGCTGTCTTTCCGTGGGCTCCTTGTCATAACCGCGGAGTTTTCGCAGTTTTGTGTGGGGCGCGGGCCGGTCAGTTGCCTTCCTGGCCGCTGGCAAGGGGCCGGAAGGACTTCCTGCGTCCCTGAACCTGCAGCGGAAATGCGAGCCCAGTGTCTTGAGTCAGAGCGCTACCTTATGTAACTAGTCGCTAATTATCTCACGCGTGGGTAGGTGTGGTGGAAGGAACGTGTCTTCCCAGAAGGGAAGGCGGGCCCAGCAGTGATAAAATGTGGCCCTGCCCCACCTGTAGCTGCTTTCATTTCCTGTGTGTCTGAGGGTGAGGCGGTGGTTACTGCGCATTCTTGTTTACGCTAGTTTGGTCAAGCTGCTGAGATAACTCTTAGTGGGAGAAAGGGGGAGTTGGCAGTGGAAAGCTTAGGTTCGGAGCTCAGAGCTCTGTTCCAGAAGGGCAGTTTCGGGTAGAAATGGCGGTAACTTTTACCGGAGACCGTGTCAGACGCATTAAGGTTTGAATCCCAGAGCATAAACTGCACCAGGTAAAAGTTAGAATCGAAGCCAGAGACAATATAAATGTGGCTAGAAGCCAGAAGCATGGCTTCGGGAAACTTAAGTCTGCCAGAGAAATGGTGTGTAGCACTGGTATCTTGACAGTGTTAATGATCCCCCACCACATTTCTAGGCTCTTCCTCAAGTGTTGGAACCTGGACTGTGGCTCAGGGAAGGGAACCGTGGCTGCTAGCTACGGAGGCCATGCTTCATGTAACTTCCAGATCCACTTCCAGATCTCATGTCGACACCACGCCCTCAGCTGCTGGTGGCCGCTGCTCAGCAGACCCTGGGCATGGGGAAGAGAAAGGGCCCATCTCGAGCTGTCTGTCTTCACCTAGCAGGAGAGGTGCTGGCTGTGGCCCGAGGGCTGAAGCCAGCGGTTCTCTATGATTGCAACTCTGCTGGAGTACTGGCGCTCCAGAGCTATCTGGAGGCGCTGCAGGGGCTGGGCTTCCTGACACTAGGACTTCACATTCTTGAGATTGGAGAGAATAACCTCATTGTCAGTCCTGAGCATGCCTGTCAGCATTTGGAGCAGGTACTATTGGGTACCACAGCGTTAGTGGATGTTTCCTGCTCACAGTCTCATCCTTCTGTCTGTTCATTGGACCAGCTCCAGGATTTGAAATCTCTCGTCACTGAGATCATCGCACATTTTCAAGGACTGCAGAAGGATGTGTCTCTGGGAGTCTCCTACAGCAAGCTGCATTCCTCAGATTGGAATCTCTGCACTGTATTTGGGATACTCCTGGGCTATCCTGTCTCTTACACATTTCACCTGAACCGTGGAGGTGGCAACTGCTTAGCTATGACCCCCTTGCGGGTGTTCACTGTTCAGACTTCATGGCTGCATGGTCACCCTCCAATTCGGCTCTACTCCTTTAGTGTTCCAGAGAGTTTGTTCCCAGCCCTGAGGAACTTCCTAAGCACCTGGGAGAAGGAGCTCAGAACCCGATTTAGGACTCAGAATGACTTTGGTGCCCTCAGCATCTCCTTTGAGATAGTCACACTGCCTGCTGTGGCCCTCTGACTTAACTCTGCCTGTTGAGAAGGTATTAGTGAGTGTTCACCTCTGGGTGGAAGATGTCAATTAGCATCCTCCTAAGTGTCTTGGGAACAAGGTTGTTCAGTCACTTGGCCACGTGTGTGAATGGGGATAGTTGTTGGCAGCCGTAGTATGTTTTCCGTTTCTATATTAGGAGTTTCTATGTACTTAGCAGAGGTGTCTGTTTGTTTTTCATTGAGTAAGAAATAGAAGAAAAGAGTGGGGAAAGGAGCTATGTGAAGACTAAGCAATATACCCTTGGATGGTGGCATGGCCTGCCCTAAGTGGATAGTGGCTTAGAGGAAAGGAGAAGGACTGGGTACTTGGAATGTTTATGTAGTTCTCATTGAATTAGGATATGAGACTGTGATGTTTAAGTGTCATACTTGCACTGTGTTTTTCAGGAATAGATAGTTCTGAAGAATAGTCTTGTGAGATAAAGTTTATTTACAGTGTGATGAAAAAAAAATAAAACTAGGAATCTGGATTTTCTTGGAGGGAGAACCCAAGTTGTAAGGTACCAAAACTCAAGTTTTTCATGGAGTTGTTTGCTTCCGAACTTTACCCCAGACAGATGCCAGAAGTTACTCAGATCACCAAGCTGTCTTTGTTTGCCAGGAACACTGCCAGGGCCGTAGCAATCAGCACCATCAGCACTGGGAGCCATTGGTCACATCGCCGCTGTGTGGAAGGAGGTGGAGACAGGAGGGAGCATCTGTGAGTTAGCTGGAGGGAATATGGGCAAGAAGAGTCCTCTGGGGTTCTAGCCTAGTAGAAGACCTCACATCGATGGCAGAAAAGACTTTTCTGTGTCTCCCTGTGTTCTGTCACTTCCCTTAGATAAAACCACTTTACTAGTGGCCTAGAGATGCACATCCAATAGGGGACAGATATTTGAAGGCTGATAGGAATATTCAAAGATAGAAAGTAATTCAGCAGAATAATACAGTCTGTGTACCTCAGTGCTTTTTAAGTCTTCCTCTTGTCCTTGTCATTATGTTCACAATAAAAAGAACTCTTTCATACTTGAACCAACACAGGTTAAGTATCATTTTTCTGAAATGCTTGGGATTAGGAGTGTTTCAAAATTTTTTTTTTGGCATTTTGTAATATTTGTATAGACTTTACCAGTTGAGCAGACCTAATAGAAAGACATTCCTAAATCCCAAATCCCAAATGCTACAGAATCATCTGCAGCCTTTGAGCATCATGCTTGTGCATGAGCAGTATGTTTTGGATCTCGAACATGTCAGGTTTTCAGAATACGCCCCATCTAGTGTCTTACTGACTCAAGAGATGTATGAAAATTGGGTGGATCCTAGACAGCGTTTCTTTCCTATTTGTTTATAATATTCATATTATTTCATACCACCATTGTTGGCACAATGTAAATCAGGTGGAACAGGACAGAATGACCAGATGTTGGTGTGGACTGATAAAGACCTGGCATTAAAAAGGAACCGCCCCAATGTCATGGAGGGCTATAGAGAGGAATGGGCCCTTTTACTCTGGGCGGCAGCTCCCAGCTGTGGCTCAGGGCTTCTTGACAGTGCTGTAGCTTTCAAAGACAGAGGTACTTGTCACTGAGGATGTCTAACTCTGAATGCAGCTCTCTGTACTGGGGATGACAGAACAGTATCACCAATTCAGTTTGGGACATGGCTCTGGAAGAGGACTGCCCTGAGTACTATACTCCTTCACTTGTTTTGAGTGAACCGTTCTTCCTACTCTTCTCAGAGGTTTTAGTTTTCCTTCTATTGCATAGTTTATCTGGAAAATGTTGAGTTATATGATTGGTTATGCTGCATATATTACATTTTACACATGGCAATGCTTAATTATTTTTTTACATTTTTGTTGTGTGTGTATGTATATATGTATGTATGTATGTATATATGTATGCTAATATCACAGTGCATGTGTGAGAGTCAGAAGACAACTCTGGGAGTTACTTCTGGTCTTCTACCATGTGGGTTCCAGGGATTGAATTTTTAGGTCATCAGACTGACAGCAGGTACCTTTACCTGCTGAGCCAGCTTACTGTCCCCAATACACTTCGTGAAAGTGCTTTGTAAGTGGGCATACTAAAAAATAAGTTCTTACAGCACCATAGACTTAAAAGTAATTGGAGGACAAGCCTCTCTTCCTTGGGAGCTAGTTGCTTCTGCACACAACCAAGGGAAGTATGTTCCTAGGAAAGTGTTTGCTACTTAAAAGATATGATGTAAGATAAAAGCACTGCTGTACTTAGTATGTGATGGAATTTAAGAAGGGAATGTGTTTGCCAAATGTTTTTATCTTCTGGTTGACTTCCTAATAGGCTACCAATATAACCAATATAGGGGTTGTTATAAATTAGGAAGGAGGAAGATTGCAAGTCTCTCCAAGAGCAAAGACATTTGTGGAGGAAAATGAACACCTGTGGGCATTCAGTCACAATTTAAGCTTGGAAGTTCCTATTTCCCAGTTGCCTCCCAGAAGGTTTCCTTGCTCCTTCCAGTCTAGATCAGTGGTTCTCAACCTTCCTAATGCTGCAGCCCTTTAAAACAGTGCCTCATTTGTGGTGACCCCCAACCATAACATTTTATTGATACTCCAAAACTGTATTTTTGCTACTGTTATGAATCATAATGTAAATGTCTGATATGCTACCCCAAACAGGCTGTGACCCACAGGTTGGGAACCACGATCCTAGATGAACCCTCACAATCTGGATGAGCACTCACAGTCTGGGTGAGCACTCACAGTCTGGATGTGCACTCACAGTCTGGGTGAGCACTCACAGTCTGGGTGAGCACTCACAGTCTGGATGGGCACTCACAGTCTGGATGTGCACTCCCAGTCTGGATGTGCACTCCCAGTCTGGATGAGCACTCCCAGTCTGGGTGAGCACTCCCAGTCTGGGTGAGCACTCCCAGTCTGGGTGAGCACTCACAGTCTGGGTGAGCACTCACAGTCTGGGTGAGCACTCACAGTCTGGGTGAGCACTCACAGTCTGGGTGAGCACTCACAGTCTGGATGAGCACTCACAGTCTGGGTGAGCACTCACAGTCTGGATGTGCACTCACAGTCTGGGTGAGCACTCACAGTCTGGGTGAGCACTCACAGTCTGGATGTGCACTCAGTCTGGGTGAGCACTCACAGTCTGGGTGTGCACTCAGTCTGGGTGAGCACTCACAGTCTGGGTGAGCACTCAGTCTGGGTGAGCACTCACAGTCTGGATGTGCACTCAGTCTGGGTGAGCACTCACAGTCTGGGTGAGCACTCACAGTCTGGATGTGCACTCAGTCTGGGTGAGCACTCACAGTCTGGATGTGCACTCAGTCTGGATGAGCACTCACAGTCTGGGTGAGCACTCACAGTCTGGGTGAGCACTCACAGTCTGGATGTGCACTCACAGTCTGGATGTGCACTCAGTGTGGATGCGCACATTCTGGTTGAGCCCTTACACTCTGAGGTCACTTCCTCACCTCCTTTTCCTTGGCCTGGAGCTGAGATGTCTCCTTTTGTAGCTGGTCTCTGAGCTCCCAGTCTTTCTCCTCCCCTGTACTCTCCGGTTTTGCTTCATCAAGGGAGCACTTTGGATTCCACACAGGTAAAGCCTGATCTAAAAAAGCAGCCAGAGTCTCAGTGACAGTCTTGTTTGTGAGGGCTGGCCCTGTCACTGAGAAACCTTAGGGTTTTGAGAATAGGGAGATGGCAGGTTTGTCCTTGTCTTCACTGAATGGAGTTAGAACATTCTACATTAAAGAGCTCTGATGTGCTAGGCATAGTGATGGACACCTTAATTCTAGCACTTGGGAGGCAGAGGCAGGTGGATCTGTGAGTTCCAGGACAGCCACTCTGGTACACCCTGTGGCCTAGATGCACAGCTGGGCTTGGGCTCCTTGAAGCAAGGTTGACATCTTATTTTTCTTTGAATTTGTCTTAATCTGTTAGTTTTAGTGAGTGCTTACTAATTGACATTGTTTCATTATTGTCATAAAGTATCGTTTCTCATGTAGATTTGCCGAATGCTCCTCTATAACTGTGTCCTTTGTACCCTTTTCATCTTTGTGCCCTGAAAATGGAAGTCATTCTAGACTGCTCTTAACACTTTAAAACTGGCTTTTCAGCCACCATGGAGTCTGAGTTTTGGAGAAAAGAGCATTGGACTAGAGTCAAGTTCTGGGTTATTGTTAATAGTTAAGTCCTTAATTTATATGACCAGAGACCTTTATTTTCCTGTGTGTGCTATGTGGGCACAATCATTTCTACATTCTCCTGTATTACATCCAATAGTTTTGAGAATATAACAACAGACTAGGTATTGTGGGTAGCTGAGGAGCCCCCGGGGCTCTGGTGGCTGATGAGAGGACTCTGGTATGCTGTGTGGTTTGGGCTGAGAAGCTGGATGTGATTTGTAAAGTCAACTGTGTAAAAACTGACATGAAATTCTGAGTTGAAAATCAATTTATTGAAATGTTCAACATAGACAATGTTTTCAGAGAAAGTAGAAACCCTTTCCCACAGTTTATGTACCTCTCAGAGTAGGCTGACTAAAGTGTCCAGGTCATTGAAAGTTTCTGAGAACATTTCCCTACCTCCCTGACTTCACAGAATCTCAGCAGTGGGTAGGACCCCAAGAAGCCATGTAGTCCATTCCCAGACTCTAGGCAGACAAAGGAAGAGCAACATTAGTGGGAGTAAATTTGCTGACCTTTCTTTAAGAGTTTCTCCTGTTCATGACGGTGTAAGGACTGTTTCTGAAGCAGACCTGTTGGGAGACAAAAGGAAATTGTCTGTGCTAGCAGACCTACTGTAAAGACTCATTGCAGATGGTACCATCTGTCAGGGACTGAATATTCTTTCTCAGAATTTTTGTGTTGAAGTTCTAACTCCTGCAATGTGACCTTCCTTGGAGATGGAGTTTTTGAAAAGGCAATTGAGTAAAAATACGGTCATTAACACGGGCCCTTGTCCAGATAACTGGTATTCTTATAAGGAAGGGAAAGTGATGTGAAGACACATAAGACAGCCGCCTGCAAAGCTAAAGAGAGGCCTGGAGCAGGCCCTCACCTCAGAAGGCGCCAACCCTCTGGACAGCTTGATTGTCCTGAAACAGGACAGAAACAGCTCATTTTTGTCCAAGTCACTTAATGTGATCCTTCATTACAAATATGCCATCCTTATATCAGCTCCTACCATGTCTGTGAGTCTGCTTAATTGTTACTTTGGAAGGAACACGTTCTCAGGTGACCTTCTATACAACAATACTAATTTGACTTTTAATCAGCTTCTTTTTCTCTGTAGTAGTTATTGTGACTTGACATACATTGATTTCTTTTTCATGGAACCCCTACCCCTGGACTTGCTTAGAATGGAAGTTTCTTAAACTATTACCTTTTGCTTAATGTGTACTCCTGTGCATATGTTCAGGATGCCTGCTCTTATGTAGGGGTTTGATGAATGCTCATTTTCTGAACTACCTCTAGTGAAAAGATCTGAGTGACATGTTCATGTGAATACATAGAATGGGTAAGAAAACAACCATCTTAGAAAGCTTAACATTTCTTAGTTCTGGGCCTGGGACAATGGGTGAGCAAGAGTTCTTACTGTACACATATAAGAACCTGATTTAAACAGTCAGCATCCACATAAAAAAACTGGGCAACACTACCTGTCCCTGTTACCCTCATGCTATGGATTCAGGGGCAGAGAAGGGAAGATCACTGGGGCTTGTTGGCTAGCCTAGCTGGAAACAGTGACATACCCTTTCTCAAGGGACTGAGGCAGAGAGTGAGAGAGGAGATACTCAACACCCTTCAGCCCCCTTGTGTGTGTTTCATGGGCACCCATACACACTACACACATGTACACCACACATACACACAACACATGCACTACAATACACATGACAACCCTCCCCACATACCATGCATGCACACGTTACACATACACACCACACACACAGCTGCAAATTCTTGTAGAAATGTAAATGGTTGTCGTTGACAAGGAGGAAAACAGAGAGGAAACATAAGAACAGATGCTAATATACAACCTGGGAAAGAAACAAACCATATAACCTGTGAAGAGCTATGCAAATGAAATACAGGAAGTGGGCCCAAGAGTGCGCCAAAACAGGACACACCAGAGCCTGGAACCCAGCCTTCCTTTGAATGCCTTTTGTGGGCAAGCCTGCTGGAAGCCACCTGTGCAGGTCCAGCGCCAAAAAGGACACTTACTCTGCAGCTGCTGTACTCTGCTCACCAGGACCTGTCTCTCCTCCTCTGACCTCTTGAGCTGATCTGAAAGTGAAAGGATGGATGCAGACTGAAATAGAAGTGCAGGAGGGTGGAACCGAGAGACGCATCCTGTCTTCTCTGTGGCCTCTGAAGCGTCAAGTGTCTTTCAGTTCTGAAGAGGAAGGCCACCATCCGCACACGAACATCACAGTGCTGTGTACACACTCTTGTGGGTCCCTTCAGCCCACACTGGCACTGCTGAGAAACCTTCATTCTGCCAGTGTTTGTGCTAACCTTTCCCTTTCAAATTAGGAATATGTGACTAGTTTGGGAGCAGCTGTTGTCTAGCCCACATGATAGGCTGGAGAAGAGAACATGCAAAGTCCCAATGAAGCACAAGTGATGTTCGTTTTGGGGTGATCAAGGTAGGGCCCCGCCTTCCTCTCACAGAAGGATGCAATCATAAGGCCAAGCAGAGATGAAGACCAAAGCTTCTCCCCCCAGTCTCCCCTCTCTGAACTCATACAGCTGTGTTTCTCATGATCCTGTGACCTCCAAGAAGTACCTTGTAGGTCCTGGGTGTCAGAGCTCTGCTGCTCTCTGTCCCCTTGCAGGCGCTCGATCTTGGCCTGCAGTTCTTGGTGCTCATTTTCTAAACGTTGCAGTGCCTGGTTCATCTGTGAGTCTCTGCTGTTTGCTCCCTGAGAGGAGGAGGAGGAGCCGCACAGCAGCAGGTCAGTGTAGGTGGAGACAAAGCAGGTGCCATGGAACAGAAAATAGTAGAACTCTAGAGATGGGGATTCAGGGAAACGGAAACTTGTCTCCACTTCCCTTTGTTTTCTATCCTACATGTTTCTAACAGTGCATTTGACTTGATATTTACAGGGGAGAATGTCCTGATGCCTTGACAGATCTCCACATCAAGACATACCAAGTCAGAACTTTTCTAGATATTTTTCTTTGTCTTTATTTTTAGCATGATCAGTTGTTGAGGGAGAGGTGTATTTAGGAATATTTTCACAGAGAATTATGGTTTATAAACCTTACAACACCTTCCTACGAATTGCCTTATATGTGATTGGAAGAAGAGCGCAAAGGTTGCCATGTGGATGCCACATGCTGTGTGGCCAGTGAGATTTGTGTCTCTAAAAGTCTCACACTCTCTCATCAACTATGTTTTTCCTGATTCCTGTTTAAGGGAGTTTATAAAGACCCACTTTGGGGGCAGATCCTCAAAGTTCCAAACTAAGCCAGGAATGTGTTACTGAAGATTTTGGGGAGCCCCACCTAGGGTGCCATATGTTATTGGGGAAATTGGGGCTTCCTCTCTGAGTTCTTAGATCTGTTAATAAAAAAAAATTAAGGAATACATCAAGGAAACTTCTCTTTCAATAGATGGAGCCCACTACAGAAAACCGCAGCCAATCAAAATGCTTCTTGTGGAGCCCAGTCTCAATAAATGTTCAAAACACCTCTGGCACCTAAGGAACATTGCAGGAGAGGGGCAGAAATACTGGAAGAGCTAGAGGATCAGGGAGTTTGCCGTGACAGTCTGTCTCCTAGTAATGTCAGAAGTGACATCCATAAAGTTTCACCAGCATGACTGCTCAAATGTGAAGTGGACAGGGAAGACATTGATAGATGTGCCACACTGGATGAGGAACAGCCCACAAGGCTTCAACCCTACACAAAGAACTAAAGGCAACTGAGGGAAGCCAGGAGCAGGAGAGGTGGTCTCCCCCAGTGTCAAATTGTCAGCCCTGAAAACATACATACAAGTAAAATATGGACTCAACAGTTTATATTTAGGAATATATATGCATATACATATATGCATGCAATAATAACTGATGAAAAAAGAGGCCATGAGAGCAAGGAATGATATATGGTCAGATTTTGAGGGAGGAAAAGGAAGGGAGAAATGTAATTAAAATCTCAAGAATAAAAAAAAAATTGAAGAAACATTGTTACCATTAAAAAAAAGAACAGATTCTGAAGAAAGCTTTTTTTTTGGCTAAAAAAGAAAAAAACACCCCACACAATAACAATGATGACAAAAACAGAGTGGGCATACTATAATCTCAGCAGCTTTGTAGAGGACAAAGATGGAGAAGAGGAAAAGAAAGCCATGCCCTTTGAGTTAGGGGTGGAGGTTTGGCAAATAGCCATATGGCAAAGGGGATGGAGAGAGAATAACTTGAGAGAAAAAGTAAGAAAGCCCAAAGTATTTGGAAGCATGCCTCAGCTTTGGCAAGTATTAGAAAGAAAGAAGAGATGAAAGTTGCACTTTTCTGAGAAATTCAGAAAAATGGGCAGACTTAGCCTAGCAGCATGGCTGTGGCTCCGTAAGTGAGCACACCAGGGGCAGGCTTTCTGGGAAGGGAAAGTGCACTATCTTATTAAAGGGATAATTACTCTTCCTTCTTTCGCATGGGTTAAGGTGAATCTGCCTTCCTGAGGGGTGGTTCATTAGCCAGATGATTGACAAGCCCCAGTGGATTAACTCTTATGTTTTAGGTAGCTTGGAATGTTAGGTCTCTAACCTGTATCAAGTGTTCATATGTACCAGAGACTATGCTAGATACTTTGTGTGGCTATCCATATTTAATACATGCAACAATACTGTGATATAAAGACTATTACCCATATTTTGTTGATGAGGAAACAAGCTTATGGAGGTTAATTAGATTTTCTAAAGTGACAGATTGAAAGTGTAGAACTTTTGAGTATGCCAAGGGTTTACTGTAACTTGTTAAGAAGCACATTGGCAGGATGTGTTAGCATATGTAAATAAATAGTAACATTAGTCTAGTACTAGGTAGGTGAAGACTTGAAAGCTCCTTGTTGCATGTATCAAGCCTTTGGGGCCCAACCCAGGAGCATCTTTTCTCACCAGACCCTTTCTCCCACTTCTGCCCTCCTTGCCCTCCCATGCCCAGGGCCTGGTACCTGTAGTTTGGACTGAAGCACATGCAGTTGGCTCTCCAGCTCCCTGTGCTGGTCCCCTAGGGCCCTCCAGTCCTCCTTAAGAGCCTCGTAATGACTCTTCCACTCTCCACATTTCTGCTCTGCCAAAGCCAGGGACAGCTGAGAGAGACCAGCGGAGAGAAGGTTCCCAGGGAGCAGAAGCTTAGAGGAAGGAGCACACTGTGCTCTACATTTGTTTATACTGCAGTTTCAAATGCAGGGTGGGGCTGGAGAGAGGGCTCACAACCAAAAATAAAATGCAGGGTGGATTTGAGGAGTGTGCTCTCTGGAGTGTGTATTCCTGCCCTGTCTTCCCCCCCCCCCCCCCCCGCACTGTCCCCAGGGTTCCAGCCCCCAGGATTGCATAGCATCTCCACCTGTGCACTCTGCAGTTGCTGCTCTGCGTTCATTTTCTCCTCCAGCACTTTCTGCAGCGACTCCTTGGCCTTCTGCTCATAACTGCTCCTCTGGTCTTCCATTTCCAGGAGTGCCTTCTTCATCCCCCAGGGAGTGTATTTCTGTAAACCAGGAGCAAGTCAGCAAATACACATTGAACTGCCTACCCAGCAGCTGGGACACACACTTGAGAAGAATGTGGGTCTTGTCCCCAGGCCAGAGATGCCAGTCTGGTAGGCTTTTTCTTCAGGCTGGAGCCGAGCAGAGGAGTCTCTCAGGCTATCTGAGAGGTGCCTGCCATTGGCAGGGTACTTCTGCCACAGCCTCCTCCTCTATCCCTTCAGCTGGCTAGCCTCTGCTGAGCTCCAGGTGGAGAACATGAACCAGTTCTGTTAAATCTCCACTAACTCCGCTATCACCGGCTGTGGTGGCTTTGCTAGGCACTAACGTATTGGCATTCATGAGACTGGGACACATGTTTTTGGAATTTTCATTAATGCGAGCCTCCCACCTTCCCACCCCCACCGCTTCCACTGCTCCATTCTGTGGATGAATCTCCCTTACTCCAAATGGGGGACACAGGCTGCCCAAATGAAATCCCAGTTATCTGAGGACTTGGTGCTCTAGAAGTAGTACATTTGCATTGGATGTTCCCCTGGTTGTGTTTGTTTGTTTGTTTTGTCAAAAGAGGGTCTCTCTGTGTGTAGCTCTGGCTGTCCTGGAACTCGATCTGTAGACCAGCCTGGCCTTGAATTCAGAGATCCTCCTGCCTCTGCCTCTGCTGGGATTAAAGGTGTGCACCACCACTGCCTGGCAAGGTGTTTCCCCTGGTTTTAGGACCAAGGAAAATACCCCAAACCAGATAAAATAGGTTTGTTTGCAGATCCACCGAAGCATCGGCCGTCCGTCCTTGTGTTTCACCTTTCAGCTTTGTGACTTGGGGGGGGGGGGGGGGGGGAGGAGGGGAGGCAGGAGGCTTTCTAGACCCATCCTGCTGAGTCCAGAGAATGAAGCTGAAGGAATGGCTCATGAGGAGTCAGTTTTGTTCACTTTGGGATTGTCTGAATTTTTGTATTTGTGTCTGAAAGGGTGCTCTGCTTTTTGGAATTTTCATTAAAAATCAAACCAAAGAGTGACTGGTTGAAGTCCAACATGGTGGTGTCCTAGTTATTGCACTTAACAATAGTAGTCACTGAGCAGCTTCATTTCCAATAGAAAATCAGCAGGGTACCTGGGCATAGTTGCTCACGTCTGTAACACCAGCACAGGGAGGTTGGTAGGAGGGTCACAAGTTCAAGTCCAGCGTAATAATGAGACCTTTCTCAACACATTAAAGACTTGCATTCTGGCATGCATGCTGGCCTCTACAAGTTTGGTTGGCATATTTTAGCTAATAAGAGCCTAACATAGCAGCTCACATTGAAAAACAAACAAATATGTAGTCCAGGAAACCTATAGGCAATCTAAACTATTCCCAGCTGTGTACGAAAGTATTGATCTCTCTAGCTCTAAATGAGAGAAGCCCACCTATTCCCTACTTTTCTACATTTTCTTTAATGTTTTTAAAGCAACACTGTGTGTGTGTGTGTGTGTGTGTGTGTGTGTGTGTGTGTGTGTGTTTGCCACAGAGGGTCTGTAGAGGTCAGAAGACAACTTGTGAGGGGGTACAGTTCTCTCCTCTTACGTGGATGCTAGGGATTGAACTCGGGTGGTCAGGCTTGGTGGCAAGTGCCCTCAGCCATGAAGCCATCTTGCTGGCCCCTGCTCTCCCACTTTGATATTCAGTATCTCTCTACCTGTCAGGGGAATTGGGTTTTTTTGTAACCTGAAATTGGGCCAAATCAAGAGATGACTGAAGCTGAATATGAACAAGGAAAGCCAGGATTCACTTTCTTCCAGACTCTTGCGCTTCTTGCTTCCTCTAAGTTGTTGCAAAAACAACTTGTTCCTGAGATGAAAATCATTTTTGCAGTTTCCTGTCATGTCCTCTTCACCTGCCCTCAGGTTGGGTCTGTGGAGACTGGTTGTGTGGTGCGAACCTTTACCAAGGAAGGGCCTTTCCCTACAGCTTCCTAGGAACCAACCACATGTTTAGTGCTGGGATTCCCTCCCGGGGTACAGTGGTGCATGCTCAGACACAGAAGGAACAGTGGAGAGAGTGACGTGGCAAATTAGGGACCAGAGTCAACACAGACAGAGTGAGGAGTGTGGCAGTCTCCAGTTGGCAGCATTTCTAGAAGGCAGGACTAAGATTCAGACATGCCCATTTCATTGAAATTAATGTGCTTACCTGCATACAGGTGTAGAGCTGGTTTTCTAGGGACCTTAGTTTGCCCTTCAGTTTGTCTTCATTGAGCTGCCCCTAAAGTAAACAGGGTGAATTAGTAAACTAAGGCCAGAAAGTACACAAAGAGGCTACATCTTCTCCAGCCCAGTCACACACAGCCGAAGCTTGATGCCTGAGCCGCCCGCCGGTGGGGCGCCATGGGGCTGAACCCTTTCAGGTACAGTGGCTTAGGAGCTCTCAGGGGAAATTGGTCTGTCTGTCTGTCTGTCTGTCTTTCCTCTCACTTTCTCCATCCAGACTGGCCCCAGATCCTCTTTGTACTTTGACAGAGTTTCTCTATCAAATGGCCCAGGCGGTAGAGAAGGCCACTGACAGGACAGGGAGGTTCCTGGTCTGTCATTTCTCTCGCCCCCCTGCCCCACTGCTGCTCTCTCTAGCCCCGTTGCTCCTGGGGAGAATCTGTATTTGCTACAATTCCTTGTTATGAACTGTGTCCGCCCTTGAGGCTTGAATGCTGCAGTGAGCTGCAGTGCTCCGGAATGGAACCATATTTGGAGGTAGGCCTTCAAAGAAGTGAAATACAGTCAAGTGAGTCCTAGTCTAGTTCCTGGTGTTTTTATAAAAGGAGATCAGAAGACCCAGATATGCTGAAACCACTGGAAGACAAGATGGACATCTGCAACCCAGGAGGGACAAGACAGGAGACCGACACTACTGGTACCTCAATCTCAGGCCAGGCAGGACAGTGGGGCAGAGGTCTCTAGTGGCAGCCCTGGCATCTCATACCCCTCATATGATTAGTTCCTGGAACCCTTCAGAACACACAAATCCTTATATGAATGTGTAGCACTTACTGATGGCCTATGTACATTTATGCTTAAAATTATCTCTGGCTCACTCACAGTACACTAGAAATACCATGTAAATGACATCTATAATGTATTACTTAGACTAATTACAAGAAAGACAAGAAAAACAGGATTTTTTTCTTTCACTTACTCTTGATCCACTGTTGATTGAATCTGAGGCTGTGGAGCCTGTGGCTGTGGAGGACTCTGACTTTACTAGTGTGTGTGCTTCCCTGCCTAGCAGGACTCAGGTGAGAAATGGACCTAGAAATATTAAGCAGAGTGGGCACAGGGAGAGAGTAAGGGGGATTCTGGGAAGGGTAGGTAGAAGTGCAGTTCTGTTTTTTCTTTCCCCCAGCATTTTCTGTACTTTGTTGCTCTTCTGCAGACATCCCCTTTGCCAGCCTTGAGTTTTACCTCAGGTGTATCTGTCTGGGGCAGTGGAGGTGCTATTAATAAGAGCAGGTTTCTCAGAGATAGGGCCATGAGCCTGTAAGTGGTTTTCATTTTTTTCTCTGACTTCTCCACCTAAGTCCTGTGAGACTCTTGGGGGACCTGTCTTCTGGTGAAATTAGCTCATGGCTGTAAAGACTAGGGGCAGCAGAGGGCCTCTGGGGTGAGGGTCACGGTGCCTGGAGAAGGCAGGAAGTGGCATCACAGAGCTCCTGGTTTGACCTTATTTATCTAATTCTTCTAACTGTGGGGATGGAAGGGTAGAACCGCCCTTTCTGCTTCCTGTGTTACTCAGCTGGGCCTTGCAAAAGCAAAAACCTGTGCCAAAAACAATTTTTTAAAGAACCTCCTGCTATTAATGTTTTTCTCAGCCGCATGTGGGAAAGTGTAGAGAGTAAGGGATTTGGCATTTACAGTAACCACAGGGCTTGGGACAAATGAAAGAGAAGGACAAAGGATTCCACTGTTCAGGCCTGGCCATAACTGGTAGAGCAGCCGCATTCCCCAAAGGGGCTATTCATTGTCAGTCTGCAGGCCCTGAACTCAGCTGGCCCCACCCTGCCTCTCTCTGTGCTGGGCTTCCAACAGAGTGCAAGCACTTTCCTTTGCCCAGACTCTATGCGGCAAAAGCCAGCAACGCCCACCACGTTTGAAGATTGTCTCCTTATAGCCTGGAAGGAATACAGGCTCCAGACTGTCTTTGAAATGTCCTCTGGGTAGCTATTCTGTAGTATCACTTTCATTCAATATTTTTCCACTTCCAAGTGTTTATGCATTTCAGCACAACCCCAGATTATTTTTCCATTTATGTTGCAATACAAGATGATTCACGGTAGCCCCTTCAAGTAGGGATAGGGGCTACCACCCAAGTCTAGGGCATGAACGAAATCTCTGGCCCATAACTCTACCTTCCCAGACTCCCTAGGGCAAGCAGGAAAGTTGAAGCCAAGTTGCTGCAAATGGAGCACAGTTTCCCCTCCCCTGCCCCGTCTCCCTTTGCTGACACCAGTGTTAGAGTTTTGAGAGATCTATAGGCTGCTTTGGACCTTATCCCAGGAGCCTAGAGCACCTCAGACAGGCCACCCCTGGTGGAGAAAGGCAGTGGGGAGGCCACACACACCTGGTGCTGGTCTGAGGCCTTCTGATCCTGTTGCTGCTTGCTTCCCTGCCTCAGATCTGTTTCCAGAAACACCACACCTCGCCACAGAAGCCCCATCCCATGGCTCATCTCTGCTCTAGCAGAGTTTGCATAGGGTGCAAAGCCAGTCCCCATTGGGCTGTCATCTCAAGTTCTCAGTTCCGCTTTGCAGATCTTAAAGCCCCAGCGCTCCACTCAGGCTTCCTCTGTTGGCAGAGCTCCTTTGTTCTAATGTTCAGACCCAGCTCTGGGAGTGTCTTGAAAGGCACTGACTCTGGGGTTCTAGTGGAGATCTTGCCATGAACTGGAGATTCATACGTGGAACCAAATAGAAGGGACAAAGTGGACACTTTGCTGAGGTCTGAGTCCCAGTTCTGGCCTCATTTCATTCAGTTATTTTCTCAAAATCACCAAATGGGACCACTGTTTCACTTATACTGAGGCTTTCTCGGGGAGGGATGGAGCTGAAGTGTTTTGTTTTGGGAGAAGCAAGGACTCTCAACTGAACTGTTAGTGATGACTTTTCTTAAATACAGGAAGCTTCCGGGAGCTTGGGGTGGGAGGAAGAAGAGAAGGGTGAACGTGAGACCTGGGAAGGGTAGGAAGGTGGAGAGAGGAAGTGGCAGTCAGAGGAACCTCAGCTAAAATAACACCCCTCCCAAGCTTATCAAAGAAATGACTGAAAACAAAACAAAACACCAGGGTCTCAACATGTAGCCCAGGCTGGCCTGAAGTTTGGTATCCTCCTGCCTCAGAATCCTGAGTACTACGCAAATGGCTCTTAATGTATCTGCCTCATCCCACTAAGCACAGCTGACCTAGGCTCCTCAAGGATTCTGTAGGGTCCCACCCCTCACTCAGAGTCGGGCCTTTGCTTAGAGAAGCTATGCACACAGACCAGATCCCTCCTTTCGGTTCAGTTTTGTAGTGACCAAGCTGCTCTAAAGACAGGCAAGCATTTCAGAGTGCAGGACTTCAACTCTGGTTAACTTCTGCCCCTTTCCCCTGTAACTGTTTCTCAACCTGGGGTGGCATGCAATCCCATGGGTCCTCCAATGCAAGATGTCTGCTGTGACACACATGCATACACACATACAAACATGTAAGTATGTTTGTGTGGCTTTTCCTTCCAAAAGGAGTCCATACATTAAATCCGAAACATACCTTCACAGAGAAGGAAGGCTCAAGTCTCTGAAAGTGTGAGAGAGTTCTTTCTTTGACACTGTTCAGATAGGATCCCTTCCTGTCCATCACATTGGACTATATTCAATGCTTCGGCACAGCTAGGCCTATAAACACCCCACCGCCTTACACACTTGTCTTCATCAGGCTACTTCTGAACTGGTGAGCATCTGCTCATCCTTTAGGACCCAGCTGAAATGGCCTCTTTGCACAGAGCCTTCCTTATTCCACCTCAGGCAGAATCGTCCTCTTTCTGTGCCAGGCTGCACACACACTTGCAGCCAGTCTCCTCTCACTAGAGTTGTCTGTTCTGTCTCTCCCTTGCTGGACTGTGAGTCTTTCAGAACAAGGACTCTGTTTCCCTGTGTTCCTGAACCCCCAGCATAGAGTTGAAAGTTACCAAGCATCTTATGAGTGAATGGGTAAGATGATCACAATTTAGCTCAGTACTGGAAACTACCTGACATGCCCCACTACAGACTCAGGCCCCTGCTCTGACTTGCAATGACTTGGCAAGCAGAGGCCTTACCAGAGAGACTCCTGAACCCAGGTTCAGTGGCTGATGTAAGGAGGATGGGCTTGCAGGGTGGGAGTGGTGATCTTTTGTGTCTCTGCAAACTTCTTGGAGTGTTCCACCCCCACTCTCTCTCCCCGCTGCTTCACTTCTTAAGCATAAACCTTCCTACGGTGAGGTGCATGGAGGCCTGTGAGGCTGTCTGTTCTGGCTCAACACACCTGCCTTAGGCTTTGGTGGTATTAACCTGCTTATCATCTACTGAACACATGAGGTCCTAGGGACTCTTTCAAGGGATCTGCAAGGCCTTTCCCTTTCCAGCACATGTCTCTGTGACAAGATTTCAAATGTTTCAACTAAAAGAGTGATCACAAGAGGCTGAATTTAGAAGCACATA
Organism: Onychomys torridus; assembly: GCF_903995425.1. Taxonomy (NCBI): domain Eukaryota; kingdom Metazoa; phylum Chordata; class Mammalia; order Rodentia; family Cricetidae; genus Onychomys; species Onychomys torridus. The sequence goes on along the minus strand of NC_050453.1, from coordinate 2,363,210 downwards.
GAGTTTAGCTGTCTTTTGTTTAGCTAGATATTGAAAATGTACAGCCATGCAAGAAGCACTGCCTCCTTCCAACCATATAGCCCAAGGTCATGGGCAGAGCAAATACCACTACACATGCTACTTCTCTATTTTTCCTTTTGAAAACAAAATTTTCTATTAAAATACATAACATAAGTTAGCACATGGTGCTTGACTATTGTTATTTCTCAGTATTTCTAAATTTCTGTTTTAATTTTTAACATGGTAAATTCTAATATGGTATGCACCAGAAGTTCTTTGAAATTTCTAGTTAAAAATTAGTATAAAGATGGGTTGCGGATGTGAGGGCGATCTGGCTACAACATCCATCACCCCATTGATCACCAGGGATGATTCAGCTGATCTGGCTGGCTAGGCAGGTGTCCCCTTCCTTCCTTACCTCTCCATGTGGTCCCTCCCAAAGCTGCCCGACCTTCCGACCTTCCCCGAATAGAGGAGGACCTGTCTTTGGTCAAGGGTATATGAGTAGCTGCGCTCCCCTGCTAGAACCTCCAAACAAGCTTTCAAGATGTGTTGCCTTGTCCGGACTTAATAGGAAAGGAGGAGCCTAGTCTTTCTGCAACTTGATATGCCATGGCTGGCTGATATACATGGGGAGACCTGCCATTTTCTGAAGAGGAAGGAAGAGTGGATGGGGGAATGGAGAGGCGGTTTGTGTGTGTGTGTGTGGGGGGGGACTGAGAGGAGAGGAGGAACGGAGGGGAAAATGTGATTGATTTAGGGAAAAGTTAATTAATTGAAAATTAATAAGAAGAATCTTGAGATAAAAAAGAGCTAGAGAGCCTTTGTTCCAAACCAAGCCATGCACTGGCTCTTGCCAACTCCTGCTTGACAATTGTCCTTGTGTCCTCATTTGCCTCAGTGCTTTGTAACTGTCCACGTGCCCCGGCTCCTTTCTCTGGGTTGTTTGTTTTCTCCTGTAGCCTGCTCCACCCGGGAAGCATTTCTTTTATTTCTCATGTCTGTATTATTTTGGTATGTGACTTATTTATAAAACTATGAACTCTCTAAAAAGCAGGAGCCTGAGCTAGGTATGGCAGCGCACACCTTTAATCTCAGCACTTGGGAAGCAAAGGCAGGGGCAGGTGCATCTCTGTGAGTTCAAGGCCAGTCTTGTCTACATAGAGTTCTAAGCTATCCAGGGAGACATAGTGAGATGGTGTTTAAAAAATAATGCAGGTGTCTGCCTAAAGAACAAATTTGCAGTGCTCAGTAGCAGGAGCATGGCCTTTGGCTATCTAGAGACTGAACAGACCAACATTGGAGACCTGGACCTTGCTAAGTAGTTATGTGATGATGGGCAAGGCCTTGGCCCATCATGGCAAACAGAAAATCAGACTAGATCACCCATGAAGTCCTCTCTTGGCTGAGTATTGTTTAGGCTGGCTTGTGTGAGTCTTGATATGGATCTGTGATGGTTGAGTTTTATTGCCTGATGGCATTTAGAGTTATATTGAAGACAAACCCCTGGGTATGTCTACAAGGGAGCTTCTGGATTGCAGAGGTGGTTAGACCCACCTGGGAGTAGAGAAAGTGTTATTCCATCAACCAGAGTTCCCAGTCGGGGGAAAATTGGGAAGGGAAGCCAGCTGAACACCAGCCTTTCTCACTTGGCTTCTTGTCTGTGCATGCAATGTGACCAGTTGCCTCACAGTCCTGTAGCCATGAACCCTCACCATGATGGACCCTATCCTGGAACCATGAACAAGATAAGCCCTTTCTTAAAAGTTGCTTTTGTCAGGTATTTTGGGGCAATAAGAAAGTGACTAATACAAAATCCTGTGTGAACGTCATTGCCTTGACAGTTCTCTGTAACAACACTGGGCTGGGCCTTCCTTTCTTCTTTCCCATGGTTCAAAAGCAGGCCTTCTGTCTACTTTCAGTTCTGGGCCTTCCCCAGGGATACACTTACTGTGACCCTATGACCTCTGCATCTGAGCACCCCTACCTTTGCCTCTTCCCAGTGGGACAGCCCTTCCTTTGCTGGATGGTATGTCAAGAGAAGCAGGGTGGGCATGCATAGAAATCTGCATACCTTGTCTGAAGATTTTACTCTTACCTTCCAAGAGCTGTCAGAAGCCCGAGTCAGAGCAGGCAGCAGGTCCTGGAGAATCACCATTTTCTGTTTGAGGATCAGCTCTCTTTGTAGGGCTTCCTAGAAGAAAAAAATGTAAAGGGAAGGATTAACCTGGAGGAAGAGTGGGTGGGAAGCTGTGTGTAGGCGTCACTGTGCTACTTACTTTGAGGTACTCAGAGAGCTGGATGATGTCCTAGAGAGATGAAAAAGATTCAGGAGGACTGAGCAGAGAACCAGAGAGCTCTAGCTGGCTTATAAGTAGCAGATCTCTTTTGCCTTGGGTCTGGCAGGATCCTCCTAGGCCCACATCTATGCTCAGGACCATCTGGCTGTCCTGGAGGAAGGTGTCCCTCCACCCCAACCTGAGTTCATCATGGAATCCTAGAATGCTAGAGCTTAGGCGCCATCTGACCCAACCCCCTCCAAACGAGGGTCCTCTTACCTTGTCTAGGACTGCAACTCCACAGCTGGGAAGAGAAGGAAAACATGACAGTGGGCCAAAAATGAAACCTGTGAGCAGGCAGGATGTCAGCTGCACCTGGCATCTCTGCGGAAGAGCAGTAGGGTGGGGAGGGGCTTCCTCCTCCTCAGCTGAGGTGGGCAGGCTTCTCAGCGTGTCCACTGGAGGTGTTCCCAGTACACATTTGGAGGAGAGGAATGAACGAGACGCGAAACGCTGGGTCAGGAACACGAAGGGACTCACTTGGTTTGCTGACTGGCGTCGTTCTTTACTGTAGTCTGTGCCTCTTCTGCCTTTGTCTGAGTACCTGAGAGGTAGATTGGGTGGTTCAGCATGCAGGGGAGGAGGGAGAATGAGGGGAGGGATGGGAGAGCTGGGCTGCCATGGCAGATCAGGGCTGCGCTCTCACCCCGGTGCTGTCTGAGTGGCTTCTTGTTGGCAGAGTCCTGTGGTGGAAAGGCTGTCATGTGTGAGGAATGGAGGCCATCCAAATCTCTCTGGATGCTTGAGGAGGAATGATGTAGGCTTGGGGAAACTGCAGAGCACGTTCCCGTTACCTGGAAAGCAGATGAAGGTTGCTGAATGCCACTCTGAAGGGGCTCTTACATTTTCCAGACAACTGCAGAGAGAAGAACCAGAGGCTGTGGCTGCAGCTCAGTGCTAGTGGACTTGCTGGGCACGCACAAGGCCATGGGTTCCACCCTCAGCGCTGGAAAGACAGGCCAAAGTAAAACAAAACAAAGCAAACTGTTAATCACATCTGTGTAGACTGAGTGGTTTTCCTGAAACTCCAGTGTTGAAATTCTAACAGTGTTAAGAGATGGAGCCTTTGGGAAAACCTTATGTCTGAACGTGGCTGCCTTGTGAATGAGATTCGTGCCCTAGCAGAAGAGCCATGCAAGCGCTTGCCTCTCTGCCTGCTTTCTGCCATGTGTGGACACAGTGACGTGACCATTTGCACAGGAAGAGTCTCCTTATCAGATTCCAGACTCACTGGAGCCTTGGGCTTGGACTTGAGCTTCAAAAATGACAAGAAACACTTTTCTGCTATTCAAGCTACTCTCCGTGTGGTGGTTTGTCCTAGTAGCCCAAATATTTCCTTCCTAGAAAACCAAACCGCCCAAGGGTCCCCAGCCATGAGCTGACCTCTGCGCTGCTCTTTCCTGTCCTGGACAGAGGGAATGTCTCTCCACGGCCCGGACAAGGGATTGGTTTTCCCTCATTCTCTGCTCTCAGCCACTCAGCCATGTCCAAGAATGAATGACAGGGTCAGATCTGGCCTTTCCTAGGCCTCTGGCTCCTGCCTATCAGGAAGGGCCTAGAGGGACTGCCTGCCTCTCCTTAAGCCACAGAACCTTAGAGCTTTTGTGTTGAAAGAGGACAGAGTAGGGACCTGTTGGTACAATGGGGTAGTTGTAGTCACAGTTACTCTGTTCTTTTTATCTTTTCTTCTACAAAATCAAAAAGTCTATGTTGGTGACCTGGTACTCAAAGGCTAAGAAGTATCCACAGGATTCCATCACAGGCTGACTCAATAACCATGGTGGGCAGTTACTTCACTTTTCTGTTTCTATTCTCGGAGCCTCTGCCCCTCTGCAGGCCTTTCAGAAGCCTCATTACCATGTAAACAGGCAGTTGGTTCTTTTGCAGTTTTGTTTCAGGGTGGTTGTTCTGGGCAGCTGTGTGGCAGCATGTGCACACACACACACACACACACACACACACACACACACACACACACACTATGCATGTTGGGACACGAAGAACATTGGCTTGTGTTCCTGGCTTATTACAAGCATTTAGTCAGTCTCTGGTGAATGATGGCAAAATAGATGCCATCAGAGAGTTGCAGAAGACGTCACAGAATTGGGGATGTGGCTCAGGGGCAGGATGTTTGCCCACCATGCATAAGGCCCTAGGCATTGAGAGAACAAAAAGGAGGCTACAGAGTAGAATCTTCGAATTATGGTGCACCTGTAATCCCAGCACTCAGGAAGAGGAGGCAGGAGGATCATGAGTTTGAAGCCATCTTGAATTACATGGCAAGGACCTATCTCAGAAAAAAAAAAAAAAAGATCTTATACTAGTTATTGGCTTGGAATTGTTTGTACAGTTATTTTCTTCCTCCTAATAGTCAGGTGTAGGACCACCCCATCCCTTCACTTCAAAGGAAGTTGAACAAAGACACAACAAAATCCCTGAAAGAGCAATGGCTGATGGGTAATGGAAATTTGATTGCATGGCTGTGGAAGGACTTACAGAAATCACTTGTTAATGACCTTCAACCTTTGTACTTCCCATACCCCCACCCCTGGCCTGCAGCAGTGTTTTCTCGGACATATCCCACCTGCTGTCCAGGGAAGGAGGTCTTGTTGTCACCAGGCAAGGACTCCTTGAGGACAGTCACCAGGCCTGTCCGTCCATCTATCTTGCGGGAGGGCCCTTGCTCCTTGGCCTGGCCTTTCTTCTCCTCTTCCAGGTTTCTCCTTCTGAAGAACTGGAGCTGCCGAGCTCTCTGAAGCCGCTCCCTGTGCTGGGTCCTCAGCAGCTTCCCTGGCTGGCGGCAAGTGGTCTCATTGCGGCGGCAGCGGCGGCTTTCTCGGGTCTCCTGACGTCGTTCACACTTGGCCTCATAGCTCTCGACCCACCGAGCCAAGCCAGAGGAGGACTTGGGGTCTGAGCTGATCATAGTGCCCTCCCGAGCACCTGTTGTGCTTGGCTTCCAGTTCCTTGAACAGCTGCTTGGATCTGCCAGATGCCAAGAGGGAGGAGTCAGCAGATGGGCTGAAAACTGACAATCTATCTCCCTGGGTCAGGGCAGAAATAGCACAGGGCTCCATCCATGTGTGTTGAGAACCCAGGGCCAGGACTCCTGGGCTTAATCCTGCATGAATTGATGGAATCCAGCAAGGCTAGGTTTCTGCCCTTCTCTAGCACTAATTCCTAAAGTGGGCGTGTCTCTCTGGAGCCCCTTCTTCCTTGATTAGATGCCTCTAAATGAGGGAATACAAGGAACAATTATAATCCATGAGCTTACAGCTATTCGAGGGGCTTATAGAACTGAGGACACTCCAGCCCACTTTATCTTCTAGTCTAAAATGAAAGATGTCATCTTTACTGCTCTCTTGCCCACATTCTTACTAAAATAGCTAACTGGCACTTCTTGAGATCTAGAGGGTTAGCCACAACCCCTCAGGATGTGATCAAGTTCATGACTGGCACCTCTGCTCCATTCCTAGCTCTCAGCAGTCATCTTGTGGCCCTGGACTTGCATGGCTTAGGGAAAACTGCCCTGATTCTTCCATCTCCACATCCTGACCTTTCTCTCTGTCATCTACTGTGTATCTAGGGCTAGGCTCTGACTTTAGTTGCTGATCAAGTCAGTCTATTGGCTGAAGACCTTCAAAACGCTTAGTGTTGGTCCCTTTCAGAGAACCTGGCTCAGTGACTCTGAGAGGAGGGCTCTATCTTTTTAGGATAGCCTCCCTGCCAGGCTCAGTCTGTTTCCAAAGCTGCCATCTAAACTAGCAAGCATGCAGAGTACTCGCAACAGGAGTCTTACAACCACAAGCCCTAAGAAACCTGTAATGCAAAGTTCCCAAGGAACTTTGGGGACTGTCTTCAGGACAGGCTTGGTGTACCACTAGGTGGCCTTACCTACCATCCATATAGTACCCAAATTCTTTTCTTCACCTACCTGTTGTGGATTTGGCTAGTCTCATTTTGGTCTCTGGCACCTTGGTGAAGTCAGGGCTGGACTCAGATGGGCTACATCTTAGCATCAGAAATTGTGCCTGCCTCCTCTGCCCTCTGGAGTCAGACTGGGGTGATGAGGAAGGTCCTCCTCACAGCTGCTGCCTCTTCTCTATTACCCACTCATCCCGCTGCCCAGGAATTCAGTTCCTGGGTGCTCAGAGGAAGTGTCCCAGCCTCACTGACTAGCAGGCACTGGCCAGCTCTGACCCCTAAGGCTTGTTTATAGGCAGCACAGACTCTGCAGGCCAAGACCCTGTGCATCTTTGTTGGAATTTTGATCCCTATTCTGGCACAAGATAGAATTCTGTGCAGGGCTCCTGCTCTGTCTCTGGTCACTATACTCATTCACAAACCAGTGGGTGGACAGTCTCACTTTCTGAAGGGCTCTCAGTGGCCAAGTCCTGTATGGTTTTGGTTATCTGGCTCTTGAGGGCAGAGGGACACCTCTGCCTTGGGCAGAGCTTACCCCAAGGACTGTGAGGTAATGTTTCTCCTCTTCCATCACCCATGAATGTCTTCCCTCAGGCTTTTGCCCTCACTCTCACTCTATGGGGTTCCCTAGACTTCCCATGTGACACTCTGTTTTTTAAATTATGTAGAAAAGGAGCCAAAAGGCCTACACATGTTCTGTGATGGATGGAGGGGACTTGGGATCACACACATACACCTCAACACATGTTCTGTGATAAATGAATGGATGGAGGGGACTTGGGATTCCACATACATGTGCACCTCAAAGCCTTAGCACCTTACTATTCTGTCTTCACTGGAGGAGAGGAACTCTTGCTTTGGGGACAGATTGTGACTCACTCCCAGGCTGTCACTGCCTACCAAACAGAAGGGAAGGTGTTAAGTGTTGCTAAAACCTCAGGGTTCTCATTTTTGAAATGGGGCTAAAACTCAACTCCCTTGAAGGGATGTGAGTATTAAATAACAATATCCACACCATACACCTAGCACATGGCATATGGTAAATTCAGCTTTAAAAATATTAATATAAAAATAAAATATTATTTTTAATAATAGATATAAAACATCATACTTATCCTTGCTATGCTAGATACTGAAGAGTTGGTGTTATGAATCAAATGCCCCAGGCAAAGCCAGACTCTAGGACTGAGGATGCTCAGTTTCACTCTCTGATTCCCCTAATTCCTTCTCTCAGTTCTGAACAGGGCTTGTAGCTCCATGTTGGAATAATTTTACTACTCTGGTTCCTGTGGCCTCTGAGTTTGGGTTACAAGGACAAAGCATTTCTCTGTGGTCTGGACATAACCATCAACTCAATTAGGTCAGACAGGAAGGCAAAAAACAAGTGGGTGAAGAATGGGTATCGTGTTATGAGTGTGAGGGGTTAGGTTCCTCCATGTTGGGCCCTAATTACATAGGCTTTGTACTGGAAGTAGCTACCTGGGTTGAGGATCCTCCTGCCTTCCAGATGGGAAGAGGAAAGGTCTTGTGGGGTTGAGACAAGCCTGTGCTGATAGGCCTGATGGACAGGGATGGGCTGCAGAAAAAAGGAACTGGTCCTGTAGTTCAGAGAAAGGTCACAGGGCCACTGCCCAAGGCTTTCTGGAGTCTCTGAGGTACCCTTTGGCAACAGGAGAGGGTCCAGTTAGAGCTTTGGAGGAAGGCTTAATACTGGCTAGGGTAGGCTCTCCTCCCCACACAGAAAGACAGCAGGGCACTGTCCCTCACCTACAGACGTGTTGCTGCCTTTCCAGAACTTTGCTCCTACCTCCTGGCTGTGTATGCTGAAGAAATGATGGGTGGTGTCCTGCATGGATCTGGCCTTCCCAGTCCAGAGTTCTCAGTGAGAGTTGAGGGAGAAGGGCCTATTACAGGGATCCCTGCTTTAAAGGGGTCTGGGAGAGGTCATTTAATTCATGGCATGGATGCTGAGCACCCCAACACCAAGTCATGCGACTCACATCTAATGTAAGCTAACTGGTGGAGCAGAGTTGGTAGCCATATCCTAGTGATTGCACAAGAAATCCAACACAGTATGCCTTCTTGGTCACATAAACCCCAGTACTCAAATTCTACCACCTGCTGCTATGTAGGAGGCTGGCACGGCAGAGAACCTTCCGCCCCACCCCAAAGTCAACAGATCCAAACCTAGATCCCAAAGCATCTTTCTCCACCGTTACCTCTGGTTCCAGGTTCTGTTTTAAGTGTCTCAGGAGAACCTTCAGCTCTTTCCAGGTCTCTCTGGTCTCAGATGGCCAGGGAAGAGGTCAATCGGATGTTCTCAGCCCCTCACCATTTTCCTCTTGTACAGACATTCTTTTTGTACAGCAGCTTGATGAAACAGGAAACAGGCAAGCCACAGTGCTTGCAAACCTCAGTTCCTCTCCTTGCTCTTAGCAATTTGAGAGGGCCCCTTTACCCTTGGGGCCTCCCCGGGCTGGTGAGGAACTCCACCCAGCCACCCACTCTCCCACTACCTGATTGGTCTGTGCTCCCCAGCAGTTTTAAGCTACTACCCATTTCCAGGGGTTGATGATGTAGCTCAGTAGGTAGAGTGCTTACCTAGATGTGTGAAGTCCATATTCTATCCCCAGCACTAAAAGCAAGACCTGGTAGTGCTTTCCTGAAACCCCAACATCAGGAAGTGGAGGCAGGAGAACTAGGAGTTCAAGGTCATCCTCAGCTACATACTGAGTTCAAGGCACTAGAGAATACAGGAAGTCAAGAGATTGTATTTAATTGCTGCAGACTCTTTGGACTCTATCAAAAACTGTACAGAAATGTGTACAGAGATCAAAATCCCTTTTAGTGCTGGGCACTCTTTGGGGACTACACCTGAGAGGCCACAGCAGCACCGTGGTAGGCTTCTCTTGGCCCCAGCCTCTACTAGGCCTGAGTTTCAGCTTCTGTTCTGATTTCTGATTAGGCAGGCGAGAGAAATTGCGTACCAATAAGGTGAAAATGATTCAATGTATTAATTTCCACCATAGTTGGAAATTGCTTCCTAAGGTTTTGTGTATGTCCTTACTCTTGTTTTCATTGATTGGACCAGGCAGTAACTCCCTTTTAAGTTTTGTTTTCTACTGGTACTTATACCACAATCCCCTCCACCACAGCACCCATGCACCCAAATGCCCAAGGATGCACCCATACACCCATGTACCCATGTACATACCCATACATCCAGGCACCCATGCACCCAAATGCCCAAGGATGCACCCATACACCCATGTACCCATGTACATACTCATACATCCAGGCACCCATGCACCCAAATGCCCAAGTATCCATGCACCCATGTACACAAGCATCTCTGCACATATGCACAAACTTCTGAATTCTCATTGCACCTGCTCAGTATTCTAACTTAACATTTTCTTCTTTCCTTTTCCTTGGCATTGTTATAAAAAGCCCTTTTGAATAAAGTTCTGGGCTGTTGGGTATTGACCCAGGTCCTTCCAAAGCTATCCTGTGTTTCTGTCTTTCTCCTCTTTGCTTTCTATCTAAAAGTTTCTTATCCCTGTCTCCTCCTCATAGAAATCCTTTTTTTTTTTTTTTTTTTTTTTTTTTTTGGTTTTTTTTGGTTTTTTCGAGACAGAGTTTCTCTGTGTAGCTTTGTGCCCTTTTCCTGGATCTTGCTCTGTAGACCAGGCTGGCCTCGAACTCACAGAGATCCGCCTGGCTCTGCCTCCTGAGTGCTGGGACTAAAGGCGTGCGCCACCACCGCCTGCCCATAGAAATCCTTTAAAAGGTGGGAGCTGGCCACCTACACCATGGAGGTCTCAGGGTAGGCAGACTGCTGCCAGGTTCTCACAAAGTTTGTTCTTTGGTCTTTCAAGGGTCTTTCTGGTCACGGTTTAATCAGGTGTCCACACTTTGGAGGTGGTCTAGCCTCCACTCATTGGGAGGGAGCCAATGTTCTTTATTTCCTACGTTTGTAAAGAACTAGCTGCAATTCACACCTGTGGCAGAACAGGCACTCAGCCCTCGATGGAGTCTGTGGGCCTTGTTGGTAGTGTCTCTTAGATATAAAAACCTCATATTTCTATGTAAGAAATGTTCAGTATAAGCAAGATCTGTGTTTGTTGTACAGATCCTGGGGGACTGGGAGGCTACGAAGGAGGCAACCGCCTGTTAACAAGAAGTGCTTACTATCCACCCAACATGTACGAGGCCGAGTTAATCTGCAGCACCACATAAATTTGGCGCGGTGGTGTACACGTGTAATCCTGGCCCACTGGAGGTGGAGGCAGAAGGACAAGGCTCAAGATCATTCTCTGCTACATAGGGAGTCTAAAGCCAGCCCAAACACCCTACTTAAAAAAATAAACTACATCAGAGCTAGAGCCACAAACTTGCACCAAGTCCACTGCAACCTCACACACACACAGTCATACACATATACATAAACACATATACACACCCAGTCACACACATATACACATCCAGTCTCTCTCTCTCTCTCTCTCTCTCTCTCACACACACACACACACACACACACATACACACACACACACACTCCACAGCTTCTGCAAGGGCATCTGCCCTGGTGTTGGTTTAATCTTGGACAGATGCCACCCTTGTCATTGGCCTTTGGCACTAGGGCTTTTTTCAGCGATGTCATCTAATCCTCATTTTGCTTTTAAAAGATTCTGCTTGCCTCTCCTCCAACTACCTCCCAATTTACATGGTTTACTGTTCCCACCACAATGCTAGCCCTGAATCATCAGAGGTAACTAATTTCTCTCTGCTATTCAGTGCTGAAGGCCTGAAGGCTTGCCATAGTGCATCAATGGCAGGGTCTGTCCTTAGGGTCCAGCATTGCAAAGGAGGAGTTACTTTTTGTCCTAGGCTGATAAGAAGGGTGAATTCTTAGCCTTTAATTTCAGTATCCTGCAGGATACAGCCTCAGGTGTGGGGTGGTGTTTGTAATATATAGATGGGCACACACATAGGTAGTATGATGCAATATAGATTAACTCATGGAAAAGCAAAAAAGTATAAGGTAGGTTGACTAAAGTAAATATCTGGGGACCACAGGACAAGGCTGTTGTCAGTTTTCAGAACAGCTCAGTGTCTTCCACAGCCCCCTCCCGGGGTGGGTGGGAGGGCTGGAAGAAAAGCACAGACTTGCTCATGAGTTAAGCATTCCCCTCATCCTGCACACTGGAAAATATCTCACCTCTTCTCCAGGGCTGTGTGAGCTGTCCACCAAGCAGCAATTGGAGACTGAGGTAATGAAATTATTTACTTAAGGAGATATTTATATAAATTACCAGGTTACAAATAATTCTTAATCAGAAACCAAAGCGATGAGGTACTTCCACTTGCTTGTCTTGTATGAGCCGTTTTTCTCATATGACCCTCACTGGTGGCTTCAGCTCAGAGTCCAAGGAAGTAGCCAAGGTGACTGCTATGTGCTTTCCGGCTGGAGACGTGGGTTCTAGTGTATGATGGTGTTTAGTGGTGTCAGCACTATTCATTTAACAGGCTCACCCTCAGTTAAAACTATCTTAATTATATCACAAATGGTGCCCCACTCCAGATGGAGTCCTCTTCCCCAGAGCCTTTTCCACTTTTTGACACATACCTTTCAAACCTGTTCTTATTCAGCATAATCTGTCATGGGTAGCAACATAGGGGAGTTGCCCTGAACTGATCCCAAAGCACAGGGGTCATAGACTGTGCTGTCAGCTTGTGCGGGGAGGAAGACACACTGAAAAAATGGCCGGGAAACATTCAGAATCAGTCTCAATCTCTCTCTCTCTCTCTCTCTCTCTCTCTCTCTCTCTCTCTCTCTCTCTCTCTCTGTTTTATGAAAGTATAATGTAGCACCACTAAAAGATTTTTTACAATCTCATCTAGCCCAAGCTGGTCATGAGCTTCTGATCCTGCCAAGCAATGGGATTGCAGGTGTGTACCACCATGCTTGGCTTTAAAAGATTTTAAACAGAGCAGTGGTGGTGCACACCTTTAATCCCAGCACTCAGGAGGCAGAAGCAGGTGGATCTCTGAGTTCCAGGATAGCCTAGTCTATAGAACAAGTTCCAGGACAGCCAGGGTTACACAGAGAAACCCTGTCTTGAGAAAAAAGTCTTACTACCCAACACAGAAAGTCCCATGCCTTTGTCATTGTATTCTAATTTCAGTCCGTAGTCACTTGTTTTTTATTTTCATGTCTTGGGACCCATCATTGCTTTTGCTGTTTAAACTTGACACTAAATTATAAATATATCCCATGTCTTCATAATTTTCACCTTCAGGGACGTTTAATGATTTCTTTATTATTGGGCACTTGCCATGTGCTCTAGCATCACTCATGGTAATTACTAACCACTGGTGAATCCAACACAAACACATCTTAATTCACACAGTTAAGGTGAACATGAGCTTTAGCATTCTAAGGGTACTGTGATGGTATTTTATTTGTGCTGAAATGTGGTGATATTTTATTTGTATGTTAATAATAAAACATGCCTGGAGATCAAGGGGAAAAAGGTCAGCCCTTTTTAAGTAGACATAGAAGTCAGGCAGTGGTAGCACACACCCTTAATCCGATCATATGGCAGGCAGGGTCTCTGTGTGTTCAAGGTCACACTAGGGGACAGAGCCAAGTGTGGTGACACATGCCTTTAATCCAAGTACAAACCATAGAGACCTGGAGGTCTGTACAGACAGGCAGTGACAAGGAAGTGAGGTAGCTGGGTTTAGAGCAAATGAGAGGGCAGAACAGCAAGGCAATAAATGTGCACTTTAGACAGGAAGTATTTGCATTTTAGAGGCAACAGAGCTGGTGAGCTAAGGTGGTTGGTGGCTCTCACTATTTCCCTGATTTCTAAGGCTTTCACCCCTATATTTGTCTCAGTGTTTTTTATTTAATAAGACCAATTAGGCTACAGGGTACAGTAGTTCAGAGCTGAGGTAACTGTCCACAGTGTAACAGGACTCCCTTACAGCAGTAGCCTGGGACACAGATTGCAGGGGAACTGGGAAGTTGGACTGGCTTTCCCACAAAGGCTCATTCACAGTTAGAAACATATTCAACTGCTCTGCTGTTTGATTCCCTCACTGTTAAACGGTCATATCAATAATATTGACATAGATTGGGGTGCAGCTCTGGGACAGGGTAGCTCATCCCTGGGCGTATCCTAGTGCCAGATGTGGAGGAGACCTTATTCTACAGAGGTGCCTTAGGGTGTTACTAAAACTATATCACTTATAGAGCACCTGGTAGGGGAGGGGCTGAGTTGTAGCACAGTTGTACAGTGTTTGTCTAACAGGCATGATGTCCTGATTTCAGTCTCTAACACCATGTGAGCTGAGAGTAGTGGCCTATGATCCAAAAGTTCAGGAGGTGGAAGGAGGGGTCAGAGTTCAAGGTCATTCTTAGCTACATAGTGAATTCAAGGCCAGACCCTGTTTCAAAAAACCAACCAACCAACCAACCAATGAACAAACCAAACAAATAAATAACAAACCAACCAACCAAGCAAACAACAGTCAGACACAACCGTTGTTGCGTTGCTGTAGTAGCATCTGCAGCTGACCTAACAGTCATAGTGAAAGGGATTCTCCTTGATGTGCTTTTTTTTGGGGGGGGGGGTTCGATACAGGGTTTCCCTGTGTAGCTTTGCGCCTTGGTAGCCCAGGCTGGCCTCGAACTCACAGAGAACCGCCTGCCTCTGCCTCCCAAGTGCTGGGATTAAAGGCATGCACCACCACCGCCAGCCTGATGTGCTTTTTAAAAATTAATTTTAATTAGTTCATAAAATGGGTTTCATTATGAAACACACACATAATTGTGCTTTGTTCTTACTTGATATAGTGTTGCAAGTATATCCATAGCTGATAAAAAGAACCAATCAATGGGAAGATTCATAAGCAGGTGGTCTCTCATTTCATAGGATGACAGCAAAAGTTATAACATACTTTTAAAAATTCATCTAATACAAATCAGTTAACCAAGTTCTTGTTTTCTCTTAGACAGGGTCTCATGTAGCCCAGGCCAGCCTCAAACTCACTCTATTGCCAAGGACTTGAGTTTATGATCCCCCACCTCCCAAGAGCTGGGGTATAGGTGTGTATATCACAGCAGGTTTTATGTGGTGTGGGGATGGAACCTAGGGCTTTGTATGTGCCAGGCATGTGCCCTAGCATCTGAGCTACTCCCTTGCCCCCTAGCAAAGATCTTTAAAGGATGTGTGCCATATGACTGTGTATGGGAGAAAGATTTGAAATGCTTCCCAGTGTCTCCTAAAGAAGAGTCAACGGAGGTAAATCCCGGGAATCTTGATAGAACGATACTCAAATAACCTGGGTAGGCAACAGGGATGGAGAGTGGTTTGAGCAGAGGAGATGGGGGTGGGGAATACTGACAGAGGAACACAATTCCATGTCCTTGGAGAGTCAGAAGCAGAGCAGGCAGCCTGGGATGTGCCTACAGGTGCCTGACATTCCATTTTGCTCAAGGTTGGCTTTGGATAGAAGCCAGCCTCCTCTTCCAGCGGGGACTGTCTATTCTCTCCTCCAGCCTTTTGCTTTTTCATTCCTTGCCAGGCCCAGCGTGCCTTTTCTGAGAGCACCACTAGGGGTCGCTATTGAACACTATTGAACAGGACTAGCTCCCACAGCTCCAGGCCAATCTCCTGGGTGGCTGGGACACGGGAGTCAAGGTGTTGGAGCTGACTCCCCTCTTCTGGTCTGGTCGTGGTCCACAGACCATGACTCCTTCATGAGCTTTGGCTTGAATGGTGATAAGTTTTGGAGTAGAACCTTGTCAGAAGGATCAATGTGGCATGGAGCCACTGGGTGGTGCTGCTGCCCCTGTCTGCCAGGGAGGCTGGTGCTAGTCTTGGTAGTTAATGCTTTGCGCTTTAGGGGTTCACTCTTGAACCTGCTCCCTGCCAAGTCTATCCAAGGACAGCGAGAGAGCCTTGAAATACCCACCAGGTAGTTACCCACCAGAGGCTCAGGAATACTATTGTTTGCTCTGTCTTTTGTAAAGTGGTGTGGGTGGTTGTGGGGCTTTTTTTTTTTTTTTTTTTTGTCTTGTTCCAGTTTCTAGTCTTTGACCCCAGGTCTTTCAGCATACCCTTGGGTCCTCCCCTGTGACTCCTGTTGCTCGATTTTTTTTTTTTTTTTAAAGATTTACTTATTTATTATGTATACAGTATTCTGCCTGCATGTGTCCTTGCAGGCCAGAAGAGGGCACCAGATCTCATTACAGGTGGTTGTGAGAGACCATGTGGTTGCTGGGAACTGAACTGAGGACCTCTGGAAGAGCAGTCAGTGCTCTTAACCTCTGAGCCCTCTCTCCAGCCCCCTGGTGCTCGATTTTTAAAGCATTCATTTGTATATTGGCTGAGGATGTGGGTTAGTTGGCAGAGTGCTTGCCTAGCATGCAAGGGGTCCTGGGTTCCATCCCTGGCACTGCCTAAGCCAGGTGTAGTGGTGCCTGCCAGCTCCCCCCCCCCCCAAAGGGCAAAAGCAGGCAGACATATGCTGTCTGCAAGGCTGTTTCAGTTAAAGGTACTTTGAAATTCGGGGTAGGAGGATGGGGGTGAGTGAGAGGTGTGTTGGGGGGTGGTTGGGAGAACCCTCTGACCTTGGAGTTTGCCCCCTCCTCCCCCCCCAGTTTATTTTGGCTCACATTTTCTGTGGATTCAGCCTCTGGTTTCCTGGCCCTTCGGCTTTTCTTTAAACTTAAGTTGCCACTCCTGTGCAGGGGACAGCTCGCCTGTACTGGGGAGACATTGCCCTTCCCAGACAGAGAGGAAGACCATGGAAGCCCTGCAAGCCAGACCAGCACTGTTAACACCAACCTCTCTTGCCTCTCTACCTAGTTAGAGTCCTTTGCTCACATCTGCCACTCATGGATCAACTCCATGCAGATGCAGCTGGCTCTTGGAGGCTTTCGTTTCCTTAGAGGCTCCTGTGCAGGCAAATCTTGCACCAAGTGCATGGTGTGGATTTCTTCTGTGAGTCTGCCTCATGGCCCAGGCAGGGACCTCAAGAACTTCAAAGTGTAGTAGCTCTCAGACCTGCTCACCCTGTATAACTGAATCCTGTGTCAGTCTGGGACTAAATCAAGTTGCTAATTGTGATCAGTGCAAGCCTATGGCTCTCCCCAATTTATTTACCTTTTTCTTTTTCTTTTTCTTTTTTTTTCAGGTTGGCACAATGGCTTCATTTTGATTCTTGCAACTTTCGAATTCCTTACTTTCGATCCAGACTTGTCTATGAAAACACTGCTGTCCACTGTCCTGTAGTGAAGGTCTGGTTGTTCTTCTCTTGTACCTGTCTTGGGTGGGTCAAGTGTGCATGACTGATGAATGGAGTCAGCATCAAAATCCTTTTGCCCACTCTGGATCAACAGAGCGCAGGACGAGTGCTTCTCTGGTCAGCTCCTAAGGGCTGAGGCAGCGTTATTTTGTAAGGAGTTGTACTTCATTCAGCAGAGTTTTGACTGAGAGCAAGTGCAGGGATTTAAAAGGAAAATGTAAAATAAAAATAATTTTGAACCAAGAAACATCTTTTCTGCAGCTATACCATTTTTTTCTCAAAGATAATCAAAGAAAAATCAATATGTTTATAAAAGGAATCTAGTTTTACCAGAAAGCTATATTTAAATATAGCTTGGGATGTTTTTAATCAATCTGATGTAGATGTTTCCAAGAGAAACTAAAATTACATAACAAAAGACTTTGAATAGCCATGGGGAAAATCCTTAGTGAGTGTTCAGCAACTACAAGAAAGTAGAGTTATTTTCATGACCTACAGGTTTTTAAAGGTAAGGGGCATGACCAACAGCATCACTTCAGGGCTGTCAGACTTTTGTAAATTTTATGTAAACTTTACCTTATGTTTTATCTAAACGTTTATGTCAATAATCTATGTGATGTCCACTATAAAGTATTGCCACCCACTTAAACTTTAATTAAAAGCAGATCAACATTTAAAAAACATTTTATTCTTATAGAGATTTATAGTCTTATATCACTGTAGTAATATTCAATTTTTAGAGTTTTTTTTTTTTATAATTTGCTCTAATTGTAGCAAAATTTATACATACATTTCTTTCCCAAGACTCATCCTTTGCCAACTTCCGTGACTTACTCAGAAGGCACTTTGAAAAATGTCTCCAAAGTTAAAAGATCAGTGATTGTGTGTGTGTGTGTGTGTGTGTGTGTGTGTGTGTGTGTGTGTGCTCGCGCGCATGCTTGGGGCTTAGGGCATGTGGGGATGTGGGAGTTGTGCTATGAATCCCAAGCCTGAGCTACAAACAAAGTTCCTTCACAGAGGCACAGACTCCCTGGTGTTCTCATGTCCCTACAGGTTTCACTCAACATTACTGCTTTAGGACCAACAGTTCTACACAGGCCAGCCCTGAGCGCCCCGCATCTCTCCTAAGAACTGGAACTACAGGAATGAGCACCACCATGCCAAACTTGAGGCAGGTCTAACAGTTGGGCTTGGGGAACACATTCAAAGTGTAGCAGCTATGCTTTGGTGGGTCTAAGACAATGGTGGCCCAAAAGCTTTTGGGAGAAGTTGGTGGTCAGGTGAGACCTCACTGTCCTGAGGAGTAGCTGCCTGTGAGAAGCAAGTGGGGAGCTGTGCGTCTCCTGCTCAGGGCCCCCCTTCAACCCATGTGTAGGGCCTGTGATGAGCCAGCTTCCCAAAGGCAGTCCGAGACCTAGCATGTGCTGACAGCTGGTGTGTGTCTAACATGTTAGGATCCTAAGCACTGTGTCCTGCTCTGGCAGTATCTCTGTGTCTGTGGTTATTATGAAATCAGCCCAGGCTTGTTATGAGTTGAGTATGAATGTCCCCATAGGCTCTTGCTGACAGCCTGTTCCTCAGCTGCTGGTGCTTTTTCTGGGAAGTGTTGGAATCTTGAGTAGGTGGGGCCTGGTTGGAGGAAGTAGGTCATTGTGGGTACACGAGACAGGGTAGCCTAAGCTGATCTGAACTTGCCACGTAGCCAAGCACGGCCTTGGATTCTTAATCTTCCAGCCTCACCTGCCCAAGTGTTGCAATGACATGTGTGCCTGGCTTGAAGGGCATCTCCTGTCCCTGGCCTCTTCCTCTGTGTGTGCTTTCACAGAGGATGGGCAGCTCTCCTTCCAATGCTTGCACTATGATGCTCCACTTCACCACAGCCCTACATCAAGGGCCAAATCTATGGATGTGAATCTCTGAAGCTGTGAGTCAGAAGAGCACCTCTCACTCTGAGGGTCTCCTGCCTTGATTTCCTTCCTCCTCCTCCCTCTGCTCCTCCTTCTCCCTCCTCCCTCTGCTCCTCCTCCTTCTCCCTCCTCCTTCTCCCTCCTCCCTCTGCTCCTCCTCCCTCTGCTCCTCCTCCCTCCTCCCTCTGCTCTTCCTCCCTCTGCCCCTCCTCCTTCTCCCTCCTCCCTCTGCTTCTCCTCCCTCTGCTCTTCCTTCTCCCTTCTCCCTCTGCCCCTCCTCCTTCTCCCTCCTCCCTCTGCTTCTCCTCCCTCTGCTCTTCCTTCTCCCGCCTCCCTCTGCTCCTCCTCCCCTTCTTTTTTTTTTTTTTTTTTTTTTGGAGACAAGGTCTCACATAGCCTGGGGTTGGCCTTGAACTCCCTATGTAGCTAAAGATTACTTAGGACTTCTGATCCTCTTCCCTCCCCTAAGTGCTAGGATTACAAACATGTGCTACTGTACCCAGTTTCTGGGGCTGTTTCTGTCATGTGTTGAATCACAGTGATGAAAACTCACACCCATGAAGGCTTGCAGTTGGCCAGCTGATCCTGGAAGCTGAGAGCAGATGAGAAGGAAGCAGGATCATTCAAAGGCCATTGTGTGAAGAGGCCTCTAAGGGCCTGTTAACTTCTTAGCTCTTTCTCAAACTCAAGAGCACAAAGGTCTCCTATTCAAAGAAAATGTTATCTTTGGTAAAACTGTTACTTTCTTAATAGTTAACACAATAATTCCTTTGCGAAAAGAAACTGTATCTGTTAAAAGATATGGCTGGTAACCTCACTGTATAATCAGCACTGTGTAATGATAAAAGAGGGAGAAGAAGGAAGCAGGCTGGATTCTGAGAGGTGGAACCAGAAGGGAGCCCTGTGGCCCATGAGACCTCTTCCTATGTTCCTCACAGGCAGTGAATGAGGACAGTCTCATCTTCCCTTCTCTGACATACTAGGAAGATGCTGCATTGCTCACTGATAATTTCAGTGAGAACCAAATTACTTTTGGAATCCACAAAGTGAGGTTGAGTTTTTACCCCAGTGTAGGCGAGAGGTGAGTGATAAATGTGCCATGTGAGGTACACACATCCTCACACACTGGTCCCTGTGGTGACAAGGACTAGGAAGGGCAGGTCCTTTCGAGCTGGACCTGACTATTGGCAAGGGCTTTTGTGAGCTGGTACCGATGGAGCTGTCACAGCCAGACCTGAGAGATGGGGCTGATAGCTAAAGGGCTGGGAAGCAAATTAGAAACTGAGTGAGAATGCTTAAGAGGATGCCTCAGGTGCTGGGGCATATAGTTAAGGTGGGAGAATGCTTGTCTAACATGCACAAGGGCATGAGTTTGATCCCAGCACCACACACACTGGCCATGGTGGAGGCAGGAGGATCAGAAGTTCAGTGTCATCTTCAGTTACATAACTGGTTTGAGGCCATCGTGGTCTAGAGAACCTGTCAGGAAGAGGAGGAGGAGGAGGAGGAAGAGAGGAGGAAGAGAAGAAGGAGGAGGAAGAGGAGGAGGAGGAGGAGGAGAAGGAGGAGGAGGAGGAGGAGGAGGAGGAGGAGGAGGAGGAGGAGGAGGAGGAGGAGGAAACCACCACTGCCTCTTGGGATGGGCCTATGAACTGTCTGCTCCCTAAGACACAGAAGTGACTGTTGATCAGGCATACCTAGTGTATTGCTTGGACAGGCAAGGAGAGCATGCCCAAGAGAGTTTACTGCAAGGTTTGGTGTTGAGGCTCTGTGAGGATTGGGTCAGATCACCACATAGTAGGTTGGGATTGGTAAGCACAGGGCAGTCAAGGTTTTGGTTAATTAACTTTATTCTTGGATAAGTTCATGCATGTATATGATACATTTGATCACACCCTAACCCTCTCTTATCCTTCTCTAGCTCCCTGCCAGTCCCTTCCCTTCCGAACAAGCCTTCCTCCCACATGAATGCCCTCTTGTTCATTTTTGTCTTGTGAGCTGCTGAGTTTGATTAAGGTTGCCCACATGAGCACAAGCATGGTGTACTCAGTAGTAAGCTACACCACCGAAGACGATGACTCCTCTTCCCCAGCAGCCGACCATTCCCCCATGACCCCATCCCTAGCCCATGCCTGAATGTTGATAGGCCCAGTCCTGGGTGGGCCCTGTGCAGACAGCTCTTAATAAGGGCAGTGGCTATGCCATGCCCAGAGAGTGACATTTCAGAGCCCTCTCTCCTGTCCTCTGGCTTTTACATTCTCTCCGCTCCATTTTCCACTGTGTTTCCTGAGCCTTGGTGGTGATAGAAGTGTCCCTTTTAAGGCTGAGCCTTTGGCATTCACTTATTTCTATGGCTAACGGGTTATGAGTCTTTGCCTTACACAGTGCCCACTCCAGAGAAGCTTCTTTTACTAAGGCCGAGATCAGCACTGGTCTATAGGTGTGAATATAAATATCCAGAAGGATGTCTGATGATGTGTCCATTTAACAAGACAACAGTAGTATATAGTGGTATTTGCTCCGCCCATGACCTTGGACTGTATGGCCCAGGTCTGCCATTGTACGAGACCTCTCATAAGTAGTTGGAGAAGGGTCACATGCCCCTTTTCCCTGTTCCTGCCTGCGAGGTGGATTCGCTCCTGGTCAGATCAGAGGACAACTTCAGCTGTCTACTCCATTCTGTATTCATGAATGTATTTCCTCAATTTATATCTTAATAAATTCTGTTATCCATTTAATAGACTCATGTGGACTGATCATAATAGTAGTAGATTCCTCAATAGGGCCTATGATCTCCCCAGCCATAGGCTTTTGACCAGCATTACAGCACCAGGCATGAATTCTCTCCTGTGGACCAGGCCTTAAATCCAACCAGAAAGTGGTTGGTTCCCTTCACAATAGTCAAGTCTCTATTGCACCAGTGAGCACATACTGCCTGGCAGGTTGGTGTTGTAATGTCCAGGGTACATAGTTGATTGGGACCATTGATGATCCTTCTGTTCCCCAGAGCTGTGTGCATTGCACTTCCTGGCACTATGAAAGCTAGCCAGCAGGGAAGAAGCCTCCAGATCAGTTGCAGCTTGATTTTTCTGTGTCCTGCGCACAAAAGTGTCTTATCTTCAGCAGTAGAGTCTTCCCATGTAGTTCCAGTGGGCAGCATAAGCAACAGGAACAGCCTGTGTTGTTTGGGGAGTGTCTGGAGTTTCCCTGGCTAACAAGTCATAGGAAGGGATCCCACACCTACACTGAGGGTTCCAGCATCTTCGGGAGTGACAGTCGTTCGGTGCTTCCCACTGAAAAGTTAAGCATTTAAAAATGGGCTTGCAACATCGATCTTCCTGGACAAGAGTGTCCTGGCATGAGGAAATGTGCTGATAAAGATGGTAGGATTTTAATGGCATGCTGATGAATACAGCAAGCCATGGGGTGTGGACAGATTTGTTCTGGGATCTACGTTTTGAGCCCTTCCTTCTGGATTCTGGAGAAAAGCCTCATTAGGAAAGAGATTTCTTCTGTCAGGTGTGGTGAGTGCATCTGTCAGGGCTCAGGAGGTGAAGGTGGGAGGATGGGCCAACTAGGTGACAGACATTGTAAGAATGTCTCCCAAACACATATATAAACACAACCACAAAGTAAAACAAGGGGCCAAAGAGATGGCTCAGTGGTTAAGAGCATGTGTTACTCTTGCAGAGGATCTGAGTTCGATTCCTAGCACCCATAGTGTCTTAGAACCATCTGTAACTCCAGTTCGAGGGGGATACAAGTACTTCTGACCTCTGCAGGCACCAGGCATGCATGTGGTGCACATACATACATGCAAGAAAAATACTCATACATATACAATAAAAAATAAAATCTGAAACAAATTTATAAAATTTTTTAAAATTAAAAAAGGTTTCAAGGGGCTGATGAGCACTTGTTGCTCTTGCAGAGAATCTGGGTTTGATTCCCAGCACACACATGATGGATCACAGCCATTTGTTACTCTGACTTCAGGGGATCCAACACCCTCTTCTGGCTTCTGAGGGCACCACATGCACATGGTGCACTTACATACAGGCAAAATACCCATATACATGAAATAAATACATCTAAAAATTGCTTTTAAAAGGTAAGAGTTTTTATCTGTCTCCAAGCAGATCCTCTCTCAGTGATCTTGTCTCCATCCTTCGGAGGAGTCTCCATGCCCTGCCTCCTCACCGTGAAGAGGAATCCTCATCTCTCCAGGAGGGTCAGTAGGTTGGTCTGATTGGTGTAAAGTGGCAATTCTGTTATTGGGGTAAGCAATCACTTTCTGATTGGGTTTGGAGCCCACACCACAGTGGGGAACTCACACCTGGTTCTGTAAACTTGGTCAAAAGCCCATGGCTGAGGAGGTCACAGGTCCTACTGGGGAAGTGACAGCTGCTGTTTTGCTAAGTGGGTGTGGTGTACCTATCACATTGCCTTCTAAATAATTTTATTTATCCTCACAGATTCATGTTGCTGCCTGCTTTGACCAAAGAACTTCTTTTTGTAGTTGGCAGTGGTAACTGAAGAGACTCGAAACTGGTCAAAATACTGAGAACAAGAGACTGTCACCTGCTCCAGTGCTCAGAGAGCATCAGTGAAGAGAGGGCAGAAAGACACTGAAAGTCGGAGGACAGTCTGCAGTAGAGTGCTGTCTTCATCTGTGAGATGGCTATGGTGTTCTTGAATTCATAGCAACAAGGCATGCATGAGACTGATCCTGACAACATCAGACATGGAGAGAGGAAGGGCTCATGGGATCACCGTTCCCTAGGATTTATACAAGAGAAGGAGAGATATTTGCTTCACTGGGATAGCTGAAATGGGGGTAACTGGTGAGATGTACATGATCCTGTAAATAACTTCTCACCCACAATTCTGTAGGCAAGTCTGACAAAACTAATTAGAGAGGAGAGGAGGGGAGGGGAGGGGAGGGGAGGGGAGGGGAGGGAGGAGAGAGAGAGAGAGAGAGAGAGAGAGAGAGAGAGAGAGAGAGAGAGAGAATAAAGGGACAGTTAAGAAGTAGGGGTCTGTGGGAGTGGGAGAGGGACAAGAGAGAATAATGGGGGTGAATATGATTAAAATCCACAATTTGCATGTATGCATGTCATAACCAAGTGCATTACTGTGTTTAAAATGTGCTAATGCTGAACCATATGTGGGTGATTTGTGCTTGTAGATTGGTATGTGATCTATCTATCTAGTCAGGTCCCAGACCTCACATTGGTCTAGTTATTCACACACAGGTGCAGTTGGAGCCCTCCTGCTGACTTACATAGGAAGGGCATCTCTGTATGAAGAGGGTAGCCATATACACACTCTTATCTCCTTGTCATTGGGACTGGCAGGCAAAGTTGACTATAGGTTTTTCTTCTTTTGCTTTTTAAAAAAATTGAGACAAGTTCTTACTGTGTAGCTCAAGCTGGCTTCCAACTCACCATCCTCATGTTTCCATCTCCTGGAGCTTAGATGACAGCCACACCTAGCTTCTTGTATGTTCTGACATATCATTCTGCTTAGATATTGGGACTGAGGCAGGAGAATGAAATTTCCCCCAAGCTTCCAGGTTCCAGCATGTTTACCAGGGAAGCCCCACGCTTGGGAGAGTTGAGTTTTTACTGATTCTATATGCCCACTCACTCCCTCAACACCTCCCAGCTTTCACCAGCCTGCTCAACCCCCAGGTCAGGAAGGCTGACCTGCATGTCCTACAGTGGTCTGCTCTTTTGTCTCCTCTGCAAATGGTCAGCACCAGCCAGGGATGATGGGGAGAGGAAGGAGTGAAGTGATGCATTTGTTCCCCCAGCCCCCGATGCTTCATGGACCTGAGGAGGGTGACTTCTTCCTCCATGGACCTTCATAGATCCTGTCCTGTGACCTTCTCCAAATGGTCTTTCTGTCTCTGGGCCACAATTTTGTTCTCTGCGTGGAAGGAGCTGGAACTGACTGCAGATACTGCTCAGTTGTTTGTAATTCCACACTGCTTGCTTTTGTTTTTCTAAGTCCGTAAGTCACCCCACCCCCAGCCTTTAAAACTGTATTTTTTAAAACTCTTCTCTCTCTTTCTCTGTGTATGCATGTGCCCACCATAGCATGTGTGTGGAGTTCTGAGAACAACTGCTTTTGATTTGTTTGTTTGTTCTGTGACAGGGTTTCTCTGTGTATCCCTGGCTGTCCTGGAACTCACTCTGTAGACTAGACTGGCCTGGAACTCGGAGCTCCACCTGCCTCTGCCTCCTGAGACATGGGATTAAAGGCATAGGCCACCATCACCTGGCCTGAGAACCATTTTTGAGAGTCTTCCTTTTTCTGTTGTGCATTTAGGATATTAGGCTAAAGTTGTAATGCTTGTGTGGTGAACACTTTTACCCACTGAGCCATCCCAATGGCCCAGTGGCCCCTTTTATTAGATGCCCCTGAAATTATCCACCATGAGGTGTCATCTCTTACCTGTTGTAGCCTGACCAGTTGAGGGCTCTGTGGAATCATGAACATGGCTAGTGTTTTGTCTCCCACTTCACTGTAGTCCCACAATGCTTGGCAAGTATTTGGTGAATTTTTTTTTTTTTTCTTTTAAGTAAGCAGGTCATTTCTTTGTAAGAACCAACCAGTGAGACTTGGGAGGAAATGAGTGATCTCAAAATATAGACTCAAGAGAGATAATTTCTTTAAGCCCTAAAGTACATGCCATTCCATATTCTCCTTTCCATTTTTTATTTTTATTTTTTTTAAATTTAATTTAATTTTACATATCAGCCATGGGTTCCCTTGTCCTCCCCCCTCCCACCCCCACCTTCCCCCCATTCCCCCCCATTCCCATCTCCTCCAGGGCAAAGACTCCCCTAGGGATTCAGCTCAACCTGGTAGATTTAGTACAGGCAGGTCCAGTCCCCTCCTTCCAGGCTGAGCAGAGTGTCCCCGCATAAGCCCTAGGTTCCAAACAGCCAGCTCATGCACTAAGGACAGGTCCAGGTCCCACAGCCTGGGTGCCTCCCAAACAGTTCAAGCTATTCAATTGTCTCACCTATCCAGAGAGCCTGATCCAGTTGGGGGCTCCACAGCTTTTGGTTCATAGTTCATGTGTTTCCATTAGTTTGGCTATTTGTCCCTGTGCTTTTTCCAATCTTGGTCTCAACAATTCACACTCTTACAATCCCTCCTCTTTCTCGACAATTGGAGGTCCTGGGGCCTGGCCGAGGATCTCTGCATCCACTTCCATCAGTTACTGGATGAGAGTTCCAGCACAGCAGTTAGGGTGTTTGGCCATCTGATCACCAGACTAGGTCAGTTTGGGCTTTCTCTCGACCATTGCCAGTAGTCTACAGTGGAGGTATCATTGTGGATTTTTTGGGACCTCTCTAGCACTTTGCTTCTTCCTATTCTCATGTGGTCTTCATTTATCATGGTCTGTTATTCCTTGTTCTCCCTTTCTGTTCTTGATCCAGGTGGGATCTCCTGCTCCCCTAAGCTCTTTTTTCCTTGAACCTTGCCCTTCATTGCCCCTACTCACGTCCAGGTTGTTCATGTAGATCTCATCCATTTCTCTGTCATTGGGTGATCCCTGTGTCTTTCTTAGGGTCCTGTTTTCTAGGTAGCCTCCCTGGTATGTATTTGGTGAATTTTTATCGAATGAATGATAGGATCCCTTCTCTCCACACTTCTAATATTCACCTGAGCATCCTCATGCTATGCATAGATGCCCAGTAAACTCTAGGAACTGTTGGGTTAAGCAGCATAGAGCAGGCTAAGCTGAGACTCATATTCCCCATGAGCTCCAGTGAACTTCAGTGGTTCACGCCCAAATGAGCAATGTGTGAATGTATGAGGAACATCTGAATACACAGAGACAGTAAAGATAGGATGCTTGCCAAACAAAGGATAATGTGATTTCTCTAACTCAGATTAAAAAGTCCAGACCATAAAACAGGAAATAAACATGGGAAATTTTCATTTGTTTAGATGTTGGTTTTAAAGGAAGCATGTTGAGCCGGGTGGTGGTGGCACACACCTTTAATCCCAGCACTCAGGAGGCAGAGCTAGGCATATCTCTGTGAGTTTGAGGCCAGCCTATTCTACAGAGTGAGATCCAGGACTGGTACCAAAACTACACAGAGAAACCTTGTCTTGAAAAAAACAAAACAAAACAAAACAAAAAGGAAGCATGTTGAGAAAACTCAATTTATAGTTACCAGTTTTCCATTTATAAAGTTGACATTACCTTTCTTATATTTAATGTTATATTAGGCACCATTGTATTGTTCTATGTGAGGTAAAGTTGATGTAACTACCTTGTATTTATATCCATGCTTACTATTAAATTCACAACTTCAGGCTCCAGAGTGGTTCGTGACATTTATTATAACTATGTTTTCATTGTGCAGGTGTCAGAGGAACTTCTTCTCATGATGAGGGGTACCCCACCCACAATTTGCATATCTCTGGGAATATGCTTTCATGGTGGGGCTCACAGAAATATCGGGTAGAACTGTTTGGGGATTTAGCTCAGTGGCAGAGCGTTTGCCTAGCAAGCGCAAGGCCCTGGGTTTGATCCTCAGTTCAAAAAAACAAAAAACAAAAAACAAAAAAACTGTTTGAAGACCTCTACTAGGCCTCAGAAGTTTCTAGTTGCTTACAAATCTAAGTTATAGTTATTTACTGAAAAAAATTCCATGATCCTCCTTCCTGGGTTACTAAGTAGGAAAGGGCTCCAACTCCGGACGCCATAGTACACCTCATCTTTCCGCAGAGCTGCGCCTTTGATGATCTCCAGGGCGCATTCCTCCTTGGGAGCGGCTTGGAGAGTGATTATACCAGAGATTGTCTTCATGGCTGTTTCTGTAGGACCACAGGAAAGAGTGGAGTTATCCAGAGTTAGCAGAGCTTGTGTGATGGAGAATCCCAGACCTCTAGCTGTTAGGTACTCTGTGCCTATGTCTGAGCCCCACAGGCTCTCTGGGGACCTTTGGACAACAGGGTATGTCCAGTGTGGACAAAGGAAAACTGGCTGGCAGACATCCTGGATTGGGGATCTGTGTGGCAGTGGAGGTGACAGCTTGGGGGTCCAAATGTTCTTCTCTGGGTACTTTGGTTGGGGGGGACACATTACCATGGTGTTGATGCAGAATGAGGATTAAGTAGCTGATGTAAAATGTAGATGGCAAAGGAGAATGTGATGAGGCTGTGACCCACTGCTTTACAGATGGGAAGAGTAGAACCAGGCTTTGGCTCCCTCCCAGCACTGACCACTGCCACAGAGAAGGAGCTGGCAGGAATTATGGTCTGTCTTCCTCCATGGTCACGTCCTTCAGACATGCCTTCTCTCTCTTCATCTCCTTGCTGTTTGACTTCCAGTTTTGTTCTGTAATCACTACTTAATTACTTTTTTTTGACAAGGTCTCATGTAGCCCAGGCTGGCCTGGAACTCAATATATAGTTGAGAATGACACTGAACTTCTGATCCTCCTTTATCTACCTCCTGAGTGCTGGGATTACAAGTGTGTTCCACCATACATAGTTTAGGTGGTGCTAAGAATCAAACCCAGGGCCATATGAGTACCAGGAAAATACTCTAGCAACTGAGCTACAGCCCCAGAGCATCAATTGCTCCTTAAACAAGATTTTCTCACAGTCCTAGATGTATGCTTTAGATAAATGTGTAAACACTGTACTCACTGTTCCTGTACACACCTCACCTTTCCTGATTGTCACATCATGTATAACCCTGTATAATGGCCAGAAATGATACGTCACAATGTTGCTGGCTTTTTTTTTTTTTTAATTAGTGTCCCCTTTATACTTGGATTGTGTCCAGGAGCACACTCGATACTAATTTCTCCTATTTTTTCTTAGTCTGTGAAGGTTCTTTTCTTTTTCTTTTCTAGTCTTTCATGGCCTTGATTCTTTGAAGAGTACTAGTCATTCTTTCTAAGGACAGTCTCTCAGTTGGATGCTGGATCCTCTCAGTGTGCCACATTGAGGGGCTCATGAAACCACCGTGTCCTTACTGTTGAGTCTAGTGAGAAAAGTGCATAGGTGTTCAGTGTTTTCTATTGAACAACAGTGGTCATGGGGAGTTCATGTGGGCATAAGGAGCTCAGAGTAGAATCTACTGAGTGTGGTGTTCAGACTAGAGAGGAGGGTCAAGCTGATTGGCTCCACCATTGACAGAAGTGCCTCGCTAAAGACAGGGCTGATGCTTCTAGCTGTGGTCTCTAGTGTATTGCCACTGAGAAGGAGAGAACCTCAGAGACAGAACCCCTCTTTTTCTACACAGTAAATCTGACAGACCAATTTAAGGCCATTTATTCCAGGGTCTTTTCCTTACCTGTATTTATGAGGCCAAGAACACAGAGAGTGATGGACACGTTGACGTTAGTTATTAAGTGTTCTTTTCTAATGGTAGAAAAGAACCCGTCCAGAGCAAACTTGCTTGCAGAGTAGGGAGCCAGCATTGGCTGGGCCATTTTCCCTAAATGACAGGTTGAAGAAAGTTGTTAATGAGGACCCAGTTTGGCCTCAGACAGAGCAGGGCTTGACTTGGAGGGGGCTGGCAATCTCTGAGGGGTCTCCTTACCCAATGAGTCTCAGTTTCTCACTATCCCCTAATTTATCTTATGACATTATATTTCTGAAGGAATAGAAATTAAGTTTGTAGAGGTGTGGTGGTTTGGATGAGAATGCCCCCACCTCACTGTAGGTTCAGTCCCCAGTTGGTGAAATGCTTGAAAGGGTTAGGAGGAGTGGCCTTGTTGGAGTAGGTGGGCTTTGAGGTTTCAAAAGCCCATCCCAGGCCCATTGTTTCCCCCTCTCTTCTCCTCTCCTCTGTTCTCCTCTCCTCTTTCCTTCTCTCTCTCTCTCTCTCTCTCTCTCTCTCTCTCTCTCTCTCTCTCTCTCCCTCTCTCTCTCTCTGCCTCTGGATCAAGATGTAAAGCTTCAGCTACTTCTTCAGCACCATGCTTGCCTGCTTCCACCATGATGATAATGGACTAACCATTTGAAACTGTAAGCAAGCTCCCAATTACATGCTTTCTTTTAAAACAGTTGCATTAGTCATGGTGTCTCTTCACCACAATAGAGCAGTGACTAAGACAGGAATAATAGTGTATGGGGTGAGCTGCAAGACAGATTTCACTGGGGAGAGATGCTAAGCAATGGTAAGAAGTGAGCTGGGCTTCAATACAGCCATGTGTTCTCACAGCTTCTATCTCCAGCTCAGATCCTAGAGGGCCAGGTCAGTGACCTGTCTTCTCTCTGCACGAAGGGGATAAAAGACTTGTGTTTGAGTTTTACACAAAACTGGAACTTTCATCACATTAGTCAAGACAGATTCCAGTCTGCCGAGGGATATGTGGACATAGACATAATAGGACGAGCTCTTCACATGCTCTATGGATAGACAGAACAAAAGTGAACACTGATAGAAAGACTATAAAATCCTTGTCTGCTAGCTCTGGAAGCTGAGCCAGTTTAGGGTCCATTTCTGTGGGCAGCTTCCCTTGTATCCTGAAAACTGTGATCAGTGCATTACAGACTCTCTGGATTTTGTCTCATTCCTCCAAAGAGGGTTAACTGTTCTGTTAAAGTAAGCAGTTAACTTGGTTGAAATATATCTGGCCACTTGGTATCTGCACCACTGTGAACAATCAGAAATCCAGAGAAAGTAATATATTACAGAGACCCAGGATTTTGTGATGTTTCTCCAAAGAATACTCATTTATTTTCTCCAAAAATTATAACAATTACAGACTTCTGACAAAATGAGAGCACTAACAGAGACTAACAGCAGACAGTTTGCTGTTCTTCCTGTCTCATAGACCTTCTAATAAATGCATGTTTCTACTGGTCACAGCGCAGCTGCTGTTCTCTCAGCATGTCCCTGCCAGAACCTCAATTCCTATCTGGGCACACAGTTATCCAGAGTGAGGTGGATGCCTCACACTCCTCTCAGCCAGTTATTGAGTGCCTAAGGTCTCTACAGTGGTAGGTAAGCAGAGGCAGAAGGAAGTCTCTCTGCCTTCCACTCTTTCCTCTTAGGTGTCTGTGATAGCCACAGTTCCTTGAACCATGAGGTAGAAAGGCGCACACTGAAGATGACAGTGTGGAGACACAGGGGAGACACTGTGGCCTGAAGCAGGCTCACCAGCTCTGCTCCACTATCAGACAGCCCTGACTTACTTCTCAACTGCTTAGTCCACTGTTGTTTTTAACTTTCAACACCCGAGAGCTGGGCCTAAACCTTGTTATAGATAGACCATGTGAGAGAAGAAACCTGACATCACTGTGGCTCCATCCCTTGACTCAGGTCTGCTATAGGAATGGCCATGTGACCTAGTTTGGACCTATAAGACAAGGAAATTTTTATTGAGTGTCTCAGAGTTTTTTCCCTCCTGGGGTTTCCCAAGAGTAGCAGTCCTTTTTCTCTTCTGGTGGGCACTCTGTGCATTTATATGGGGCTAGAACTGCTGCAGCTACCTCATTGTCAGCTGAGTGGAAAACCACACAGGGAGGGAAGCAGAGCCAAGAGGATCATGGGGACACA
Source organism: Onychomys torridus (assembly GCF_903995425.1). NCBI lineage: Eukaryota > Metazoa > Chordata > Mammalia > Rodentia > Cricetidae > Onychomys > Onychomys torridus. Next base: position 2,332,173 of record NC_050453.1, on the reverse strand, counting down.
GCTTGAACTGGGTCAGCTGTGAAGCCTGCCCTACATCGGAACTCCAATTCTGTCAATAATTACCATTAATGTTTAAGCCAAAAAGAGATCCAAAATATTTATAGGAATAGTATATGATTAAAATATGAGCTTTAGAGACAGGTGGCATGTGTATAAATCCCAAGCATGACACTTCTTAGGTAAAGTTTGTGGATAATGCCATTATCAAGCTGAAATAACCACATAATATGCTTAGCACAGACTCTGAATCTGAGAAGGCATTCAGAGAATGCTGTTGTTGTCAACAGAATTAGTATTTAAATCAGCAAGAAATGTATGAGCTATACAAAGTCATGTTGGGACAAATAGCTAATTACTCAGGGGAGTGGAAAAATACCACTCTAATAAATTAATTCAAACCACACTAGAGAATATGTGGAAAGTAAGATAATACAGTAAGAGAAGGATGAGTTTACCATTTCAAGAAACACTTAATCCAGGAAAACAGGTGCACTTGGGGAAAGGAAGGGTGGGTGGATGGAATGCAAAACTTGAAAAGCTGCTTGGTGCTGGAGATGCCCATCTTGCCCTTTTGTATGTACATCTTTCAAAGAGACCCCTCTTCTAGCCTTAGAGGGCTGTCCAACCACAGATGTGTGCACACCAGCTTGAACACATGCCATGGCTTCTTTTAAGAAACTGCAATATATGGCAGAAGGATTCTAATGACTGTCATTTGAGCTAAAAGGTTATATAAGGGTAGGAGGACTGAGAGATCCACTTCTAGGCATTATAAAGGGTAAGTCAGCAGAGATCACTCATGCAGAGGGCAGAGATGTGGAGCAGAGGAACACAGAACCTGAGCTTAAATAGGTGCTAACTTTCTTTAAAGCTTGTATATCTCATTCTAAAGTTCAAAGGCTAAATAATTATTTAAAGTTGAAGGACTGGTGAAAAAAACCAAGATTCAGATCTGTTTCTAGTGGCTCACTCTTATACTCTTGTTTCCTCTACAGTTGCCTCTATTTTCCTCCTCCTCTCCTCCTCCTCCTCCTCCTCCTTCTCCTCCTCCTCATTATTATTATTAGTCATTGCTGGGCCTCCTGTTCTTTATATTCACATTTTCCAGGAATCATGTGGCCAATCTAGTTCCAACCCCCCTGTGTAGGTGAAGTTTTCTTTGGTCCGATGTTCAAGCGCCAAATAGACAAACTTTATGACTACCAGTATTATTTTTACTTTCAGACTGACAGGTGAAGGTGTCCACAGACAGGCTTATTACTCTTAGCCCTTTAGATTTGTGTCCCAGGGCACCATAACAAATAAGTTACCACAAACATGATATGATCACAGTATAATCCAGTGGTTCTCAACCTTCCTAATGCTTTGACCCTTTAATACAGTTCCTCATGTTGTGGTGACCCCCAATCATAAAATTATTTTGTTGTTACTTCATAACTGTAATTTTGCTACTGTTATAAATTGTAATAGAAATATCTGATATGCTACCTCTATGAAAGGGTCATTCAACACCCTCAAGGGGTCGTGACCCACCACAGGTTGAGAACTGCTGGTATCATCCCTCCCTCTACATCTCAGTGGGCCAAAGTCCAGGTGTTGTCCAGCCCTTCACATAGATGCTGTTGTTGGTGCTCCCAACTTGGAGATACCCTGATCCCATTCTGCTGTCTTTACATGCTTTCCTGTGTGCCTCCTTGTGTTCTGCCTCTTTTACGTTTGTTTCTACAAGGACTCTTGTTATTGGAGTTTGGCTCACTGAGAGAATCTGAGATGATTTCATCTGGATATCTGAGTTATGTCTTTGAGGATCCTTGCTCAGGTAAGGTCTTGCTCATTGGTTTCAGGGGGACATTTCTTCTGGGGACACACTCTTGTCACCCACTACACCTTCCTTAGTGTAATGATGATACGGACTGTGACATCTGATGTTTATTCTTGGATGGTAACAACTGAGCTATAGAAACAAGAAGCCATGCAGAGCTGTTTTTGTTTTGTTCATGATACTCCACCTCATGCCCCATTTTTTAACAGGCTGTAGGTTATACTCACAGTACGAAGTTGCATCCCACATGAGGAGAAAAGGAGGAAGGTGAGAAGAAGAGGGGGAAAGTAGGAAGGAGAGAGGCAGGGAAGGAGTCAGAAGTGGCCTGAGTTTTTCCGAAGGAGTCACAGCACCATATATGGTATCTTATTTTCTTCTCCTGTTGCTGAGATGAAACTGACAGAAGCCACATGAGGAGAAGGGGCATGTTCTGGCTCACAACACACTAGGAAGTGTCCGCAACTCGAGGGAGTCGGTCACACTGCATCCGTAGTCAAGAGTCAGAGATAGGGGATACACACATGCTGGTGCTCTACTGGGTTTTCATTTTGAGCAGTCCAGAACACACTGCTAGGGAACTTTCCTACCCACAATTCATATCAATATGACCAATCCCACACAGACTTGCTTGCTCACCTCCCAGGTAATTCTAGATCCTGTCAAGATAACAATTAACATTAACCATCACGTGTGGTTTATAATGTGCCTTTAAATGTTAAAAAAAAAAAGAAATTACAAAGCTATTGAGCAAGGTTCAAGATAAGATGAGAATTGCACAACATTTATTAGCTATTATGACAAAACGAGGTTCCCCTGTGCTATGGTCACTGAGGCTGCACCTGTCGCTGACATCTACTATAACCACATTTTGCTTTTTAGGTTTCACAGCTCACCTTTGATCTGTTAAAATAAACAATTCTCAAACTCAGTGTATGCTCACTCACATGAATCAGGTTGGAGCCAGTTAACCCCAGGACTCAAGCCTACAGCTCCCCTGGTTCTTCCTGAATGTTCTCGAGGGAGGGTGGTGTTGGACAGTCCTGTAGGAAGTGACGTGTGTTTATGAACCATAGTTGTGGTGGGTTTTGAGGGTGAAGATGGGAGCAGGGAAGCCACGTGGCACAAGTTTGTGGAACCTGGTCTAGGGACCGTGAAAGAAATCGTGAGGGAGGCTGGGGTGGGGTGAGGTTGAGTGCCAGCTGAGAGAGTTCCCAGTCATGAAGTTGCTCTCAAGCTCAGGCAGGTTTGTCAGGAGCCAGTGTGCTCTAAATCTAAAGGGCTCTTCAGGACTAGACTGCCGGGAAATTCAACCTGGAGGAGGCAACTCTTGAGCAAAATGTAGAGCACAAAAGACACAGGAGGAGGGGGCAGGGTAGCTGCGAGCACAAGAAACCTCAGGCATCTTCCACAGACCAAGTATGCACGGCAAGTATGCACGGCAAGTATGCACGGCAAGTATGCACGGCACATGCTTAGAGAGACCAAGCACACACCTAGAATGTTAGGACAGTCGAAAAAAGCGTCTGGATTTGAGAAGGTGACGTGGATGCATACTGAATGCTATAACAGCCCCCCCCCCCCTCCACTCACACCCTGTTCCTGCCCTGGAGGAGCTGGAGGCACCCAGGAAACCAGTGTTTTTATTGCTGCACGTAGACACAGATAAAGAGGTCTCACTTCAGGTCAGCTTAATTACAGAGAGGAAACCCTGGATTTCTAGAGCTTCAATTCTTTTCCCCCAGAGACTCATAAAAGAAAAGCCGAGGCAGACCACAAAAGCAAGAAAAAGAGAAGATAACTGCCCCACCCCAGCATATCCATCACAACCTTGGGCATTTAATTAAAGTTTGTTTCCTATCCCAGGAACTATCTTACATATTTTCCCATGTAATACACCACATAAACCATATATGGTGGTATACATGCAACCCCAGCACACAGGAGGCCAGGGGTTCAAGGTGCTCCTTAGCTACATAGCAAGTGTGAGGCTACCCTGGTTTACACAGGACTCTGTCTCAAAAGAAAATGAAAGAATCTAGATTATCAAAGGAGTTTTGCCCTTTCTAGCTTTCGGAAATGTCTTAATGTATTTTACTACATGTAAATGTGAACGTTTCCTCACACAAACTGATTAGCATCCTGTGGGAAAGGCATGTCTTGACATTTTAACTAGCCAAGTGAGACCATTGTTGAGACATGAAGCAGTCAGAGAAAGGGCTTTATCATGTCAGAGTCATCAGGTTCTGGGAAGGACAGATTCCCACTGGACAGGGTTGGGTGGGCAGTAGAGGGAAGGGTCACATTGTTCCCATTGACACCCTGTAGTACTTGTTTAACTTCCAGTCAATCAGAACCTCATTAGAAGAGGTAATATGTGAAGAGTTCATTCTAAGAGGCTCGGAGCATTGTAACAGTGAGGGTCTGAGGAGCCTGTGAGTGCTTTGCTCAAGGTCAAGTTTTAGTTGACACAACAACAGAATAAGCCCGGCAGTGGTGGCGCATGCCTTTGATCCCAGCACTCAGGAAGCAGAGGCAGGCGGATCTCTGTGAGTTTGAGGCCAGCCTGATCTACAGAGTGAGTTCCAGGACAGCCAGAGCTGTTATGTAGAGAAACCCTGTCTTGAAAAACACAACAAAACAAAACAAAAACAAAACTGACATAAAAACCCAAACAAACACAAAAAACCCTCAGAAAACCTCAGCAGAATGCACGTGCGCATTCTCTCTCTCTCTCTCTCTCTCTCTCTCTCTCTCTCTCTCTCTCACACACACACACACACACACACACACACACACACACACACACACACACAGTTGATCTCTTGCAGGAAAGTTTAGACACAAAGAGAGCTGTGGTGACCATATTTTCTGAAGCAAAATATGGGACAAGGAGTCTGGTGTCTGAGTGCAGATGTGGTAAATGGGACAGAATGTCTGTGATTAGATCTATCCCCCAAACACTGAGTTTCAGACACTGCAGAGCAGCTAGAGTGGGCGAGCTGGCAGACAGGCTGTGCACACAGGCTTTCAAAGGGAGGCTTGGAGTGCAGGGTCTACAAAGATTCTTAGCTTGATCCATGGAAATGCTGTAGACTTCAAGCAGGAACTTACTCAACTGGTGACTGAGCAAATGATTCTGGATCATTTACCTGGATCCCTCTAAAAATCTGAAGAAGGGCAGGGATGAAGCTTTTTGATGTATTTTTTTTTTCTCTTTCTAAGCATTCAATTAGAGCAGTAAAAAAGTTGCCCTTGAAATGGAAATCATTTGAAAATCCAGCCAGGCAGTTGGTGATCAAAGGTTAGAGAGGTCAGACCAAGCACACCTGGGAACCAACGGGCATGGATGGGAGTGTTTCCCACAGGGATCATCAAATAGCCTGAAAGAAAACTCCCAAATAATTCACCCCCACACTTCCTCCACTTCAGTGGGTTCCTAGGATGGAGAATACTTTTGTCTTTTGAAATAATTTCAAACTTTAAGAAATTGTTTTTTCCCTGAGCCTCCCTTTAGACAGGGTCTTATATAGTTCAGACTGACCTCAAACTATTATGCATTGAGGGTGATCTCTTGAACTCCTGATCTGCCTTTACTTATCTGATCTTTACTCCCAAGTGCTGGGATGACAGATGTGCACCACCACACATGGCTTCCACAAGCCTTTTAAAGTAATTCCTATAACTGAATTAAAGTAATTCAATTCAGGGCTGGCCCCATGTCCCACCACCTTGAACACTCCAGTGTCCATTTCTCCCACAGAGTGTCCTACTTGGTCACAACATGAGCACGACAGTGAAGGAAGTGACCTATGCAGTTCTTAGGGCTTCTGTAACAACTAGTGAAAAAGTGGGTAGCTAAAGATAGCAGAGATTTATTCTCACATTTGTGGGTTGGAGATATGTGAAATCAACAAGTTGAGAGGACCATGTTCCCTTCAAAAGCTCCAAGACAGAATCCTTCCTGGAAGTCAGCATTGCTGATGGAACCTCTGCTCAAGTCTTTGATAGAACATATTCATGTGGCCTCTCTTACCTCCATCTTTTGTTCTCTGTCGCTTATGGGGTGCTTATTGTTGGATTAAGTGCTCATGTGGGTGTGGTGATATTTAATTTGTGCTGAAATTTTATTTTTGCGTTAATAAAATAAAGCTTGCCTGAAGATCAGAGGAAAGTCAGGCAGCACACGCCCTTAATCCCTTAACGGTAGGTCTCTGTGTGTTCAAGGCCACACTAGGGAACAGAGCCAGTGTGGTGACTCATGCCTTTAATCCCAGTACCAACCATAGAGACCTAGCAGTCTGTACAGACAGACAGAAAGTGACAGAGCTGTGCAGGGAGAGGAAGTGAGGTAGCTGGGCTAAGAGAGCCAATGAGAGGGCAGAACAGCAAGGCAATAAAGGTGTGGGTAGACAGGAAGTAACTTGCACTTGGAAGCTGCAGGTGAGGTTGGCTTTCCCTATTTCTAAGGCTTTCACCTCTATATTTGGCTCTGTGTTTTTATTTTAAAAGACCATTTTAGAAATTCATCTATATTTGGGTAATCCAGGTTGATTCTAGCTCAAGAGCCTTTATTCAGTTAAACCTGCCAAGATCCTTCTAAATAAGGTCATATACATAGGTTCATAGCATTGAGATGTGGATGTCTTTCTGGGAGCCACCATCCAGCTCATGTTAGGAATGCTAATGGATTCTTGCTATATAATCCACAAACCCCCATGGAGAGCCAATGCTTGTCTCTACCATACCTTTTATAGCAAAAGCATCCCAAAGACCACAAGTTGCATTGCATGTTGAGACTTGTCAGTCCATTTATATTTGAAACAATTCCTCAGTGTCATTGAAGTCCATGGCTTTGACACTGTTGGGAGATACAAGTACTTATCTTGTACAATGTGCTGTGGTTGGCTTTTGCCAGTTACCAAGAATTGATGGCTCAATGTTTACAAATTTTGCAAGCAGGTTGATGTCAGACAATCATGGGACTATTTACAGTATAAAATGCTACCAATCAGGTTTTTCAAAAATTTCCTTTCTGGGAAGCTGGCCATTGAATATACACTAGCACACTTCTGGCACCTGTCCTGCCATTTGGATTTGTCTGATATTCTGGCATGATTTGATTTGAACTATGCAGTTCTGGTAGACTCAGGAGTAATTCTGTGCTCTTCACATCCAATCCCACCAGATTGATATATGGTTCCAGTTCGTTCTGTGGCTGGTGATGTGAATCAGGAGTCATTGGACTCAAGATGAACACTGAGGTTTCTCTAGCATAGAACTGTTCTTTCTCCTTGTAGTCAGTAATTATGGATTTTTTTCAAACATGTACTAATCATCCTTAAACACACTGTTCAGTGGCATCAGGCACATTTCTGTTGTGCAATAGCTTCTACTAAAGCCTCCAGAACTGTTTATGTTGCAAAATGAACTCTACACTATTAAACAATAACTCCCATTTTCTCTCTCCCCTAGACCCAGCTGCCACTAGTCTATTTTCAGTATGCGATGTCTTATTTAGTTGCTGCCTGTGTGTGTCAGGATCTCCTCCAGGTTAGGACCACACACTATCCTACTGTTTTGTCATGCTCTCATCTGTCTGTGGAGGCTTGGGCTGCTCTTGCATTCTAGCTGTTTTCAAATCTCTAAGACTGATTCTAACCCTGAGTATCTACCCACAAGGAGAGCTGTGGGGTTATGTGCAATGGTATTTTCAAATGTTTTGGGGAGTGACTGTGTTTTTCCCCCACATAGCTGTACCATTTTACATCCCCACTGCTATTTTACAGGGCCTCCAGTTTTTCTGTATTTCTCCCCTCCATCTTTCTCTCCTCCTTCCCCTCCTTTTTCTTTCTGTCTTCCTTCCTTCCTCCTTGCCTATCATGGTAGCAGCATGCCAATGTGTATGGGTTGATGACTCCTTACACTTGAGGTTTCCCTAGTGATTAGAGATGTTGAACATTTTTGCATGTTTCTATTGGATGGTTGAATATCTTCTTTAGGGAAGTATCTTTTCAAGTTCTTTGGCCAATTGAATTCATTGTTTGCTTTTTTGTTGTTGAGTGGGTAGCACTTTGAGATTAGTGCAAATTCTCTGTTTGTTATTTAAACCTTCATCCTCTGGTTTTTAACATTCATTAATGTGTCCTGGATAAATGATTACCATGATGGTTGCTAACTGGTGATTCTCCAGTGTCCTTGTTCCCTTTGTGTTTATCATTTGGCCTTCCACCATATGGGGGAAATGCCTCCTCTTTTTATTTGTTTAGTCATGTGATTATGTAATAGTGAACTCATTGTTTTCTGTGGCTTGTAATAGATTACAATTCATTTTTGTTATTGCTCATAGTTGGGCTTTATTTTTTCTATTTTTAAAAGGATTTATTTATTTATTATGTATACAGAAGAGGGTGCCAGATCTCATTACAGATGGTTGTGAGCCACCATGTGGTTGCTGGGAATTGAACTCAGGACCTCTGGAAGAGCAGTCGGTGCTCTTAACCTCTGAGCCATCTCTCCAGCCTCTATTTTTTTTTTCTGTTTTAAATGTCCAGTGTTCTGTCATTCTAAAGCAGTTTGATAATGCATATAAATGACCTTAAAATATTCCCATTGTTCCACTCATCCCATATTCCACTCAGATGAGTGCTACAAATCTATCAAAAATATCATTTCAGGTTCAGGAAACTTTTTGTTCCTTTCTCTCTCTCTCTCTCTCTCTCTCTCTCTCTCTCTCTCTCTCTCTCTCTCTCTGGGTCTCTACTCTAGGCTGGCCTGATACTCCCTGTGTAGCAGAGAGTAGCTTTGAACTTCTGATCCTCCAGTTAAGATTACAGGCATGCAGCCCACAACTACTTTGTACAGTGCTGGGGATCAAACCCAGGGCTTCTTGAATAGAAGACAAGTACTCTGCTGAGTTACAAGTACTCTAGATATATTTTTTGGTTTTCTGATTTTTTTTTTTCTGAGACAAGGTCAACTTGAAACACAAATACATCTCTATTAAACCATAACCTTTCCTTTCTTGTTCATTCCCCAGATCTCATGTTAAGAGCAATATAAAACACTTAAAAGTCCCATAGTCCTTTCCAAAGTCTCAAACTCACAGTCCTCCTGCATCAGCCTTCTAAGTGGTAGGGTTATAAGTCAATGTATGGAGGCCCAAATTTCTCAGGGTCAGAGAATCTGAGCTTGCTTTACCCAGCAGGGCTGCATAAGGGGATGGTTTGATCATGGGCATGGTTTCCAGGTATTTGGAAGGGCCTACACTTGGCTTTACCTAGCTAGGGGAAGGTCTTTTGCCTTGCTCATTGGCATTGTTATAAAAAGCCCTTTTAAATAAAATTCTGGGCTGTTGGATATTGAACCAGGTCCTCCTGAAGCTATCCTGTGTTTCTGTCTTTCTTCATCTGCTAGGTTTATCATTCTTATATTATTGTATTATATTTATATTATATTATATTATATTATATTATATTATATTATATTATTTCTTATCCTTCTCCCTTCAAGAGTATCCTGGGAAAAGTGGGGGAAGGTCTCCCACATCAATGCTACTACCTGTGGCCCTTACGGGATGCCAAAGCAGGGAGTAAGCTTGTTTGGGACCATCTGGACATTCAGGACAACTGTGAGTTGCAGTGTCCTGTCAGTCTCTTTATAGCACTGAAGGTTGTTCCCTGTGGTTATGTGGAGCTTTCAAGGCCACCACTGACTTCTGCTTGCAGCTTTAACATATCCTTTGTTTTTTTACTGTGAATGCCATTACTTTCATATCATAGAAACAACTCTAAACGTTGATGGTATTGCTTTTCCTGTTGCTATTGCCTTCTATTCTTAATCTTTCATGAGCAATTCATTTCAGAATTCCCTTGTTTCTTTCTCTGCTTCCTTTTTGAGGACAATATTATTTCACAGCACACGTTTTGTTGAGAAATTCAGGAGGCAGATTTTTAGTCTAAATATGCATCTGTGTTGAGTTTACTTTGGGCACATGCATCTTCTACTTGTGTCCCTCCAATAAGATGTATTTGCTGGCAGTGTTCTTGCTCTCCTCACCCCTGAGGTGGGTATTGATAGCACTTAGAAATGACTTTGAATAAAGCCATGGCCGGCCAGGCAGCTCCACCATTCTTTTGTTTGTTTTGACTTTGAAACTTGCAATGTTTCAGAGCAGAGCCCATACCCTGCCTCTACCTCCTAAGGTCTGAGATTGCAGGAATGCGTCACCATGCCAGGCCACCCAGCCTTGTAAAAAGAAAACATAAAGCAGTCATGATGGATAACATGTTGTCTTTAACCTACAAAAATGTTACTATTTTCACAGAGAGACTTTCTGATTTCAAATCTCCCTGTCTTCTCATATTAGGGGCAGATAGGACATGATTCATAATTCAGTGGGTACTGCCTTAATCATTCAGGTCTCGCCCAAGTTCAGTGCCTTAAAGTCTATCCACAGTGACTCTTGGAGGCTTTAGGTCTTCGGTGAGTCTCACTCTGACCTCCTTGGCATTCTTTCAAGCCCCGTGCATGAACCAGCTACTAATACACATGCTTTTTTACCTTGTATATTTCTAGCCCCCACAATACTCCAATTCCAGAATACCCCATAAGGGCTTCCACTCACCTTGACAATTATTTCTGGGTTAATTGGATTGAAAGGTAAATGGGAACATTTTCTTAGAGCAATCAGAACAGGTTGGGTGAGGGGGGAACATGACTTCCTACTTTGGTGCCCAGGCCCTTTTACATCCTCCTTTGGATCCCTACCACCTTCCCAAGCTAGAGCTACAGCAGCACATTGAGGAGCTGGCTTACTTTCTGGAAGCCATAGTACCAGGGCTGTATGAGATTAACATCTGTACATTCTCATCTTTATGCAAAACATTATGAGATGCTGAATCCTGCTAGGTGATCTGTGCAGTTGAGAAACCTGCTTTTTTCCTTCCCTCCCTATAATGTTAAATTCTTGAGCTTGCTTTAGACCACACAGGCAGCCCTCAGCTGACACAAATGTTACAGTCCAACAAATGACCTCATTCTCATTAATGTGCTGACCTGGAGAATATTTAACCTTGACATTGTGCCTGAAGTACTGTTCAACTGCAGTTAAACATTGTTAAAATCTCTGTAGATAGTTGAATAAGCCAGAGAATAAGTGTGTTTGGATAGGATGGAAAAGTAGATTTGTCTCTCCACCCATTCATCAATCCATCCACCTATAGGTATATTAAAAGTTGATTTTTTTAAAAAATTAACAGTTAGGAAGCTTTGAAAGAAGGGTCTGAGGCCATTGACAAGGTCCAGTGTTCTTTCAGTGCATTTTCACTTTGATCTAAGAAACCCAGTCTTTTATTATCATGTCTGGTTTCAGTTTAAGCTCTTCTTTTGTTTTCCTTGATATCAAGAACTTGTATCTGTTCACTTATATCTACTCAGGTGCTTATTATTTGTTTTATGGTTAGTGGTAATGGGATATTGGGGAGGGGGAGAGATAGACACACACACATACATATACACACACACACACACTCAGAGAGAGAGAGAGAGAGAGAGAGAGAGAGAGAGAGAGAGAGAGAGAGAGAGAGAAACAACTTCTGAAGGTAACCTTTCAGAATGCAATGAAGACAGGATTTGTTTAAATTTCTCTGGTGCTGCCTAAAAAGACTCCCTGTGACATGGGTGTAGATAGACTTAGGGGGTAGAGTGAGGGTTGGAGGGAGGGATGATAGGCCTGTCCCTGACTCCTCTGAGGGACTACACATTGAGGAGGGGTAGTAAAGCCACACAGATGCCCAGTTCCCATGCCATGCAGGTGACTGGCACAATGGGTCATGGTTATGGAGCCCATAGAACCAGGTGACTCAAAAGTGGAATCAGCTTTACCTTCTACAACAAAACAAAGAAGGGACATTTTAACCACAGGCAGATAGGCTTTTCCCAAATATTTTCTTCAAACCTAATGATTTTTTTAAAGTAAAACTCAGGAACTAGTATCACAGTTTTAGAAATACCAGCTGGGCATGCTTTTTCTCCTGCCTGCCTGTCTTCTGCACTGTTTTTGGTGGCAGGGATTCATTCATGTGGTATTCTCGAATATGATAGAGTGGGTATGGGAAGACATTTTTTGTAGGCTAATTTTTCTTTTTCTTTTCTTTTCTTTTTTTTTGAGACCAAGTGTCAGTCTGTAACCCAGAATGGCCTGGAACCCATGGTAATCCCCTTGCCTCAGTGTCTGAGTGCTGGGATTCACAGCCACTCTTGGATCATTTTCTTCTGCTCTCATGTGTTTCTTGGCATGGACGGTGTGTGATTCAGCAATGTTTCTGCTCTTTTGTAGAAGGAGAAGCCCTGATTTTTAGTTGATCCCATCTGCAGCCTGCTGTGGTCGACAGTTACAGGTTTTAGAATGTGTTCTTCATTTTCTGTAGCTAGAATTCAGACATGACAGCAAGCCTTTTGGGACATGCAGATGAATGTAGCACCACAGGTCTTGTAGTCTTGACCCAGTTGGTTCTTAGCTTCATGGGGTAGGGACTATCCTATCAGCCTTGGCTTCCTACCCTGGACTGATCACAGGAGAAAATGAATTTAGATTTGCTTAAGGCATTATAAATTTGGACCTTAGTTACAGGAGCTGAAGTTACATTTTAGGAGTCCATGGTGGGAGGAGGGAAGACTGATTAATGTAACAGCATGTGATAAAGACACGAACTTGTTCAGTGGGACCAGAAAGGGTGCTGGGTTGTGTGTGCAAACATCAGCAGCATCTCAGAGGACTAAGGAGCTAGCCAAGCCTGAAGAAGTATGATACCCAGAAATGCATGAGGAAAAAGACAATTGCTCTGTGTTGTAACTCAGCAAAAAGTGAAAGGCACTGGAAGTGAGTACAGTTCTGACTCAGTATATTGTTTCTGACCTCAGGATCAGTTTGATGTTTAGTGAGATGTTTGTGAGATTCAGATTTTTAAAAGTAAAGATTATTGAACATACTTCCTGATTGCTTTAAAGAAGACACCAGGGTTGGGGAGACAGTTCCATCAGTTCTTATGCTTGTCACTCAACCCCGAGTGCAGGCCCCCAGCACTACATTAAAGGAAAAAAAAAGCCGAGCATACATTTGTAACCCTGATACTGTAGAGGAGAAGGCTTGCTGGCCAGCCAGCCAGTCAGTGAGCTCCAGGTTTTGGTGAGAGACCCCACCTCCAAAAAGAAGGTGGAGAGTGATTAGAGAAGGTGATTAGTGTCAGCCTCTGGCATCCATATACTTGTTCATGTACTTAAACACTACACATATGCACAAAATGGAAACATGTATAAAGCAATACACCATGAAACAATACTCTTCTTAGGATGAGAAATTAATTTGTAAATTCAGAGATATGTTTTAAAGCAAGAAAGCTGAACTCTAGGCTACCCAAATGACAGACACAGGAAGAGCTACACAACTCTATTTCTACCTCCCAGACCCCATGGAAATTACTAAGTGTCATTCTGTAGATGCCTGTGATGTACAGAAACATAGGTTATCCGAATTCCATTAGAACTTTAGGGTCTGTAGTAATCCTTGCTCCTTCCAAGCACATCTAGATTATATACATTATATAAGTAAAATTCTCTAGGCAAAGGTGAAACAGCTTTTGCTTGGACTTCATGTTTCTATTCATCAATAGAATCAGGAATCGCTGGAGTCACCCACACCATGACCAATGTAGGGGGGGAGGTTTGGCCAGTGCAGAGGATTCACTGGGTATGTGCCCAGCACCCTTCCACTCAGTATGCCTCTGGAAACTCTCCTTTGCTTTCAGCCCAGCATGTCTGTGGGCGAGGAGGGGCCAGAGTCTGTGCTGGCTGGAAGCACAGGGGTGCATATCAATCACTGTGCTCCAGGGTGGCACAGACACACTGTCCCTTTATCCAGTCACCATGCAGGCCTTTCCTGGGCCAGAAAGGAGAGTGTTTTACTATATTGATGGCCTTATGCATCCCAAGGAGAACTGGCATCTCTGAAGTATTTAACAGTTCATGGCCTCCTAGGTCACTTGTTCTGTTTTGTTTCAAGATAGAGTTTCTCTGTGTAGTTTTGGTGCCTGTCCTGAATCTTGCTCTGTAGACCAGGCTGGCCTCGAACTTACAGAGATCAGCCTGGCTCTGGCTCTGCCTCCTGAGTGCTGGGATTAAAAGTGTGCGCCACCGCCGCCCAGGTGGGCACTTGTTTTTTTTAATATCCTAAGAACTACATTTATTTATTTAAATAGATAATTTATGATAGGAGAACATGTTTTGCATTTTTTTTTAAGACAGGGTTTCTCTGTGTAGTTTTGGTGCCTTTCCTGGATCTTGCTCTGTAGACCAGACTGGCCTCGAACTCACTGAGATCCACCTGGCTCTGCCTCCTGAGTGCTGGAATTAAAGGCATGCGCCACCACTGCCCGGCTTCTATTCTAAGAACTACACTTATAAGGCTGGTTTATATCTCTGTTCTGACCTTTCAACCACATCTTTTACTAATCAGCAAATATGTGTAGGACTTCTGCCCTGAATCCAGGAGAAATCCTCACCTCTGGAGATTCTCAGTGATGTCGTTGGATGCTGCCACCATGCAAAACATTGGGGACCCCCTCCATGCCATAGAGCTCTATCTATGATATTGTTTCTTTGTATATATTGTCTACTTGTTTAAATATCACTTTCTTTTTGAGACAGGATCTTTCTTACTATATAGACTAAAGTGGCCTGGAATTTGTTTTGTAGACCAGGCTGTCCTTGAGTTCACAGAGACCCACCTGTCTTTGCCTCACAAGTGGTGGGATTAAAGGCTTGTGTCACTACACTCAGCCTAAATTTCATTTTTAACGCTACAAATTGAGGTTAGAAGAATATCCTCAGTATACATTGATATCCCTGCCCCCTCCCCGCAGTACTGGGGATTGACACCAGGGGGTTGACAGAACTCTAAGTGCTGTGCCAACCCTAGAGCAGCAGTTGTCAACCTGTTGGTCACCACAGCATTGGGAGCATGGGGTCACATATCAGATTCCTGCATATCAAATATTTACATGGCTATTCATAGCAGTAGGAAAATTACAGTTATGATGTAGCAAGTAAAAAATTTTATGGTTGGGTTCACCACAACATGAGGTACTGTACTAAGGGTCACAGCGTTAGGAAGGTTGAGAACCACTGGTCTGGAGCAGTCTCCCTCTGTTACTCTTCAATTCATTTTCCCTAGCTAACCATCTTACTGTATGCCCTTAAGGTGTTCTATTCTTACTCCTGTTTTGTATACACTGACCTCACCACCCTGTGGCTTTGGGTTATGATGGAAGCAAAGTCTTTTCTATCCAATAGGACTAGGTCTCTTTTATGAAGAGACTAGACTAGCCGTGCCCCAGCAGCTCTTCCTGCCCCTGTCCTCTCCCAGGTGTAGCTCACACATCAAGTTTCCCATGGACATCCTGGACTGTTCAGTTTGTCTGTTCCTTTCTGGGATTTTGTAGTCTTACTTTGACCAATCCTTACTTTGCTAGTTCCTTAGTGTATCTTTTCTTCAACATACATGTCCCTAAGTTGACACCCCAAGTCTCTCATGAGTGAACCTGTCTGTGTATAATAATACCATAAGCTTTCAAGTTCATGCAGTGTGACTTCCCTGCATGGAAATGGATGCAATGTGCCCACCACAGAGCCTACCATAATCCCAGCACTACTTTGTTCTGGACTTCTACCCTGGCCCCTGGCCCACTCACCAGCCATGGAGGAGATGACAACAATGCTGCCATTGCTCTGCTTCAGCATGGGCAAGGCAGCGCCGCTCAGGACCACGTAGCTGATGAAGTTGACCTCCATGATTCTTCGCAAAGAGTGGATATCATTGTGGAAGAAAGTCATACTGGTGTAAGTGATGTGGTTGAGAATGAGCATGTCCAGTCCACCTGCAAAGGGATGGCTGGGTTGAGAGAGACCACTTCGAAGCAATCCTGTTCCCTTCCCCATCTGGAACTCTCTAAGACCAGAGGAGGAAAAGGGAGGGGAGCCTTACCCATGAGCTTTCCTGCTTTGAGAACAAATTGCTCTGCAAACGTCATGTCTTCCATGGTGCCAGCAATGTAGTGAGCAGAGGCTGCTCCAAGTTCAAGGCAGCGAGACACCACCTAGAGAGACACAGCAGAAATGGTGGCCATCTTGGCTGTGGGCTTTCATGTATAGTTTTGGAGTAACTGGGGCTTAAATGAGGGTTTGTTCACAGAACTGCTTAGAAGAAACTGTGTGTGTGTGTGTGTGTGTGTGTGTGTGTGTGTGTGTGTGTGTATTTACACATGCATTTGGAGGGGTGCTTAAATATTCTTAGATGATCATTGTTCTCTGACATATCTTAAATGTATAAATCATTGTTGTGTTAGAGTTTAAGTCCATAATTTATCTCTGCAGAATTTATGAACAAATGTTTCAAAATGTGTTATGGGTGTGGTTGCAGGTTTCTACAGGGATAGATTAGGGTTTGTGAGTGTTGGTATGACCTAGAACTTTCGAGTTTGTGAGTCTATGGAGCATGACAACATAAATGCATGAGCAGGTTCGGGAATTCCAGTTCCCGGATGTATGCATCTATACAGGTCCATGTGTGTGAACAGGTATGACTATGAACATATACAACCAAAGATCTCTGTGGCTAACATTGTGTGCGTGTGTGTGTATGTGTGTGTGTGTGTGTGTGTGTGTGTGTGTGTGTGTGTATGCTTAAAAGTAGCAGTTTTATATTCCTGGGAATATTTGTACCTGTATATGGGCATGTAGGCCATAGGGGAGGGGGGCAAGCCTTTGTGTATATGTGTGAGGCCATAAGCTGGGCACAGGAAGGCACACTTATTTGTGGGACAGAATGCTCACCTTCTGGAGACCTTCCTCAGATCTCGCTGTCAATACTACATGGGCTCCCATCGTTGACAGATGATATGCTATTTCTCTCCCGATCCCTTTGCTGGCTCCCGTGACAATCACTTTCTTCCCTTGGAGCATTTCTGGGAATGACAAAGGCTGTGAGTACCCCAAAGCCTTGTTTCACTATCCAGATCAGTTTGCCTCACGTTATAAACCACTGAAGCAACACTCGGGGTTGTTCACAGACAGGCTCTTAAGATGGCTTTATTCTTAAAAACCTCCATGTGCCGAGAATGTAGAGACAAGGCCAGAAAGATCAGAGTTTGGCTAAACTGCCAGAGTTTGACACTTTTGACATGATCTCATTTTGCTATATTGAAAGGGAATTTTAAAAAGCATCACAAAATGTGTTCAGAGAGATTTCAACTGTTCTACTTAGTCATCAACTTCATAGCTATTTTTATCTATCTATCTATCTATCTATCTATCTATCTATCTATCTATCTATCTATATTTTGGCCTCTCAGTTATTAGTATCTCCATGGAGCACAGTATCTCCATGGAGCTATCTGGTTGAGCTGCAGATCTGGGTATTCCTTCACTTCTGTGGATCTGAAACTGCTTTCCATCCTGGGTGCCAAGTGAAGCCTGGCCTACTTGGCTATGTGGCTTGCCCCTCTCTGCACCCTCCTTCCCAATACTTGTGGCTGGAGGATACAGACTTACAGATCCACAGTAGAGTTCCCTCTTTCTCAGTGAGGTAGGGACCAAGAATATAGCTAAGTCTTTAGGAACCCCTGTGTTTTAAGCCTTTTCCTCCAAAAGAGACACATTGGTACTCACCTGGTCTGAACTCTTCTTTTGTAGAATAGTAGTAGCCCAAGAAGAGCACCAGAATGGGGAGGAGGTATTTTTTCATAAATGCCATCAGACAGGGACCTGGCTCAGGGAGCCCTGTAGGACACACAGAGAAAACCTGCAGAGCTTTCTACAACTTCCCAGGCAGGCAGCAGCCTCTGAATTGTGACATCAGGGACGGGGGAGGCTGGAGTAGTCTTAGGCAGCACTAGCCAACTTCCCTGTCAGAGCAGCAATTGGCTTTGGGTGGGATCCCATTCGTCCCTGGCAGCCTGTGTGGTGGATTTCATAATGGACAATGTTTACTCCATTTCATTGAGTAAGAGGCGACTTCCAGATGGCCAGGCTCATGACTGCGCAGGGCTGAGTTCCTGAGCATCTCCTACTGACGTCTTCTGCACATGGCATCAGTGGCCTTGCAAGAGTGGTTTGTCAGACAGAAGTGGGGGATTGGAGAAGGGAGAGAGGAGAAGAGAGAGAGAAGAGAGAGAAGAGAAGAGAGAGCGAGAGCACGAGCATGCACCTAAGAGCTCCTAAGAATGTGGGACTTTGAGGGAGAAATGTGAGTAATACCAAACAGAGGCAAACTCAAGCCAAATCTCACCCTCAGCCCCACCCCCGACGGAAGCAATTAAAAATAACAGCACAAAACAGCAAAATAAGCTCAAGAAAAAAATGTGCTTGTCTTAGGAGAAAAAAAAAAAAAAAAAAGCAAACAAGCCATGTAAGTGCCACACTCAAGTTCATTGAAAAAGCCTTACAACATCAAAGAGAAGTTGCAACCCAGCCAGACCCAGATGGCGGGAAACCCAGGCTCAGTTCAAGACTCTCAGGCAAGTGCAATGGAACATACCCTTATTACTTTAACAGAGAATAAAGAAGGGACAGTGGGTGCCAAATCAGGGAGAAAGGCAGCAGGTTGTTAAACTGGGTTATGTAAATGCTCTGGAGGAGCAGGGACCACAAGAGGATGCTGGGAAAAGGAAGCCAGACCAGAAAATCTAGACTACCCCAGTGCTGGGTTTAAAGGCCTGCGCCACCACGGCCTGGCCCCCAGCCTTCTTCTTCTTCTTCTTCTTTTTAAAAATATATTTATTTTATTTTTTTTATACAGATATTTGTGTTTTAATTTTACATATCAGCCATGGGTTCCCTTGTCCTCCCCCCCCCCGCCTTCCCCCCATTCCCCCCCCCCCATTCCCATCTCCTCCAGGGCAAAGACTCCCCTAGGGATTCAGCTCAACCTGGTAGATTCAGTACAGGCAGGTCCAGTCCTCTCCTTCCAGGCTGAGCAGAGTGTCCCCGCATAAGCCCTAGGTTCCAAACAGCCAGCTCATGCACTAAGGACAGGTCCAGGTCCCACAGCCTGGGTGCCTCCCAAACAGTTCAAGCTATTCAACTGTCTCACTTATCCAGAGAGCCTGATCCAGTTGGGGCTCCACAGCTTTTGGTTCATAGTTCATGTGTTTCCATTAATTTGGCTATTTGTCTCTGTGCTTTTTCCAATCTTGGTCTCAACAATCCACACTCTAACAATCCCTCCTCTTTCTCGACAATTGGAGGTCCTGGGGCCTGGCCGAGGATCTCTGCATCCACTTCCATCAGTTATTGGATGAGAGTTCTAGCATGACAGTTAGGGTGTTTGGCCATCTGATCACCAGACTAGGTCAGTTCGGGCTTTCTCTCGACCACTGCCAGTGAAGTTATCATTGTGGTTTTCTGGGGACCTCTCTAGCACTTTGCTTCATCCTATTCTCATGTGGTCTTCATTTATCATGGTCTGTTATTCCTTGTTCTCCCTTTCCTCAAGCTCTACTATAGAGGTACTGTAATAAAAACAGCTTGGTACTGGCATAAAAACCCACATGTGGACCAACGGAATCGAATTGAAGACCCTGACATTAATCCGCACACCTATGGACATATAATTTTTGACAAAGAAGCCAAAACTGTACAATGGAAAAAAGAAAGCATCTTCAACAAATGGTGCTGGCATAACTGGATGTTAACGTATAGAAGGCTGCAAATAGATCCATATCTGTCACCATACACAAAACTTAAGTCCAAGTGGATCAAAGACCTCAAGATAAATCCAGTTACTCTGAACCTGATAGTAGAGAAAGTAGGAAGTAGTCTTGAATGCATTGGCATAGGAGATCACTTCCTAAATATAACACCAGTAGCACAGACACTGAGAGAAACAATCAACAGGACCTGTTGAAACTGAGAAGCTTTTGTAGAGCAAAGGACACAGTCAACAAAACAAAGCGACAGCCTACAGAATGGGAAAAGGTCTTCACCAACCCACATCTGACAGAGGACTGATATCTAGAATATATAAAGAACTCAAGAAATTAGACATCAAAATGCCCAACACTCCAATTAAGAAATGGGCTGTAGAACTAAACAGAGAATTCTCAACAGAGGAAGCTCAAATGGCTGAAAGACATTTAAGGAGTTCCCCAGCCTTCTTTTTAATCTGTACTCTGAGACTGGATTTCAGTAAGTTGCCCAGGTGGGCCTTGAACTTGCTCTGTTGCCTCAGACTTGTGATCCTCCTGCCTCAGCCACCTAAACAGCTGGGATTTCAGGACTGTTACCACAAGGTCCTGAGGGACCCAGTGTTCTTGAAGCAAAACTAGCATAGAACATCCAGGTCTCAGGTAAAATGATCCAAAAGAAGGACCAAGAGGGGAGACACCCCAGCAAATGAGAATTGATTGTCATGATGAGTCAGAAATAATCACCTTTGTATATCTGTAGCAAGATTTTATTAAAGAATTTAAGACTTGTCATTGTTAAGTTTTTCAACATAAAACCAGTCATCCAAATTATGGAAGTCACCCCAGTACAGAGCAAGTCCTAAACTCCAAAAGTTACAATTGGGCTAGAGTGTAGGAGAGGTGGGGGTTGAGGGTGGGAGAGACTGGAACCACTCAGAGTTTGGAGAAACCAAATTATGACCCTAAAACAGTCTCTGAAAATACCTAGTGACTTTTCACTTCAGAGAAAATAATTTAAGGCCCAGAGGAGATGAAACAATTTGTCAACAAAAGCCACAGCTGTGAGGGTTGCTTCCAGAAGACAATAAAGGTTTGAGAACAGCAGAGAGCTGGAGCCAAAGGTGCAGCAGACAGAAATAGAAAGGCTGAAATGTAAGTGGGGGCGGCAGTCAGTTGTCAGGACGGCCAGGCATCTGAGCACCTTCAGAAAAAGAAGCCTTATGCTCCCAAGACTCATGATGGACAGGCCTCCTTTTTCTTCCCTACAGGAGAAAATAAGGCTGATTTCTTAGCCTTATATAATTAACAGTGAAATCACTGACTTGGGGATAGAAAATAAGTTAATATATTTAAAAAACATTTTAAAAGTGAAATGATTGGGAACAAGAAAGAATTGCTTTAACATATCATTATGCTGATACAAAAGGAATGTAGTTGGAATCTTAACAGGTCTTATTAATAAGAACAAACCCAAGGCCAGTTATTGGGGTGAATGCTGGAAGATCAGAGAGACAGAACAGGCCACAGTTTCCTCACCTCACCAGTTCCTCAGCTGGTTTTGTTTCCTCAGACTGGAAGCTTCTGAGTCCTCATCCCAATGGCTCTCAGCTGAACCTTTGCTGCTCCAAAGCCTAAATGCTGAACCAGCCAAATGCTGAACCAGCCAAATACTTCTAGTTTCTGGTCTTCATACCTTATATAATCTTTCTACTTTCTGCCGTCACTCCCTGGGATTAAAAGCGAGTGTCACCATGCCTGGCTGTTTCTAATGTGGCCTCTGGAATGCTAGGATTAAAGGCATGTGCTACCACTGCCTATCCTCATGTTTAATATTGTGGTGTCCTGTTCTCTAACCCCAGATAAGTTTATTTCGGGGAACACACAATATTTCGGGGAACACAATACCACCACAAAGGAAGGCGGGGCTTTTGAAAAAACCAGAAAGAATAGAAGGAAAAGAAAAAAGATAAAGAGAAAAGGGAAAGAAGGGAAGGAGGTGAGAGGAAGCAAGTGGGCAGGAGGGAGAGGCTGTAGTTTAATATATAAAACACAAACAAAGGCTGTGAGTGCGGCAGGCTGAGGGCAGCAAAAGTCCAGATTTGCAGCAGGGCTGGCTGGTCAGTGAAAGTCCAACATGGTTGTTTAGAAGACACGTTAGTACCTCAAACCACAATCGGGTCATCAGAGAACTTAGTAGCTACTGTCAAAACAGGAAAATACCCGCCACTCTGGTTTCCATGACTTAAAGAATTAAATAGAAAATAGAAAAGTATGTGACAATAGAGACACATTGGCCCTGAGCCGTTCTCAAACACAAGTCACAGAACCTCTTTGCCCACCGCCCATTATCAAAGAAAGTTTAAAAAAAATTTTTTTTTAAAGATTTATTTATTTATTATGTATACAGTGTTCTGCCTATATGCATGCTTACAGGCCAGAAGAGGGCACCAGATCTCACTACAGATGGTTGTGAGCCAGCATGTGGTTGCTGGGAATTGAACTCAGGACCTCTGGAAGAACAGCCAGTGCTCTTAACCTCTGAGCCATCTCTCCAGCCCCAGGAAGGTTTTTTTATTCTGTGTGTTTGTGTGTGTTATCTGGTACTTTGAGATGAGGACTTGCTGTGCAACCCAGGCTGACCTTGAATTAGTGATTCTTCTGCCTCAGCTTCCTAAGTGCTGGGCTATAGTTGTATGCCACCACATCTGGTGCCAAAAAAGTGTGTGTGTGTGTGTGTGTGTGTGTGTGTGTGTGTGTGTGTGTGTATACAAGAGTGTGGGTGCAGATGCACACAGAGGCTGGAGATCCTTCCTCAGTAGCTGTCCACTTTGCTTTTTGAGACAGAATCTTGCTCCGAGCCTGGAGCTCACCAGTTTGGCCAGGCTGACCAGAGAGCCCCTGGGATCCTCCTGATTCTGCCTCCTAGCACTGGGATTTCAAGCACAGGCAACCACACCAAGGTTTTTATGTGGATTCTAGGGATCAAAGTTGGGTTCCCATACTTGCAAGTAAAGCACTTCACCAACTAAGCTGTTTAAAAATAACGAGGCTGGCTTCCACTCACAGTCAGGGCAATAATGTTACATGTCGTGTAGTCTTTGGAAAAGTTTAAAGTCTCAGCATTGTAACAGGTCCCCAGACCCTTGCATAACAGACTCCATGATGGAGGTACCATTCAGGCCATAAAACTCAGCATGTAGACAATACCACCTGCCAAAATGAAAACAATGACCTAATCCATCAAAGTCCATAGTTCTGGGAAAGTCTTTAAATGTGCTAATCCTGCCTTTTGGCTTCTGTAGTTCTGTTTCTGACTAACTGTTCTTGTTAACTGAAGTATGTCAACCCAAGATACAGTTTTTGTGCTTAAAGGCTCACCTTGAGAAAGGCTCAGTGCTGCACTGGGATCCCAAACACCCAATGTAGTCACCAGATGGCTAATAAAGACTTTCTGTTGGCTTAAACTTATGTTTGACAGTATTCTTTGGTGGATACCCCTCAACATTTCTAGAAGTCCTGCCAAGATGCCCAGGCATCAGAACTTGTGTTGTGGAATATTACCTTGCAAGGTAAAACAGCAACACATCTTTACATAATTAAACAAATGCAGCATAAGCAAATGTAACACATCTTTGCCTGATTAAACAAATGCAACATAAACAAATCAACACACCTTATATAGTTAAATATTATGCAACATAAACAAATGTAACACATCTTTACATGGTTAAAGTAATATTCCACAACACAAGTTCTGTGGGGGCTGGCAGTCTGAGAAAGCCTGTTACAACCTTGAGACATTGGGGTCACAGAGTCCCCAGAGTGAGGTATTTGATACATGATTGATAGAGACAGACAGATGATAGATAGACAGACAGACAGACAGGTAGATATCATTGTTCTCTGCTTCCTTACTACATAGCTGCCTCAAGCTCCCACTACCAGTGCTTGCCCACCATGACAGACTGTACCCTGGAGCTGTGAACTGAATAAACCCTGCCTTAAGCTGCTTCTGTCAGGGTGTTTTATCTCAGCAGCAGAAAAAGTCACTACGACAGAGTTTTGGAAACACTGAGAAATTATGCCTTAGATGTGGGCAAAAAACATATGGGCCATGGTTTCTAAGAACATTTCAGCTACCTTCACCATACTAGAGCCCAACAGTGTGTCCACAGACAAGGCCTCAATAGGAAAAGAGGAAGTGGGCACTTTGCCCATGGAGCTGACATTTATTAAGGCATTTACCATGTGTGGTGTCTGAATGAAAATGGCCCCCATAGGCCTATAGAGAGTGACACTATTAGGAGATGTGGCCTTACTGGGGTAGGTGTGGCTTTGCTAGAGGAAGTGTGTCACTGTGGGGTAGGCTTTGAGGTTTCAAAAGCTCAAGTCAGGCCTAGTGGCTCACTCTTTCTTCCTGCTGCCTGCAGATCCAGATGTGGAACTCTTAGTTACCTCTCCTCCAGCACCATGTCTGCCTGCATGCTGCCATGCTTCCCACCATGCTGACAATGGACTCAGTCTGTGAACTGTAAGCCAGCCACAATGAAATGATTTCCCTTATAAGAGTTGCCATGGTCATGTTGTCTCTTCACAGGAATAAAAACCCTAACTAAGACAGAAGTTGATATGAGGGACTTGGTTATTGCTGTGATATGCTGGACCATGTTTTTGTTTGGAGGAATGTGGACTTTGGGACTTTGGGTTAGGAAGCAGTGGAATGCTTTAAGTGTGGCATAATAGGCCATACTCATAGGAGCATGGAAGACAGTGGTGCTGAGGAGGATCTGAACCTATCTCAAGAGGTTTCAGAGAAGAATTTTAATATGTAGCTTGGAGATAGTTCTTGTGATATTTTGGTGAAGAATGTAACTGCTTTCTGCCCTTGTCTAAAAACATCTACCTGAAGCTAAACTGAAATGTTATGTATTAACAGCTTTGGCAGAGAACATTTCCAAACAACCTAGCATTGACTGTGTTGTGTGGGGTTGGCAAGCAGGAAAAGCTCAAAAAGAATTCATCCTTGATCCACATTGAATTGTGTGTATGCAAAGGAAGAAGGGTGAATATGAACACTGAGTTGGAGCCCAGAAACATGTGGGGTAGAGGGGAGGCTTGTTTTGGGAACACTCCATGTAAAGGAAGCTGTGGAAGCAAACAGAGGGAAGTGTGAAAGAGAATGGCGTGTTTGGAGAACTGCAAACAGCACTATATGTTGGACCATTACATTTTGTATGGCGGTTCCAAGGTGAGAAGCATGACTAGAAAAGAAAGTGGTGGCCAGACCTTTGAGGGTCTTAAGTAGTCACCCCTGGAATGCATAGTTCTGGCCATTTCTTTCTAGTTACATAGATGTGAACTCAGTGCCTCTTCATCTCCACCCCAGCATGCTGCTGGTCCCCTCATTGTTCTTCAGACTCATCCATCCCTTCCCTACCCTCTGGGGTTTCACTCTTCCCACCATGCCATCCCTGTGTGGTTGTATCCCTGGGATATGCAGCCTCCTGGAGCTATGTCCAATCTCTGCATCAGGATCCTCAGGGCCCACCAGATTCTGTTGCCGCACCTTGCTCTGTTGCCTGACTTTTGGTGACCCTTCTTGTCTCTCTCTCTCTCCTTCTTTCTCCCTTCCCTTTACTTTGGCCTGGGTCAGGTTTTCTGCTGGTTTATCTTCCTGTCTCTCTGACCCCCAGCTTGAAGAAAGTCTATAGACTTTCTTCTCCGATTCCTTAAAAGTTGGTCTCAGCCTTGACTCTGTTCTTTCTTTCCTTCTCTGTTCAGCTCCCTTCGTTCTTACGGCTTTGCCTACTGTCATTTTTCTCTTGTGTACTTTCTCAGCTGTAGGTAGCATAGCCCCTACTCACAGCACCTGCTTTAGAATGCCTCATCAACAACCCAAATCCAACATGCTGAAACTGACCTGTTTTTAATTTTTTACATATTCATTTATTTATTTATTTATTGTGTGTGTATATATGCATATGTGGGTGTGTGCATGCCACAGTGCATATGTGAAGGTCAGAGGGCAACTTGTGGGAATCAGTTCTCTACCATGAGTCTTGGGAGTTGAACTCAGGTTGTCAAGCTTGGCAGCAAATACTTTTACTCACTGAGCTATCTTGACAGTCCAAACTATTTTTTTTACAGTTCTACTGTTGAAGTATAATATTTATCAGAAAACTACCTCATTTTATGTGTATGATTGGATAATTTTTAATAATCTGTTGAGTTAAGAAACTATCATTTTGTGAGGTGTGGTGGCACATGCCTTTAATCCCTCGAGAGGCAGAGGCAGGAGGAGCTCTGTGAGTTTGAGGTCAGCCTAGTCTACAAAGTGAGATCCAAGACAGCCAGGACTATACAGAGAAACCCTGTCTCAAAAAACAAAACAAAACAAAACAAAACTAAAGAAAGAAAGACTATCATTGCAACAACCCAATTTTAGAACATTACTATTACCTGACAGACCTCCTGCCACTCACTGTAATTGATAGTCCCCAGGCTTGGCCTAGGTGACCATGGCCCCTCTTTCCACCTTTGTGGGCTTGTCTTTTCTGGAGCTTCCCCAGCAGCAGCAGCAGCAGGGCCACCAGACAGGTACTTTCTGTGTTTGAATTCTTTTTCTTTGTGTGATATTCTGAGGGTCAGGGCTCAGCACCTTGTCCCTTTGTGCTGTGGTGACTCCTGCTTTTGCTCATACTCAAGAGAGTACAGGCAGATATTTCTCTTCCACCTGCCAGTTCCCAAATAACCACTCAGAGGCTTAAGATTACTTGTAAATGCTCTTCTGCCAATAGCTCTGCCAAGGCTTGTTGCTAGCTAACTCTTACCCTTAAGTTAACCCATATTTCCAGTTATGCTTTGCCACATGGCTCATGGATTATTACTTCATTTTCTACATGTTCTGCTTGCTGGGTGGTTGGCTGGTATCTCTCCTAACTCTGTTCTCCTCCCTCCCAGAGTCCTCTGTGTCTGGCTGTCCCACCTAAACTTCCTGCCCGGCTACCAGCCTGTCAGCTTTTTATCAACCAATGAGAGCAATACATAGTCACAGTGTACAGAAGCATTATTCCACACCATGAGAGTACAAGTAGTTGGAGCTATCCACTTTCTGCCTGCCAGGAGCAGCCCAATAGGGAATCGGCACAGACATATGTGGCCATTTGGTTTTATGTCCTGGCCTGTGGAGTGATGTTGCCTGCATGGCCAACTTATGTCTAATGTTTTAAGGACAGAAGCCTGATCTCCACCACCTTGTAGTTCTCTGGTTCCTAGTGATGTCTGTTTTGGTGGGTGGCCCTACCATCTAGATCTCCACGAGTCCTTTTTATAGCCTCCTCTTCATAGCCCTACATTTCTTCCTGCCAACTCTGCCTCCCAAGTGTCTCTAGAACCACCTTCTAATCCTGCTTCATGGGGATTGCTCTAACCCAAACTACCACTCTTTCTGCTTGTGCAAACTATTCCACCCTCTGGTATGTCATCCTCTCCATTTAAAAGATTGCAAAATACTTAGCATGTGCCCCCAAATACATAAAAACATAACCTATGAAGTCTAAGAATACAAAGAAATCCTGTGGACCTACCAGCTTGCAACATAAGCATCATCAATTCCCTGATGTTCCACCCAGTTCACACTGTGACCCATCAGTGTGTTTCTTGGTGTGGAAGGATCCAGTGGCTCCTTGTGGTTCTTAAGATAAAGTTCAGAAGACCTCACCTTCTCCCTAGGAGCTTCTTTTCTACTTAATCAGTCCTGTCCTTCAGACACTACCCTTCAAAGTTCCATGAGGAAGCTTGCCTCACTTTTCCTGGGACCAGACAAACTGTACCCAGAACTGGCCACTTCTCTTCCCAGCCAAATCTCCTTTCATTCCTAGCTCTCCTCCATATCGATAGCTGAATTTCTGGGAGGGCTAAGAGCCAGTGCTCAGCCCACCTTGCCAGCACTCAGTTCCCAGTCCACCTCGCCAGCACTGCAGTTCCCAGCCCACCTTGCCAGCATTCAGTTCCCAGTCCACCTCGCCAGCACTGCAGTTCCCAGCCCACCTTCCCAGCACTGCAGTTCCCAGCTCATCTTCCCAGCACTGCAGTTCCCAGCTCATCTTCCCAGCACTGCAGTTCCCAGCTCATCTTCCCAGCACTGAAGTTCCCAGCTCATTTTCCCAGCACTGCAGTTCCCAGCTCATCTTCCCAGCACTGCAGTTCCCAGCTCATCTTCCCAGCACTGTAGTTCCCAGCTCATCTTCCCAGCACTGCAGTTCCCAGCCCACCTCACTGGCACTCATCTGTAGTGTTAGCACCTTGCTTAGGTTTGTCTTTGGTGTACTGATGTGTGACATGGCTCAGATGCCAGGTATCTGGTAGATGTTTTGAGTTTAGCAAAGGTTCAGTCTACAGATATGAATTTGTGCTGAAGTTTAAACTATAGGCATACCCAAGACAAACAGGAAGAGAGAGAAGGCTGAACATCTAAAGTCATGAGAAGAAGAGAGCCAGTGAAGGAAAAAAGGGAGAGCCAGAAGCAGGAGGACTTGAGGGAATACAGATGGCAATGGGGACGAATCTCAAGGAGTCACAGAGTTCAGGCAGAGCAGGGCAAGACAAGATCACAGTGGCTATAGTCCACAGAAGTCACTGAGCATCTGTTTTTGTGTGTATGTGTATCAGCATGTGTCTGTGTGCATTGTGTATATGTGTGTAGTGTGTGTGTGTGTGTGTGTGTGTGTGTGTGTGTGTGTGTGTGTCCTTTAAGGGAACTTCAGAAGCAAGAGACACTAACAGTCAAGCTTTCATGCGACTATTTCTGAGCCACATGCTGAGCATCTTCTGCTCTGAGAGAAAGATCCTGTGGAGCATGAAGTCAGAATCCATGGTTATGATTTATGGGGTCTGATTCCAGCTGACATGGTACATGGTGCTGGCAGAGAAGCCCACTTCTAAGTGTTGAGGAGAACAAGTGTGGATATTGAACCCTCTGCTTCTGCTTCCAAGTCTAGGGAACTTCTTGGCTTAACTCATTTGCTTCCTCTTCTTTTTGGAAAACAGATGAATGCAGCTTCCCCAGACACCCATAAATCCTGCAGAGGGTGAAGAAAGGAGGGAGAGAAAATTCTTCTGGGTTGCCTCCTTCGCCCTGACCACCGCGTGGATCTTTCCTATTTCTGCCATGTCCCTTGCCTTCCCAACCTTAATGTGCTTTATCTGGAAAGAAAGTCTTTCCCATGTTTAATTTTCCATTTTATGTCTGACAGGAAGGTCCGTGAAGTTTGAGGGCCTGGCAGCAACCCTGAGAAATGACCTAATGGAGAGAAGTGGGGGCCATTTCTGGGCTAAGGATGCTGGAGGATTTAAGGATTTTTTTTTGGGGGGGTAGCATACAAAGAAATAGGTTTCACTGGGTCATTTTTATACATCATTTTATACATGTCATTTTAGTTTATTCTTATTCCACTTCCCTCCTCTGCCCCTTCCTCGCTTGCTGACCCTTTCATTCCCTCAAATGTCCCCTTCCGTTTTCATGACACATATTCCATTACCTTCTCCTTTTAACCTCTCTTTCCCTTTAGACCTCCTTGTCTCTTCTCACAGCCCCTTTCTACCTCTCTCTCTCTCTCTCTCTCTCTCTCTCTCTCTCACACACACACACACACACACACACACACACACACACACACACACGTGCACATACACCTTCACACACACACACACACACACACACACACACACACACACACACACACACACACCTCTCTCTTCCCTCCCCTCTCTCTTTAACTCTCTATTCCATATATAAGGTTTTGAAAATCTGTTGTCTCTCTGATGGTTTATTTTATTTAACATAATGCTCTTCAGTTCCATCCATTTTCTGCAGATTCCATAATTTCTTTTTCTTTTTGGATAAACAAAATTCCACTGTGTCTTTACCTATTCATCACTGATAGACATCTAGGCTGGCTCAGGATATTGTGAATAGCACATCAATGGACATGGATATGCAAGTGTCTCCCTGGTATGCTGACTTAGAGTCCTTGGATAAATACCCAGGAGCAGGAGAGCTGAAGAACTACTACCCTGTTACTTTTTGAGGAACCCCCATACCAATTTCCACAGTGGCTATACTAATTTACATTTCCACTTTCCCCCACATCCTCAGCCAACATTTGTGGTATTTGTTTTCTTTACGACAGCCATTCTGATTGGAGTGAGATGGACCCTTAAATCTGTTTTAATTTGTATTTTCCTCACACCTAGGGATATTGAGGAATTTTTAAAGTATTGACTCGTCATTTGTATTTCTTCTTTTGAGAATTTTCCATTCAGTTCACCATCCCATTTACTGACTAGATGACTTGTTTTTGCGTGTTTATTTTTTGTAGTTCTTAACACATCCTAGATGTTAAGCCCCTGCCCAGCAGATTCCCTCCCATTCTGTAGGCTCTCTTCATTCTTTGGACTAGTTCCTTTGCTATACAGAAGCTTTGAAATTTCATGCAACCTCACATGCCAATCTTGGGATTATTTCTTGAGCTATTAGAGTTATTTTTAGAACGTTCTTGCTTATGCCTATATCACAAAGTGTTTTGTTTATGTTTTTCTTGAGTATTCTTGTAGTCTCAGGTTTCTCACCCATCATTGAGTTTTGCACACGGTGAGGAAGAAATCTGTTAAATAGATTTCTTCTGTATGACCTTCTCAGTCTCCCCAGCACCGTTTGTTGAAGAGCTGTCTCCAGGGTGTGCTTTTGTACCTTGGTTAAAAACCAGGTGGTTGTGGCTGTGTGGGTTTGTACGTGACCACTGGGCCACCTCTGCGTCTGTGCTGGCTTTGTCGCTGTGACCGTGGAGTGATTCGAGACCAGGTGTTATGGTGCCTCCAGCTGTGTTCTTTCTGCCTGGGTTTGCTTTGGCTCTCCTGGAATCTTTTGTGGTTCTGTATGAATTTGGGTTTTAGGGTTTTTCTTCTAGTTCTGTGAGAATGTCATCAGGATTTTGATGGGGATTGCATTGAACCTGTAGATTTCTTTTGGTAAGAGCCATTTCACAATATTAATTCTGCCAGTCTATTTCTCAGAGTCTCCTTCAATGATTTCTTCAGTTTTTTTTTTTTTTTGAGACAGGGTTTCTCTGTGTAGCTTTGCACCTGTCCTGGAACTCACTCTGTAGACCAGGCTGGCCTCGAACTCACAGAGATCCACCTGCTCTGCCTCCCGAGTGCTGGGATTAAATGGGTGAGCCACCACCGCCTGGCTCTTCAGTGTTTTGAAGTCCACATCTTGTTGTATGGGTTTGTTCTTAGGTGTTTAATGTTTTGGAACTATTGTGAACATGTATTTTATTTTTCCTGATTTTTTTTTTTTTTTAGCAAGTTTATTATTGGTGTATTGAAAATGGTTGTTTTTTATAGGCTGATTTTTGATCCTGAAGGTTTTAACAGACTTCTGGCAGGAGAGGGCGCCCAAGGGCTGGAAGAAGAAAAAGACTGCGGCAGTTTAAATCCTGGAGACAGACACAGGGACTTAATTTCTGGCGATGGTTCTATAATCCAGAGGGACTTATGGGTTAAATCAGGACAAAGGAGGATGAAAGAGAAGGGAGGGAAAGACTCCTAAACACTGGCACATGCTTAGAAAGAACCATGTGCAGGCAACCAGCATCTCCCACGCCCCCCCACACCCCTACACACATACAAGCACACACACCCCTACACACACACACGCGCACACACACACCCCTACACACACACGCGCACACACACACACACACAAGCACACACACACACACAAGCACACACACACACCCCTACACACACACAAGCACACACACACACACAAGCACACACACACAAGCACACAAGCATACACACACACCCCTACACACACACAAGCACACACACACACACACAAGCACACACACACACAAGCACACAAGCATACACACACCCCCCTACACACACACAAGCACACACACACACACAAGCACACACACACACAAGCACACAAGCATACACACACACCCCTACACACACAAAGCACACAAGCATACACACACCCCCCTACACACACACAAGCACACACA
Organism: Onychomys torridus; assembly: GCF_903995425.1. Lineage (NCBI taxonomy): Eukaryota > Metazoa > Chordata > Mammalia > Rodentia > Cricetidae > Onychomys > Onychomys torridus. The sequence continues at coordinate 2,300,536 of NC_050453.1, read as the reverse complement.
CACACACCCCTACACACACACAAACACACACACACCCCTACACACACACACACACCCCTACACACACACACACACCCCTACACACACACAAGCACACACACACACAAGCACACACACACACCCCTACACACACACAAGCACACACACACACAAGCATACACACACACAAGCACACACATACAAGCACACACACACCCCTACACACACAAGCACACACACACACCCCTACACACACACACACACCCCTACACACACACAAGCACACACACACACACCCCTACACACACAAGCACACACACACACACCCCTACACACACACACACACACACGCTACACACACAGGCACACACACACACACCTACACACACACAAGCACACACACACACACCCCTACACACACACAAGCACACACACTCCACCCCACAAAGCCCACATCACACCACACCTGGTCTTTTGGAAAGTGGAGGACAGAGTCTCAGACCCCAGCAGGCCTGCTGAATTATATTAGTCAAGGGTGGGACTCAGGAATGTACATTTTCCAAGGTTCCTGACAAAGAGGCTCCTATTAGGCTCAGCAGGCTCCTGGGCCTTCTGCAGGGCCCATTTGTGCAAAATCCAGCTTTAGCAAGTTCCTGCTAATTCACTTGGCAAGAACCCTGCTCTCCCCCAGTATCTATTCAGCCTCGATATCTGATCAGTCTTCTCTTCCTCCATCCCCAGGTGATGGCAGTCACCTTGGCCAGCCTGCAGCGGGATTTCTGCTCGGTCAGTTTCATTGGAACCGTCTCTTTCCCTCACTCTGATGTTTCCTCTTAGTACTTTTCCATCTACCAATCTTCATCATGCAGTTGGGCTGCAAACTCTCACTTGTCTGGTCTGTATTTGGAACTGAGCCCAGTTCTGTGCAGAGTTCTTCCTTCACTGATGGCAACAGTCCTACATGGGATCTGACCTCTTTAATTAGGTTCTAGTTCCAGCTTCCTGTAATACTGTCCAAAGAGGTCCAAACTTGCTCAACAAACTGAACTCTCTGCATTAACTAATTAGACAGTGCCTTAGTTATTATATAGCTAGTTTGAGGCTTAACTTAGTGACTCTAGGTACCAACATGTGGCTGATAGAACACAACTGAGCCAATTTTAAATTTAATTCTTGATGCTGACAAGTTGGTCCAGTTGGTAAAGAACCTCTTGGGTAAGCCTGGGAGCTGAGTTCAGTCCCCAGCACACATATAAAAAGCTGGGTGTGGTGGTGTGAGCCCTAGGGAGGTGGACACAGGCAGATCCCAGGGGCTTGCTGGCAAACAGCCTAGCCTAACCATCAAACCCCAGGTCCCAGTGAGAGACCTTGTCTCAAACAATAAGATGGACAGCTCCTGAGGAACCACACTGGAGACTGACTTCTGGCCTCTACACAAGCATGGACACAGAATGATCCATACTCACATTAACACACACACACACTTGTATACATACACTACAGAAATTTGTATACCTGTCAATATAATGCATTGGAATCTTTAAAAGGTCTCATGGTTTCTGAAGACACTTGAAACCTCCAGGCCATAGTCCTATTCACAGGCAATGGCTTTTAAAACTTATCATAGTCCCTGTCCTCCTGGAGTATTCAACTACATATTTTTTAAACAATATTCTTTTAAGTATTTTTTTTATTTTGCAAATTTAGAAGTTATTTACTGGGGCTGGAAAGATGGCTCAGAGGTTAAGGGCCCTGGTTGCTCTCCCAGAGGTTCCAAGTTCAATTCCCAGCAAACACATGGCTGCTCACAACCATCTAAAATGAGATCTGATGCCCTCTTCTGGCCTGCAGGCAAACATGCAGGCAGAACACTATACATAATAAATAAATAATTTTTTAAAGTTATTTACTGATTTCTCGTAAGGAAAATCTGTTTTTTTTTTCCCTAACAGCCCTAATACTGTAGCGTCACAGTCTCCGTGGGATTGTCAATCAGCGTTCATGTTCCAAGGCCATGTCAAGGCCTTGCCAGTGCTGTGGTTACGTTTCCTTTCTTCTGTCCTTTGCCGTCCCTTGGAGTTAATAAATATCTCCATCTTTATTTCTCTACTTCCTTAGTTGCTCACGTTCTCCAGACTCTGGGATAAGAAATACAAACCAAGTAGACAGGTAGCATGTAGTAAGTCCAATTTTCTTGTCTTCTAGCCTGGACAGAGCTTTACAGTTTGGCAATGTGGGGACCTCCTTTTGCAGATAACTGGGGATCCTTGTTTTTCTCTTTCTTGGTGTACCTCCTGAGGATGCCAAAGGATTTTTATGTAAAAAGGACTCTGAGTGTGGGGTAGTAATTTACATTTGTTTACATTCTACCATTGCTGTGTGGCATGAATCTTCTGTCCTCAACTGGTACAGCAGTATCCATATGCAATGCTCGTTCTAACTCCCCTTCATTGTATTTGGCTGAGCAAGGAACTCTAGGTTGGACATGATTTTCACCCCCTTTGGAGGACACTGCTGTGTGGCTTCGATTTCTAACCTACAGTGTCAACACTGAGCAGTGTTAGATCCAGTGTTGATCCTAGCTGTTGTATTGTGGGCTGTCTGTCTCTCTAGGACTTCTCAGTTCCGTTCATTCCTGGGGTCTCACATTCCCCGTGTTATATTTGGTGGGGATTTGGTTTCTATTTTGTAAGGTGAGTTGAGAACCCACCTGGCTGCTCAGATGTAATCTCAAGTACTTTGCTTTGGAGGAAGTATTTTCTCTTCCACTTTCTCTCCTCTCCCCCCTCTCTCTCTCTAGTTCTTATTAAAAGGTGTCAGAGATTCTAGGCTGATCTTTTTATATTTATCTCCCACCCCCATTTCCCCTCTTTCTGGGAGAAGTATCTTATCTTCTGATTTTTCATCATAATTGTGTGTGCAATTGTGGGAGTGTGTACATAATGTGAGTAGGTGTATATACGTGAGGGTGTGTATACATATATGTAGTTGGGCATATATATATATACACATATATGTACACATATATGTGGGTGGATATATATACATGTGGGTGGGTGTACATCCATGCACATGTGGAATTCGGAGAACGACTCTGGTGTTTGAGGCAGCTTCTCTCACTGAACTTGGAGCTCTCCAACTCAGCCAGGATGGCCAGCCAGGGGCTCTGAGGACCAAGATTTGGGCACATGCCACAGTGCCTAGCTCTTTTTTTTTTTTTCCCTGAGACAGGGTTTCTCTATGTAGCTTTGCACCTTTCCTGGATCTCGCTCTGTAGACCAGGCTGGCCTTCTAACTCACAGAGATCAGCCTGGCTCTGCCTCCCGAGTGCTGGGATTAAAGGCATGTGCCACCACCTCCCGGCAGTGCCTAGCTGGGAATTGACCTCAGGCTCTTGAGCTTGCTCAACAAGCTTTCTGCTGGCCCATCTTCCCAGCCCCATCGTTGGCATTTAGAGTTTTCAGTTGTAGTTTTTGCTTCAAGAAGTTTTTTTCCCCTTGTTCTGTGTGGCTATAAAATGTGTCCTTTGGTCCTCATCTGTGGGTACTTTGTCTTCCCTAATGTCAGAGGACACTGATGCTACTTGGGTGATCTCCATGGAGGTCTGCCGTATCTGGAGCTTTCATCCTACTCTGGCGACATACTCTGGCGACATACTGTCACCATCACTCTTGAGTGGTTGCTGACCAGGTTTGCCCGTTCATTGTTCCATTGCTGTGGGCTAGTGAGGCAGTGACACAGGGAGACCCTGTATGCCAAAGTCTCTTGCATCTTTCTCTTTCACTGTCTTTTCCTACAAGGTTGGCTTCATTCACTGCCTACTGTGGGATGGGGTAAGTAGGTAAAGGCACACAGGCCAGAGCCAAGAAAGGGGGCTGGTGACCTCATCTTTCATGTAGAGCTTATCGAATGCCACGGTTTCTAGCTCTGCTGGTGTTTCAGAGTCTGTTCTCCTGCGCATGTCTCCCAGGGGTGGGGGTAGCATCTCCCCACTTCTCTCCTGGAGCTTTCTGTCATTTTTGCTTCCCAGGCTCAGGTCATCTTTGGAAACAGTGTTGACATTTCTCTCCTGCTGTTATCTCTGTCTCCATTTTTTCTCTCTTTCCCTTGTGGGACAGCAGGAGCACTCTTCTATAACCAGGGAATTTTGTAAGGAGGTAGAAATATTTGTTCAAGTTGTCATGTTTAATCCTGAGTGGTCTTTTCTGAATGTCCCTTCAGGCCCAGAGGGAGGGCAAATGTATGTGCGGGGCCATAAATCAAAAGCATGGGAGGAAGACTTTGATACAACAGCATTGATAGAAGAAAAGCATCTGTGTCTGGTCCAGGCCGACCTGGGATTTGTTATGTAGCCAAGGATGACTTTGAACTTCTGACCCTCCTGCCTCTACTTCTCAAGTGGTGGAATTACAGATATACATATGCTCCCTTTATGCTGTGATGGGGATCAAACATAGGGCTTTATGCATACCTAAAAATTGAGCAAGCCCTCTGCCACAGGCTTCATCCATATTTTTTTTGTTGTTGTTGTTGAAACATTTTTGAGCCATAGATCTTTCTGAAACTGCTTGGTAATGGGAATACAAAGATTGTGATATATGGTGCCCACTCCAAAGTACATTATAGTCCAGTATCATGGAAGTGTGTGAGTGGATCCAAGCTCAAAGGAGTGAGATGACAGCCCATAACAGGAGTCCTCACAGAGGGCACAGTGGCTCATGCCAGCCAGGGTGGCAGGAGGTACTTCTGGGAGGAGGTGTCACCAAAGCTAAGGTGTGAAGGTTGTGATTTCTGGATGTGAAACTGGGGGAAAGGCATCTGAAGCAGAGAGAGCAAGAGTCTAGAGGCTGAAGACTGAGGCAGCCAGAGCAAGGGAGAAGTGGGGAAGTCACTTGGGTATCACTGTCCATGCTAGGGCAGCATGTGAAGTAGGCCATCCCAACAGAAACAACAGCATCTTATTCCCTCTGGAAAGCCGAGCCAACTCAAAATATAAAAAAGGACAATTTGAAGATTGCAGAGAGACAAGACATATTAAATGCTGGCTCAATGATAAGAATGGGACTGTTCTAGTTCCCAAGTGACAGCCGCTTCCTGTCCACTTCTGTCCTCTAGTGTCCAAACAGTTATGAAACAGACCTTAGAAAAGCTCACAGTGAAATCTTGCTCTGCTATTCCTGCCAGCCAAGATTATTTACATATTATACTGGGTCTCTTACCCCCCACCGGCAGATGCAGTGTTCACGAGCTCTGGAGATGTGTGAATTTGGGGCAATGTTTTGACAGATCTCAGTAAGAACCACTGAGGCCCAGTCTCCCTTCTGCTGCAGGCACAGATGTGGCCTCCAGGAAGGCCCTCCCCTGTCTTGGCTTCCATTGCCTCACTTGGCAAATAGGAGGAACTGAATTAGATTACCTTCAAGGTTTGTCCCCAAACAGAAATTGGATGCAGGCAGCCTTAGCTTTACAAAGGTGAGTATTAAGAAAGAGGTAAGGTTTTATTTGATTTTGTTTTTAAATCATGCTTTAAAGCCTTGATGAGCAAGCAGAAGGGAGACTGCTCCATCACTCCTTACCTCTCCCATGGTCTGTACAGCTTTGGGTTCACAAATTCCAGAGAGAAATATGTCACTGAAGGCATACACATATCACAGACACCCACCACACATATATATCACACTACACACACACCAACACACAAAATGTAGACCCCATACACTAAATACAACACACACATGAGTTACAAAATGTGTCAGATTCTGTTACACTACTGAAAAAATTGAGAGAACAGCCCTTTTAAGAAGCCAACTGCTGTGAAAACAACGGTGCCCTGTCTAGATTTTCCAGCTCTTGGTATTTTGAACCCCTCCCGTGACCCCCCTTCAAGTGACTGGAGCAGTAACCTAAGCCCTCTGGACTGGCTGGCAAGTGACAGCCGGGGAGTCTGGGCAACTGTGAGGTGAGAATGGCATTTCTTTATCCTGTTAGGGGTTCTCTGACTCCCTGAAGTGAAAGAAGTTCCCTGGGATGCTCTGTGAACAGGCTGTGTGAAGCCTTGGGTGAGCAGAGGCTGGACTTCAGGAGAAGCTTTGGGAGGCTCAGGCCTCCTATGGCTATGGAACCTCACTTCTCACAGAGGCCCAGTGGGTTGGCTGCAGCGGGATAGCCGCAGCCCTTTCAACAAGCCTTGGGAAGAGATGTGGCCTTGGGCTTGTATCTGTCATCAGCTCAGAAGTCCTTGCGTCCCACTAGCCTTGTGTGACTCCAGAGGAACACTCGGAGGCTTTGATTCCCCACTGCCGTAGCAACTTTTTATTCCAACTAACAGTCTGTTCCCAAGTGATCATGCTGCTCATGGTGCCAGGACCAGATGTCTTGTTCCATCTGCATTTTATCTCGTCCCTCCCACGCCCAAAAATTCCTTCAGTATTTTTTACAGCGTTTTTGACCAGCAATTGAAATTGACATTGAAGTTGGTTTCTTTTCAGACCTGCTATCCTGTTTTTTGGAGTGTGTTTGTGTGTGTGTGTGTGTGTGTGTGTGTGTGTGTGTGTGTGTGTGTGTGTGTCTACTATGTATGAAGACCTGAATGGTGATAGTACCACATACAACACACAATTTCGTGAAGTCTTACCTTGAGGCTTCAGATCAGTGCGGCTCCTTTTTATTGGCTGCCTGTTTCCTGTTGTCTTCTCTCCTCCTCTCTATCCTTCTGTCCCATCTCTCTTCCTCTGTGGTTTCCCACTCTTTGGGGAGGGGCAGGATTTCCGGCTTGCAAGTTGGTTGGTTTCTGGGAGGAGTCAAAAGACCCGGTTCTAGACTGGAACCAGCTGGTCTGCCACAGGGTACTAAGACGTGTTTGAGACTCTTGTGTGAGGAAGAGGACAGCCCAGCCCAGGCCTGGCGACACCTGCAGGAGGGAGCCAATCAGGCAGAAGCATCAGGCTCCCTGAAGCACGGGGACCCCAGGCAGCCTGGCATGGAGATGTTGGAAGTGGTCCTGGTTGCCCTGGAAACTTTCCCGTTACTATTGTTAGCTCCAAACTGGGGGAAAACAGCCCCAGCAGAGCCACGGTCCACCCAAGCAGGTGCACACTTGAGTCTCGGCTTTGCCTCAGAGGAAGTTGCGCTTGGGCAGATTTCTCTTCCACCAAGAGAGACTAGTGACCCAAGGCCTTCCATAAGTGTGTGCTATCCACACTTGAGGTGAGTTTCAGACCGTCAGTATAACCACAGCCGCTAGGGGGTAGAGGAGATGAAGAAGAAGACCCAGAGGAACAGGGGCTCCATTAGCAGAGACAAATGACCCCAGTCTCTCTCATTCCCTCTCTCCCTCTCTCTCTCTCTCTCTCTCTCTCTCTCTCTCTCACACACACACACACACACACACACACGTGCAGACACACACACACACACACATGCAGACACATACATTTAGACATACTTGGAGATACACACATACATGCAGACACACACATGTGCACAGACACACAGGTACAGACACACATACATGAAGACATACATACATAGAAACACAAACAGACACAGACACTCACATACATGTAGACACACACATGCAGACACACACACACACACACACATGCACACACACACATACACACAGACACACATGCAGATACATACACATACATGCACACACATGCAGACACACACACACAAATGTCCACTTTCTTACTATTTATTTATTCACATATTCAGCAGATATTTGAAGCACACCTACTTGGTCCCAGCACTAAGCCATGTTAAGATAACTCTTTTCTTCAGGGTGACTTAGCACAGTCAGGCTGAGCACAGGAGTTAATCAACATGGCAGCACACACCGGTCACCAAGGTGTGGGGTCCTGACCTCACTGAGAGGCTAGGTCACTGGGGATGATGTCTCCTGTGGGGAGGTCCTTTGGGACAGCCCACCTTCTCTTTCTCAGCGACACAAGGATGGGCATTGGCTTTTTTCAGTGACACTTCCTACAAGAGACCTTTGCCCTGTTTTCATTTCTGGGGTCCCTCATTTTCTCCAGAGTTTCTACCGAGTTTTACCTTATTCTCTGCAGCACTCTAAAAACTTCTGACCACATATTGGACACTTTCCACCAGGTCCACATCTCAATATTTTTTTTATTAAATTCACTAATTCATATTCGAGTGAATTAAAAGAAAATGGGTTGGGACAGGGGCAAACAAGATCTTTACTTCAGTTGTTGGGTCCACTCCAGTGTAATTTTGGAAAGTTTCCTAAGGACTATTTTTGTTTTCATTTGGATTTTTGGTTCCTATTCTTTTTTTCTGGTGGGTCTATTATTGTCTCAAGGCAAGGTGGCAAGTGGGCATGTTCCAGAGAGACACTCGGGGTGGGGCATCCTCATTGTGAAATCGCCCACTCCAAGTCCCGAGTGAACATCAGTACAATGCCAACCAGGTTTTTGACATGTGATTTGAAGGGCCAAACCATGTTCAAACCACTGCTGTCCTTCTTTCTGTGCTAGGGATGGATAGGGATGGAGTCCAGGGCCTTGTGCATGGTGTCGCAGCAGGAGGCTTCTAGTCTCTGTTACAATTTGGGGGCCATCATGGCACATGCGGCTTTGCTGGCTGGAATGCTGTTCTGCTGCACATGACCAGAGCAGCACATTTCTGCCTGTCCTCCTGAGGTTTAAGAAAAACCTGCAGTTCTAACCCTACCAAGGTTAAGTCCTATTTCCTTAGGGCTGCTTTCTGGTTTAATAATAGCTCATCTCCAGGGCAGACTCTGAAGAAAGGACGACTTGTGTGGAAGGTCAGGTAAAGCCGTACAAAGACAAACATGGAAGGAGGGTGGGCGCCTTGATAAAAGACCTCCTCAAGTCAGAAGTGCGCTGGCTGCTCCTCAAGCCAGCCAGCCAGACCATTAGCCAGGTGTGATGTTGCTCACCCACGACCCCAGTGCACAGGCTGGAAGCTTACAGCTTGAGAGTGAGGCCAGCCAGAGCTGCCACAAGACATTGTCTCTAAATAGGGCTAATTATTGACTCAGGCTTTAGTCTCTGAATTATTCTGAAGTTCCACTTCTCTTTTTGTTCTCTTTTTTTCTTTCATTCACCCTTTCTTTCTTTGAGATGGAGTCCCATGTAGCTGGCTCAAACTCAATAATAGATACTGGCCTTGAACTCTTGACCCACCTGCCTGATCCTCAAACCACCACAATTAAATGTATACACCACCATGCCCCCTTTCAGATTTTCTAAATGTATAGTAATTTATTGATTTTTTTTAACAGATCAAAAGTTCTATAGCAGTGATTTTCAACTTTCCTAATTCTGCAACCTTTTAATACAATTTCCCATGTCGTGGTGACCCCCAACCATAAAATTATTTCACTGCTACTTTGTAACTGTAATATTGTTACTGTTATGAGTTGTAATGTAAGTCTTTGATATGCAGGATATTTGATATGTGGCTTCAAGGGGTCACAACCTACAGGTTGAGAACCCCTGTGCTATAGGATGACCATTGGTATTTTGACTCAAAATTTTTACTTTACCAATGTAGTAGAATATTATTTTAAGGTGTGTTACGTTTGTTTATGTTGCATTTGTATAACTCTGTGAAGCTGTGTTACTGTGCCTGTGTAAAACACCCGATGGCCTAATAAAGAACTGAATGGCCAATAGTGAGGCAGGAGAGAGAAATAGGCAGGGCTGACAGGCAGAGAGAATAAATAGGAGGAGAAATCTGGGAGGAAAAGAGGAGGAGGACATCTGGGGCCAGGCACCGAGCCACACAACCAGCAATGGAGTAAGAAAGAAAGGTATACAGGAATAGAGAAAGGGAAAAGCTCAGAGGCAAAAGGTAGGCGGGATAAGTTAAGGAAAGCTGGCAAGAAACATGCCAAGCCAAGGCCGGGCATTCATAATTGAGAACAAGCCTCTGTGTGTGATTTATCTGGGAGCTGGGTGGTAGTCCCCAAAGAGTAAGACAACAACAGCATACAAAGTGAGAGCAAGAATCTGGATGCATGCAGCTCTGCATGGAGGGAAGATCTTCACCTAGAAGAAACTGAGCCTGGCTGCAGAGGCAGAGGCAGAGCCTGTGCCTGTGAATGCTGTCTTGGCTTCCATTCCTGAGCAAAATGTAGAAAAGGACCCTGATTCAGTACCCTGAAATACAGATGAACACACCCTTGCACGTGTGGGTGAGGCACCATCCACGCCATGCTCCTCAAAGTAGATGAACATAATCTTCCACATATGGAAGAGGTGTCATCCATCCAGTGCCCCTGGAACACATATGAACATGACCTTCCACATGTGGAAGAGGTGTCATCCATCCAGTGCCCCTGGAACGCAGGTGAACACGACCTTCTACAGGTGGATGCAGCAGCTTTCCATAGCTCAGCATGACCAATAGCCTGCCCAGGAATTGGTCATCAGTCAGGGTAGACTGTGTCCTTGAGTATCAGTTTGGATCAGACTGTTGATTTATTTGTCCTTATCTCTACCCATTCCTATCAAACACTCTTATATATCAGATTTAAAACATCCAAGAATAGATTAATAAAAAACATAAAACAAGACTTAATAATACAGACAAAAAGCAAAGTGGGTAGCAGGAAAATGAGCAGTTGGATGGTTAATCAAGTGGACAACTTCTAGCTAGGTGTGAGGGCACACACCTTCAATCCTCATCCTTGAAAAGCTGAGGCAAAGGAACCTTGAGTTCAAGGTCAACCTGGCCATATAACTAATTTGATGCCTGTATTAGTTACCTTTCTGTGCTGTGAGAACACAGCATGACCAGGGCAGTTCGTAGAAGGAAGGGTGTGTTTAGGCTCAGGATTCCATGATGGCAACAGACAGCAGGCTGGGGGCAGGAAAGAAGCTGAGAGCAAGCATCTTCGAACACAAGCAGGAAGCAGAGAGATCAAACTGGAAACAGGTGAGACTTTCAATTCTCTAAGCCCACCTCCAGTGACAGACTTCCTCCAGCAAGGCTTCACCTCCAAAACCTCCCCAAACAGCACCTCTAACTGTGTCCACCTGAGACTATCATTTAAACTGCCACAAGGCCACACTGAGTTACCATCTCAAACAGGCAGTGAACCTCTGCAGCGAAAGGTCCAGTGGACTGCATATACCAAGACGCGTGTTAAGTTAGCTAATGATGACATGCTTACCACACAAAGTGCCAAATGCATTCATGCAGAGATCTCTGTCTGGTTACTCAGTGGGGTATCCCCTAAACAAAAGGCCTAAGGACCTTACATTAAGGTCTAGGTGTAGTTATCCACCCCTAAATGGACCAGTCAAGCTCAGATTACTCATCGAGATTTAATGCAATCCATTTTGGCAGGGAAATCATTGGAGCATGAGGCAGCTCATCTACAGTCAGGAAGCAGAGGTGAATGCCAGTGTCCTGCTGGCTGCCTTCTTTCTCTTTTATACAGCCCTGGACTGCAGTCCACCTCAGTTAACCCAATCTCAAACCTCCCTCAGAGCCAAGTCTGGGATGCATCTCCTGCTCTGTGGTTATAGAACTGATCTGTGGGGCTTGAGTTCTCCTTAACTATCTCCCATTCAGTTTCAATTTGCTTCAGTGCCTGGCTCTGGAGTAGGCCTTTCTTGTCAGATATTCTTTGGACCACCAACCCCCAAATAATGACATGAAGACTTATTACTATTATAAAAGCTCAGCCTTTAGCTTAGGCTTGTTTCCATCTAGCTTTTATAACTTGAGTTAACCTGTTTCTATTCATCTATGTTCTGCCATGTGGCTCTCTACCTCTTGTCCATTCTATACATCTGACTCCCTGCATGTCTCACTGGCAAAATTGCCCATGCCAGATTCTAACCCAAAGTTCCTATCTCTGCCCAGAAGTCCCGCCTAACCACTCCTGCCTAGCTATTGGACATTCAGCTCTTTATTAAACCAATCAGGTATCTTAGGCAGGCAAGGTAAAACAGCAATATATCTTCACATAAAATACCCTGCAAAATTTCCACCTTTTTTGGGGGGGGGTCTAAATAAAAAGGAAAGGTTTTGTAACTCTAACACAATAAAACTATATACAATAAAAACAATTGTCAGGTAAGAATTACATTTACAATGTCCAGTCCATTTGTATTTGGCAAATTTAGAGAAATTAATCTATTATCTATCCTACCTTGATGAGTCCAAAGTTTTATATCTAAACCACTTTCTATTATAACTTGTATTACCATCCTAAAAATATTTTTTTAGACTTAAAAACATTTTCTTTATAAACAACTTAATCTCCTTTGCTTCTCAACCTTATAAACTTTACATCTCTTTTATAAGTTTCTTTTTCAAATTTGGCAACAAAGAAAATTGTATAACTATCTAATCCTATCAGAGACTAGAGAAGGATATATTACCTGAGTAAACAGGAAGTGCAGAGCAAGCAACTTCCAAAACTATAGGAATGACAGAAACAGCTGGCTGCCTGGACAGTCACCAAGGGTTTCTGTGCAACATTGGGCCATCCAGCTTTAGCCTATAGGCCTAGAATATCTGACAGACTTTTCTGTGAAGCAGAAAATTTGAAGGACTGTTCCACCTTGTTTTGGCAAAGTTTAGCAGTTGCCTTCTTTTGTGTCCTGCTTGTCCAATTTGGACAACATTTTGTTAGCAGTAGAGGTAAGGGCACTTTCCTACCCAGTGGCTAACTTTTGCCACAAAGAAAGTAAACTCCATATTGAGGTTTTTTTAATGTCTATCATCTCTGAAGTAGATTGGTGCTGCCAAGAACAGACATGTCTCACTGTCATGAAAAGCCTTATGTTACTAAAACATCTTAAATGCCATATTTTGTGGATCTCTGAAGGGTGTGAAGACCACTTATCTATCTAAAATATAACTGTTTATCCCTAACATGCCTAACTTAACTACAGGTTTGATTATTATAGATTACTAACTACTAACCTGCATTTCTTAATTATCCTAAATAGTTTATAATAATAGCTTTCAAGGAAAAGAACTTCACATTACATTTTAAATGAGCTTCATACCTTAGATACAGTACGTTAAATAAGAGTAGAAATATATATATATATATATATATATATATATATATATATAATGTTATAACAAAACCCCTTAAATTTGTATCAATATACAAAATTCCATACCAATGTAAAATATTTAAGACTAGTAGTTGCTATTTAGCTTAAAAGTAGATTTAATAATCTATCCTTTTATCCTATCATTTTATACCCACCTTTTGTCTTTTCAGAAAGAGATCCCTGAATCTAAGCTCCTTTGCTTAATTTCCTCCTTGATTATGACCAATAACAACTTACAGATAACTCTCCCACCCAAAAGACAAACATCCATAACCCCCTATCCTACCTCTTGGGAATATGGGTGTTGTGCTGTCTAGACTGCTTCCTGTTGTGTTGGGATGATGGCATCTTTGGAGACCCTGATACAATTGGGATAATGTTCAATCCTGGGAAAGCTAGCTATATCATTTGTTGTCCAATTTCTATGAAATGGGAAACTTCAGGGCTTATCTGAAGTCCTGGTTAGCGTAGTCAATGAGGCTGGACCATCTCAGCTAGTGGTTTTGAAGTTGTTCTGGATGCAAATTTTTGAGGTATCTGCAACAGATGCATTCTGAGAGGCTGAATAACCTGGACTACTTGTTTAAAATAGTGTCTGGTCCTTTTGTTCTGAAAACACATAAACTTTTAAGGGTGACATATATATCACATTAACACAAATAGGGAATGTGTGGTGTGCACAAATCAGCTGAAGATGATTTTCTGTTTTCTGTTTGAGCATCTGTCAACTTTATAAGTCTGTTTGGACTGCATAAACAAACTGTAATATAAATCTCCATCCATGACATATGAAAGGATGACATGTAATAATAATAAATAGGACTCTGTAGCCAACAAGATTTATCATGTCTTACCCAGTCTCAGAACTGTTCTTATAGTAGAGGGATCAGCTTATACATCACCTGTCTTGTAGTTTTTTTCTTGGTTTCTTCCTTCATGTCCACAGCCAAGATTTTCAGGAGGTCTCCTCCAATTTAATCGTGTCTTTATTAATTTTGAAGAAATTCATAGCTTTTTGTTTCTGGTAGAAACAAAGGTATAACCTCTTCCCCAATGCAACACATTTTCTGACTTCCATTCTAAAGTTAAGACATTCTTGGGGTTGGGGATTTAGCTCAGTGGTAGAGTGCTTGCCTAGCAAGTGCAAGGTCCTGGGTTTGGTCCTCAGGTCTGAAAAAAAAAAGACATTCTTAAAATATATAGGCTGGTTTAATTTGTAATTTTTCCCCCCACAATCCAATATTTCTCAACAGCTGCTGTGTTTTTGTTCATTGGCCTTTAAAAAATTCAAAGTCAACAAAGCACCATACAGGATCCAGACACCCTGTGTATTTCCCATCTTTACGTGGCTTATTCTTCCTATATTACTTCACTCTTTCTTTAAAGAATTTGTTGTTTTTTTAACTATTTATTTTTTCTATGACTGTCTATATTAATTTTCTTTTTTTTCTTTAACACCTAACACTCTTTCTTTAAAGAATTTGTTGTTTTTTAACTATTTATTTTTTCTATGACTGTCTATATTCATTTTCTTTTTTTTTTTTTTTCTTTAACACCTAAGCATATTTTCAAGCATACTGTACCTATTTAGAGGTTCTCTTGGCTTGGATCTGGCTTTTTTTTTTCATGTCTGCAGCATTTCTCTGACCACATGAGCCAAACTTTAAACTACTAGGCTACCTGCCACACAGCTTCACTTAGCACATGGCACTGTCAGCTGGCACTGGTGGCTGGCTCTGCCACTCCTTGGGTTGGTGAGAGCCCAGCCTCATGCTCTCAGGCCCTGGCTAGGAGTCACATTTACCTGCCTCAGCTCTGGGAAGTTACTGGGTTTGTGCTGCAGCAGGCATTTATTTCTAGAATACCATTCTATCTAGTACTTGCCATTTCATAGCAGGACCTCTTAGAGGATTCTGCCTCTGTACACCACAAGTAGTGGGTTCTGTATCCAGGATGTTTCTCAGCTTTCTCAGACCCTATATTTGAATATATGGGCTGAGCCTCCACATTGGATGCCTTCAGCTTAGGCTAATCTACATTCTGCCACATGGCTCCCTACCTCTCCTCCATTCTGCACTTCCAACTCCCTCCATGTCTTGCTGGCAAAATCCCCCATGCCAGATTCTAACCCAAACTTCCTATCTCTGCCCAGAAGTTCTGCCTAATCGCTCCTACCTGGCTATTGGCCGTTCAGCTCTTTATTAAACCAATCAGGTGTCTTGGCAGGCAAGGTGAAACAGTGACACATCTTCACACAGTGTGATCAAATAGCCAACAACTCTTTCCCATTTAGTTTCAGTTTGCTTCAGTGCCTGGCTCCAGTCTGGCAAAATATTATTATTATTTATTATTAAT
Organism: Onychomys torridus; assembly: GCF_903995425.1. NCBI lineage: Eukaryota > Metazoa > Chordata > Mammalia > Rodentia > Cricetidae > Onychomys > Onychomys torridus. Next base: position 2,285,126 of record NC_050453.1, on the reverse strand, counting down.
CTTGACTCTGCTATGTCAGCCCCGTGTTGTTGACAGAACCAACAAGCATTCCTCTGTTACCTTCCCTAGGTGGATGCTAACATTTTCAAATAAGACTAAGAATAGTTTCTGTGTCTATGTGGGGTGAGGGGCTTATTCTGTTTGACCATGACCAAATGTCTTGTGAGACCACTGTAAAACTTGATTCTGTTGTGATCAGGCAACACCCTTTCCTTGTTTCCCTCTGGAGCATCCTTATGGGACAAATATGCTTCCCCTCATGAGTCCAGTTGAGACACTAAATTAAATATCTATGAAAAAGCCATGATTTTCCAGACCTTGATGATTTGTGAAAATGAAGAAGATATGATTCTTTCTCTTGGGAAGGTCAGGCTAGGAGGGGTATGACTTGCTCACAGTGCAGCTGAGAGGAAAGTCTGCTAGCATGGGCCAGCATGAGACCTAGACTTCATAAGTGTAAATTCTGAGAGGTGAAAAGATTCCAGTCTCTCAGGCTGACAGGCTGGGCAGTGTGAAGGAGAATCTGCAAGAGTTGTTACACTGTAACCTGAATAAGTTAGTGTTATCTGTGTGCTTGGGCACTCTTGTTTTCAGAGAGAGCCAAACCCTCTGAATAGATATAATATAGCTTCCACACCAAAAACAAAACAAAAACAAACAAACAAACAAAAAACCCAGAGTACACTGTTTGATACATAGTTTTCTGATGGGCAGAAAATTTGAAATCCTTGGAGCATTGAGGTATATTGTCCTCAGAGATATAGAGATTGTGGGTGTGAGGAGATAATATCAAAGATAGTACTATTATCAAAGGATAGAAAAGGAACCTGAGGGTACAGTGTCCATGCTGGGCAGCTTACAAAGGCAGACAAAAGGTAGACAGACAGAAGACAGAGACAATGGAATCGTGCAGGAGTTTAGTGTCTGACACTTTTGATGGAGGAACAGCAAGGTGACAGGTACTGAAGGGAACCAACTTGCGGAAACAGGCAATGTAGGAGAAGAGCTGGATAAGGTGTTGAATGGTCAGAGGAGCAAGCAGCCTGTGGAAGAGGCATCTGGAAGAGAGACCAAGGATTGGCTAAGCTCCTGGAAGCTTTGGGTCTATTGAGGCTGGACTCTGCCTTCACACAGGGTCAAGCGTCTGGATTTGGGAACAGGAAGAACACGAGTGTCAATGACATGCTTTTCTGCTGAAGCTTCCAACCTGTTCCTTTCATTCATTAACCACACCACATTCCCCCTGTTCTTTCCTTGGGGATGATAAGGACAGACTTTAGAGAGAGCTGACAGTTGATCAGAGGCAGAAATGTCGGGGAGTTTAGGTTTGTGAACTTAACTGTAATGGAGGCATCTGTGTGTCAGGGTAGCTTGGGAGGACAGAGAATGAGGATAACATGCCCACATCTGGTCAGAGTAGGTGACACTAAAAATCCTGAGGGAGTGGCATCAGGCTGTCCTCTTGGCCCTGCAGGGGTGGGGAGGGGTCACCTCTGGGGAGTCCCACAGTGTTACTAAATCAGCTGTTGGCACACTGTCAGCTCTGACTCCAGGGAGAGGGCTCAGCTCTGTGATAATGGGCTTTTCTCTTTCTAAGCTGTAACTTCTCACTGTGGTCAGAGCAAACCTGGCAGTTGGGCAGTCTCTGCTCCCACCAGACAGCTGGGGCTTTCTTTCCCCCACCCTGCCTCTCCTTTCTCTCCCTTGTCTCTCTCATTCTCTCTTTTCTTCCAACCCCCCCTTCCTCCTTCAGTCTGCTTTCCCTCCCCACCACCCATTCCTCCTCTCTCCTCTCTAATAGTTAAGCAGAGATCAGCTACAGGAATCACCAGCACAAAGGGATAAAAGACAAATCACATTTTCTTTGCCCTAGAAATTCAGTGCTTATCTCTTTCTCATTCATTCTAGATCAGAAATTCATTTATCTTGTGATCCAAACACCTGTAGGATTTGGACAGTTTCAGTCTTCTGGGAGTAGACCTGTGCCAGGACTGTCCACAGTGCTGGGCGAGAGGGTCACCACACCTCCCAGGAATTAAATGATGAGATAGAGTATAAAATATTTTTATTTCAAAATGAAAAACGGTAGTCACTGTAATAATAATAATAACAACAATAAAAATAACAGTATAAAAAGCATGTCTCCTTCCCTAATGCAAAGTGATAGCTCCTTGATCGCTGGCACAGCCTTGACAAATCACAGTGCATGCTGCATAGCAGCAAAAGTCAACCCCAGACCCCTTGGGTGATCCGTGCAGGGTCAGTTCTGGATTGGTGGCTTCTCGGAACAGCACGCGACTCTGCTCTCTCCCACCGGCGTCATGGTCTCTCTCTGTTTCTCTTTGTCCAGCTCCCTCCTCCCCGCCTTAGGAGGCATGCTGCCTGAGGGACAGGGCTCGGCTGCTCAGGGTCGCCTCCTGTGCCTTGCCTCCACCCAGCAGGGCCTGCTTGTGGAGGGACTGTTGCTCGCAAGCGTCCCGAAGCTCGGCCACTGCAGTTTCCTGGTCTCGCACACGGCTGGCGGCTGTGAAAGGGCTGCACACTGTCTCCATCAGGCCGAGCACCACACTGAAGAGCGCCAGCACGCTGCCCAGCACGTACAGCTTCACCAGCTTTCCTCGAGGCCTCTGCGCCATCACCTCCTTGGCCAGAGGGATCAGCTCCTGCACACTTTCCATCTGAGCTCTGGGCTCTGGGTGGCGGGGCCTGCAGAGGTAGCAGAGAAGAGAGGAGGTTGAGCCTTCTGGTAGAGGGGGACAGCAGCAGAGTAGGGGGTAGGCGGCAGAAGGGAGAAGGCAGCTGGTGAGGGGGAGCCTGCGGTCTCCTGCCCTCCCTCGCTTCCTGGCCCGGAGGCTTACCTAGGGTGCAGTGGGAACAGAGACAGCAGTTTCTGGCGGTGGTCAGGAGTAGGTGCGTCAGGCTGGCCTTGGCGTCCTTCTGCCCGCAGCTGCGGCTCTTCGGGATGGACACTCCGCAGCTGCAGCGCTCAGCGTCCAAAGCCCTTATATCTTTTGCCTGGGATCCGCCTCCTGGCTCACTGACCTGGGTCCTGTCTGCACCCGCCAGGAAAAGAAGGGGGAGGAGGAAGAAGAACGTAGCAGTAGGGGACTCGGGGGAGGTGGCCAGGAGAGGTGCACGCCCCTGCCATGTGCAGCCCGGGGACCCTAGACCTTGGGTGCTGCAGAGGCTAAGAGCCCAAGGCACCACTTTAGTGTGCAGCCAAGGAGGAGGACCCACACCAGGAGCTGATGGCATGCTTTCCTGACAGGACACACTTTTTTCTTGTCTGTAGGTGCCCAACTCCTGTAGTCCCAGAGGAACCCGAGAAAGACCCTAGTGAGGAAATCCAGTTTAAAGTTTTCATTTTCATTCAGAAAGATCACCTTCTTTCCTGTCAGGGAAGGTATGAGTGGGAAGGAAGGGAAGGGACTCCTGCAGTGAGCAGGCAAAAACAAACAAACAAAACAAAACAAAACAAACCCGCATCTCTAGGGAGTAGATAAGGCAGAATGTTCTTCCAGAGTGCTGCTTTCATGGCTGGCTGGTGGGTTTTACTAAAACATGGGAACATCACTAGTCATCCAATAGAAAGCTGTTCATTGAGGATCCCTTGTAATGCAGAGGCGTGTGTGAGTGTGTGTGTGTGTGTGTGTGTGTGTGTGTGTGTGTGAGAGAGAGAGAGAGAGAGAGAGAGAGAGAGAGAGAGAGAGAGAGAGAGAGGAGGGGAGGAGGAGAGGAGGAGAGGAGAGGAGGAGAGGAGGAGGGGAGGAGGAGGGAGGAGAAAGAGAGAATTAGTCTTTGTGTGTAAGGTGCTCCCAAAGGTATTTCTGTGTAACAGGGGACGGCCATTAAATCCAAAGCACAGGCCTGTAATCCCAGCTACTGAGGCAGGAGGATGGCAAGTCCAAGCATATCCTGGGTAACTTACTGAGACCCTGTGTCAAAAATAAAATTAAAAAGAGGATTATAGATATGGTTCAGTGGTAGAGTGCTTGTCTAGCATGTGTTAGGCTGTGTGGGTCATATATATTTGTATAATATACACATTATCCTCTCTTCTACGTTCATTTAAGAAGTGACATTGCAGGCAAGTCTTGAAGAAGGCCTGTGGTAAAATTGGTCTGCAGTGAAAGTGTTCTTTCAATGCTTCCACACCACCCTGCCCAGGTTTGGGAGATGTGCTGTAGACTCCAGAGTGAGGGTCCAGGGTAGAGAGTACTCTTTGAAGCTGGTTAGATTAAGATTAAACAGGATCCTCTGGGTGGCTCTAATTTAGCTTTGGCTGTGGTGTACCTGAGTTAGCAAAGTAGGGGAAAAGGAGAGGCAGGTAGGCCAAAGGGCTTGAAGCAGGGGGTGGGGTGGGGAGGAAGGGCAACCAGCTGGCCAGAAAATTGCAAAGGTCACTGACGCAATCTTGCAACAGCCAGCTCAGCCTTCCCTGTTAGAGCCCAGAGCCAGAGGGGAAATGGTGCTGTTCTCAGGGGCCCAAGGTCATTGTCCAGACTCAGAAGGCAGCATTAATGACCATCCCTTGGTCTGCTACTAGTCCTTCAGGTAAGGACTTGTCAAAGGTGGGGATTGGCCAAGACCATGAAAGTTTGGAATTTTAAGTTTATGCTTTAGTTGATAGATACATAAGTGATCAAGGTAACCACAGGCCAAATGGGGATTCTTCTTGGAGGAGCCTGGCTTGGCTTATTATCCTTTTAACCTTGTCGAGCCAGAAAGTTCTCTAAAGAGGGTCTGAGCCAAGTTTAACTGCAGTCTTGGCACTGTTTCTAAGTCTTCCAGATAATTTTGGAGTACTCTTAGTAGTTGGCAGCAATAACCATGGAGCTTCCCTAACAACCATGAGGGTTCCAGACACTGTGGCTCCTGGGAAAGAATATGATGTATACCTTAATAGGAGAGCACTCACTTGGTTTCCCCTCAGAAAGTGAGTCAGCCTAGTGTTTTACCCAAAACTCTAAAACTGACTGGGCAACAAGTGTTTCCCGTGTTTCTGTAATTTAGACCTCAGACACAATCTTCCTCCACCAAAAAGACGTAAATCAGCTGGGGTTCCCCCTTCCCAGGGCTGTGTCAGATGAACATCTCTCTTCCCTCTAAAACAACCTGACCTTGACTCCTGACCCCAATAGCTTGCTGTTGGTGGCTAGGCAGCAAGTTGTGCCGATTGAGGTCACTGGTGGGTTTGGTGGTGCCTGTTGAGGGAGAAGCAGATCTCAAGGGTAGAAAGGCAAGGGGTCTAGAGTAGGCCATGTCCTGAGGCTTTTCAGTACAACTGTCTGCTGGAGAAAGACCCCTTGGCTTTTGGATGGGAGGTGAAGAAGCTAGGGAGAGCTTGGGAATGAAACATATACTTTGACTCGGCCGATACCAGTTTTAGAAGGACAGGTCTCTGCTGTATTTGGGTCAGACACAGGTTACAGTTAAGAAGATCAAACCAAGCTCCAAGGTGACCAACCTTCTATCTGGCTGAGGACTGATGAGGACATCCCATGTTAAAGCTGAGACTGTCTATCCTGAGCAGGATGGACAACTATCCCCCTTTCTGAGTTGGTTCATTTTCTGTTACTAATATGTAGTACCTCAGAGTGGGTAAATTTAGCTCACAGTTCTGGAACTCCAAGGTCAAGGGTCTCATTTTTTTTTTTTTTTTTTTTTTTTGTAGTAGATTACAAATAAAAGGTGTGAGTATGTATGTGTGTCTGTTTATAAACCTTGTCTAACCCTAATCACTTATTTAAATGCTATATTCTCTTAATTTCTCAAATGTGGGTTACATTTCAACAACTAGAGTCCCAGAGTGTCATTCAAACCTCACAATCTATCCTGATGTTCAGTTCTTGTCCTTTCTAGGGATGCTAGGAGAGGCAGTTTAAATTTTATCTCATTTATTTTCTGAACCCCTTCCTCGATAGATACTTTGAAACATCAGTAGCATCAGGTGAGGGAAGGACCACCAAGGGCAGCTGTCATCCAAGGGCGAGCAGGGCGAGCAGGAGCTGTCCCCACAGCTGTGCCTCCACTGCTGAGGCAGGAGAGGTCAGTCTCCCAGACGGACGGTTGTGTCATGATTGCTGTTGTTATCCTTGTCATTATTTCCTGCCTGCTTGCTACCTGCACAAAATCACTGCCCCCGGGATTCCAGAACCTGGAGGAAATAGACCATCAGTGCACATAGTACTGAACTATTTTTGTATTTTACACCCAGCTTAAAAAACCTTTGTAGTCCTTGAATCTCAACCCCATCCACTCCTGTGTGTGTACACGTGTGTGTGTGTGTGTGTGTGTGTGTGTGTGTGTGTGTGTGTGTTGTGTGTATATGGTGGCCAGAGGTCAACCTTGGGTGTCATTCTTTGGGATGCTATCCACCTTGTTTCTTTGTGACAGGGTCTCTTATTAGCCTGGAATTCACAAATTCTACCAGACAGGCTGGTCAGTGAGTGCCAGAGAACCACTTATCTCTGCCTTCCCAATGCTGAGATTATGCAAGCAAACTGCCACACCTGGTATCCTCCTCCTCTTCCTTTTTTTAGAAGCTCTGGAGTCAATTCCAAGTCCTCACTTACAAACCCAGCACTTTACCAACAGTTGAGCTGTCCTCCAGCTTCCTCGAGTCACTGTCATTTCATATCAGTTTTAGAGGGAGGGCTTCCTGGCACTCAAGCCTCAACAGATAACGTAGGACTTGGTTTGCAGTACTGGGATTGATTGAACCCAGGTTCCTGTGGGGGGTGAACATGTGCCTTGCTACTAGCCCACAGGGCAGTTTTTAAATGTATACTTCCGACCTTTATCCCCTCTGGGTTTGCAGGCTAGAGCTGTGCAGTTTAGGCATTCCATGTGGATCCCTGCAGTCATTACTTAGGATGCTCGATCGGACACACTCACCTTCCTACACTCTTCCAAACTCAGCCATTCTCAGAATCCACATTCCCAGCAGATGTACTTCTATGTATTGCTTCTTTGGCTTCAAACACTATGCCAGTTCCTTGGCGAGGCCTTCCTCAAGCTCTCTGCCTCATGAGACCCATTCAGTGCCTTTGCTTGTTGGGTTGATAGCATAGTCATCTAATTTTGTATTGTCTTTCATTCCCATTGGAGGACACATGTCATGAGGGCTGGAGCTTTGTTTTGCTGCTCTTCAGTAAATCCTCAGTGCTTAGCACAACCTTTGGCACACAGTAGGTCCTCAGTAGGTAAATGTGGGTTTAATGAATCATTTGTTCCATGACTATGAAGCTCAGCAGGGAGGCCCTTACGTTTATTAAGTTCACACACAGTCAGATGTTTGGTCAATACTCACAAAAAGCATTTGGGTTTGGGGAGAGATAGCTTTTTTCATTAGTTCCATCTAGTCCATCCCAGACATGATCACCAAATGAATGATTTCCCTGAATGCTCATTTTTTATTTTCCATTTCCTGATTGGAGTGTGAGCTAGTGAACTCCTGGGTTCTGCATGCTGACTTGGTATGTCCTGATACTCTTGTATTCAGGACCTCTTTGATGTGGTCTTTCTGCTGGTCTGACTTTCCTTCTTGTTCTCCACCCATAAGACCCCTGTGGTCCTCAGGGGGAGCTGAGAGAGGTCTCTCCTCAGGCCGAGGCGAAGTCCATCAGTCAGTGCCTACCAATCCTCCCTGTCATTTTGCTCAGTTGGCCCTCTGCTTTCTGCTTTCCTCTTGAATCAAAGCTGGGGCCCTTCTATTCTGCCTCCCTCTTGAGCTCCTAGAAGCCGCTCATTCCCTTGCCAGCACACTGTGCTCCATCCTTTCTGTGAATCTCAGTTGCCTGCATGGCTCCAAGTGCATAGCTTGGCACTAGAACACACACTGGTCTATACAGTGCTCTCATTGTTTGTTTGCCTTTGTCTGTTTGCCTCCTCTCTGTATATAGGACAAAGCTTTTGTAGTTTTCATGGTGCAAACCTATAACAGGGGCCCAATCAATATTAATTACATTGACCTAAAAGCCAGTGCTGGAATAAATTACAAAATGACCTGTTAGACCCTCTTGGGAGGTTATTTTAAGCTCAGTGGCCCATCCTTGGCTCACAGCCTTGGGGTTGAAATTGCCCAAGAGCTGGCAGTTTGCCTTAACTCCCTCAACTCTGGCCTCCTCACCTTTCACTTTTATCCCCAGCCTACTGTCTGGCATCCAATTCACTGGATTGCTCTAGGGCACCCTCCAGCCTGCCTCTGGGACTGTTCACTGAGCTTCAGTTCCTCATGGTTTGAGTCAAACAGAGCCACCAGCTTCTAGAGCAGGAAGCTGTTCTGGGACCCTCATACTGCTTAGGCTAGCCTGGCCTCTGCTGCCAGCATGTTTTGAATGGCAATAGGAGGCTTTACAAGTGTGAATCAGCTCCAATAACTCCCCTAAGCTTCAGTGGGAGTGAGATGTAAGAGTGTGGGGGTCTGGGGTTGAGCAGAACCTGGGTTCATTCAAGCCCTGCCTTTTCCACTCACTGGAGCCTGACCTTGGACAAGTGACTAACTAAGCTTCACCAGCTTCTGTGTTCTTGTCTGTAAACTGAGAGTGCAGATAATGCCTGGTAAGTGGGGTATGGTGAGGGCTTGCTACAAGAAGTCTGAAGCACTCTGTACACTGTTACTATCTAGCAGTCTTCACTTCCTGTTGCAGGTTTGCAGGTCCCACAATCTCATATTCAGACCCACCTTCACTTCTTGGGTGACATTTAGGTAGCTTCCAGAAACATTTGTTGAAGTCATTCACATATCGGACACTGCCTTATGCATGGTTATAGGAAGCAAGAAACAGACTGCTCTTGCTCTCCAGAAGCTCATAGTCCAGCAGAGGACAAGGACATGCACACAAGCACCGCAGTGCATTGGGCAGCACAATGCAGCAATGTATGTCGGGGAGAGAGACAGATGGAGAACAGATTACCTCAATAACAGTCAAAGAGGCATAAGAATGAATGGCTGAGCAGCTTAGGTCGTCAAAGGTCAGGCAGGGACTTATCAGGTGATTTTGGAGGGAGGAGGTAGAATTTGAGGCTGGGGCATACCTTGAAAGGACTACACATGAAGGGGGGAAGGGTAGGGAAGTCTTGTCTAGTCAATGATCAGTCAAGAGCAGTCAGGCAAGAGAAGTACAGCAAAGAGAGAGGGTTTGGAAATTCCAGGAAATGAGGCAGAAATCACAGGCAGCAACCAGATAAAGAACAAGTCACGTACAGAGTTACTTATGTTTCCTGTGTCGGAAACATAGCTTCTATGCTACACATTCTCCTAGCTTTTCTCCAAGCCTGCAGCTCAAGGTGCCTTTCCATCCACTGTATCATTTTCCAAATTTCTCAGGACTCAGCCTGGAGCCTCTCTTGATTTATTCATTTTTATTTTGTGTGTATGCTTATTTTGTCTGCATTTATACCTGTGTGCCATGTGCATACAGTGCCCACAGAGGCCAGAAGAAGGCATCAGCCTCCAAGAACTGGAGTCACAGATGGTTGTGGGCCACCAAGTGGGTGCTGGGAACCAAGCGGGTTCTCTGCAAGAGCTGTAAGTGCTCGTAACTACTGAGATGTCTCTCAAAATCAGATTGTTATCTGACACAACTGGTTTCAGGAAAAGGAAGTCACCTAGATGGGCCAGATTTGTCAGGTGTGTCCCTCAGTGGGACCTGGCCTTCCTGAAGAAGAGAATCAAAGGCCAAAAAGGATCCCAAGTGACAAGGCTTCTTCCCTCTAGCTCTGGAGATGGACGGGCAGTATGGTCCCATCTAGCAGCTAGTAAGGAAATTGGTGTCTATCTGTAGCCACATGAGCACAACAGAAGACCGTCCATTCCAGATGAGACTCAGCACAGCATCTGGTGTTGTCTCTGTGAGACCTGGGCTGCTCTGGTCAGACTTCTGTCCTACAGCAGTGGGAGCCATAAACACTTCAGAGTTTGAAACTGCTGAATCTGTGGCCATTTGCTGTGTAACAATAGAACAGAATCCAAGAAGTAAGATGGAGGGAAAATCAATTCCAAGCCTGATGAGGATAGACCAGGAAAATGATCGGAAGGGGAGAGCCTGGCTCAGACTGCTCAGTCCTCATTCTAAGCACTTCCTTGTGCCTGACATTCATTCACTTGCATGTGCTTCCTGTAGATCTACCTCGGGGGATGTAGACACAGCTGGAATTCGATACACACTTTGTGCAAACTTGCTCCTGAGCAGTTCACGCCCCCACTTGAGTAGTTCACACCCACACCCACCTGAGCAGTTCATACTCAACCCACCTGAGCAGTTCACACCCACCACCAACCAGTTGCCTACTTATTAAACTTAAGGCCACAATATTTTTTTTTTTTTTTAAAGACAGTGTCTGCTGTATCTCAGACTGGCCTGGAACTCTCTACACAGCTGAGAATAATCATGAACTCCTGATCCTTTGCCTTCCAAATGCTGGGATTATACATGTATTCAAGTACCTAGAAAACTACACATTAACCAGGCATTTAATCATAATTTATTATGTCCCAAAGTCAGTCAGTTTTACTATTCTCTAAAAAACACTTTGTCCACACTTTCTCCCCTCTTCCCAAAATGACTACATCCTTTTCTTTCCCATTATGTGATGAATTTGTAAAATTCTAAGAATCTGACAGAAGCTCCTTCATCTCCTGGCCATGAAATCAGTTGCACCATGATCTGTGAGTCCAGCCTGCTCTCTTGCTGACATAGAGGAAGTTTCTATTCTGTATAGCTCAGCCCCCTTCTCAGCTTTGCCCATTTGCTTGAGCTTTTGGGAATCCATGAATGAGTTAGGATGCTTTGAGCCACAGTTAGGAAAACCCAATTAAAGTTGGGTTAAACAGAAGAATAGCTTGGCTATCTCAAGACCTTAGGCTCTTCTTTGTGTTTGTACCATCAGCTTGCACAGCCCAGCTCTCAACACCTCAACACAGTGCAATACTTTCAAGCATCACATTCAAGATGACAATATACAATAAAAGAACAGAGATCATTCTGCATCAACAAGGAAGCCCTTCCTACGTGGGCTAAAAGTTGGAGGATGAAGCTCCCGCACTGGGCATCAATAGATCAGGTTAAAAAACAAAATGGTTTCTTACCTCACCTCACCTATGGTCTCTGTGTTAGAATATTATGTCACTTCACCAGCACATAGACACTCTAATATTTAAAAAAAAAATCATCTATGTGGCTGGGGTGTACCTGAGTGGTGTGTGCTTGTGTGTTTATCATGAATGAAGCTCTGGACCTGAGCTCCAGCATTGAAAAATAAGGAACAAATAACCCCCTCAAAATCCAGACTTCATCTGTGACTGCACATTGTGATCCCTTAGCAGCTAGAAGTGTATATTAGTGGAAGGCCCTGCAACCATTGTACCTACTATATCCAACTTCCATCTCTTCCACTACCAACACCGAGTGACACCTCATTCCTTTTCAGCTGTTCTTCTATTAATTCCTCCTGTGGTATGTTGTTCTATTTTGTCTCACTGAGTTTGTTCCTCATTTCCCGATCTTTTTTTTTTTTTCCTTGTCAGTCACTGGTTATCAACCTTGTAAGCACATTAGAACCACTTGGTGAGCTTTGTAAAAACTATTTTAAAAAATTTAAAATTATGTGCATGTGTCCCTGTGTGGGTATGTGCATGTGAGTGAGGTGCCTGAAGGGGCCAGAAGAAAGTGTGGATCCCCTTGAGCTAGAGTTACAAGTGGTTGTGAACCTTCTCTGCCCGTTTTAAGTGCTGGGAGCTAAACTCAGGTCCTCTGTAAGAGCTGTGAGAGTTTGTATCTGCTGAACTATCTTCAGTCTCTAACATTTTTAAAACTGGATTTTAATAAATTTTTTTAGTGTGCAAAATAGCAGGCCTTGTTATGACATTTTTCATACATATATATCACTGACTTTGTTCATACTCATCCTTGACACTGCCCTCTCCCTCCCCCTCCCCATCTCTTGTTGGCCCTTCCTCTCCCCGGATAGCCCCTCTTTCAAGTCATATATATTTATACATGTGTGTTTGTACAATTAAATATAGACTCTCTAGATGAGAGGGAATTTTTGATATCTAGTCTTTCTTCCTCCTCCCATTACCTTTTCCAGTCTCCCTCCCTTTAGATCCTTTCCTCCTACCCTACCACCCTGAGGAGCTTCTAAAACTCCTGAAGCTGGACATAGACCCATTAATTCAGAAACCTCTCTGGGAGGGGAATCTCTGACATCAGCAACTTTTAAAGCTTTGCTGGTGATTTTAGAATGTGGCTAAGGGAAACTCCCCAAGATAGGGTTGGGAAAGGCTTTGTTTTTGTCTTTCTAGGAAAATAAAAACAACCATCTTGAGGAATTTAAAAACCTTTGGGTGAATAAGTATCCAAAGAAGAAGGGAAAACTACCCAGAAAAAATTATCAAGAAAAGGAATAATCTGACCTAATTTGACCTCTGACGTCTCCAAAAAGATGATGAGATCCCACAATGACAATTCCCTCTGGACTATGGTAATGCCACTAAGCTGACAAACACCACCTAAAGACCATTAACTTTGGACTACAAACTGCTCAGGACAATCTTGAGATGACTGGCTGAGATGGTCCAGCCTCACAGACTACTAGCCAGGACTTGAGACAAGCCCTGCACTTTCCCATTATGCAGGGACTGGACAACAATTGATACAGCTACCTTGACAATTGATCCACAATTTTCAGGGTCCCCTAAAGATACCATCACCCCCAGACAGCAGGAAGAAAATTTAAGAACATGATGTTCACATTCCCCCACATGTACATTCTCACCCCCTCATGTGATTTTTGGTCTTCCAGTGGGTTATGGATATTTGTCATTTTGGGGGGAGGATTGGTTACAAGTTGTTATTGGTAATGATCAGAAAAAAAGCTGAACAAAGGAGTTTAGACTCAGGGTTCTTGTTTTGAAAAGAAAAAAGGGGGATATAGAAATGATAGGATAAAGGGTACAATATTAAATCTACTCTGTAAAGAAAAAAGAGGGATATTGATATGATAGGATAAAAGGGTAGATTATTGAATCTAATTTTAAAAAGCAACTACTTGTTTTAACTATTTTAAATTGATATGGATCTTTGTATGTTGATACAAAGTCAAGATTATTTTTGTTAAAACATACTGTACATACATTTCTACTCTTGTTCAAAGTATAGTACCCATACAACTCATTTAACAATGTAATGCAAATTTTTAGCCCTTGAAAGTTATTATTACAACTATTTAGGATAATAAAGAAATGCAAATTAGTAGTTAGTAATTACAATTAAACTTGTAGGTTTATGTTTACAAGGTTAAACAGAGATATATTTTAGACAGGTCATCTTCAAACACTTCAGAGATCTGTAGAATATGGCTTTTTAAAAAATGACAATGAGACATGTCTGCTCCTGGCAGTACCAATCTACTTCATTGAAGATGGTGGACATCAAAGAAACTCCATATAGAGTTTACTTTCTTTGTGGCAAAAGTTAGCCACTGGGCAAGAAGTTGCCCTTATTGCAAATGCTGACAGTATGCTGTCCAAATGGGGCAAGTAGGACACAAAAGAAAGTGACTGCTGAACTTTGCCAAGACAAAGTAGGACAGCCCTTCACAATATCCTGCTTCACAGAAAAGTCTGTCAGATATGCTAGGCCTGTAGGCCAAAGACAGATGCTCCAATGTTGCAGAGGAACCTTGGGTGACTATCCAGGCAGCCAGCTGTTTCTGTCATTTCTCACATTTTTTGGAAGTCACTTGCTTGCACTTCCTGCTTACTCAGGTAATATTATTTCCTTCTCTGGTCTCTTGCTTACCACTCTGTCTCTGGGTGCCTGGCACTGGGTGGGTGCTCAATAAATATTTGTTGAGTGGATAAATGGTTCTGGACGATTTCATGTTTCTGGGTTAAAAGTCAGAAGGGTCTGCTGACAGGTGATGAACTAGAAGAAAAGTTCAGGTCTTGGAGATGTTAGCAACTGGGAGTAGAGTGGCTGTATGTGCTTGGATGGACTGGAAGGATGTAGCTCCAGGCAACTAGAACATCAGGCTAGCACCTAGAACATCAGCAGGCTAGCACCCTGCTAAAGACCCACACAGAGAGCCATAAAACACAGTGGGCTGGACATGCAGAGAGAGGGGCTGTGGAGGACAAAGGCATTCCCTCAAGATGCTTGTTCATCTCTGGGGTACTATGCCCTGCACAATGGACTTAAATAAAACATCCAAGATTCCATTTGCCTGTGTATTGTACATGGATTGACACTCACTGGCCAGGGGCTGAGTCCTTCTGGAGGACATGTTACAGTTGGCACCCTGGAGATGGGTAGCAGCTGACAGACCTGCTTACCATGGTTCCTGATTCCTTGAGGGAGACAGAATCCCCAAATCATGACTATGAGTGCATGCCTCCTGAGAACCTATGTTCATTGGTCCATTGTGCCCTCCTCTTTGGCAGATCCACCTCTGCCCTCTTTTCCTTCAGACCTGTGTCCTCTTACTGTAGCTGAAAGTTTTTCTGTGTTCCACCTGGCCTGTGGTCAGGACAAATCTCTCTTATTCACCAGTCCCACAGCTGCTCAGACCCAAATAAACACACAAAAGCTTATATTAATTAAAACTGCAAAAAAGGGGGGGGTGTTGGGGATTTAGCTCAGTGGTAGAGTGCTTGCCTAGCAAGCATAAGGCCCTGGGTTTGGTCCTCAGCTCTGGTTAAAACAAAACAAAACAAAACAAAACTGCTTGGCCATTAGCTCAGGCCTACCACTGACTAGTTCTTACACTTACACTCAGACTGTTTCTGTTCATCTGTATGTCACCACATGTTCCATGGCTTTACCTGTGTCCCATTACATGCTGCTTCATGGATGGCGGGCTGGTGTCTCCTGACTCAGCCTTCCACTTCCCAGAATTCTCTTGTCTGCTTGTCCCTCCTATACTTCCTGCCTGGCTACTGGCCAATCAGTGTTTTATTTATCAACCAATCAGAGCAACACATTCACAGCATACAGAGCATCCCACAGCACTCTTACCTGTGCCCTCCCCTCCTGCAGACCAACCTGTTCCCTCCTCCTCTGTAGCTCCACCTGTGTCCTCCTCTCCTGAAGATCCACATCTTTCCTCACTGTTAAGGGCCTAAATGCTGGTCTTTGGTGATTCAACACCTAGACCCCCATCCTGGCCCTAGAAATACTTCAGTTTTTCATGTCACAGTAGCACCATTCTGAGTGTTGGTCTTCCCTCTTTTGTACTCTAGTGATGTATGTCAGCTAGAGTGAAAAGCTGGTATTTGACTCAGGGTTGCACCAGAACTCCATTGATAAAGGGTCAGCTCATCCAGAACTTTTTCAGATTCCAATTATTTTATAAAATAATTTAAAATTTTTTGAGATTATAGTATAATTAACATCATTTCCACCTTCCCTTTCCTCCCTCCAAACCATCCCATGTACTCACCCCCAGCTCTCTTACATAACCTCTTTTTATTTAATTGTATACACACACACACACACACACACACACACACACACACACATATACATGCAAGTAGGTTGTGCTTATGTATTTAGTAACACACACATATACATACATACATATACATATGTCACTAAATACATAAACACAACCTGCCCAGTTCACATAATATTACCTGCATGCATATTCTCAGGGCTGATTATTTGGAACTGGATAGCCGGTTGGTGCTCTCTTTCCTGGGGAAGACTATTTCTCCTGCTGTCAGCATTCCTTAGTTACCTGTAGTTCTTTGTCTAGGGCTGAGGACTCATGAGTTTTCTTGTGTCCACATTTGTATGTTTTTGGGTGTTACCCTCATTCAGGTCATATTTAGGCAGTCATGTTGGTGAGATTTCCTGGGCTTAGCTTCTGACATTTCTAGGAGATATAATCTTGCAGCAAACTCCCTATTCCTTTGGCACCTACCATCTTTCTGCCCCTTCTGGTCCCTGAGCCTTAGGCTGAATGAAATGTTTTCTTTTTAACAGGAGCAGGTGTAGTATGAATCTTAAAGAGTCTTATTAATAAAACTCAACCCGAGGCCAGTTATTGGGGTGAATGTTGGAAGATCAGAGAAGCAGAACAAGCCACAGCTATCTCACCTTGCTAGTTCCTCAGGTGATCCTTTTTCCTCAGGCTGGAAGCTTCTGAGTCCTCCACATGAATCTCAGCTGAACTGTGCTGCTCCAAAGCCTGAATGCTTAACCAACCAAATGCTTAACTAACTACATGCTTTTTCCTCTTTAGTTCCTGGTCCTCATGCCTTATATACCTTTCTCTTTCTGCCCCCACTCCCTGGGATTAAAGGCATGGGTCACCAAGCTTAGCTGTTTCTAAAGTGGCCTTGAACTCAGAGATCCAGCTAGCTCTGCCTCCCAAGTGCTGGGATTAAAGGTGTGCATCACCACCACCCAACTTCTGTTATGGCTTACTCTTCCCATTTTCTAGCCACCATTTTTGGCTTTGTTCTAGTGGCTGTCTGTTCTCTGACCCCAGATATGTTTATTTCGGGGAACACACAATATTTCAGGGAACACAATACCCACCACAAGCAGGAGTTCTGAGTGGGACATGGTGAGTGTGTAAATTCATGCTGTATATTTCCTTCAAGTAGTATTTTAGTATTTTCACTCTTAAGAATCTGTAGTGATTTTGTTTGTTTGAACACCTGCTAATTGAAACATTAAGTTGGCTCCCTGGGGACACATTGACCTTGAAAGGTGTGCCTTTCACTCTTAAGGCCTACTTACAAAATTTAAAGGTTGAATGATGATAAGTATTTGAATTTGAGATGTTTACAAATGGACTCACAAACAACAGAACTGGCTTCTGACAGAACTGTATAGGAAACTCTGCTGCCAGAGGTGAGAAGAATTGATGGAAAATATCAGAAAAGCCACCACAGATCCAGAAATCAGAGCCTCATCTTGGATTAGAATTTTGTCAAACTCACAGGAGGTAGAGATGGTTGTGTAGGATGAGTCCAGCCTAAATATGGTCGCAGATGGCAGGGTTAGAGGTCTTGTGTGAAGGGCTGTGTGACTTAGGCACAGAAAGGTGACTTTCAGATGGACCCTGTGTAACTGGCTGGGGACTTTGTGGACTTGAACCTGGAGATGATGGAGTATATTCGGGACAAAGTCTGCACCAAATCCAACTCACTAATGGGGTGCTAGCCAAAACCAACAAGATGAGACAGAAGAGGCCAAAGTCTGTGCTTGCGCATGCATATGTGCTCACAGGTTTTAAGAACAGTGCACGTTCAAGATGGTGCAACCTGCCTTGATGGCATCTGACTTGAAACAGACAGAGCTGTTAGTATGCCTGTAAGTACACCACTGGTGCTGTGACTCCAGTGGGAAAAACCTCTTGCAGCTGGCTGCAACATGGAGGTGGTCTCCAGCACAAAGCTGGGTCAGTACACTCTCTTAGGCCGCCAATCCACATGAGGACTGCTCCACTCAGCAAGCCACCCTTCACCCAGGAGCCTGAGCCCCTCCTGTGGGGGAGCTTTATTCCATGGGCTATTTGTGGACTGTTTCTTTTCTTTTTCCTTCCTTCCTTCCTTCCTTCCTTCCTTCCTTCCTTCCTTCCTTCCTTCCTTCCTTTCTTTTCTGGATATGGTCTTATTCTGTAACTCACCAACCTCAAATCGCTCTGTAGCCCAGGGTGGTCTCAAAGTCATGGCAACTGTCCCCTGCCCCTTCCTGCTCAGCCTTCTAAATGCTGGAGTGCCATGAGCCGCTGCTGTACCCTGCTTCCCATGGACAGTTTCCATCTAGGTGATTATTGGACTCAAGCTCAGTCTCCTCCTATGGTCAGTGCATATCTTCATGGAGAGTTTACTGAACAAACCATCTGAAGTGAAATTTCAGCCATCTGAGGAGAAATTTTTGATGTATAATGGAGTCACCAGCTTCTCCCAAATTGAGGGGCTTTCTGGGCTATGGAACATTCAGAGTGTCACTCACACCAGGAACAGCAGAATCCTGAAAATTCTCCCTCTTTATCCTTGGAGAAGTCTCATAGGTGATTCCCTATGACTGTGGTTTGCTGGGGTCTTGTTGTCTATGTTGCTTGGGTTTCCTGGTGGGCCAATGTGATAGGTCCAGCAAATTGAGCCCACTCCCTACAGCCATTTCTCTGAGATATTACCATCTACACATTATCCTTTGTGAAATTTTCTCTCAGGTGGTACCATCCCTGAGCATGTGGTCCTGGGTTGTATGAGAAGGCCAGTTAAGCAAGCCATGAAGAGCAAGCCGGTCAGCCGCACTCCTCCTCCTCCTCCTCGGCCTCCGCTTCAGTTCCTGCCTCCAGGTTCCTCCCTTAAGTTCCTGTCCTGAATTTCCTCCAAAGATAGACTGTGCTCTGAAAGTGTGAGATGAAATAAGTCCTTTCCTCCTCCTGGTGTTTTTGGTCATGGAGCAAAGGTCCCTCCCCCATTACCATCTTGCCTGCTACTTTGTGTAAACTGAAAATAAACATTTGTCAGGTTAAGATGCTGAGACCCTGTGGGTAACTCACTGCCTTAGCATGTTATGGTCTAGCTCCTCAACTTTGGGCAAGCTGGAGGAGGGTGACAGTGCCTCCCTCAGGATCCAGCCTAGAGGGATGCAGCAATGACCACATGAGGCACTGGGTCTATAACAGCCTCATACACAGCTTGGTCCCAGGACCTTCTTTACCACGGAGTCACACCCTCAGCCGTGTTCTCTTCCGATACTCCGGGAAGATGTTAGTTGTTTCTTCTTGAAGTCCTTAATTGAAGGAATAGATAGAATTTATAATGCTAGGAAGCATACTGTACACTCCAGAGGCTGGCGGGATGGGCTTCTCCCTATTTCTGGTTCAGCTCTTGGTCTTGCACCTGGTGTGGCTCATGATAGAAGGGTCCAGTTCAAAGGATGCCACCATGATGTCGAGGCACTTGGGCTCTCTGGCATGTTTAAGCATCCTACTTTGGCAGATGGGACACATTCCACAAGTTGGTGACCAGGTCAGGAATGGCCTGGAAATTGGAGCTGGGTGAAGAGCCTCACTACACGTAAGATTGCTGGGTTCTGCAAATAAAAAGTCAGGAAGCTCAGAATTTCAGAGAAGCAGTGAACACTGTAGTATAAATATGTCACATATGGTGTTTGGAGCTTACTTGTCATGGCCAACACATTCTTTATTTAGCTGAGATCCAGGCGTCTGAGTTTCCCATGTTTGTTGGCAGTGTGAGCTACAGAGGACCTGTGGTCTCTCACTGGAGATGTCACCCACACAAAAGACAAATGTGACACCATGGCCATGAACATAAATCCACACAGACAACTGAACACCACCAGCTGATGGGGGCACGGTTTTCTGAGCAAATGACAGGAATCAGGTGGAAGAATTGCAGGCGAGAGGCAGCTCTGAGTGAAGGCAGTGATTTTACTTCCCCGAGTTTCTTTCTTTCCCCAAATCTAGAAGCAGGGCTGGCTCCCATTGCAGGTCCTAAGAGTCCTGCTTCTAGTGCTCTCCCTGCTTGTTTCTTTAGGGATCACTCTTATTGGTTCCTCTGTTTATTCAGGAAGTGTGTCAAGGGCTCCGCTGATGTAATGAGTCTGTCTCAGCCCGGAAACAAAACTCAAGGTGGAAGCCCAGATCTTACAAAATCCACAGCAGTCTGGAAAACCCACAGCACAAACTGTGAGCCTGGGGCTCAGTGGACGAGCGCCACATAAAGCAGCACGTGGGGAGCGGGAGGGGTGCAACAAGGGGACTTGTGACTCTGAACACAAGTCACTTTCCTTCCCCAGATCTGTTTTCTCCATGGTGGATTATGACACTGAAATGTGAGAACACAGAGAAACAGAGATGGAACTCTTCACGCTGATTTCTCCATTTTCTCTCTGAGTACTTCTTTTGCTTGAGTTGAATTGATCTTGTGTACATTGTCCCTGCCCCAGAAGTTGATAGACCTTCACAAGCAGTCCCTAAAATTGTTAAAACAAACAAATAAACAAACCTAGAAAATAAAACCAGGCAGAGCCTCAGCAGCCCTGGGAATATGGAGGCCCCAGAAAAAGAGAGGTCTCTTCTGCTGCTCCAGACATACTGGCGGGAGGGAGTTCAGCCTCAGACCTTAATACACCAGCTTCAATTCAGTTGTTGTCTTTTGATTTCATCTGTATGACCCCTTGAAAACCTTAAAACCAAACATCTGTCATGTTCACACTTGTTCCTCTGCTACCTTGTTTGTAAATATTCCCTGGCTCTACCCTTTGCCTAGTCTTGCCCTGGAAAGCCAGAAGCTAAGGCCCTCCCCTCAACCCTATTCCCATGATGCCCTTTGTGCTGGCCTCTCTGCCCTCTGGTTCAGTCCAGTCTGGAAGGAATCTTGGACTGTGTAAAGTAGTTCTGGGGTGAGGGAGAGCATCCCACGCCCGTCTCTGTTGGCAGGTGGCTCAGGTGGAGGTCAGATTGCAGTCAGAGCACGGCCTCTAAAGGACATGGACCTAGCCTGCTTCATTTCATAGGGTCTGTGGGGTGGACTCCTCACAGTACCCATTACAGAAGAGGGCTTCTGGGTGAATACCACAGGACCTGATATCACCCAGCTAGTGAACGGCCACCCTGGTGGGACATGAATTCTACTTTCTTTTATCATCCTCTCTCCTCTAGCCTATCTCTCTATCCTGAGGTTTTAAGCTAGAGTCCTAAACCACCAGTTCTGAGAGAAGAGCTTCCTAGAGTTGAGGGGGCTTTGGTGTTCTCCACCTTTAGCTATAACTCACAGTTCTCTAGAGAGCTGTTAAAACTTTGACAGTTCCAGCGACTAGAAGAATGGTTCACTGCTCTTGCAGAGGATTCAGTTTCATTCCCAGTACCCATGTTGAGCAGCTCATAACTGCCTGTAACTCCAGCTCCAGGAGATCTGACACCCTCTTCTAGACCCCTCAGAGACCTGCACTAATACACACACACATACCCTCACATACATACACATAAATGAAAGTAAAAATAAATAAATTAAAAAAAAACAACCATTGCTCATCTTCAAACTATTTAATCTTGGAGTGAAGCCTACGTTAGCCTATGTGTGATAATTTCAGTTCTTTAAGTAACTCTAAGCAGGCAGCTTCAATGAGAACCAGTGGAAATCCAACCCCTTTAGTCATGTGATTAAACTAGTCAGTAGAGGGCCTTGGCCAAGGCCTCTCTCTGGGCTGGTGACTGAACCAGTGTCCTTGTGCATGCTAAGCACATGCTCTACCACTGCCCTGTTGTGGGCTCTGTGTGAAGATGTATTATTGATTGGTGTAATAAAAGCTGAATGGCCAATAGCTATTGGAGAGATAGGCAGTACTTCCGGTCAGAGAGATATCTCAGGAAGAAAAAGGGGAGGGTTGCCAACTAAATGCAGAGGAAGCAAGGTGGGCAATACAGAGTAAAAAGTAACTGAGCCACATAAAAGAATGTAGACTAAAAGATATGAGTTATTTTAAATTATAAGATAGTTAGGAACAAGCCTAAACTAAGGCAGAGCTTTCATAATTAATAATGTTTCTGCTCATTATTTGTGGGCTAATAGCCCAAAGAAAAACCCATCTACATATGGCTGGTGCCCAACATGGGGCTTGAATATCTAAATCTAGGGCTTAAGAAAGCTAAAAAAAAAAAAAAAAAAAGTTTTGGACAAGGAGCCTTATGAGGTTTCCTAGTACTGTAGTCTCTCAGGAGGGCCCATGCTTGGAGTACAGTGGAGCCAGCCACCAGCACCATTCGCTAAAGCTGAGCCATGTGGTGGCTGATATGGCAGGTTAAATTTTGTCTCATGTGGTCAGAGAATGCTAAAGCAGGTATAGACATAGAAAACCTCTAAGCAGGTACAGTATGTTTAAAAATGTGCTTAGATGCTAAAGACAAAAAAGAAAATGAGCATAGACAATCATACAAAAAGTAATTTAAAAACAATAAAGTAAAGCTTTTAAAGAAAGAATAAAGTAATGTAAAAAAAAATAAGCCATGTAAAGATGGGAAATACACAGGGCATCTGGATCCTGTATGGTGCTTTGTTGACATTGAACTTTTTAAATGACAATGTACAAAAAACAATAGCTGGTGAGGAATATTGGATTATGGAAACTGCTAAATTAAGCCAACCTATATGTTTTAAGAATGTTTTAACTTCAAAATGGAAGTCAGAAAATATGTTATGTTGGGGAGAAGTCATGCCTTTGTTTCCATGGGAAACAGAAAGTTATAGTTCTCTTTATTGAAGATCAAATTTGACCCTGGAGACCTCCTGAGGATCTTGGCTGCAGACATGAGGAAAAAAGGCAAGAAAGACCACAGGACAGGTAACATATATGCTGATCCCTCTACATGGGAACAGCTCTGAGACTGGATGAGACATGATATATCTTCTTGCTACACAGTAAAGTGTGGTGATATTTTAATTGTGCTGAAATGTGATTTTATTTGTATGTTAATAAGTAAAGTTTGGCTAGAGATCAGAGGTCATAGCAAGCCAGGGACAGCAGTCAGGCAGTGGTAGCCCACACCCTTAATCCAATCACATGACAGGCAGAGTCTCTGTGGTCAAGGATACAGCCAAGCATGGTGACATGAACCTTTAATCCTAGTACCAACCATAGAGACAAGGAGGTCTGTATAGACAGGCAGTGACAAGGAAGTCATGTGGCTAGGCTTAGAGCCAATGAGAAAGCAGAACAGGAAAGCAATAAAAACACAAGTCAGACATTAGAAGCTCTCTCTCAGGGAAGCTACTGCGGGTGGTAAGCTAAAGCTAGGTGGCTCTTGCTCTGATCTCTTTGGCTTTAACTGTGTATTTGACTCTGTGTTTCTTATTTAATAAGACTGTTTAGAAATTCATCTACACTAAGCTAAGGCCGAACTTTCATAATAAGTTTCTGTCATTATTTGTGAGCTGGAGGCCCAAAGAAAAATCCATCTTTCCCATGTTTAAGTAGCAGGGCAGGAACTAGGTCAACTTTATATACAGGCTTGTGTGCAGCACAGGCTGCAGGAGGTGCTGATTAAGTGCTGCCCAGGCAGGCCAGGCATACCTTCCTCCCCAGACACAGGGTGACTCCTTCTCCATACTCAGTCCTCACTGCTAGATTGAACATTTGGAGCATATGCTTGCCTCTAGTAGTCTTTTGCAGATCATGTATAGACTTAAAGTCCTGTGAGTAGTCTCTATAGCATGGGGAGCATCTCTTTATATGCCTATGCCCTATCTTATGCTGTCCCTTCCATAGCTACACCAAATGGCTGCCCTTTCAGAAAGGTATCCAGTTCTCCATTGGTGGGGCTGGGCCAAGTCCAGACACAGTCTAGTTCCTCTGGAATCCAGCTAGGGGCCAGCATGTGTCACCTCACTTCCTTCTAACTTTCACCCAGGCTTCAGGTTGCCTTGGACTGAACCTATCACGGTAGTGAGCTATTTGGCAAATACTTTAATACACACACACACACACACACACACACACACACACACACAGACAGAGAGAGAGAGAGAGAGAGAGAGAGAGAGAGAGAGAGAGAGAGAGAGAGAGAGAGTCAAGACCTAGACAAGGCACAGAGAGTGGCACAGAGAGCGGCCCAGGAACCTGATGTCAAGGCAGCCATCCTCTACCTCTTCTGTTCTTTGGGGTGGGAGTGGATTTCCTCTCCTCATATCCAGGTGGGTCTTGTCAGTGTGATGCCTGCCTAGTCACCTGCTTTGTCTTTATTTCCTCCCTCACATACTCCTGACCTCATGAGCTCCCAGCTGGTGCAGGGACCACAAGGCAGGTATGTGCTGGTCCTCTGGGAAGACCTTCTGGTGCAGCACCTTGGCACTCATGTGAGGAGCTATCAGTCAGGAAACCCGATGGCATCTTTTTTTTCAATGTGTCCACAGCAGTGTCACCCAGGGGCCACAACCAACATGAGCGCTCCAAGGCACAGGAGGAGGTGTGTGTGTATGTGTGTGTGTGTGTGTGTGTGTGTGTGTGTGTGTGTTTCTGTGTGTCTCTGTGTCTCTGTGTGTCTGTGTCTCTGTGTGTGTATTTCTGTGTATGTCTATGTGTGTGTGTATTTCTGTGTGTGTGTTTTACAGATGACAATCTTGCTTTGTTGTTGTTGTTGTCTGAAACAGGGTATCTCTGTGTAGCCCTTGCTTTGTAGACTAGTCTGGCCTCAAACTCACAGAGATCCTCCTGCCTCTGCCTCACCAGTGCTGGGATTAAAGGTGTGTGCCACCATTCACCTTGGTTTTTGAGATAGGGTCTTTCACTGAACCTGGCACTCTGATTCAGCCGGCTTGGCCAGCACGTCCCAAGGTTTCACCTCTTCCCATCTTTTCAGAAATGGGATTACCAGCGTGTGCTGCCGTGCCTGCCTCTTTCCATGTTTTCAGAAATGGGATTACCAGTGTGTGCTGCCGTGCCTGCCTTTTTTATGTTTTTTATTTATTTAGGTTTTTTTTTTTTTTTAATTCGAGCTTGGGTTCTTGGGGTCCAGCACAGGCTTCCATCCTTGTACAGCAAGCACTTTCTGACCAAGCCATCTCCCCAGCTCCTAAAGATAACTTTTGAGCTACTGGATCTTGGCTAGGAAACCTGAAGACCAGAGAATCAGCAAGAATAGAGGGAGGATTTTCAGACCACATGGCAATGTCTGTGACCCTTGGTAATGGTTAAGAATGTGGGAACCTAAGCAAACAATAAAGGCTCCAGTCACTGCCCACCAGCTGGGACTCAGTTGCTGAAAATGGGCCTCATTTTCTTTATTTTGGAAGTAAGGCCAGCCAAGTACCCCCCACAGTGCTGTGGTAGGTGTTGAATGGGTTACTGCATGGAAAGGGTTTACAGAGCTGCAGACCCTCTGGAGGCATGCAGGAAGTGCTAACTATGGTTATTTTAGACTAACACCCTGATTTCTCCAACACCTGAGGACCTAGCTAGTAGTATGCATGGCTGTCCTCCAGGCAGACAGTCAGTGTAGGTAGATAAGGGTGCAGGAGAAGGGAGGCTGTGGAGCAGTCAGTTAGTGACAGGCAGCCTCAGAGTCCTGTCCTGTTACTGTCAGCCCTACCAGAGACTGTTTCTCACCTGTGCTTCAGCAGCCTACCAAGACTCCCCCCTCCCCTCTGGATAACTGGTATGCAGGGCCACACTATGTTTAGTCACATTGTAAATTCTCAGAGCCTTTGCTGGAGCCCATCCTGCCTCACAGACAAGGACTCAGACTCAGCCATTACTCATTATACTCCGGTGGTGCCCAGACTTAGTCACCAGGTGCCCTGTGCTCTGACACCCAAGTGTCAGATCCGGAATCATACTATTTAGTCTTCTTCTAATCTTTCCCTCCCGTTTTTCCTTCTCTTGTGATTGCTCATGGAGTAGGTCCTTCCTTGATACCTTCGTGGTTTGAGCCCAACAGATGGATAACGGGGACATTGACTTCCAGTGTTACTGCTCTACTCATCAGAATCATTGCCAAGGGTGCCTGATAAGCAGGCAAATGTAATGACACCATTATCAGTATAGTGTCATTTTGTCAGTCTGGAGTAGGTGTTCCAAAAGAGAGCCCCCACTGCTGCCTGCAATGCAGAACACTCATGGTGAGTGACCCATTCTGGTGACCACAAGCCTGGCACCATGGCCTCTGAGGATGCGGTGATGAAAAACAGACCCGGGAGACTCAGGAACCTGAATGAATTATTTTCATGTCAACAGGAATTGGTTCTACCAATCAAGTGCCTTCCTACAAGGTTCCAGGCGCTTGGGAAAAAATAATGAACAAAGTAGACAGGGATCTGTGTACCCTCAAACACAGTGCCCTAGTGGTGGACACAAAACAAATATGACCAATGAGGAAATCTGGGGGGTGAGGCTGTAGCTCAGTTGGCAGAATGCTTGCCTAGTATGTGTGAAACTCTGGACTTGATCCCAGCACCATATAAACCAGGAATGTTCCACATGTCTGAAATCCCAACACATGGAAGGTGGAGCAGGAAGACCAGAAGTTAAAGGTCATTCTCAGCTACAAATCAAGTTCAAGGCCAGCTGAGGCTACACGAGGTCTCAAGTAAAGTAGGTAGTTGGTCAGAAGGTGGTGTTGATAAAAAAAAGTTTTAAAAAAGAAAAGTTAAACCCTGCCAACAGCAGAGGGCAGGTGAAGTTGGGAGCAGACACAGGATAGGGAAGATGGTTTTAACTTTAAATATGGTGGTCAGAGTAAACCTTGTTCAGGAGTCGGGATGGAAGAAAGGCTTGAAAACAATGAGAGGCAGATGTCCAAGGCACAACTCTCCCAAGTGCTGGAGCAGCTGGGGAAAAGGTTACAGGTCAGAAGCAGACCTGGCAGCTTGGAGGCCTAGCCAGGAGGTGTACTACTGATGTGAGGGCAGGAAGGGAGGGAGTAGAAAAGGAGAGTCAATTTCGGATAGTTCTGATCACAGAGGGCTTCACGGACTGCCTGAGCTTTGGCTTTGGCCCTGAGAGGTAGGGAGCCAGGCAGGACTCAGCTCAGATCCCAGACCTCCTGTGCTTGACTGTGGATCAGGCTGGAGACTGGTGCAGTGTGGGACAGAGTGGCTCAGCCAGGAGGGCAGTGGGAGCCGGGGGGTTTTGGTTACTTTGGACACTGAACCAGCAGAATTTGTGATTGGCAGTTGATGATATGGATACAAAAATAAGTAAAGAAATAAAAACCCAACCCAGATAACTTCACTAGCTTGAGCAAAAGTTCTAATAGCTCAGGCTCTAGGGCAGACAATTGCTCTGAAGCTGGGGCTGACAGGCAGAGTCAGAGCAAAGCAGGTACAGAGGGGAGCTGAGGTGTTTAGGCCACACCCTGGCTGTCCTGTAGCTCCAGCCAGACCCTCATGGAGCTGTGGGCTCTGTTTTACACTATTAATTAATCTTTGGATACATTGGGCTCTGATGTCCTAAAGCCTGTGACAGGTGACCTGGACTTCTGGGGGCATTTTGGAATGATTAGTGTCCTTGAAGACTTGGGCTACTTTTAGGGGGCTGCATAAATGTCTTCTAGAACATTCCTGCGTGGGAGGCCTCTGCAGAGCAGCTGATGTTTGCCTCCTGTGAAGCCAAACCTAGGACCTGCCCCAGCTTGCAAAGGCTGAGACACCAAATGCTTATTTACCTGGGCTTCTAGGCTCAGAAGTGGGGCGGGAAGCAATTTAAAGGGCCCACTCACAGTGAGGCCCATCCCACTTCCCTTCCTCTGGGATTGGGGCTTCCACACCTAAGCTTTTCAGCAGGCTGAGCTAATTATTATTGAACTCTTTGTCACATCCTCTGGTGAAGGGGGAATTTCCGGAAGTCGGGATTGGGGTGTGGAAACAGACCAAATAGTAGAAGTGAGTTCTCAAACCTCAAGCTATCAGATGTGATCCTACTCTGTCAGAACTGATAAGGGCTCTGTGCCCCACAAAGACTGATGAAGGGGAGCTGTGGGCACTCACCCACTCTTAGAGTTACCCCAGACTCCATCAGCATGCCACTTGTCCATTTGCTAGCTGCAGGATCCCTCTGTTTGAGCTTGAGCTAAATTTGAAGCTTGGGGTGAGACATGTCCAGTTCACTACACAGAACAGTCTGCCTGTCCCTTAAGGATCTTGGGGACATCCCTCTAGTGTAGAGGAAGTCTTGGCACACTGGAATAGGGAGTCACAGAGTCCTGCTAGGGCTGGAAACATAGCTCAGTCAGTGGTAGAGTGCTGGCTCAGCACGCATGAAGCCCTGAGTTCCATGGTGTACACTGGGCTTGGTGGTACACACCTGTAATCCCTGGAGGCAGGAAGATCCGAAGGCCAGCCTAGGGTATATGAAACACTGTTTTAAAACAAAAAAAGTCTCCTTCAAATTGTGATTTTGAGGCTAGTGTTCCAAAATAATGTCAATGTCTTTCTGGCCAGGACAGGGACTGTGAGTTTCCAGGTCTGCTGAGACACCCTCTGACCCAGTCTAGAAGGGGAAGTGTCCTTGACCAGCCTTTCCTCCTGGTCCTGTTTCTTCACTTACAGCGGCTGGAGCCCATGAGACCCCACAAAAGGACTGTGTTCCCAGACCTGGTGGGTGCCATGAGAAGTCCGTGTTGGCTTTACCAGCCCAGCTATGCCTTAGCTTTCTCCTATCTGTGGTTAGGTCTGTAGGTCTGTTTTCTGGCCCTGCAGGCTGGCATTCCTGCCCAGGAGGGTGGGGCTCAGGAGCAGCTGGGACAGTGACTCACAGGCAGTTACCTGTCCCAGGGCTCTTTGCCAGCCCTGCCAAGGGAGCTTGAGGCTCTGGGTGCAGGGTCCTCTGTTCGACTTCTGTGGGAGAACTGAGCTTTGACCACTTCCGGAGCCTTTTAAAGACCCCCCACCCCCAAATTCCCCAGTAGGGATTTTCCACATTTTTCCCTCAGGATGAGCCTGGTGCTTTCCAGGGTTCTGAATATTTGGGTCTTACACTGTCCAACCCAATGACATGCCCCAAACCCTAACACAGTCCTCACAATCTGATGTGTGTCCCCAGCTTAGTTGGTCTTCCATGGTGACTGGGACTTAAGAGGAAGCTGATACCTACTAGACTTGGTAAGGTGCCAGATCTAGTACCTGGGCTCTTCCCTGCCCCAGAAACAACCCCCCCCCCCACCTTTAAAGACCTTGCTGCTACCTATTTCCAGGACATTCCAGCCCTCCAGACACCCAAGAGCAGACAGCCTCCAAGACCAACCCACTTGCCTAGTCCTGTCCTGAGGGTGGGGGAGCAGTGACGTCAGATGGGCGTGACGACTGCCAGATTCCTGAGGCCGCCCTGGACTGGGGCTACACCCAGCCAGGGAGTCTTCAGAGGTGAGGCTGCTGTTTAAAACCTTGGAGCCAAGAGAGGGGACCCCCACATTCCCAGGGAGCTCTCCGAGAGGGATCTGGAGAAAGGCAGGGAGCATAGGAGCTCAGGGTGAGGTAGGTTATCTGCCTTACCTGTCCTGCGGAGGAGGATGGAGAAGGGCTGTGTCTCCAGGGTCTGAGGCCTGGGTGCAGGGCCCATGGGGCACTCTTCTTGGGAGCACACCTGAATGCACTTTGGTAAATGTCTGTGGCTGTTTGAATTGCTTTTTACTTTGGAAAAGCACCTGGTGACTTAGAAGGAAGCAGCTAAAACCCGGCTTAGCACAAAGGCAAGGTAGGAGGAATGGTCAGGCTCAACTCAGCCTCATTCTTGGCGGGTTATCAGGAGTGCAGAGATGCTTTCTGGCCTTGAGACATGAGGCCACATACTTCAGCTTGGGCTCCTGACTGCCCTGGAGGAGGTAAAGGAAGGATCAGGCAGTACTGGGATGGAAAGATGGCAGAAAGGCCGCCTGGCTTCCTTCTGCCTGCCCACAACCCACTGTTTCCTCTCAGCTGCTTTGGGCAGACCTTGTGTGCTATCTCAGGTGGAGGAGAGCTGGGCACGCTGTGAGGCGAGCCTGCCTCCCTCGCTGTTTCCAGCTGCCTCCAGCATCCCTGCCCACAACTGGAGACATTTTGAGCCGCTTTTGGTGAAGATAAAGCCTTCTTTCACTTTTTCTTAAAACTATCAGGCCTGCCTCTCCCCACAGCACCCCACCTGTCTTCTTAAGATCCCACCTCTTTTTTTTTTTTTTTTTTGAGACAGGGTTTCTCTGTATAGCTTTGTGCCTTTACTGGATCTCTCTTTGTAGACCAGGCTGGCCTGGAACTCACAGAGATCCGCCTGGCTCTGCCTCCCGAGCCACCACCACCCGGCTAAGATCCCGCCTCTTTATAGCGTTCCTGCAACCTGGTTAGCCCAGAACTGTGCTTACCATAGCTTCAGCCTCGCTGTGGCCCTGTAATACTGGAGACCCAGTCAGTTCAGGAAAGGACCTGCCCCATGGCCCTCAGCACCTTTGGCCTATGGGCCTTTGGCTTATAGGTTGGCTTGGGTAGCAGCCCTGAGAAAGCCCAAGTCCTCTCCCTTGAGGCAAAAACAAAGCCTTGGGCCTCCCTTTAGCTATCAGCAGCAATGGGCCCTGCACTCCCTCCTCCTGCACAGTCCCCATGTTCCCACCCATTTCAGAGGAGGAAGCTGTATGTCCGAGGTCCTAGGTTCCTGCCATTGGCTATAAGTGTGCCCACTGCTCAGAAGTGTCTTTGTGAAGATATGAGATGAGGACTTGGTGAGGACAGTAGTCTAGCACAAAGCAGGGAATGGGTGGGTGGGGAGTTGACTATCCAGGATGTTTTGTTTTGTTCTAGGTGACTTCTCTGGGGACCTGTGCTGGCCCATGATGATAGCACTTTTACTCCTGTGCTTTGGTAAGTATCCCTCCCCCTCTTCCAGGCCACCAACAGAAGAGAGCTGGCCAAAGGCATGAGTACTGCCTGCTACCTGTGGGCTCTTGGGTTTGGAACCCTTGTCTAATGGGACAACTGTGGGTGCCCCCACTTCTCTGTGCTTCAGGGAGAAGAGGCTTCTCTGCCCCTCTCAGAAGGTTCCCCGTGTCTTCTTGTCTTCACCCAAGGGTGACGTGTGGCCTCCTGAGTGCTTTCCACTGCTATTCCCATCCTCTCCACTCTCAAGCTGGCCCCAGAGCCACTATGGCTTGAGTTCTCTGTTTTCTGGGGAGTCATGGCTTCTTGCTTTCAGGTAACAGCTAGGTTGGTTACCTGTGCAGATAGAATAGAAATAACAAGTACTTTCTCAGCGTTCCACCAATGGTTCAGCCAACAGCTGCCTCTGGGCTGTGAACTAAGGACACTAGACAGGCACAAACATTGGTCACAGTGTCTGCATGACCCAGTGTATGTCTCCAGATTGACTCTAAAGCCACATGTAGATGGTCATGTGTTAGGATCACTGTTGGTTACCAGTTGCTGAAATTTCTCTCTCTCTTTTCTTCTCTTTAACTAAAAATGTAGTTTGACAGTTTCATACATGTATATGGTCTCATGTAACCCAGTCTGGGCTTGAATTCCTTATGTAGCAAGAATAACTTTGAACTCTTGATCTTGCTGGCTCCTGAATTCTGGGATTATAGGTATGTACCACCATGCCTGTTTATGCAGTACTGAGGACTGAACCCAGGACTTCATACATGCTAGGCAAACACTCTATTAACTGTATTACAACCTCCTCGTCTTTCCAAGTTTGGGTTATAAGATATGAAATCAGCCCCTTCCACTCCCTGAGTCAGGACTGTAGTCACCACACTGGCACCAGCGATGAGTGGGCCCAGTTTGGCTGATGTCAGCTCCACAGAGGGAATACTGGGGTATTTCCAGCTGGGATCTCATGTTTTGGGCTCACTCCAACATTACCCTGTGATTTCAGCCTTGCCTGACCTCCTATGTGCCCAACAAGCCTGCTCCCGAGGGGCATGTTATCCACCTGTTGGAGACTTGCTCATTGGAAGGACTCAGCTTCTTCAAGCCTCATCTACCTGTGGACTGACCAAGCCAGAGATCTACTGCACCCAATATGGAGAGGTAGGTCCTCCTTCCTAAGCCTCCAGGACAGGAGGGGGATGGGACAGAATGGGGTCACTGGGTAAAGTGTAGGAGGCACAGGCCAAAGGCCATGCTCTGGGAGAGGGCAGAAGGGTGTAAGTCCAGATCCCTGCTTCCAAGGAGTTTGAAGTAGGAAGAATTAACAGGACTTCTCTTAACACACTATGAGTTGTATTAGAGGGTGGCAGCATAAGTAAGGTTGAGAACCAATGATATAAGAGCAGTAGTAGCTAGCTGAGTGCTAAGCAAACCAGCAGGCAGCATAGGTGCCTTCATTCCTCTCTGCTCT
This sequence comes from Onychomys torridus, assembly GCF_903995425.1. Classification (NCBI taxonomy): domain Eukaryota; kingdom Metazoa; phylum Chordata; class Mammalia; order Rodentia; family Cricetidae; genus Onychomys; species Onychomys torridus. The sequence continues at coordinate 2,253,333 of NC_050453.1, read as the reverse complement.
AGACTATGGGTGTCATGTGATTAGTTGCATGAGTTTCTGCCTTGACTTGCCTGAAATGATGGATGGTAATCTGCTTGAAAGCTAAAGAAACCCTTTCCTCTCCTACAATACTGTTTGCTAGGTATTTTTTTTTTTAAACACAGCAACACAAATGAATGCAGGACATAGAAATGCATAACATACTTTGATCTCATTCACTCTCTCTAGCAATCTTTCTTTTATATTTTTATTTTTATAACATTTCATACAGGTATATACTGCATCTTGAGTGTATTCCCTGCTGCCTCTTCCTGCCACACTCTCCTTTTCTTGGCCCTTCTCCCTCACGTTTTCCCCTGTTCTTCCCTTAGACAATCTTACTCTTACCATCATTTAATATAGACACACGTGGTTGTACATAAAAACTAGGAACCAAAAATGAGAGAAAACATCTGATATTGTTCCTTCCAAGACTGGCTTAATTCACTTAATATATTAACTCCAATTGCATTTATTTCTCTCACATGATATGATTTTATTCTTTTTATGGCTAAAAAATGGCACATTTTCCTATGCATCTTCCTGTTGCTGGACACCAGATTGGATCCACAATTTAGCTATTGTGAATTGTAAACTCTGATTGGAAGGTGTCTCTGTGATGGGTTGATTTAGTGTCCTTTGGACAAATACCCAGGAATAGTGTGGCTGAGTCACATGGAAAGTATACTGTTAGGTTTTTGAGCACCTCCATACTGACTTGCATAGTGCTGGAGACTAGTTTTCATTCCTACCGGCAGTTTGCTAAGGGTTCTGCTTTGTTCATATCCTCCCAGCATTGTTGTTGGAATTCATTTCTTTGAGAATTTCATACAATATATTTTGATCATATTCTTTAACCTCAAGATCAAAACTCTTTTCCTACCTACCCAACTTGACATTCTTTATCTCCTTAGACAAACTAAAACCTAAAAAAAACAGAATGAAAAGCACACAAAACCATAGAGTTAGATTTGGGTTGGCTAATTACTCCCAAGTGTGAGGTCTACCCTGCAGTTTGGTTGATATACCCAGTGTCATGCTGTTGAAGAAAATGGATTTTTCCACTTCCAGCAGCTATCAATTGCAAATAGCTTCTTGGTTAGGGTGAGACTTTGTGTGCATTTTCTTTTCTCCACACTGGAATTTTCTCTATCTTGAACTTGTGCAAGTTGTTTGTATGTTCTCATAGTCTCTGAGTTCATGTATGCCTGCTGTATCTAGAAAATGCCATTTCCTTGAAGCTCTTCACCACCTCTGGCTCTTACAATCCTTCTGTCTCCTCTTCTGCATAGACTTCTGAGCCTTGAGGGTGTGATAGAAGCATCTCATTCAAGGCTTAGCACTCCAAAGTCCCTTATTCTCAGCATATTGTCCAATTGTGGGTCTCTATGTTAATTATCATCAACTGCAGGAGGAAGCTCCTCTGGTAAGAGTGGACCTATGCACTGATCTGTATGTCATTTTACTGCTATTTCCTTTAGAGAATAACAGTTTTCCTTTAAGGTCCATGACCTATCTAGTCTTAGGTTCTTGGCCACATTAGTAGTGTCCTGTATGGGCTCTATCTCATGGAGTGGGCCTTAAATCAAATAAAAAAGTGGTTGGTTACTCTCATAATAATATACCCCTATTGTATTGATGAGCATATATTGCAATCAGGTCACTCTTATAGCTTGCAAGGGTTATAGTTTGGTGAGATTGTTATTTTTCTCCTCTGGTAATATGTATAGTACATCCAGAACTATCCACATCAGTAGGGATGAAGCATTCAGTTGAGGACTGGCTCAATTCCTCCAGGTTTGATGACATAAATATGTGTATCTTCAGCAGTAGGGCCTTACTGTCAGGTTGTGAGGGGTAGCCAAGAGCATTATCAGTAGACTATAACATTTGAGGGACATTCCATAGGACCCCTTGGGCCAACAACTCAAAAAGATGTAACCCATTCCTGTGCTGAGTGTTCTATTTGGTAGCATATGATGTATAGAAAGGACACTACATCCTACTACAGAGATACTTACTCATCCATGTTCATTGCTGCTCTATTCATAAGAGCCAGAATTGGAAGCAACCTAGTTTCCATGAAATAATGAATGGATAGTGGAAATGTACATTTACACAATGAAATATTATTCACCTGTTAAGAAAAATGAAACTTGAATGTAAATAGATGGAGCTAGAAACAGTTATTCTGAGTGAGGTAATCCCAACCCAGAAAGACAAACATTGCATGTTATCTCTTAAATGTGGATGCTAGCTTTTAAGCTTGAAACATGTGTATTTCATTTAGAATATCCACAGAGATTAGGTAGATAGTAAGGGACTGGGGGAGAGGTGGAGATAATCTTTCCAAGGAAGAGAAATAGAATCCAATGTTATAAAGAGATAGAGGAAATTAGAATAGGAGGATTAAATGAGAGGGGGTGGAGGGCAGGGTAAAGGAGGAAATGGGGGAGTGAGAGTGACATTAAGGACCTTTGAGAAGCCACATGGAAACCCACAGCTGTAGAAGCTTCCTCAAGTATATACATATAAACAGGGATTTAATGAGTTATCTATAATGGAGTAGACAGCACCCCAGCTAGACACCTTATGTTCTTTGTCTTCTTAGTGGCCACCATTGTCCTGGGGCAGATGTCATTGGAAGGTGTCTTTGATTTGCATGTCTCTGATGGCTAATGAGACTGAGCACCTTTTTGTGTTCTTTTGCTATTTATACCCTAACTGTTGAGAAAGGTCTATTTTATAAGCCCATTTAATGCTATTAATGTTGGAATTTTTGTTATCTAGTTGAGTTCTCAGTATATTCTGGATATTAACCTCTGTTGGGTGTGTAGCTAGCAATGAGTTTTTCCTCTGCAGTGTGGCTCTTCACATAAACATTTGATTTGCTGTGCAGCTTTTTAATTCCATAAAGTCTTATTTCTTGATTGTTGGACATACTTCTTTAGCAACTGGGGCCCTATTCAGGGAGTCCTTGCTTGTGGCTTCACCTTCAGGTACTTTTCCTAAAGTTCCAGGTCTTATATCAAAGTCTTTGATCCACATGGAACTGATTTTTGTTATGGGTAAGAGATGGGGACCTAGATACATTCTTCCTTTTTCTTTTGAGCTGAGGATCGAACCCAGGGCCTTGCGCTTGCTAGGCAAGCACTCAACCACTGAGCTAAATCCCCAACCCTAGATTCCCATTTTTTTTTTTTAAATTTAATCAGACTGTTTTATCTTTTCTTTTTTTCCTTTTTATTATTATTATTATTATTATTATTATTATTATTATTATATTTGTGTTTTAATTTTACACATCAGCCATGGGTTCCCCTGTCCTCCCCCCTCCTGCCCCCACCCCGACCTTCCCTCCTCCCCTCCCCTCCATTTAGATTCATTCTTATACAGGTGGATAGTCAAGTTTTCTGAGCTCCATTTGCTAATGAGGCAGTCTTTTCTCCAATGTGTATTTTTGGCAGATTTCTCAAAAGTCAGGTGACTGTAGCTGTGAGGGTTTGTACTGGATGTAGTGCTCCACTGATCTCTGTGTCTGTTTTTGTACCAATGCCATGCTGTTTTTGTTACTGCATCTCTGTAATATGACTTGGGGTCAGGAATGGTGCTACCTTCAGCGGTTTTCTTTTTGTACAGAAGTGCTTTGGCTTGCTGAGGTCTTTTGTACTACCATGTTCATTTAATGTTTTCTATTTCCATGACAAGAAGCATTAGAGTTGTGATGAGGACTGCACTGAATCTGTAGATTGTTTTTGGTAAGATAGCCATTCTCACAGTGTTAATTCTTCTGATCCATGACCATGAGAGGTCAGTTTGAAGTTTTCATTGTATAAGCTTTTTGTTCCCTTGGTTAGATTTATTGCAGGGTTTTTGTTGTTGTTGTTGTTTTTATTTTTATTTATTTATTTTATTTATTTTTTTAAAGCAGTTGGCCTTTTTAAGGGCTGTGATATTCTCCCACAACGCCTCTGAACCTTTTCTTTAGGAGCTTTTGATTTTTTTCTTTCCCCTCAACAAGTTGGGGTTGTTGTTGTTTGTTGTTGTTGTTGTTGTTGTTGGGGTTGTTGTTTGTTGTTGTTGTTGTTTGTTGTTGTTGTTGTTGTTGGGGTTGTTGTTGTTGTTGTTTGCTCCTGTGTTGTGAATCTCACACAAGTTAAGCAAGCACTCTTCTACTGAGGTACATCCTTAGCTCCACTTTAACTCTTTGTGGTTTGTTTATTTGTCTTTTGAGACAAGGTTTCACTATGTAACTCTGGCTGTCTTGGAACTCACTATATAGACCAGGCTGCCTTAAACTCACAGAGATCACCTGCTTCTGCTTCCCAAGTGTTAGGATTAAAGGTGTGTGCTATCTATCACACATAGCTCTACTTTAACTCTTTATACAAAGACTGAGTCTTCCTAAGTTATCCATACTGCCCTTGAACATGCAATGCTCTGGTCTCAGCCTCCTAAATAGCTGGGGTCATTAGCCACTTTGCTTCCTTCAAAATGGGTTTGTACAAGAGAATGTCAGGGAGTGGCTTCCTAGGAGTGTCTGCAGGCTTTATGGGAAAAGAGAAAGAGAGGGAAGTGGACACTTGCCTTTGACCCTGATGAAGGAGCAAGGGTTTTTATGGATATACCTTCCCAGGCTGCTCTGTCCACAGGACCTGAAAGAGGGCATTTGAAATGCTCTTGCCTCACTGTCCTTTCAGCGTGGCATTCTGGTGGCTAGTTTTAATCATAGAAGGTACTGGGTGGGGATTTTGGAGATGCTGAGTGAAGATGGATGTGCCGTTTGTATGTCACCCACTTGGATATGGGAAGCCTGCTTGACCAGCTTGGGGAATAGACTACTCCCTGTGGGTCAGGCAACAGGGTTGAGTTAAGCTTTCTAGGCTGTAGAGGGACTTCAGATGTCCACCCACAGACTCCCCAAATCATGTGCCACTAAGCCCAGGCCTGATTTTCAGGAAGACTTCTGCCCTTCTTCTTGCCTCAGAAAGTAGAGCAGGGAGAGATCAGGACCCCATGGTAGAAGATATCCTCCTGCCCAGCTGTGAGAAGAGCCTCTCTTCCACTTGGCCTGGACATTTGGCTTCTCCCTGGCCTGCCCTCTGCCTATTTCAGATGCACCCCCTTCCCCCGCCAGGAACTGGCCTCCTTTCCTGCTTACAAGTAGCCTCCTGAGAGCAAAGTGGGGTGCTTGCAAAAGAGAAGTCTAGACTGTTGCAATCCTGGTAATGGATAAATATTAGCTATTTTCTGCTGTGAAAGCTAAGAAGCCTTGGCCGATTTCCCTTTTCCTAAGGGAGCAATAAATACAGGAAGCTTTTGCAGAATAGAGAATGGGACACCTTGTGGGTGGTGTAGAGTTCCAGTTCTCCTGCTAACTGTAGTATGACCTTGGGCAAGAAATCTGTCTGACTCTCTCTTCCTTGGGCCAGTGTGGGATGGAGTGGTCTGCAGAGTCCTTCCTTGCTTCTACATTCTTGGGGATGAGCTGGGTGAAGAGAGCACCATCTCTCCTGTGCCTCCTGCCCTCTGCTCATTTCTCTTTCCTCTTCTCCTATCCCATGCCATCTTAAAACTTGTGGTTTTCAATGAGAAAGCCACTGTATGCACACACTCACACACATAAGCACGCACACATGCACACTCATATGCACGCACACACTGAATGTTCAGAAGCCCTTGTCAGTCCCATGTGGGGTGCCCCCCAAGCCCTCCCCTGGGGAATGTGTGGAAAGAGTCATACTAAGAATCCTATTTAAATATGTCAAGTAATAGTCACAGCACCTTATAAAACAGCTCTAGTTATTCCCATGAGCTATGAGAAAGTTTGGACTCCAGAAGGAACAAGAAAAAGTTGGGTTTCCTGAGTGGTTCTGCAGGGAGGATTATGAGGTGGTTAGCTTTTCCTCCTCCTCTGCATATCTCTGGAGTTGAGGTTTCTCTTCTGTCTATGTAGGGGTGACAGTGGTGGCCTGCATGAGAGAGAATGTAGAGGGACTTGTGACCTCAGGCATCTCAGTCTCACTTCGCTCCACCCCTCCCCAGCTGGACTGAGTGGATGGGAGGGAGTTGAAGGCATGCTGGGACTCTGTCCAGTTCCAAAAGCGTCCCTTCCAGCTCCTGGCCTCCAGAAATGACTCCTTTGCAAGCCAGTCTTGGCCTGTCTGCATGTTCCTTCCTCAGCTACCCCCTGTCCCCTCTACCTCTGTGGTTGACTGAGTCCTGTGAGCCTCCAGTGCTGGCTTCTTTGGATTTCAGCTGTGTGTTGCAACCCTTGCAATGGACCTTGGATGTAGTTATCTTTGCCCCACGGCACTTCCCCCAACTTTGTTCTTTGGGGCCAGCCTGCCTTCCTGACCTATTAATAGGCTGGCCCTTCGTGTGGGCTACACTCTACCAGAACAGGCTGGACTGCAGTCTTACTTCTAGCCAGACTGCTCCATGCTTTCCTCCTTCCAGCCCCTGGTGTCTTCTGGGTAGGCCCATTGTACAGATAGTCCTCAGTCTCAAGGCCTAGATGAAATCCTGTGACACTGTCCCACCCTGATGCACCTCTGCACTCCCGCTGAGCCCCAGATGAGAAGGAGCAATGTTAGCATCCAGTTCGAGGGACTGCTCTGAGGACTATGTGGCAGAATGTCCAAATGAATGTCGTGCCTGCAGAGGCCCATGCTCCTTTGTCACTTCCTCTTCCCTCCCACCCTCCCTTCCCCACTCTCTCCCTCTCTGCCTCCCTCCTTCTTTCCACCCCATTTGCCTCTTTTCCTCCCTTCTTGTCTCCTGGGGACTGTTTCTGCTCACAGATCTCCTGAGTCAAACCATCCTGGTCCTCTGCCTTCTCTACTTCCTAAGGTCACTGCTGCCAGTCTGATCTGTGGGGGACTTCTAGAGAAGCCAGAGTCAGCCAACATTGACTCGGTGTTGTGGTCATGGTTCTGACGCTCAGAATAGAGTTATGTCTTTGGGAAAGCTGTGGCTCCTCTCTGGATCACCATTTCTCCACATAGGAAACTTCCTGCTTGCTCAGCCCTGGTGTCTCTGTGTGTTTCGCTTGGGACCATGGCACAAGGGCTGCCTATGCACAAGGTTTTGCAAGGCAGAGAACCAGAGCCCATGGTTTTGTCTGGATGTTTCCAGCCTTGGCTTCTGCTGCCAACAATGTTGATGACGTGTCTGCTCTGTTTTTCAAATGTTCTACTTACCCCTGTTCCCTCCCTTTCTGAGGGAAATTTAATCATCCCATTGTCTTAATGACAGTCTTGCACAGCACATTCCCCACGTTAATTATCTGTGCAAACCAAACAGCTGCCATTTTAATCTCTTGCACAGAAGAGAGCTGCAGCCAGTTGGAGGTCCCTTCCTCCTCAGCACATAAGCCACAAGCATCCACATGCCCACCTTTGCCCACATCAGCCTTTGCCTTTCTTTGTTTGGAAATGGTCTATCTTATGACCTTCTGAAAGGCTAATGTGTAGACAGAGGTTGTGCATGGGGGTATGCATACGTGTGTGTGTGTGTGTGTGTGTGTGTGTGTGTGTGTGTGTGTGTGTGTATGCAGTCACTGTATTAGCTGCTTCTCTGTTACTGTAATAAAATACTACGACAAAAAGTAACTTAAGGAAGAAATGGTTTATTTAACTTCTGTCCAGAGGGAAAGAGTCCATAATGGTAAGGAAGGTGTGAGGCAGGAGCAGGAATGACCTCCTTGCTTCCTGCTCCTACTGTTGTGATTTCATCCATATACAGGAAGCAGAAAGTGAGAGCAGGAAATGGGAAAGGCTACAAACTCTCAAAGCCCACCCTACAGTGACATATTTTTCTCCAATGAGGGGGCAGCTCCTAAAGGTTCCATAACCTCACAAACAGCTCTAACTGGGTCCTGGGTGGTTTAAATATGTGAGCTTGTGGAGGACATTTTTCATTCAAACTACAACTGGAACACACACACACACACACACACCTTGCACTGCTTATGGTTTCTCCATTGTTGTGTCAAGTTATCTAATAAGAGCAACTTAAGGAAGAGTTTATCTTGGCTCACAGTTTGAGAACACGGTGCATCATGGTTAGGGAGATCATGGTGATAGGAGTGTGAGCAGCTGGTCACATGCTATCCACAGTCAGGAAGCAGAGAGAAGAGTGCAGCTACTCAGCATGCTTTTTATTTTTCATTCTGTCTTGAAAGCTAGCATGTAGAATCCAATGTTCAGGGTAGGTCTCCCCTCTTCTATGAAACTGCCCAGGACACCCTTACATACACTCCCAGAGGTGTGTTTCCTAGTAGTTCCAAATCTAGGAAAGTTGGTAAGGAAGATTATATGGGGGGCCAGCCCCCACTTTCCCTGGGTACTCTTGAGGAGCGAGGGATAAGAGATTCAGGTAGAAGGATAGAGGGGAGAGAAAAAGACAAAAACACAGGCTAGCCTCAGGAGGGCCTGGATCCTTATCCACTAGCCCAGAACTTTATTCAAAAGGCTTTTTATAACAATGCCAAGGGGTGAGGCAAAAGACTGCCCCCTTGCTAGATACGCCATGTGTAGACCCTTCCAAACATCTGGTGCCCAGGACTGTGGTCCAATCATCCTCTTATGCAGTCCTGCTGGGTACAGCAAATTCAGATCTCACTAGTAAACCACTGTGGGCTCCCACAAGATTAGCCATCTCTCTCTCTCTCTCTCTCTGTGTCTCTCTGTCTCTGTCTCTGTCTCTGTCTCTGTCTCTCTCTCTCACACACACACACACACACACACACACACACTCCTCTCTCCTTAGGGGTACTGAGCTTGTCTTTCTCTAAAACAATGGCTTTCCTGTTCTCAGGATCTCTGAGAAGGCCTAAGGTGTCTGTTTTCCATGCTGCTGCAGCTTTACTGTTCCGGTGGGCACTGCAGACATCTTTATTTTTATGTAATCTTTGTTAGGAAAGGTCAGCCATTCGGACCTCAGCACAGGTTGGTATATCAGAGACATAGATGAAATTTTTCAAAGGGTCTCAAGAGAGTAAGGGGTGTCACCTGGAGGGGATGGAAGAAAATGAAAAGACTGTTGGAGAAGGATAGTTACTGTCGGAGGGAAGCAAGACCCAGTGGGAGGCTGCAGGTGCTTTCTGATGACCTCTCAACTCTTGGGTTGGCAGAAGCTCATTGTCTGCTAAGATTATTATTCAAAAAGTTTTCTCTCATAGTCAAAGTATGTTGGCACTGTGTGCAGGTAGATAAGGACGACAATGATAGACCTTCTGTCTTTGAGTACTCTCTCTCTACAGTCACAAAGTTCTAATCATCTTTAGATTCTTCAACATGGGTCTGGGACTTCTAGGAAATTCACCTTACACCATGGAAGCCTCAGCAGTGTCTGTCAGGCCAATCTTTGCCAGCAAGTCCTCTGTCTGTGGTCATGATGTGGACTTAGGAAGCCATTGTCATGGGTAGAATTGCTTTCCCCACTCAGGACTAGGGGGCATCTTTGCTTCTAGAGTGGTGGTTCTCAACCTTCCTAATGCTCTGATCCTTTAATACAGTTCCTCATGTTGTGGTGACCCCCAACCATAAAATTATTTTCTACTGTAATTTTGCTACTGTTATGAATTGTAATGTAAATACCTGATAGGCAGGATATCTGATATGCAACCCTGCCCCACAGATTGAGAACCTCTGATTTAGAGGGATCTGCCCCTTTTGAGTGAGGGGTAGAGGACAGCCTATGTCTTGGAAGTCTATTTATTCTCAACCATGTATAGTGGTGGCCACATGACCTCTGTACACCTTTAGTCAGAATGGAACAGGCCAATGTAGAGTCAGATACCTGGTAAGTGAATCCCTGCTTCATCCCCACAGCATTCCTAACCAGTAGGCTGGAGATACTCATCATGTCAAATGCAGTATACCTGCCTCAGAGGTCTTGGAAGCGTGAGCCAAGGGCGTTCCTGTAGTGCTCAGAAGAGCGACTGCAGTGTAATGTAATTTTTGGGTGTGTGGTGAACCTGGGCTCTATAATCAGCTTTGGAAAATTGCCTTTCTCAGTTTAGTTTAGATAGAGCTGTCTAAACAGTTTGAGCTAAGCAGGAGGGGAGATGAAGCTGAAAATGGCTGAGCTCTGGAGGCCTCTTCCCACCTAGCACCTGCTGTAGGCTGACCTTGACTTTTTAGTGGTTGTAGGGAGACTACTCCTGGGAGCTGATGAAACCCCTATTGAGGGAGGGCTGCAGAGTGCCCTCTCTGGCCTTCCACAATTCTTTATCTTCTGGGAGCCAGGTTTCCCAGTATGCCTCTGGTCAGTGTCTTCTTCCCCTCTTGATTCTCTTGTCCTGCTAGATGTCCATAGTGGTGGTTGGGGGATAATAAGCCCACTCTAACCCATGTTATAACAGGGCCAATTTGTTGTCACATCTACCTTGTGCTTTACCAAGAAGCTGACATGGAGACATGTATTTTGTTTTCTTCCTTCCTTCCTTCTTCCTTCCTTCCTTCCTTTCTTTTTTTAGAAACTGCTTTTCTTGAAGACAGCAGACTTTTTGCTTTATTTTGTTCTTGGTTCCTTCATCTGGGCCCTGGCTAGTGACCATGACCCTGGACATAGCTTATATGGAAACAGGCAGCCCCCTGGATCAACCCTGAAGGGAGCTACATCATGGCTAACCAGAGCCTGCTTTTCCATCCCCCTTCTGTTCTTCTCCACTGTGACTCAGGCCCCAGAGTCTCTTGTTCATTCCTCTGCCCTACTTAAGCTCTCTGGAAGGGGTTGTCTTTCAGCCAGGTTTCTGAGATTCTGGAAGGCTCCAAGAAAGCCCAGCCTTTCCAGCTGGAGAGCAAATAGGAGCCAAACTGGCCGGAGGCCCGGCAGGCTAGATTGATAAGAATGCTTCATCTCTTGGTAAAACTCAGGGAGCATGGTGGCTGTATGACCCAGGGAGGGAGGCTCCAACCTTGGAGAGTGGCCATTGCTGTCGAGAAAGGGACACACAGGACCTGCGAGAAGAGCCTCGCATGCACTAACACACATACACATATTACAAAGAGAAAGAACCTGAGGCCCAGAGTGAAATCACACAGCTCATCTTCAGATTGGCTTCTATGGTAGCTGTTCTATTTCAGGTCCATCATCCCACTGGCAAGTTGACAGCAGAGCTACTTAAAATACCTGTCTGAAGCGGGGGCTTAGCCTCCCTTTGAGGGTGAAGCCAATTCCCCCCTCAGCTGTGTCCCAGACACGGAGCACGTAGTGTCTGAGCTCATGAGGCCATCTGATCCTTTATCAGCGCCTGTGCATGTGGAAGGCTGGTGGACATGGTTTTAGATCCCCATGCTGTCTGTATGACCAAGGGAGGCTCAGAGCAATGAGCCCACACTGACATTGGACATCTTAGTATTTTGGTTTTTTCGTAATCCTATCTATATTCCTACATTTAAGTCAAGTGACATTCAATATGTAAAGGTTTAAATGTACCAAAAAATAACAGGGAAAAGTCACCTAAAATCCTGTTATGGAGATATTAGGTTGAGCTATATGTAGCTATCATGCTTATAGGTCGAAATAGGTGAATATCAGCAATTTCATATGTTTGTTTCCTGCTATTTTGGCATATTTCCTTCCCAACATAGTCTGTTCCTTAAAAATGTATTTGAGATTGTATTGTATATTCAAGTTAAAGCCTAACTTTCACCCATAAGACATTATACCGTAATCTCTTCCCCATGGAAAAACACTTTTTAATGGTTACATAATATTCTGTCATTTGGGAATACCAAGGCCATTGCCACCATCTCTGGCTTCTTGTCCAATGTCCTAAGCTAAGAAAGAAAGAGCCTTGTGTTGAATGCTGCTCTGGTCAGGCAAGGGCTGGGCTTCACTCCCAGCAGAGCCTGGGGTAGGGAGCTCTGGTGACAGCATCTGCCAGAAGGCATCTGGCCTTGTCTCTCCTCCGGATATGTGCTGAGTGCAGACAAAACGGGGGTGGAAAATTTGCCCATGAGGCTGGGCAGAATGTGGGGGAAGGGCATACTCCCTTGCCAAGGACCAAAATAGGGTCTAGAGAGGCATTCTGCTCTAGCCTTCTCTCGCTCAGAAAAGATGATGCTAAATGACCAGGCATTTCAGCTAGTGGCACATCTCCAGTCTCCATGGCAGCTAAGCTAAGTGTGCTGGTGAAGCTGAGTCCTTCCCAACGTGCTCTCTGTGCTGTGGGCTCCCCGAAGGTCAGCTTCAGGGTCAGCACAGGTCCTGCTTGGTGCTCTGTGGATGAGACAGAGATGTTAAACTTTAGCATGCTCCAGGTGAAGTCTGTCATGCAGCAGCTTTCTTGAGGAAAAACAGGAGAGAAATACTACTTACCTCAAAGGGCTGCTAGGGTTGAGCTCACTGTATACCTACAGATGACTTGGAACTTCTGGCCCTCCTGCCTCTGCCTCCTCAGGGCTGGGATGACAAGCATGTACCAGTGTGCCCAGTTTTATGCCATACCAGGGATGAGGACTCAGAGCTTTGTGTATACTAGTCAAGTGTTCTACCACCCAGGCCACACCCCTAACCCCTTAAATAGGTCCTTATACTGAATTATCTAATACAGTACCTGGCCAGAACTCCATCACTTCATTTTATTTTAATAAGAGATAGGTCTCATTATGTTGCCCAGTCTGACACCAAGCTTGATTTAAGCTATCCTCTTGCCTCAATCTTCTGAGGAGTTGGCAGCATGGGCACACTGCTTAATGTTAGTCCTTGATTCCTTCCTTCCTCCCCACTCCTTTCAAACATGCTGAGTTCAGGAAAGAAATAGCTATTGATCATGTGGTTGAAAATAGTTGGCACATGTTGAGCATTGCCATCTTCACTCATTCATTCATTTATTCAGTGAGGACTTAGCTAGAGCCAGCGGTGTGCCAGGCACTTTCTCCACACTGGGAGGCAGCAGGGAAGGAAGGCAAGCCTTTGTCCTCACGGAGAATGCACTGTAGATGGGGAAGGTAGACAGCTGATGAAAATCAACAGTAAGGATATAGCATGACAAGCAGAGATGCTTGGTAAGAGAAATCCAGCAGGGAAGGGTGGGTATGACCAGGATGGAGACCAGCTCTGGTGAGTGATGGGCACAGTCTAGTTGGAGTTCAGCTATCAGTGATTCCTAAAGCATCTTTGGTTGTTGTAATAAGGATATATGGCAGTGATGTTCCTTTGCTGACTAAAGGTTAGGAACTGGGAAGTGGGCAGGAGAGCAGAGGTCCTAGAGAGGCACACTCAACTCCCCTTCTTTTTGGGGCCAGTGCTCTTGTCACACAGAGGGAAAATGGTGCTGGGCAGGAAGTGTCCACAGCCTGTGAACAGGTCCAGCATGGTCACAGAGTCTCTATGCCTAGGCAGAGTACCTATGACACCAGCTCAGGTAGTATGTAGCCTTCTCTGCACACCGATGCGACTGAGCAGCTACAAGGTTGTGGATGAGAAGTGATTAAAGGAAGCAGAGGCCTGGGATGTGTGGATAACCAGCAGGGCCCAGTGGTCTCTTCCAAGCCTTGCTTCTGCTTGTGAGTGAACCTTCAGCCCTCTGGGCTGTGCTCTTGAATTTTGGGTAGGGTTTGGGGCTATGGCTACTCAGAGAGAGCAGATATTTATATGTGGAACCCGAGGAAGCTGGAACAGGACCATGCTGGGCCTGTGGGGAGTGCCATGTATTGTACATATGCTCATAGTCAAAGACTCAGAGACAAACCACCTCTCTGATCACCTTCATCTCTCCATTTCCTCTACCTTGATCTGGAGCTCATCCATGCAGCTCTGCAGTTAAGTCTTTTGTCCCACTCAGAAAGGTACAGGCCATGGAAGAGGTGAGTATTGTTTGCTAAGTCTGTCATAGGAAGGCAGTTGTGATAGTGTTATCAACTTGATGTACTCCAGAATAAGTCCATCATTTTGGGCCTGCCTAAGGGAGATTACCATGACTATGTTAACTGTGGGTGTGGCTGGGATCCTGGACTATATGTGTGCTGAGTAGTATATGTGTGCTCATCTTGTTCTGCTCTTTGTGGATTTGAAATGCCTCAAGCTCTTGCAGCTCTGACTTCCTGGGTATGGTGGCCAAGGGCTCACGGAAGTTGGGAAGACAGTATGTTGGGAGGACCACCTTTATTTCATTCTGCTTAGTTTCTGTGGGTGGGTACCTGGAGGGACTTGGACATTGGGAGCAGGTCTTTGTGAGAGACAAGTTGGAACCCTCTGAGGTAGCGGAGGCAGCAGTGATGGTCAGAGGAAATCTGACAAGTACAGAGCACATCTTGAATAAACCCTTTCCCCATTAATTTGCATTTGTCAGAGATTTTATTATAGCAACAGGAAAAGAAACTAAGATAGCTAGCTTCTCTCCTGTGGACAGGGTATCCTGGAGCTGGGAAATGGTAACCAAATATGGGCTCCCTTAGAGAGGAATCTAACCTGAGGAGCCCAGCGCTATGCCTGGCATGTAAGACATGCTCAACAAACACATGTGGAGTGACTCTTACTCAACCCTCATTTAATTTATTGAGGAAAAAGACTGGGCCTAGGAAGTGGAATAATGGAGCTATCACCAGAACCTCCAATTTCCTTGTTCTCTAACACAGTGTTCCCTAACACAGTAGGTACTGAGTCTATGTGGGTTTCTCCTTTCTTCTCCCTGCCTGTTTCACACCTCTGCAGTTTCTTTTTCAGGGAATGACATGAGCTAAGATTATTTTCCACCATGTACTGCTTCTCCAACCCCAACATTGATTTACCTTGCTGTAAGTAGGAAGGCCATAGGATTAAACTAAGAGATACCAGAAGTCCTGGATTAAGAAATTCATCTTTCTTAGTGTGTTGGTGACATTGGCAGGTCCCTTGAGGGTAGGATTCCAGATGAAGACATGTGCTGGGATCCCAGGATGTAGGGGAGAGACCCACGGGGACCCACTCTGAGCTCTGCCATCTCCCTCCCCGACAGTGGCAGATGAAATGCTGCAAGTGTGACTCCAGGCTGCCTCACAATTACAACAGTCACCGAGTGGAGAATGTTGCGTCATCGTCAGGCCCTATGCGCTGGTGGCAGTCACAGAATGGTGAGGACCTGCCTCCTGCAGCAGCCCATGACTATGGAGGCTGCACAGGCTGGGGCATGTGGAGGTGTTTCAAGACAATCTGGGTTTCTGTGGGAAAAGTGTGGGGGTTGGGCAGGCAGAACCTTCTAGCTTTGTTTTGGGTCTATTGGACACTATAGGCAAAAGAGTTTGCTTAGGCTGGGGAGAAAGTGTGCTGGGACCACATCCGTTTCACTCCACCTTGTCTCTGTGGGTGGGTGCATGTGGGATGTGGGCCTTGGGAACAAATCTGTTTGTGACAGACAGGCTGGGACCCTCTGGGGTCAGAGGCATCAGTGATGATGGGCCATCACCATCTGACAAGGACACATTGAGTAAGTGATACAAGCAGGAACACACCCGGTCCACTCCTTTCCCAGAGGTGCCTCAGGCTCAAGGCTGGAGATGGTCCAACTGCCCAGAGCTGGTGTTATCAAGGCCTGCTTTGGGGGTGTGGGGGAGAGAGCGTATCTTGTCTAATATTTCTCCTCCTTGTCCTTCCAGATGTGAACCCTGTCTCTCTGCAGCTGGACCTGGACAAGAGAATGCAGCTTCAGGACATCATGATGGACTTTAAGGTTTGCTTTGGGGAACCTGGGGGGAATGTTAGGAGAGGGACTTGGGTTGAGAAAGAACAGTGTTTGGTCTCTCTAGGCTGGGGTGATGGCACCGAATGCCAGGGGTCATCTTTCAGAGTAGGTACACTCACTATGATTTTACATCATTGTGACAACAGATGGCTGACCACCAGAAGAGGACCCCTTCCCAGGCCCCTGTCCTGGCCATGGTGCAGCTGCAGACCCTGGTCCTCTCTGCAGCTGACATCTTTAACCTGTCTAATAAATAGACTACTCTATGGCACATACCGGTTCTGCAGGACTTGGTTGCTTTTTATGATTTTGATATGAAATGTCCCAGAAATTGCTCATGTGTTGATGACTTGGTCCCCAGTGTGTGGTTCTAGTCATCAAGAGGTAACTGGATCATGAGGCCTCTGGTGTAACCAGTGGATCAATCCATTGATAGACTGATGATCTGAGGCATTATCTCAAAGTGATGGAAACGCTCCGGTGGGGTCTGGTTGGAAGAAGCAGGCCACTGGGGTCATACCCTTGGGGCTCTGTCTGTCCTGTTTCTCTCCCTTTTCCCTCTCCTTATCTTTTTGTCCATCATTAGCAATCTGTTATCTCCATTCCACAGTGTGTAGCCCTATAATCCTGGCAGCAGGGAAGGAGGACATGGGCAGATGGATTCCTGGAGCTGGTTGGCCAGCAATTCTAGTTCAATCAGTGAGCTCCAGATGCAACAATAATGCCTGTCTCAAAAAACAAGGTGAAAAAGTATTGAGGAAGACATTGACATCTAGCCTCCATTCACTCACATGTACACCCCCCCCATATGTGTGCAAACACAAACATGTACACATAAGCACATAAAAATAAGTAGAATATGCCAGGAATATAGATCAATGCGGTAAACGACCGTGTTAGTCAGGCTTTGTTGCTATGACAAAAACCTCCGAGAAACCGGTTTGAGGAGAAAGGATTTACTTCGGCTCAGGGTGTCAGAGGTTTCAACCCCTAATGGCTGCTCCCTTGACTGAGCTAAGGCTGAACATCATGTCAGGGAGCATGAGATGGACTGGAGTGGAGCAGGTCACGAATGGTGGAGACAGAAACTGGGCTAGGGAATCCGAACTCAGGTCCTTAGCTTATACAAGAGGGCTGTGTCCCTCCCCAGGGAGGGTGTACTCTACTTTAACAACTTTGAAGATGAGACCAAGTTTAACTAGCAGCCAAGAACTTACCTACCCACAGGAAGGACATACCATGGCACATCTTGCTTGGTGAACAGTCCATCCCATCAGGACTATGGCCTCTCAGATCCTCCTTCCTGTCTTAGACTCAATGGGTTCATTCATTTGTGACAGGCCATTGTGCTTTTTCCCCTCAGAGGATTTAATTACATTCTTTCTACAAAAATAGTCAAGAAAAGATAAAGTTTGGTTAATAAGATGAGATGGCCAGGGAAATCTATAGGACTTTTAAGAGTTGAGAGGAGTGTGAGGTAAAGCACAACAGGACCCAGTTTCTTTTCTGACTGAGAAAACTGGCTCTGAGAGCCCTGCCCTGCAAAAGGTCAAAGTATTTTGAGAAATGCCAGCAGTGTTTGAACAGATGCCCAGTCCCTCAAGGTGACAGTTTTGAAAGGCAGTGTTAACTTGGATACTGTTAAATACTTTCGCTGTTCTGCTGTTTCCTGTCCATATATTAGGTTTGGCCACACACATACCAAACACTGACAATATGATAGACTTGGTATCCATCGTTAGGGATAGAAAGGTGTGTAAAATGAGTCACAATGAAGCTGCTCTTACTAAGTATATTAGAGAAGACTGAGTGAGTGGGAAGGTGGGGGGGTGTAGTGGTATTGGTGTTAATGAGCCCGGGAGGGGCATCTAGCTTGGCTAGCCTTGGGGGTGGGATTGTCAGAGAATCCACCTTATAGCTATGTGAAGGGTATGTTCATTCCAGGCAAAGGGTCTTTCAAAACTTCAAAGCTAAAGCTAGGAGTGAGGAACAAGACACCTATAGTAGGTGAGGGGACAAGAGAATCCAAGAAGTCTAGAGGGTGAATGTCTATGGCTGTGAGAAGGCTGTAAGTTACCATTCACTCAGCACCCACTGTGCACTAGATACTAGGAAGTGTCCTGCAATTCACAGGGCAGCCTGATGGTTCCTTTGTCCAACCCCAAATAGGAACTGTGTTGAAGCTGAGAAATCCTGCCTAGAAAGCAGGGAACTGACTGGTAAATAATTAGAATGGTGGTGCTATTTCTAAAGGAAGCCAGATGGCAGACTAGGAGACAGTGCCATGGGCTGGGCAGGAGAATGCCAGTTAGATAGGTATAAAAGAATCTCCATGCAGAAGTAACATTTAGACAAAAGATGAGAAGGAACCTACAGGGGAGGGATGCTCCAAACAGGAGACAGGTGGGAAGGCTGAGGAGGGGGTGTACTCACTGAGATGGGGGCTGGTGAGGGCCAAGCAAGGAGTACAGAGCCTTTTTGCACACAAGGCCAGCTTGGATTTTAAGAAGGGCGGGTGTGTTGGTCAGTGTTCTGTCACTGTGACAGATACCCGAGATGAAGAACTTAGCAGGAGGAAGGGGATGTTTTGGCTCACAGGTGCAGAGGTTTCAGTCCATGCTCACTTGGTCTTGTTGCTTTGGGGCCCATGGAGAAGCTAAACATCATGGAAGGGAGTGCCAGAGCAGAGCTTCTCATCTCCTGGTGGCTGGGTGGGGGTAGGGTGCTGATGACTGTCCCTGCCACTTTCCACAGTCCTTGCTCTTGCTGGCCTATCTGTCCCTCCTCTCTCCAGGAGACTCCTTCTGCAATTGTGTCCCCCACAGAACACTACCAGTGCCTCTTCCCCTCAGTCACTCAACCCTACTCCACATCCCTGCCCCATGTTTCCCCAGAGTCCCATGCCAGCTGGCATGTTGATCGAGCGCTCCTCTGACTTTGGCAAGACCTGGAGAGTGTACCAGTACCTAGCTACAGACTGTGCCAGCACCTTTCCCCAGGTCCACCAGGGCCAGCCCAAGAACTGGCAGGACGTCCGGTGCCAGCCCCTGCCCCAGAGGCCTAACGGACATCTAACTGGGGGAAAGGTAGGTATAGGGAGCCTGCCCAGCAGGCAGAGGGAGGAAGCCCACATCTCCTAGTCAAGCAGTGAGAACAGGCCAGATCAGATCAGTTTGCTGGGACCTTCCAGAAACATCTTGAGGCTTCTACTGCATCAGCCATCCTGACTTTTTCCAGCTTCCTCCTAGAGGGCTCATGGCTCCCTCTGTGGAGTTTGTTGTGAGGACTTCTGGATGGCTGCTTACACATAAGTGAGCAAAGAACACATGAAATGTTGCTTTCACAGGATTTACCACAAATATCAATTTTTTTGGTTTAATCTATCAGTCTGCCCTAGTCCTTGGAGGGCGATTCAAGAGTAACCCAGAGCTCTGAAGGCATCTGCATTGAAAATGACAACCTGCCTCTAGAAGCACCCAGAATTTTATCTCAGAATCTTTCCTGTGTAGTCACTCTCTCCCACTAAGCATATCCCACTCCACATGAAAGCATCTGGAGCTTCCCCTTACCTTGGAGAAGCAGCTCTGGGGACAGACAGGCTGAGTGCTGCCCCCATGTGGCCATGGATCTCCTTGTGTCCACCTACCAGCTATGGGGTTAAATCTTTACCCAGCCCGTGTGTCCACTAGCTCCTAGCCCTGAGCAGAGCCCAAGGCTTCTTCCTTATTTGTAAGGGGTTGGGATGAAAATTTGGTGGGATATGCCTGGAGGTCACATGTGGTAAGAGGTTTGTAGAATAAGTAAAAGCCTACTCAAAACTGATGGTGACCAGGGTGGCCAGCACAGAGTGCTCACTTAACCCACATCTATCCAGTCACATCTTACCATCTCCCATGCATGAAAATGCCAGACAAAACCCACCATCATGTATACTAAAGTTTAAAAAAAGTAACGATAGGGCTGTGAGAAGACTCAATGAGTAAAGAGCTTGCCGTGCAAGCCTGATGACGTGAGTGTGATCCCCAGAATCCATGTAGAGGTAGAAGGAGAAACATGCCCTGGTACATCGTGTGCTCCCCGACACACCATAGTCACACACCAATATTAAAGAAAAAATTAAAACATAATGAAATAGTATCATCCAAGCTCTTCTCTGTAATAAATGATATAGCATGTAGACCTGCATTTTCCAACACACACACACACACACACACACACACACACACACACACACACACACACACACAGAGTCCCAGAACAGGTGCCCACGGTCTGTCTCAGGTTCCTGGTGAGAAGGGTATAAGGAGAATGAGGACGGGAGGGAAGGAAGGTGTCTGAGCTTGGTGTACACTTCTGTCCTCTGTGCTTCTGACCTTTCTTCTCTCTGAGCAGGTCCAGCTTAACCTTATGGATTTAGCGTCAGGTATCCCTGCATCTCAAAGCAGAAAGATTCAAGGTTGGTTTGATTCTTCTCCCTCTTTCCCATCAGACTGTTAGTAGGGGCATGAAACAGCTTGGGACCCAGGTCATGGAAATTTCCAGTTCCTTCCTACATATGCAGTGCTGTTGGGAAGTAGTGCTTGCTTGCCCCACTCATCCTCCAGGACTATGTGTAGCATGGTGTGGGAAGGCTGAAGGCTGGAATGTCTGTGGTATTATGGGAAGGTAGAAAAGAGGGAGACTCTATTGGCCTTTAACTTCCTGTCTCTGCTTTCCCTCCCTTCCTTGCTGGTGCCACTCTCAGAATTAGGTGACATCACAAATCTCAGAGTCAACTTCACCACGCTGGCCCCTGTACCTCAGAGAGGCTCCTATCCACCCAGCGCCTACTTTGCAGTGTCACAGCTACGTCTACAGGGGAGTTGCTTCTGTCATGGACATGCCAACCGCTGTGCCCCCAATCCTGGAGGCCCTACAGGTCCCATCACTGCTGTGCAGGTGACAACTCAGGGTGGGAATGGCAGAGTGGAGGGAGTAAGGCCAGAGCAGACCCTCGAATGAAGCAGGGCAGCTGCTCAGTTTAGGTTGTGGATGTTGCTGGTGACATAGCTCCGCGGTAGAGCACTTGCCTAGCAACTGAAAGGCCAAAGCAGGGTAGGGAGATAGGTTGGGGGCAGGGGCTGGGCATGGTAGTGCATACCTAGTAAGCCCAGCACATTTAGAAGGTAGAGGCTGGAGGAATAGGAGATCAAGGTCATTTTCAGCTACATAGTGAGTTTGAGACTAGCTGGGCTGCACACCATCCTGTTTCTTTTTTTTTATTTTTTGTTTTTTGTTTTCTGTCTCTAAGCAAACACAAAAAGACATAGGCATTTAGTGAGTCTGCAAGAACAAAGGTAAACCTACTGCCAAAGAAATCCACATTGTATACTTTAGGTCTGCCACATGGCTGGGGATGATTTCAGCTTCGGCTGCATGTAGACATGTGAGTACAGGGGAGGTAGAGGCAAAGTCTCTCACCATTATTATAATATGGAAGTTGCTGCATACCTATGAAAATATTGCTGTGAATTATGAGCCACAAGAGCCAAAATAACCTGTCTGGACCTCTACTCTCAGATATTCTGATGTCATTACTGATGTTTGAAGCTCCAGGCTGTTGTAATGTCCTGTGGTGTTGAGAGGCACTGCTCTTGGGGTTTAGTCATCTGGCAATAAGGTGTGGGGCCAGGAAAGAGGTCAATGCTTAGTATGTACACAGAGTCCACCCTGAGCACCAGCCAGTATCGGTGCAGGAGGGATGGGTAGAGAAACTCCAGTTTAGCAAGATCTCGGGGTTCACTGTGAGCCCCAGTAGGAGGACCTGGGAAGAGGAGAGACTCCACAGTGAAGGAGCGCCAGGATATTTTGTTTGCCCTTCCCAGGGCATTAGCTTGCCTGCCAACCTAAGGGGATATGGTGCTCAGCCTGGTGGCAGAGAGGCAGGAGAGTCACAGCAGGCAACTGAGGAGGGAGGTGAGTTGAGGGGGTCTCAGTCTCTGCTCTGCCCAGTTGTGGGACAATTCCTGCTGGAGGATGCAAAGGAACCCAGAGGGAATAGGATCTCTTAGGGCACAGAAGACAGCTTAGAGGAACCTAAGGCCTAGTGGGAGGAACTCACAGGACTGCACCAATGCCTCAGCCCTGAGGGTCAAGGGTCAGGTGGAACCCAGGTGACTGTGTATGCAGCCAGCACGACAATTTATGGAGTTAAAGGGACCTGGGCAGGCCTAGGAAGGTGGAATAAACATGCCCCACTTGGCTGGTGAACGTAGAAATTAATTATGGCAGGTAGAAAAACATTAGAATTGGCCAATGGGAAATGGCAGCTTACATGGGGAGTGGCTAGAGGTTCAGCTGTGGCAGAAAGGGAAGAGGAGCTAAGAGTGAACAAGTCCCTGAGTGCCAGGCTGTGGAGGGTGGGGCTCAATTGGGGAAGCAATTAGCATACAATAGTGGTTCTATTTTTATATCTTAATGAGTCTAGTAACAACTCACTATGCATGTTCCACCAGCCAAACAGCTTAGTCATGGATTGCCAGAATGAAGCTGCAGAGAGCCCGCCAGACTCTAGAGTCCCACAGTTCATTAGCACAGTGTCCATGGCCTTCCACTGAGCTCTGGCATGTACATCACAGGTGTCAAACCTGTGGAACCCATGCTAGTATGCAGGACACCTGCACACTCACATGCATGAACACACATACTCATGCTGCCCTCCCATGGGCATACAGCATGAGTACTCATATAAAGATCCAGGCCACCACAGCATTACAAGAACAGGGTGAAGGGTGAAGCATTTAGGTGTGGTGTCCTGCGGGGGCTTGTGTCTAGGCAAGGCCTTGAAGGGCAGGCAGGTTGGTCTGCAGGAAGTGGGCAGTCCAGCCCTCAAGCTTTCCTGTATAAAACCTTTCTGCTAACCACTGCCCCTCCCCCAGGTCCAGGATATCTGCATCTGCCAGCACAACACAGCTGGCCCCAACTGTGAGCGCTGTGCCCCCTTCTATAACAACCGGCCATGGGGACCTGCAGAGGGCCAGGATGCCCATGAGTGCCAAAGTAGGAGCCTGGGATCAACTCTTGACCATAGCAACTGGGATGGGAGCTGACTCGTCTGTATCTTACCTGGAACACTGGGACTCTGCTTTTGTTGCTTATAACTGAACTGCAGCCCTGCATTCAGATCTCTGGTTTACAGTGGGGCTGGAATTCCCTCACAGCCTCCATCCCTATTCTGTCAGTCTGGAAGAGCCAGGCTTTGGACCCTGCTGAAGCCATGTGCTCCCAGAGGCACTGTGGCCCCTCCAGGCTCCTTGCTTGTGTTAGACACATCTAGCTTCCAGTGATTACATCCCTGTACCCAATGGCCCTTGGATACAGAACCTTCATCTGTGCAGATCACAAAGTGGCAGGGGCACATTTGTGACTGTGCTGAGGGTTAGAGTGCATGTCAGGACCTCCTTTTTTTCCTGGAGTCATCCATACAGGAAGTTGGGAGGCCGGAGTGCTTGTCCACTCAGCCCTCTTCCTGGTCATGCAGCCCTTCCCCAATCTCCTTTGAAATTGGGCCCCACTTCCCTGCAGTGCATGTTTCAGAGTTGATAGAGGTGCCAAGTGCTACTTGGGTGCCTGGGTGGTGGTCTGTTCTTGCCCCATGGAGTCAACTTTGGATCTCCCTGTCTAGGGTGTGAGTGCAATGGGCACTCAGAGACCTGCCACTTCGACCCAGCTGTGTTTGCTGCCAGCCAGGGGACACATGGAGGTGTGTGTGACAACTGCCGGGACCACACAGAGGGCAAGAATTGTGAGCGCTGTCAGCTACACTATTTCCGGAACAGACGACCTGGCGCTCCCATTCATGAGACCTGTATCCGTGAGTAGGGGCTTCAGGGACAGGTTGCTAGCCACTCATTCTCTTCAGTTTGTCCCTGGGGACATGAAAACCATCAAGAAGCATCAAAGCCTTGGTCCTAAGGAAGGATTGTGGGATTGTTTTAACTTAACTGTACTCTACCGAGTAAGTCACTCTCTCTGGGTTCTGGACCAATCAAGCAATGAGCTTGCTGGTCAGTGTACAGCCTTTTTCAGAGGGCTCAGAGAGAAGAAAGCATAAATACAGCTCCTGCCTTTGGAATCCACACACTGTGAACCGAGAAATGCAAGCTCTGTGTCTGTGATGCTGCCGTGGGTGTCCTGTGCACCGCTTTTGTTGAGAACTCCGTCATGAAATTCTCATTCTCTCTCTCTCTCTCTCTCTCTCTCTCATTCTCTCTCTCTCTCTCTCATTCTCTCTCTCTCTCTCTCATTCTCTCTCTCTCTCTCTCTCTCAGTTTTTCAAGACAGGATTTCTCTGTGTAACCTTGGCTGTCCTGGAACTTGCTCCGTAAACCAGGCTGGCCTTGAACTCACAGAGATCCGCCTGCCTCTGCCTCCTTAGTGCTGGGATTAAAGGTGTGTCACCACCACACCACCTGGCTATGAGATTATATCTTAATCCTCTGGCCCCTGCACAAGGACTGGCAAATCACTATGGTTGAGTGTTTGTTGACTGAATAAATGAGTGGAATGGCCACCAGGCCACTGGATTAACCTAGGACAGTGGTTCTCAACCTTCCTAACACTGCAACCCTTTAATACAGTTCCTCATGTTGTGGTGACCCCCAACCACAATATTATTTCTGTGGCTACTTTATAACTGGAATTTTGCTACTGTTATGAATCATAATGTAAATATCTGATATGCAGGATATCTGATAGATGATCCCCAAAGGGGTTGTGACCCACAGGTTCAGAACCATTGACCTAAGAGAATTAAAAACAGGATAAAAGTGCTTGAGGCCAGTTTGATCAGCAAAAACCTTCTGGACAAAAGAATCCTTGAGTTTTGAAAGGCATGAAGGGATCAAGGAGTAGGCAGGAGCTAGGCAGCTTGCTGGTATTTGTGTCTGGAGAGTGAGAGAGACGTGAGTCTGACTCTGTTTCCCCCTTCCCAGTCCAATCTCCAGTATGTTAACATCTGCAAGCACTGGTTTCCTCATCTGTATGATGCCTCCTGAGGGTACCTGCTCATTGTGTGGAACATGGTAGTCACTCAAGAAGTGATGACCACAGGCGTCAAGTGCTGTCCCACCTGCTTTGTGTGCATCATTTAGTACTCAGAAGGAGTTTCTTTCTCTCATGTGGTAGATGGGAAAATAAGCACAAACGGTTCCAAGCTTGGCTGGGGTCACGAGGCTGGAAGCCCATGGTAGAATGGGAGTTTGGAGCAGGCCATCCTGGCTCCTCCTCTGAGCTCTGACTTCCCTTTGTTTCTGACTCAGCCTGTGAGTGTGATCCAGATGGGGCAGTGCCAGGAGCTCCCTGTGACCCACTGACTGGCCAGTGTGTGTGCAAAGAGTATGTGCAAGGAGAGCGCTGTGACCTTTGCAAGCCTGGCTTCACTGGACTCACCTTCGCCAACCCACAGGGCTGCCACCGTGAGTAGAGGGCCTGCGAAGGTGTGGTGTGGTGTGAGGTAGGCTGTGTGGGTCTTTGGAATGTTCTCATCAGAGGAAGCCCCACTCCAGGTACTGTGTGCTGCACCAGTGTCCTCCAGCAAGTGGCAGCACAGGCCTGGGTTGGAAGGTGGGTTTGAGTCAGTCCATGCCAGGGTGGGCGGGTCAGCTGCCAAGCTGTCTGGTGGCTGGGAAGGCACAGTGGCCTTATGAGTCAGCCATGTTATGCACAAGGACATGTTATGCCCTCTGACTTCAGGCTGGTCTGATAGCCAAGCTCAACTTTTAGGGAATGCACCAGCTCTGCATAGCATTAGCCCTGCATTCTGGCTACAGAGTGAGAGTCTGGGACACAGTCCCCAGAAGCAGGGCCAGACAGAGCCTGGTAGGAAGGGTCCCTGAGGCTACGTTCTTTAGTAATACACAGAGCAGGTGCTTTTCCGGGGCTAGGCCCTCTCTGGTATGTGTTTTTTGGGGTCAGCCTCTCTGTGGGAGCCTATCTATGCTCATCAGCCCTCCCTCCCTCCCACAGGCTGTGACTGCAGCGTCCTAGGTGCCCGGCATGATATGCCTTGTGAGGAGGAAAGTGGGCGCTGCTTGTGTCTGCCCAATGTGGTGGGACCCAAATGTGACCAGTGTGCCCCTTCCCACTGGAAACTGGCCAGTGGTAGGGGCTGTGAGCCCTGTGCCTGTGACCTACGAGGCTCTCTCAGCCCCCAGTGCAACCAGGTATGAACAACATTGGCCCAGCGGCTCTTTAATCATGGAGGGGTCCTGCCTGCTAATGTCTTTATCTCTCCTTCACTGCTCTCTGGCCTTCCTGCAGCCAGGCAAGGCTACCTCTGTCCCCTTACCCCTTGGGGGAGGCCACCAGATGTCCCTCCCTCTGTGGTTCTCAGCCTTGGGCCAGGCTTGTCCCACACACCGTCTGCAGCTCAGTGCCAAGACTTGACTTTGGGCTTGTCTTTCAGTAAGAGCCCTAGTTTTGGGAAGCACCAGATCTGTAGAGCAAGGGTCTTAGACACAGCACCCAGTAGGAATTCCAGGAAGACTGGAAGGGTCCCCCATGGCATTCTCCTTATTCAGTTTACAGGGCAGTGTCCTTGTCGGGAAGGGTTTGGTGGACTGACATGCAATTCTGCAGCCATCCGTCAGTGTCCTGACCAGACTCATGGAGATGTAGCCACGGGATGCCGAGGTGCGTGCTTATTATGTGGTCAGGCAGCTGGCATGTAGCGGGGTGGGTTGAGGGGTGCTTGGTGGAGGGCGTTGCCATGATTGGACCTCCTGTACTGATGGCTTGGGCAGTTCTGTGAGCATCTACACTTGAAGACTGCCTGGTCTCCCTGTGCCTGAATCGGGTTAACTAAGGTGGTTCTCACAGTCCAGGATGGGGATCTGGGGACCTCCTACTCCCTGAGAGCAGTGGCCAGTGGCAGTGGAGAAAATGGGTCCCGAGGAGGACTGGGGTGTTTTCCTGGAGGGCTGATAGATCAGCAATGGCATGGGACTAGAGTGAAATTGAGCATTGTTCTTAGCTCTGCCTTGTAGGGCCTGAACAAGCTGCCCCCCTTCACATTTCTTCCTCTTAAGGGGAGGTACTGTGCACTGAACCCTTCTATGCCTTGGTTGCCTCCTAAACAGAAGCAGGAAATCAGAATGTAAATGCACAATGTGTGTGCTTGTCAGATGGGTTCACATGCATGTGACTATGTCACTAAGAACATGCGTGGCCTGCCATGGATGGTAATGACAAGCTTTCCGTTAGTCCTGTCAAGGCTTTCATTCTAGCTGCGGTCATCTGATAGTCTATGTCACTTATGCAGATCCCATTCCTTCATCCTCATCATGCTTCTTCCTCTTCCTGACCCCAGCCTCTGAGTGTCCTTTCTCCCGGCTCTAGCCTGTGACTGCGACTTCAGAGGAACTGAGGGTCCTGGCTGTGACAAAGCCTCAGGCCGCTGCCTCTGCCGCCCTGGCTTGATGGGGCCCCGCTGTGACCAGTGTCAGCGAGGCTACTGTGACCGCTACCCAGTCTGTGTGGCCTGCCACTCTTGCTTCCAGACCTATGACATGGATCTCCAGGAGCAGGCTCGGCGCCTTGGTGGTCTCCATAATGCCACTGAAGGCTTGAGGTCGGGGACAGGTCTGGAAGACCATGGCCTGGCCTCTCGGTTGCTAGATGCCAAGAGCAAGATCGAGCAGATCAGACAGATCCTGGGGGGTACCTCTGTCACAGAGCAGGATGTGGCTCAGGTGGCAAATGCCATCTTGTCTATCAGGTAGGTCTTTTCCTCACCAACCTGTTGGAGGGATCATGCCAGTGGATTTGGGTGAGGGCCTCACTGGTCCATTCTAGTCCATGGACACTTTTATGCATACCTTCTCTTAGCTACCAAGGCAGGTCTGTGAAAGTGGAGTGGTAGTGTTGATGCCATTCTGCAGATGTGGAGACAGGCGCGGATGTGATGAGCTGTGCAGACACAGACCCAGAGCCTGAGCCAGTGTTCTTCCTGAGCCTGTACTGCCAGTGGGATAGTCAGCCTGGATTAGTCACCTTGGCAGAGGGCACCCATGAGGCAGGGCACTAAAAATATCTCTAAATTTGTCTTTAGAATGGAAGCGGCCCCACCCACACCCCCTCCTACCAGCAGAGGCGCCTTCTTTGGGAGCTCGGGTTCTGGAAGCTTCTATAATTAGCTTGTGTTCCCTTAGCATTGGTGGATGGATGGTGCCAAGCCCAAAAAGAATAAGAGGCTCTGTTACCCATGGGGGTGTTAGGACATCCTCAGCAGGGTAGGGGGTGGGGAGTTCTATGGATGAGCTATAGCTTGTTGGAAATTGTTCATTCATTCATTCCACATTTGGGTGTGGGTGTGGGTGCGTGCACATGAGTGTGCATGTGTATACAGAGACCAGAGCAGGATGATGGGTGTCTCCTGCTGTCACTGTATGACTTCCTGCCTTGAGACAGGGATTCCCACTGACTCAGAAGCTCACTGCTATCGTTAAGGTCCAGCTTTTAACGAGCACACTGAAGATTTGAACTCAAGTCTTTATACTTGCAGAACAAACATTCTTATTCACTGATCCATCTCCCCAGCCCTTCCAAATAGGTTTTTGAGAGTCCAATAGGATCCAAGTATTGTGCAAGGTACCAGGGCCATTAAAATATTAAGATAAGGTCTTCACATGCCAAGGGCTAAGGTATCTGTCCTGTAAACAGTAATGTGCTACATGGGGTATGTTAGAGAGCTAAGATTCTCACAGGGGAGACCATGGTGGCCTTCACAGGGGAAGGGCTATATGACCTAAGTCTCAGAATTAGATGACCAGTCCACAGGTAGTCAGTATAGAAACGTGCTGTGTCTTGGTAGACCCTGAAAGGGCATGCTATACCTGAGCAAGGCTGTGTGGTGGATGGGGAAAGCATGGTGGTATAGCAGAGGTCATGAGGCATGAATACAGAACCATTGGCTCTCAAGCTTAGGACCCAGGATCTGGAGTGACACCCCAAGCCTCTGTTAGATGGGAATGGCTGATGAGCATGCAATGGGGTTGGAGCTCCGTGGGGGAGGGTTGGCTACAGAGGAGAGATTGGGAACCATCCCAAACATAAGGTGAGAATTGACATCAGCCTGGGGAGCCAGGGGAGCCAGCAGGGTGGCTCTCTTCAGGGAAGCCAGGAACAGCCCAGGAGATGGAGGTGGGTCCCAGATGTTAGGCTGGCAGAAGTCAAGGAGAGAGAGCATTCAGAGTCACCTGCAGAGAGATGGGGTAGGCTGTGCCGACTCTAGCTTGTCCGAGCGTCTGCTGGGCAGAATTCTTAGTAGCATGTGGATTGTTCCCTCTCATACCTGTGTAGAAGGCCCTTCCCCATGCAGTCTGCTTCTCCTGACTCAGTTATAGCGTTTCCCTGTATTTCAGCAAGTATCCTTCTGCCTCAGGCGGACTCTTCAGGGCCTGCCGCTGGGCCTACCCTTAGAGGAAGAGATGGAGTCCTTCTCTGGTGACCTAGGGAATCTGGACAGAAGTTTCAACCGCCTCCTCCTCATATACCAGAGCAAGAAGGAGCAATTTGAGAAGTTGGGTAGTGCGGACCCCTCAGGTGAGGACAGGGGCACAGGCTTCTCTCCCTAGGGAGAAAGTCCCCTGCCCAAGGCCTCCAATTCCTCTCCTTCTTCCTCAGGAGCCTTCCGCATGCTGACCACAGCTTATGAGCAGTCCTCCCGGGCTGCACAGCAGGTGTCCGACAGTTCCAGCCTGCTGAGCCAGCTGAGGGACAGTCTCAGGGAGGTAGAAGGGATAGAGAGTCAGGCTGGGGAAGGAGGAGCTGGAGGAACCCAGCTCATGGCCCTGCGCCTGGAGATGGCTTCGCTACCTGACTTGACACCCACCATCAACAAGGTGATTGGGAATGGAGTCCAGTGTCCTAAGCCCTTATACCTGTAATCTGTCCCATTCAGAACCTACCCCACTCCTCCTGACCCCATGTCTGTGCCATGCACCCAGGGGTTGCCAAGGAAACATGGTCCTGGTTGCCATGGAGATGTGTGGATTGTTTAGTGTGGGGTGGGAGTGGTTGTGGAGGGGCCTCTTTGACACCCTCGTCTCTCTACAGCTCTGTGGTAGCTCTAGGCAGACAGCCTGCACTGCGGGAGCGTGCCCTGGAGAGCTGTGTCCCCATGCCAATGGCACAGCCTGTGGTTCTCACTGCTTGGGAGCTCTGCCCAGAGCCAGAGGGGCCTTCCACATGGCAGGACAGGTAGCTGAGCAGCTACGGGGCTTCAACTCCCAGCTCCAGCAGACCAGGCAGATGGTAGGTACCACAAAGTATGGGAGCAAGAGGCAGAGGGTACAGAGTCCCTTAAACAATTCAGAGTTCACATTTTAGTCAGGAGAATAAAGCCCAGAGATCTCAGGTGATTTGTCTAATGCTTCACAGCAAGTGTAAGGTAGAATTTGGAGCTGATATTTTGAGCTTTCTCTTAAAGTCCTACATAAATATCATTTGCAAACTGGGTTGGTTGCAAGTCCCAAAGGAGAGAATGCCCCATAGATTCCTTGGGAGCTGCCAAGAGGCTCCTTGAAGGCGATGTCCTTTTCTGACACACATTATGTTTTAACAGATTAGGGCAGCTGAAGAGGCAGCATCAAAGGTCCAATCAGATGCCCAGCGCCTTGAGACCCAGGTGAGCACCAGCCGCTTGCAGATCGAAGAAGATGTCCAGCGCACACGGCTTCTCATCCAGCAGGTCCGGGGCTTCCTCACAGGTGAGCTTCTTTCACCTCTGTGGGTGTTCTGGCTCCCAGCTGCCCTAGTTCATTAGCCTACCACCTCCTTCCCACCATGTCTGCTGCCTGCCCACCGGCTCGGCCATTTCTCTTCCCTGGTCTTCAGCTGTTGATTTTGTTACCCTTCTTCCAACTCTCCCACCTTGTTCTTGGTTGAAAATAGGCTTCTTTCTTGACCTCTGTCCATCTCTTCTCTGTGACTTTGTTTCCTTTGCTCACTGGGTATCACTTTAAATTTGTCAGTACACTGCAGGGTCTTTCCTGGCCTGGGATGAATGGTTCCAAGGTCACAGTTTTAAATGCCACCTCCCCAGAGAGGCATTTTATAGTCTCCCTGTCTTTATATCCCTCCTCCCCTCTCCTGTTCATCCCTCCACTCAGAAATGGCTGTACAGTCCATTATGAGTGTGTCTCTAGGACAGCAAGGATGGATGTCTGTTTTGTTCATGACTATCTCTGGCACATATACAAGATTGGCGGATGAATGAATGCATGAATAAAGAAATGAATGAATGGGCCAGGTCCTCTCTTTGGTGGCCTAGAGGATGAGATAGGACTCAGGGGACTTGATTTGGGGCAGGTTGTTTCTCTTGACCTCATCTTTCTCTTGAAAATGGAGTTGGTGGTATTCTACAGGTTTACCCCCAAGAACTGAGTAAGTGCTGTAAAATGGACTTTGAAAAATTAAAGGTGCCTCTGGATTGTGAGTTGATATTATTAGTTCTCAGGTCCCTGCCAGCACTTTGCTTGGCTGGAAGCCTGGTTGATATGAGCTGAGGTCTGGGCACAATAGGGACTGCTCATGCTACTACTGAGTGAGTGTGTGTGTGTGTGTGTGTGTGTGTGTGTGTGTGTGTGTGTGTGTGTGTGTGTGTGTGTGTGTGTGTGTGTATGTTTAACCCCAAATAGGCCAAAGCTGTCTCCTGGGTGAAGACAGCAGGTCATGCATACAGATCTGTAGATGGCGCTACTCAAACCCAGGAGGGGTCTACAAGAAGCCCTGTGACTTAATCAAGAGGAGCCTCTGGGAAGCATGTTTTGTGAGTGCAGGGCAAAGGTGCCTGGAATGTAAGGGCAAAAGGACAACCAACATTTGGGGCTTGAGACTGAGTAGCCTGAGACTTGTGTTAACTTGAGCAGGCCTCAGTCATGCTGGGAGGGACTGACTTCTCTGTGTAGCCTGGGATCTGCTCCTGGGAGGTGGTGGGAGCTTCCAGGTACCCTTCTCAGCCAGGCTGCACCTAAGGTCAGGGCCTCTGATGAGTCAGTGGCAGAGGGAGATGGGCCTGGCCTGAGAGAGGCTTGGCTGTGTGTGGGACTCCAGAGACTTCTCACAGCCACCACTTAGTGGATTCTAGTCTGCAGACTCACGACAGGAGGTGCCAAACCCAGCTGCTACTGCCACAGGAGAGAGTGTCGTGCCTATGGAGGAAGGAGGATTGCTGTCTTTGCTAGCCCTTTGGGTGGAATTGAGGAAGTTCTCACATGGGGCTTATGGAGCAGTTACAAAGCACAGGCAGTATTCAAGGGGCTTTGTATCACATCCCTTAACCCTAGCCACTCTAGCTAAGTGCTGCTATTCCTTCCAGTTTCCATGTGAGGAATGCACAGAGAAGTTAAATAACCTGCCAGAGGGTATCCAGCTGTAGCTCCCCATGGAGCTATAGGTGAGGTGGGAAAGCTGAAACTACCAGAGCTGCACCTTGGACTTCTGTGGTGTGTTGTTGCATAGCCTAGGGCATCCCTGTCTCATTTCTCCCAAGAAGGTCCTTCTACCTGGTGTGAGGAGGGCAGAAATGGGATAGGACCTATGTTACCTGCTGCCTGTGAAGAGAAGCTGGCCCCAGAACCATAGAGGGGTTCAGGCCAGGCTAAACAGGCTAAACTATGTGGTTGAGTGGACACTTCTTTCCAGAGTGATATCTGTAGAGGCCGCAGAGAGATGGGAAGCTATCCTGTCTGTACTTGCCTCTTGGATCTCTCTCTGAGACACTTTGTAAAAACTCTTGCTAACTGACGGTGACATGTCACAGTTCAGGATGGGGGGGTGTCACTGAAGGCACTTCACAGGTCAGGAAACTGAACCCAGGTGGCCTAAGCAGTGAAGAGCGATGCTCTTTCAGTCTTCCCTTTACTCCTCAGTGCAAAGGACTTCAGAATGCCTGGCTGGAGCTGGGATCTGGGGACACAAATGGGACAAAACCCAGTCTTTGTTCTCAGGGGGTTCATACTGCATCAGGAGAAGAGAGCTAAGCCAGGAAGTGTTCTCAAGGGGGTCCGGGGGACATGCCACGTGGCTAGTGAGAACAATGAGGTAAGAGGATAGGAATGCTGGTTCTAGAATCCCTCGCTAGATCAGCCTACCTGAGACGGTGACATTTCAGGGGGAAATGGCAGTCCTTTTCTGTCTTTGCACTTGGCCTGAAGAGGGGTGCAGGGAAGGGGTCTTATTGCCAAGGAAGCAATTCCTCCAATTCCTAGCCGCTCCCTCCCAATTTGGAGCTGATTATGTGTGTGCTGCTGGCATTGTTCAGTACCAGCTGCCTGGCACCTCCTCCTCCCCCAAGCCCACAGCTTCCTGTGGCACCAGACACTTAGCTGCCACAGCTGTGCCCACATCCCTCCTCCCTTCAGCAGAACATAGGACAAGAATCCTGTAGCGTCCCGGAAACACACCACCACCACCACCACCACCACCACTTTAGCATGAATCTTAAAGGTACTTGTTAATAAATCAAACCTGAGGCCAGTTATTGGGGTGAATGCTGGAAGATCAGAGAATCAGAACAAGCCACAGCTTCTTCACCTCGCCAGTTCCTCAGCTGGTTTTGTTTCCTCAGACTGCAAGCTTCTGAGTCCTCACCCAAATGAATCTCAGCTCAGAAGCCTAAATGCTTAACCAGCCAAATGCTTCTAGTTTCTGGTCTTCACGCCTTATATACCTTTCTACTTTCTGCCGTCACTCCCTGGGATTAAAGACTGGATTTCTGGGATTAAAGGCGTGTGTCACCATGCCTAGCTGTTTCTAATGTGGCCTTGAACTCAGAGATCCAGAGGTATTTCTGTCTCTGGAATGCTAGAATTAAAGGCGTGTGCTACCACTGCCTATCCTCATGTTTAATATTGTGGCTGTCCTGTTCTCTGACCCCAGATAAGTTTATTAGCCTGCACAATTTTGGGGAACACAATACCACCACACACCACCACCAGGAAAAGGTGCCTGGGTTATCCAGGAGCAGGGCTCTTGGGGAAACAAAACATAGGGGCTACAAGAGATGCCCTCCAGGGGTGCTACCCAGCCTGGAGGGGCTATGGATCCTAGAGGAGATAGATGAGTGGGGCCTCTAATCTGATGGTTTGGCTGGCTTTCTTCCAGACCCCCACACAGACGCAGCCACCATCCAAGAGGTCAGTGAGGCAGTGCTGGCGCTCTGGCTGCCCACTGACTCAGCCACGGTGCTGCGCAAGATGAAAGAGATCCAGGCCATTGCTGCCAGGCTCCCCAATGTGGACCTGGTGCTGTCCCAGACCAAGCAGGACATTGCACGGGCCCGCAGACTCCAGGCTGAGGCTGAGAAGGCCAGGTATGGCTACTGGCCCCAGTGCCTTCCTAGTGGAACTGAGTTCATGTTTGCTCCCCAACCTTGTGCCTGGGAGAGGGGTACAGGGGCTGTAACATGGGGGCAGGGCTTACCATGCCAGGGAAGTCAGGGTATCTGTAGGGTCCAGGCTATATTTCATTCACATGACCTCGTACTTCACATAGGCAGCTTGTGTCCAGAGAGTGTCATGAGCATCACCCTCACACTCACCTGCTCCTGGGTGGGTCCTGGGGGTAGAGATTTAATGCTTCCCTTGTCTGTCTGCCTAAGAAAAATGTTCTCCAGGGCCACTATGAACTGAGCTCGTATTTGTTTATTTGCTGCTCACTCATTCTCCTTTCCCTTCCTTCACTCAGAAGCCGAGCCCTTGCTGTGGAAGGCCAGGTAGATGATGTGGTTGGGAACCTTCGGCAGGGTACCGTGGCTCTGCAGGAAGCTCAGGACACTATGCAGGGCACTGGCCGCTCTCTTCGGCTCATCCAAGAAAGGGTTGCTGAGGTGAGGCATTAGAGCTCCCCATGTTTG
Source organism: Onychomys torridus (assembly GCF_903995425.1). NCBI lineage: Eukaryota > Metazoa > Chordata > Mammalia > Rodentia > Cricetidae > Onychomys > Onychomys torridus. The sequence goes on along the minus strand of NC_050453.1, from coordinate 2,218,747 downwards.
GGAATGAACCATTTAGGTACAAGACAAAAAGTGCTAGAATGTGACCTGGTTAGATGCCACCTAGTTAGATACGCTTGGCTTGGCTTTGAGCTTCAGACTTGTCTCATCCGTCCGGGATGCAAAAGCAGGGGTGGACTCTGAGCTGCATTGGGGATGATGTCAGTGGAGCTAGAAAGGGGAAAAGCCTGGGTACCACTGGGCAGGGAGCATGGAGTCAAAGCATCATGGTCAGATGTGATGAGAGAGTGAGAGACAAGCTGGGAAAATAAGTTCCCTTGATGCCTGTGAGACCCAGCACAAATTCCGATTCTTCTATCTTTCCACAAAGGTCCAGCAGGTCCTGGTGCCAGCTGAAATGCTGGTGAGAGGCATGAAGGAGCAGATGAGTGGATTTTGGGCACGGATGGAGAAGCTCCGCCACCAGTCCCAGGAGGAGCAGGCACAGGCAATGCAGGCCCAGCAGCTTGCAGAGGGTGCCGCCAAGCAGGCAATGAGTGCCCAGGAGGTACAAAGAGGGCAGAGTCATCCCAGTGACAGGAAACCAGAGTGGGGCTCCTGAGCAGGAAGGTTACTACACCTTATATAAGACCACACAGGACAGAACCAGACTGGTTCAGGGTGAACCCACACACAGCCTATGCCTGAATCCCACTCCTGCTCCTCTGGGTAGCTGGTGCAGGATACAAGGATCATCCTAGATGCTGTCCCTTTATGAATGAGGTACTGACTTGTCCCCAGGACCAAGTTTATCTACAAAGAATTTCCCTTGATAGCTGCTCTGGAGCTTATATCCAGAGTCTCCAGTCTAGTCAGACCTTCATGGCTCAAACAGAAACCCTGGGCTCCGTCCTAGTCAGAATCAGGACAAAGAAGATCAAAGAGCCATTTCAGTATCTCAGGTGTACCACTTGCTTTATCCAGGGCAGGAACATGGGCACATGCAATCCTGGTCTAGTGACCAAGTTGCCAACACACTTTGATATTAACCTGCCATTTTGTGCCTGGCAAGTATGGTGGGTCATGACACAAGAGGAAGAAAGATAAAATTTTAAGATATCTCTTGGAGTTCAGAGGTAGGGCATTATAGGCAAACCCAACCCTTGGAGGAAACCAACTAGGAGGCCGTGCACTGATTTGGGTGATGCCAATTAGCCACTGGCATTTAGGACTCCAGATGCTCTTGATGGTGATATTGAGAATGACCTACCTCTACAGGGCTTTGGGAGACTCAAACAAAAGTATACAGAATTGAAGGACCGTCTAGGTCAGAGTCCTATGCTGGGTGAGCAAGGCAGTCGAATCCTGAGCATCAAGACAGAGGCAGAGGAGCTGTTTGAGGAGACCATGGAAATGATGGACAAAATGAAAGGTGAGCATGATCCAGAAACATGGACTGTTGGGCAGTTGCCAACCATGACTTCTTTAAAATATTTTAAAAGTATTTGTGTGTGTGTGCAATTGTGTGAATATACATGTGCTATAACATATCTGTGGAGGTCACAGGGCAGCTTGCAGAAGTTGGTTATCTCCTTCCACTTTGTGGATTCTGGAGGTCAAATTCAGGTTATCAGGCTTGGTGGCGGGTATCTTTACCCACTGAGCCATCTCACTAGCCCATCCCATTTGGGGCTCCTAAAACTCATTCTTATTAGAACCAAGCCAGCAGTGCTAAGGGAATGAGAGAAGCCAAGACTCACTGAGCAGCTAGTACCTGGGATGAGACTGCAGATTGCAGAGATGTGCTGGTCACATGGCCTGAGAAGCTCACAGTCCAGCTGGGACCTTTTCTCCTGCTACCCTCAAAACAAACGCTTTGCTATGTAGTGACATGTGTCGGTGATAAAGACACAGGTTTCTCAGGGCTCAGAGGACAATCAGTGCGAGAGACAAATGTTCAAAGAAGTAAGATGAGGAAGAGGTGCAGGCCTGGGAGAGGCTAGAGGATGATGAAGGACCACAGGATGATGACAGTGAGAGAGAAGGGGAGTGTTCTGAGAATGTGACAGGCCTCACACCCTGAAGGAGGGGAAGGTAGGGTAGGAATCTGAGTGGACAGTAGCATGGTCCTCGATGCCCCAATGCTGAGGGTAGACATGGACACATTAGTGATCAATCTGAGGCCATCTGAGGGTTTCAAACATGGAGACATCATGGCAATAGCCTTTGAAAGGGGGTATTCCTAGGAACCTGACAGTCTATAGATGTGATGTTGGGACCACTGAAATGGTGTGTCCAGCAAATGTCATACACATTATTCCTCTGAATTTCAATAAAAATAGTTGGCAAAAGTCTCATTTCTAGCCAGGTGGACACTATAAAAGAGATTAGGTTGGTGGGTTTATGGTGAATTGGTGAGATGTGTGGCCGTATAGCCCAGAGGAGAGTGGGAGGCTGGTTCAGTACTTGTCCTGGCCTTGTTCCACAATCCTGTGTCAACAGATAACAGTTTGTGTATCATATCTGAAGATGGCACATAATTACACCAGGAAACAGAATCACTGCAAAAGTCTAAAAGGGTGAGCTAGAACCAACTGGATGAAATTATGCAGGAGGGGCAGTTACCTCTGCCACTGTTTGGGCCTCTATCACTAAACCATGGCTTGGGTGAAGCTTCTCTGTGCATGGCTTATGTCACCGGAAGTACTTTGTAACTGGCAAATGGTGGCAAGCACAAGCTGTTACTCACCTGAAAGAGACTCAGAGTTCTGAGTCACCTCAAGTTGCTCTAACTCAGCAGTGTCTGGCTCACTGCTGGAGGACTTAACAAATGAGAGACATCTGGATGGACAGGAGGCAACAGCTCCAGGGTGACAGTGAAGTGACTTAGTACCTGGTGTGGCCTGGTCCCAGCAAACGGAAAAGGCTCAGCTCAGAGCATGGGAGCAGGAGTTTATCTGCTTGTTGGGATTTGCCTTTGTGGGATCCTCTGGGACTGGAGGGCCAAGGAACGGAAGAGTGGCTGTTTAACATTATGAGTGTTTCCAGTGTCTATCAGCCTGAAATTCCATGTGGAGTTCCACTGGCTGTATATATCAGCCCAGGCTCAATGCTGCTGCAGTCTGCTGGGGGTGGTGAGGCCTACCTCATCTTTAGAAGAATACTGTCAGATCTGCATGCATAGGAGAGGAGTAACCAGGGTAGGCAGGGGAAGGGGTGCTGGCTGTAGCAGCTGAGGAATTGAGGTGTTTGTCTTGGACGTACTATCCCACCGGAGCACCACAGACACACTCCTATCCCCCAGGACATAGGTGTGGGGCAGCTGTGTGGGGGGAAGCAAGAAGTGGTCAGATTTGGAATTCGTGAGAACATGACTTCTGATATTGCTAGGGCTGCTCTATGCTGAACTGTGAGGCAGTCCACACTCCCGCCTTACTCCTGGCCAAGTCCAGACTACCACAGTATGACAGTGGGGACTCCTGCATGAGGCTAGACTGCCTGGGGCACTCTGGAGAACTTCAGACCTTCTGTCTTAATCTGGGGATGGTATGTGAATGCACTGGGGATGGGGAACAACTGCATTTTCCTGAAGATCCACGTCACCTGGCCAGCTTTTTCCAGCTTCCATCTGAAGGTCATTGGTAGGATTCAGAGGTCTGCATGCTCAACTTGGGTTGCTAATCTTGGTGGCAGCAGGCTCCCTCATTACCCTGGGATAACCAGGAGCCCAGAGTGGAGGAGAGGGACAGGCAAAAGGAAGACCAAGAGCAGGTCTGGGCCCGGGCCTGCCAGGTTTTGAGTGGGATGGGGCTGGAGAGGTGGGTTGCAGGTGAGAACTGCCTGCTCCAGTGGTTGACTGTGCTCAGGGGAGACTCTTGTCCCAGCTGCCTCCAGGTTGGGGGAGGGGAAGGACAGGCTGGGAGTCCTAGAGTGTCTTACCTTGTGATTTTTCCCCACGGCTGTTCCTGCCTTAGACATGGAGTCAGAACTGCTTCGTGGGAGTCAGGCCATTATGCTGCGCTCGGCAGACCTGTCGGGGCTGGAGAAGCGTGTGGAGCAGATCCGCAGTTACATCAATGGACGTGTGCTCTACTATGCCACCTGCAAGTGACCTTAAGCCCCAATTTCATACACATTCCCCTCTGCCTTGGAAGGGCACACTTGGGGGTGGGAGGTGTTGCATAAGCCTAGGACACTTTGATACTATTGATAGTACCATCTGGTCACCTGGGTGTGTGTATCTGGCCACCACTGAGCCTGTGTTTACATGACCACATTTAAGGGAGAGATGGTGTGTGTGTCAGGGGGAGCGGGACCAATCATCACAGCTGAAGATACTCCAGCTCAGGGAGCTGGGCTGTGTAGTGCATTCCACACCTACCCCTGCCCTCCACTGTGGCGGAATCTGGGCTCAACACAAAAACTAGACAGAGTGATGTACAAATACAAAGCCCAATAAAAAAAAAAAATCTTTGAACAGGAGCCTGGAAACTGAGGAAGAAAATTATCTGACTCTGCATTAAGTAACCTCCGTCACCTTTTCTGCCTCCTGTTGAGGTTCCTGTGGACTCAGTCCTATGGCTTGCCCTGATTACTCAGTCTAGCTCAATTGGCCCCTGGACTCAGGCAGATTGTGATCCTCTGTCTCAGGACTGGAGTCCACCTATTTCCACTTTCTCAGTGTCCTCGGCTCTACCCAGGCAGTGTAGGAGAGGAGAGACTCTTGTTGGCAGTCCCCAGCCTGTGATTGCCCAAGGTCTGGGGCTGGTACCAGGAGAGAAGATACTCTAGCTGACAGTCCCTGGCCTGCGATTGCCTAAGGTTGGGGTTGGTATAGCAGACCCAGAGGCTCTCAGCTCCCAGCCCTGAGAGCCAAGCTTTTGAAGTCAGAGTTCGGTAGATGCAGACACTCAAGCTAGTGATGTATTTCTCTTGGTTTTAATCACTAGCAGCCAGGCCACTGGGCAGCTCCTACACGCTCGGCTTTCATTGCGCCCCATGTCCTTTAAGGCTTGGCAGCTCCCTGGAACTCGTTAGCCACCAGGACCCACAGATTCTTATCTTTGGCTCCTGGAAATGCGATTCGTGTCAGGAGGCTGCTGCCTCCCTCCCCGCTGCTGTCTTCCTGCTGGTGCTTCTGCCATTTCTTCCTCATGTTACCACCTCAGGCCACCCTATGATCACAGGAGGCTGTTTCCCTGTTAACTTGAAAAGGGGCCTGAACAGTCTGTACAGCTGACAGGAGCATGGAAGGATGTACTGTCATTACACAGCCCTCCACATTTGCACGAAGGACTGTGTCTTGGTCAGTGTTCTACTGCTGTGAAGAGAAGTCATAAAGAAAAGCATTTAATTGGGGCTTACTTATAGTTTCACAGGTTTAGTCCATTAGTGTCATGGTGGGTAGCATGGGTGGACAGGCATGGTAGCTGAGAGTTCCACATCTGGATCCAAAGGCAGCAGAAAGAGAGAGGGAGACACTGGGCCTGGCTGGAGCCTTTGAAACTTTAAAACCCACCCTCAGTGACACATTTCCTCCTGCAAGGCCACACCTACTCCAACAAGGCTGCACCTCCTAGTCCTTTCAAATAGTGCCTCTTTCCAAGCATTCAAATAGAACAGCCTATTGGGGGCCATTCTTATTCAAACTACCACAGGCTGTGTTTGTACTAATCACAGGCCCTTCTGCTGGGCCAAGTGCTCCTTCTCTGGCCCGGGTAAGAATGGCTTATAGAGTTCACTGAGGCTTGTGATGGTAGAACGTTTGTTGTAAGTGGTTTAAAAGAGTGGTACCGGGAATATTGCCTTCTGAAGGAGAGCTGTGCTTTAGCAACAAGCAGCTGTGCTGTAGTGTAGCTTCCTCAAGGCATCCCTGTGGGTTTAAAGCAGCCAGGATACAAGGAGAGCATCCATATAGCTGTTAGAGAGGAGCTGATTGCCTGGAAGGCCTCTGTTCAAGGCAGCTGGACAACAAGGAAGGGGTCCAACAATTATCACCTAAGGAATCAAATCCATACCTCATCATTCTCAACATTATTATTTAAGGGAAAATAAACATTAAAAGGGTTGCTTATATTAATGGCCTGTTTCTAACATTAACATTGTATTAACAGAATTTAGTGTTCTGCACTTAGCCCAACATCCTTGGGGGAGAATTGGGTCATTTTACTTGTCCTAGAGGTAGGTCAAAGGCTTGAAACTGCTTATAAAATGACTGTGTATGTTGATATGAAGTGTCACATTTATGTGCTAGCCATAGTCCAGGCACTGTGCAGGCACTTTCCTTCCTGCCCTTTTCCTTCGCATCTCATTTCTTCTTTCCCTCTGTTTCCCTTCTCTTCTCTTTTCCTCCTCTTTCTTTGAGATGGAGTCTCACTACATATTCAGCAAACACTGGCCTTGAACTCACACTCCTGCCTCAGCTTTCTGAGTGCTAGGATTATAGGTGTGTGCCATCAGGCCTGGCTTAGATTAACTTCTTGATCATTATTGATCATTTGAGTTGTTTTAAGAAGTGTGACTGGCATGCCACACACACTGTCCATGATGTAAGTGACACTCCATCAGACAAGTGAGGCAAACAGGGCAGTCAACCATGGTCTCAGTGTGTACAGTCACCCGAGGTCTCAGTGTGCACAGTCACCCGTGGTCTCAGTATGCACAGTCACCCATGGTCTCAGTGTGCACAGTCACCCATGGTCTCAGTGTGTACAGTCACCCGTGGTCTCAGTGTGCACAGTCACCCGTGGTCTCAGTGTGCACAGTCACCCGTGGTCTCAGTGTGCACAATCACCCGTGGTCTCAGTGTGTACAGTCACCCGAGGTCTCAGTGTGCACAATCACCCATGGTCTCAGTGTGCACAGTCACCCGTGGTCTCAGTGTGCACAGTCACCCGTGGTCTCAGTGTGCACAATCACCCGTGGTCTCAGTGTGTACAGTCACCCGAGGTCTCAGTGTGCACAATCACCCATGGTCTCAGTGTGCACAGTCACCCATGGTCTCAGTGTGCACAGTCACCCGTGGTCTCAGTGTGCACAGTCACCCGTGGTCTCAGTGTGCACAGTCCCCCGTGGTCTCAGTGTGCGCAATCACCCCATGGTCTCAGTGTGCACAGTCACCTGTGGTCTCAGTGTGCACAGTCACCCGTGGTCTCAGTGTGCACAATCACCCGTGGTCTCAGTGTGCACAATCACCCATGGTCTCAGTGTGCACAATCACCCATGGTCTCAGTGTGCACAATCACCCATGGTCTCAGTGTGCACAATCACCCCATGGTCTCAGTGTGCACAGTCACCTGTGGTCTCAGTGTGCACAGTCATCCAAGGTCTCAGTGTGCACAGTCACCTGTGGTCTCAGTGTGCACAATCACCCATGGTCTCAGTGTGCACAATCACCCATGGTCTCAGTGTGCACAATCACTTGTGGTCTCAGTGTGCACAGTCACCTGTGGTCTCAGTGTGCACAATCACCCATGGTCTCAGTGTGCACAATCACCCATGGTCTCAGTGTGCACAGTCACCTGTGGTCTCAGTGTGCACAATCACCCGTGGTCTCAGTGTGCACAATCACCCGTGGTCTCAGTGTGCACAATCACCCGTGGTCTCAGTGTGCACAGACACTCCGTGGTCTCAGTGTGCCCCATGAGGGCAGAGCTGGCTTCTTCATCATGGTTTAAAGCAATCATCAACACAGCAGGAACTACAACATTCATAGAACTTGATCCAGGGGGTTGAAATGAGTTGGGTGACTCATGTGTCCCGACACTTAGCTCCTAATATGTGTTAGCTGCACCAGCCTCTAGCTGTCCAGGTAGGCCCAGCTGTCCATGAATTGCTTCTGACTTGGACAGAATGAATGAAACCTCCTAGAGAAAAATATGTCCATTTTATTTGAGCACAACACAGAGCATGAAGCTTGAGGGTGTGACGGCAAGAACACAGAGAGACAGAACAATGCACCTGACTTTCAGGGGAAAAGAGGAAGCCAGAGGCAGGAGTCCTAGCTGACATGAAAATAGTTCCCCGAATTCTTAATTAGCGGTGTGTGAGGTGTGTGGCTGGAAGAGAGGTGCTCACAGTCTTGGCTTTCTCTACTCCATGGGGGATGGGCACTGCTGTGCTTCAGAGGCAAGGAGAGCTTTGAAGTGTTCTGGGTCTCAGTGCAGTGGGAAGCTAATCCTGGAGGGAAGGACTGGAGTTGTGAGTGCCTCCAGGCCTCTGGGGGGCAGCCTGGCATTCATGCGAATAGGCAGGAACTATGACAAGGAGTCCAGTCTGACCATGAGGCCAGAGAGGCAGGAGTGAGTATGCAGAGCAGGGAGTCTGAGTCAGACTCCATATGGCTTTGCTTGGTGAAAGTGGCACAGCCTGGCCAGCCCACAAAGCTTTTCACAACAAACAACACAGACCCAGATGAGCACTATCTATGGACACTGCACAGAGCCACTGCACATAGGAGGTGGGGGCATGGAATGGGCAGGTTGGGAGACCTGGAGGCTGGGATGCCATGCATCCTGCCCATGGCCTCAGGGAGTGTCCAGGCCTCGGGGCTCCTTTTGTGACTTCCTGTGAGTGTCTGCCCCAGGGCAGCAACAGGTTACTGCTTCAAACCAGATGCTGCTCCTGCCAGCCCTGCTCCACTGATGTCTGTTCATCCTCTGCAGGGCAGATGCTAGCTTAGAAAGGCAGAGAAGAGTCAGCCATGTCTCCTGAAAAGGGAAGCACTCTGGGTGAGGACAGGGCTTTCACCTGGTTCCTTTAACCCCAGGAGTGGGTCTTTCCTTCTAGACATAAGTTCGACTGACCCCCAGCTTGGCTTGCAAGCCTCAGATCCTACCTGAAAACTTCACAGGCTCCTGGGATCACATAATGAGACACACCCCAGTTTGCCCAGCCCGGCAGTGGGAGCTGCCACTGGCTTTCACTGGTACCATGACCTCTGACTTGAAGTTCCTGGAAAGGAGACAGAGTAGAGCCCTTGAATCATTTGAGGCAAAAAGAAACAGTTGGTGTTCTTCATACCCATGACATCTGCCTTGTCATCCCTTTCTGAAGTTCTGATGGCACAGGCCTTACCACGGAGACCTCCAGGGCTCCCTTCCTCCTTCCTGCCCCCAACGGGAGAGCTGGTAACTCAGAGGATCTAGCGCTAGTCCTCATTCACACATCTGCCTTTTCCTTTTCTCAGCACTTGGGATTGGATGTATTGTGACTGTGAGGCAAGTTCTCTACTATAGGGCTGAAGCCCAGCCTGTCTCTCTGCTAGACCTCCACAGTACCTCTGTGACACATTTTTTAGATGAGCAAACTTCAAGCCAGAGGTGAGACCTAACTGGTTTCTCTGGCTAGTGGGAGAAGCTTCCCTTGCCTGGGCCCTGAGTTCCTTCCACCTGTAACTGCCTATTAGTGGGCCTGACTTTTGTGTTCATGATCTTCAGCAAATGGTTCCTGCCCTTTCTGAAGTGGATAAGCAGAGTGAGGCTGACTGCCTGAGACTACGTACTGTTTTTTGTTGGCCTTTCTGAAGAGGGTGGGCTCGGAGCAGTAGGAAGACTTCCCCTTGTTCCCGATATTTAGACAGCTGGAGCAGCAGCCACAAGGCCCGGTGGCTAGGGGGCCCTGTTGCATGGGCACTAGGCTACTGCTGATGCGCAGAGAGCCATTGACCAGGCAGTTCAGTGAGCGGCCACCAGGAGCTGAAGGCCGGGAGCTGTGTGGGCAGGGCAGTCGGGTCAGAGCAGGAAGGGGTGTGCTTGAGTCCGGGATAGGGGCCTCTGTGATGGTATTGTCATGGGAGCTTGGTCTGGAGACTTCAGGAGCTGGGGACACAGGTGGCCTGTTTTCCACCTCTGAGCAGACACTGGGGTTGTGCAGGTTCATGTGTAGTTTCCTCATGTGATGCACCACTGCGGCTGCGTTGAAGGCTTGCTGAGAAGGCAGGGAGTGTCTGGTTCTGCTCTTGCAGAGGCTGCTGGGTTCCAGCTTCTCCCTGGGGCCTCTGGAAACCAACTTGCCCATATCCCAGCTCACAGAAGGCACAGGGTACTGCTGTTGCCTGGGAGAGGGGTGCCCTAGGAAACCCATCCACCAACCTCAGACAGTCCAGCCTCCCGGGGCCCAGAACAGCATGCTCAGTCTCTGAGCACAGCTCACCCTCCACTTGCTCTTGGCAAAATTCTTCTGAATCTGGAGGCTGACAGATGGGTAGATGTCCCGGTGCAGGGCGGTGTTCCCGTCAATCCTGGCATGTAGGAAGGGACTTGACTACCAGGTGGTCCTGACACTCAAGTCAGAACTTGGACAGGGCTCTGAGCATGCAAGGCCAGGTTCAGTTGATAGGATATCCCAGGAGAAGGGTGATTCCAGCAGGAAAGGACTCCTATATCTCCCTGGGCAGGTCATAGGGGGCTTATGCTTTGGCAAAATCAAGTCTTTGAGAACAGCGTTGGCAGACTGTGTGGTCTTGGGGACTGGTCTGCTCATCACCTGCTGTTTGCAAGTTGGGTGCAGCTATGAGTACTGATAGATATGTTCCATGGCTATTTATGTGTTACTCAGAAGGGCTGAGCAGGTGCCGCAGATAGCAAAGCCTCAACTGTCTATCACCTGCTCCTTTACATCACAGGGTACCTTGTCACTGCTCCTCATGGCCCTTAGAAGCTAGTGCATGTGGGGCTATCCTCTTGCAAGACCACTTTATTCAAGCTGTGCCTTATTCTTCTCTTTGGCTTCTTACTCACCCATCTCTCAGTGTTCCATAGACATATGACATGTGCATAATACCGGTACAACCACCAGGGGACAGGACAGAAGTGACAGAGATGGGGCCATGGTTGCCTCTATTCTAGCTGTGTGATGTTTCATGCCATGGACTGGAAAAATTCATGGCAAGCTACGTCATTAAAAAGGAGAAATGGAAAGTTGGTGTGGATTAAAAAGTCAGGGTTTCTGTGCAGGGATCTGGATTCTACAGGTGACATGGAATGTCAGGAGGAGGGGTGTTTTCTGTGGTGACCAAAGCTGTGGTAAGGAACAAGCCTGGGGGAGGGTAAGAGGAGGCAGGAAGAAAGGTCTAGCTCCTAGGTCAGTCTGGACCAGAGATGATTGGCTAGAATTGTGGACACTGGAGAAAAAAAGGCTGGGTAAGATCAGGGAAAGGCTGCAGAGGCAAAGGAGTCTGTTCCTGCTGTGGGAGGAGGTGGGAATAATTGTAAGGTCTTGGGCAGAGGACGAGAACTAATATGAAAAGGCAGTGCCCAAGATTCCATTTGCCCATCTTATTACATGTCACACACACACACACACACACACACACACACACTCACGCACACATGCACACATACACTCACACATGCACACACACACACTCACACACACACACACACTCACACATGCACACATACTCTCACTCACACATGCACACACACACACTCACACATGCACACACACACACTCACTCACACATGCACACACACACACACTCACACACTCACACATGCACACATACTCTCACTCACACATGTGCACACACACACACACACTCACACATGCACACATACACACTCACTCACACACACTCACTCACACATGCACACACACACACTCACACACACATACACACTCACACTACTATCTGCAGAACTAGAGATTGACCTAGGCATGCACTCTACCACTGAGCTACACTCCCAGCGACATGCCTCTTAGGACAGGTTGCCTCTTTAGCAACTAACAGTCAATATTGTTCCATGTGGGAGTTGAAACTTAGCCTGAAAACTGAAGCCTTGGCCTTGACCTCTGGAAGTGATTAGAGCACTTTGCTGGCCCCTGCAGGTCAGACTGGCCCAACGCAGTACTGTCTGCTGGCCACTTGGGCCTGATGAACATGTGTGTGTTTCCTGGATGCCTCAGCACTGGCTTTGATGTCCAGGGGCTCCTGAGAGTTAGCTTGGCCTTGGGAACCAGAAGGGAGGAGACAGAGCCCACCCTGTTTCTCACTCACCAGGGGTGTCTTAGGGCCTTCTCGCAGGTGTACCGTTCATTTGGGTCCTTCTCCAGCAGATGGCAAATAAAATCCTTGGCTAAGGGGAATATCAGAGGCTCAGCTAAGGACCAGATCTCATGACTGATAGAAATTCACTTCCAGGCTGGTGGGTGGCAGTGAATGCATCTTTAGCTAATCTTGCAAATACTCAGTTTTAAGTCTTAAAGGAGGGAGAGGAAGCAATCCAAACCACCCAACAATCCACTGCAAGCCACCAAGAAGAGAGCTCTAGGCAGCCTCACCCACACGTACAGGGGAACCCTGCCAGTCACATCACACCAATGTGCCTGCACAGTATGTGCATGCAATTGCTGGTAAACACGTGGGCTAACATGTGAGTGCTGGCTTCTTCCATCTCTGACCACCATTTATCAGGCCCCATGAGCATGCATGGCTCCTTTTTCACATATGGAATGGGTGCTGCCCTCTCTCTCAAATAGTATGCATGCTCCCTTCTCACACACAACATGCACACCACCTTCTATCGCACACAGCATGCATACCCTGCCTTTTCTCCTGCCCAGCATGCATACCCTGTCTTCTCTCCCAGCATGCATACCCTGCCTTCTCTCTCAGCATGTATACCCTGTCTTCTTTCCCAGCACGCATACCCTGTCTTCTCTCCTGCCCAGCATGCATACCCTGTCTTCTCTCCTGCCCAGCATGCATACTGCCTTCTCCCACAAGGTCTATTCTGCCCTGTTACCTAATCCCATCTTGTGCCCTCTGCCTATAACTCTCCTCTTTGCCTGACTCTCCACTCTTGGCCTCTCCTGTGAACCCCCCCCCCCCCCCCCCCCCCCCCCCGGCACTGTGCCTCCCTCCGGGAAAGGAAGGGCAGGGGTCCTAGCTTCAAATACTTCACCTTTGAACCAGTTGAAGAGCTGCTACTCTCTCTAGCAGCTTCTTCTGTCTGAGCCCCAGGGACTGTCATCTCCATTAAGATATTTTCTCTTGCAGCCTCTGCCTTCATACTCACCTGACTCAGAAATGTCGTCCCAGAATGGAGACTCAAACTCATAGTAGCCTTCTTTGATCTTCTCAAAAAGTTTTGACTCTGTTTCTTCATAGAAAGGGGGATACCCACACAGCCTGCAGGAAGACAGGAAAGAGGAGTCCGCTAGACATTCCCTCCTCCCTGGGCCAACCTCTCTTTCTCCCAGTTTCCCACTGTACACATTCATAGTCAACTATGGTCTCAGACAAAGCAGTGTGACTAAGAGGTAGGCCTGCCCACTATTCAGAATGGGCAGGTCCATAGAGCACACACAGAACTGAGGCCTTAGGAGTCTCTGGAAGGCCCCCCGTGCAGGACATCTGTCCACTGAGCCCTCACTTCCTCTTGGATGTTCTCCACAAAGCATCCTTAATAAGGATGGGGAACACCACAAGGGATTAGGCTGTTTTGGTCTACTTTTTGAGACAGGATCTCATGCAGCCCAAGTTAACTTCAAACTTGCTATGTAGCTTAGAATGACCTTGAACTTCTGCTTCTCTGGCCTCTATCTTGTTGAATGAATCCTAAATGGTCTTATAATCAAAACCTGGAGCCAGATATTGGGGTAAATGCTGAAAGATCAGAGAGACAAAGGAACAAGCCACTAGAGAAACTTCTTACCACTACCAAATCCTCAGGCCAAATGGAAGGTGAGATCCTATCTCCATGAATCCTCTGACTGAAAGTCTCTGAGTCCTGAGCCAAAAGCCTTCCTCAGCCTAAAGGCCTTTAGTTTCTGTCTCCTCACACCTTATATACCTTTCTCTACCCAGCCATATCACTTCCTTCCTAGTGCTGGGATTAATGGCATGTGTGCTTTCCAAGTACTGGTAGCAAAGACATGAGCTTTCAAGTGCTGGGATTAAAGGTGTGTGCCACCACTGCCTGGCTCTGTTTCTCTTCTAGACTGAGTCAATCTCATGTAGTCCAGGGTGGCTTCGAACTCACAGAGATCCATCTGGATCTCTGCCTCCTGAATGCTAAGATTAAAGGTGTGTGCCACACTGCCTGGCATCTTTGTTTAATCTAGTGGCTGGCTCTGTCCTCTGATCCTCAGGCAAGCTTTATTTGATACACAATATATCACCACACTATCTCCTGAGTACTAGGATTGCATTCGTGTGCTATTATAACCAGGTTTTATTTCTGAAAAAAAAAGATGTTTTATTTTCATTTATATGTTTATCTATGTCTGTGTGGCACATGTGCACAGGTATTCACAGAGGCCAGAAGAAGGCATCAGAACCCCCTGGATCTAAAGTTACTGGCCTGATGTGGGTTTTCTGGAAAAGCAGCAAGTGCTCTTAACTGTCGAGGTCTCTCTAGACCCCTTCTTGACACTCAGTTTTATACTGTACTATGATTGAAATCAGGGCTTCATGCATGCTAGGCAGGCACTCTACCAACTGAGCTCCATCCCTAGGCCCCAGCCTAGGGGACAACTCAGACAGTTATTATTTGAGCAAATGAGGTAGAACATTATTTAACAGAATCCACACTAAGAGGCAAGTGTTATTCCCTAAGAACAAAGCTAATTGCTATGGTTGGGGAATGCTAGGTATGTATGTGAGGGAGCAAATGGGAAGGCTAGGAAAGGGAGGGCCTGAGCATGTATGGAGGAGAGGAAGTACCTAGTTCATGAGGTGGCCTTCAGATGGTGTCACTGCTGGATGTGGGGAGTGGAGATGCTTCAGCCTACCTGGTTTCTAAGCCTTGGTCTCTCATTTTCCTGTTGGTTCTACAGAGTGGCTGGAACTCAACAAATCTGCACAAAGGGTAGGGATGCAGTGAGCCAAAGGAGGGTGGTCCAGGGGGCTGAAAAGTGAGTGCAGGCTGGTAGTATGAGTTCTGCTCATAGCTTGGTAGACCTTAGAGGAGTTATGTACATAAGTGAGCGTGTGTGTGTGTGTGTGTGTGTGTGTGTGTGTGTGTGTGTGTGTGTGTGTTCACACATGAATACACAGATGCCTGAGGGGATGATCAGACCCTGAGATTTCCCAGGAAATGCACCGGCGCCAGCTTTTACTCACAATATGTACGTGATGACACCAATAGACCAGCAGTCCACAGCCTTACTGTAGGGCTTCTGGGCCAGCACTTCTGGAGCTGTAGGAAATCAATGGTAGGTTCAGGGCTAGGGACAAGAGTGGAGGCCAGAGAGAGGAGTAGAGAATAGGAAAAGGGATGGGATTGGAGGTGGAAGGGTAGGGTAGGGTAGGGAACATCTATGAGACTGAAAACTCCCCAAAGGCAGGGGCTGTATCTTCTCAAGCAGACAAACTCCTCCAGAGAGGAGAGACTTGGTCCTCCATCAATCTGGGAGTTTCCATAAGCTGTTGTGACTCCTCCATCAGCCAGGAGGTCTCCAGATTTGCCACTCCCATCAGACTAAGTAATTTCTAAGAGCAACACCTGTCTGTGCTCACATTGGGGGACTCTCAAGATAAGGGTCACATGGGGGATCCTTAGGATAAGGGTCATGTGGAGGACCCTTAGAATAAGGGTTACATAGGGGATCTTCAGGATAAGGGTCACATGGGGGATCCTTAGGAGAAGGGTCACATGAGAGACCCTCAGGATAAGTGTCCAGTCCTTGTCTTCAGAGTAGGGATCTGCAGAGTGGTATGGAATCTCCCCCACTGCCCCAGAAGCCCTGGAAGGCAGAGGCTCCCTACCCTAGTCATCTCAGGAAGCTCCCAGAAGGTGATAGGAACTTCTCATCTATTTGTGGGTACCAGCTTAGAGCAGGAGCTTGAGGGCTCAGTAAGGCCGTGAGCTATGTCTCCCTAAGGGTGGGAGAGCCAGGCAGAGAGAGCTAACTTCTGAGGGTACCCCAGTATTGGATTTAGTATTCATAGAATTCTACATCTTTAGGTGAGGGACTACACTCCCTATGAGAGAGAGCAGGTTCTTTCTGGGAGTCTGGGCGCCTGCTTTCTTAAACCCTTCAGGTGGTAGCAGGAATAAACAGAGGGAATTCTCTTTCTCCTTCCTCCTCTCAGGTCCCAGCACTGCTGTCCCTGAGTGTCCCATCAGTTATTCTCTTATCAGGAGTCCTGGCAGCTGAACAGGCACAATGCCCAGCTTCTGTCACTCCCATGGATGTCCTAGAGTTACATGGGGTGCCCATACCCCTGGGTTCCAAACTCATCATCATGTAGATCCAGACTCCTAGCAGTTAGGGGGTTCTAGTTTAGAGGGGGAAAGGGGGTGAGTTCTCCATTACTGAGCTCTCCGCTGATCTCAGGGCTGTGATGGTGGCAGAGTATGCCTAGAGTTCAAGGCAGGCTCTATAAAGAGCATGGTTAGAGAGGAAATGGACCGGCCAAGAGCTCTATTAGACAGTCCCTGAGGATGAATATGTCCACACATAATCACTTTTCTCTGTGAGTTTTATCACAGTTGTGCTGGTCATCTTAACACACAATAGAGTTATCTAGGAAGAGGAAACTTTGGTTGAGGAATTGCCTCCATCAGATTGGCCTGTGGGTGGGTTTGTAGGGCATTTTATTGATATGGGGTTGATGTGGGATAAGGAGCCCAGTCCACTGTGTTGATGCCACCCCTTGGCAAGTGGTCCTGGGTGGTATAAGAAAGCAGGCTGCGTAAGCCAGTAAGAAGCACTCCTTCATGGCCTCTGCTTCAGTTCTTGCCTCTAGGTTCCTGCCTGAGCACCTGCGTCAGGATGTGTAAGCCAAATACACCCTTTCCCTCCCTAAGTTTGTTTTTATCAGTTTTTTATCACAACTGCTGCAAACTAGGATAGAAATTGGTACCAGAGAAAGTGGGGGTATTGCCATGACAGACCTGACCATGTCAGTTTGGAGGGGAGACTGTGGAGGATTTCAGAGCATTGGGCTAGAAAAGGCCATGTAATGTCCTGAGGATGATGAGCCATCATGGGACCTTAGAAGATAGGACTGTCAAGAGGGGTGCAGATGATGGAGGCCTGGCTTATGAAATTTCAGGGAAATAAAGACTATCAGGGCTGTGCATGAGATACTTTGAATTAAGAATCCATGGCATATGGTTAACTGCAGCTGAAAACTTAGCTGAGATAAGGAAGAGACCAGGCTTTTTGAACTGAAATTTTCTGGGGAGTGTTTCTTCAGTGTCAGCACATAGAAGCTGTAGTCTGGGGCACATGGGACTGCACATCAAGCTGCCAGCAGAACTACCAGTAGAACTTGGTGAGTAATGTAGAAGAGCCTGCCACACAGTACTGGTTCTGAAGGCATGAATGGATCATGGAGAGCAGCTCAGGCTTGGCACTGTGTGAGGCCAGGAGAGGTTGACAATGCAGCTTCATTGCAGTGGAGACCTCAGGATATTACAGATGCCACCAAGTGTGGTGACAGGTATGGAGTGGAGTTGGCTCGAGTCTTGTGGGACAAACTGTTTGTGTTGTGCATAGCAGAGCCAGAGAAATAAGCTGACCAAGCCCTTTGGAGCCAAGAAGACAGTGAATCCCAAATGTCAACACTGATCTATTTACTATGTTGGATTTTGGTTTTGCTTTGATTCAATTGAAACTACATTTATTCTCTCTTGGAGTAAGAAAGTATTTAACTTGTTTTGTATTTTACAGGAACCCACAGTTAAAAGACTGGATGTTTTAAGAAGATGTTGAATTTTTAAAGTCCTGAAAAATTTAAAGACTGTGTTTAATATTGTGATATTGACAGGATATCTTGGGAACAAACAAGAAAGGAAGGTTATGATTTAATAGTCAAACTGACATGGTATCGATTGTGCTGGTTACCTTATGTCAACTTGACACAAGCTAGAGCTACCTAGGAGGAAGGAACCTCAGTTAAGGAATTGTTGCCATCATCACACACAGCAACAGAAAGCAAACTAGACCCCTAGTGATTGAACAAACATACAGCCAGCTTCTCCTGCCCCTGGACTCACCCACATAGCCTGGGGTCCCACAGGCCGTGGACATGACTCCATTCTGTTCCATCTTGGATAGACCGAAGTCAGTGATCATGATCTTGGAGTTCTCCTCTGGGGTGAGGTACAGCAGGTTCTCAGGCTGCAGAAGGAAAAGATACACAGCATATGAAAGAACCCCCTGAACAGTGTGTTAGTCCTTGACATGGGGTTTCCTGGGAAGCTAAGCCCTGGGCTCCTGACTCAGAGGCCACAACCCCTTTCCTTTTTCCTTTCCATCTTCCTCCTCTCTGTGTCCTTGCTCTACATCTTAGAACTCTGTATCTTGCCTATAGTCCTGGCTTTGCTTACCTGTCTGCACTCCCAACTACCCTAAACTGCATTTTGAGGGACCGAACTCTCGGCTAATTTGTCTCTTATTTCCCAAAGTCTACTGTGTGACTGCTATGGCTCAGTCCCTTGTGAGTGTTTGTTATTCTTGAATCTGACTGTGGCTGTGGGCTATTTTGACATCTTAATGGGGAGAGCATTCAAAAGGCTCATAAAAAGGCTAAGGTCTAGTTAGCTGAACAATGATCATCTATGAGCAGCATAAGGAATCTTAGAGTGGAGGCAGCCTTTTGAGAGTTATGTTTCTCAGGCTTGATGCAACATCATGAATTTCCCCCAGTTCCTGACATGTGTTTCCCACCCAGCACTCCTGACCCATCACCTTTAGGTCTCTGTGGACGATGCCGTTCTCATGGAGGTATTTTACTGCAGACAAGACTTGCTGGATGACTAGGCTGGCATCTTTCTCTGTGTAGACACCACGCTCCAGGATCCGGTCAAAAAGCTCACCCCCAGAAACACTGTAGGTACAAGAATCTGATTCCATATTGGGCCAAATACTTCTCTGTATCCATGGGCTATAAGCATAGGCAGGCCACCCTGAAGTGAGATGTGAAGATGCAGAGGGAGGCATTCTCCTGCCTCAGCATATTTCCTCTGGGTGTCTGAGATGATCACTAGGGGTCATTTCTTTGGTTCAAGCATTGTTTGGTTGATCTCTTTCTGGAAGCTTCTATTATAATTTAAATGTCCTTGGTTAAAGTGCCTGGAAAAGCTAGGAATTCTTTCCTAGGGATACTGCCCTTGCTTTCCTGGGACATAGGAAGCCATTATAACACAGAGAGGTGATTCAAAATTGGACAAAGGGTGAAAATGAGATTAATTATGCATACCTTTGTAATAGGGCTTCTTTTCTCTTTAGGGAAACTGGGCTACCTATGGCTGCAATTTCAGATAGGACATAGGGGCATTTTGAAACTTGAATAGTATGGGAAATGAGGACATTGGAGCTGACCCTCCATTATCTTTGATATCATCCATACTATGTTTCTAGAAGTTTCCAGTCAGAACTAGAACATGAGTGTCAGAGAACTTGTTACCTCCAATGAAAGACTGCATTCTCCTTGAGTGTATTCTTAATATTTCTAGATATCACATTGAAACCTGACACCTTGTCATTCCAACAGCTCCACTCCTGCTACCACACAAAGCAGGTGCAACTCTTACTTGGGTGTGACAGTGGCAGACACAGAGACCATGTCTTATAGAAGGATATGTCGCATAGCCTGCATTTGATTTAAGTGGGTCTCTCTTGAGAAATTTGTTTATACTGAATTGCAATCATCTACCTATGGTTTCTACTCCCACAATCGCTTTATCCCAGAACGACGTTAATAGGTTCACTATCGAGTCCATAGAAATGGATTCATTGAAGTGGTGCCAGAGGAGAGTTCTGGTGGCTTACATTATGCCTGGCATTTGCCTCTTCAGTGTTTGGGAAGTCCCAGAAGACCTTGTGGGTGGCAAATAGCATGAGCAGCTTTTGTTTGATCATAGAAAATATCCCAACTGCAAGCCTGTGCTGGTCTGAACCAACTCAACAGTCGACCCAGTGTCGCCCTTCAGCCCAGTGTCAGAAGCACACTGACCCAGAAGGACAGCATTTCAGAGTCCCTGGAATGAGTTCTTGACTGTGTCTGGCATTCCCTGACCCTCCTCTCCTCGGCCTCTTTAGGGGTGAGGGTCATCTTCACTTACAGCTGCATGACCAGGTAGTAGTGGGTGGTGCTCTCATAGATGTCCTCCAGGGTCACGATGTTTTCATGCTTGATCCTGAGAAAGATAAGAATCCTGTGATAGGTACATGGTTCAGGTGGTCTAGATGAAGACTGCAGACTCAGACTCAAATTTCTATCAGATTGTTTAGATGGCAATGTGTAAGAGGACTGGGTCTGAGAAGCCTTCCTGATGAGGCCAGTACAAAGCCACTGCAGATGGAAGACCTGCTCTGTTTGTGGGAAGCATCATCCCATCCCATGAGCTGGGGGGTCTAGACAGGTCTAAAAGAGAAAGTGAGCTGAGCACCAGTGTTCATTGCTCGGCTTCCTGCCTATGGATGTGATGTGCTCAGCTGCCTCGTGCTCCTGCTTCTTCTTTTCCATAATGGACTAGATCCTTCAAACTGTGAGTCAAAACAAACCCTTCCTCCTTTAAAAATTTTTGACAGATATGTTGTCACAGTAACAAGAAAAGTAATTAATACAGTAACCATGAAAATAAGAATTAGATATGAGAAAAGGCAGGTTCTGATTTTCTATGGATGCCTTAGATGAGTGATTCTCTATCAGGGTATTTGCCCCTTAAAGGACATTTGGCAATTATACATGTGTCCACTCATGCATGCATCCATGTATCTCTATCTGTCTATCTGTCTATCTATCTATCTATCTATCTATCTATCTATCTATCTATCTATCTCAATCATCTATTTCCCAATCATCTAATTATCCTTTGCATTGTGGTTCTTGGTCTTCCTTCCTTTCTTATTTCTTTCTTTTGTTCATTTTTTCATTCTTTATTTCTTTTGGCAGGATGTTACTATGTAGGTCAGACTCAGGTTAGTCTAGAACTCATTATGCACACTACTAGGCTGGCCTCAAACTTGTGCCGATCCTCCTTTCTCTGTCTCCCAAGTGCTAAGCTTGTGGGCATTTACCACCAAACCCAGCATCATAGTTTTTAAAACAACTTTAAAAAAAAGTATTTATTTGTGTGTGTGTGTGTGTGTGTGTGTGTGTGTGTGTGTGTGTACGCACATTCATGTGTGCCTAAATGAATTTATGTTCACTATAAGACTGCAGATGGCTACAGAAGCCAGAGGGTGTTGGATTCCTGGGAGTTGGAGTTACAAGTGCTTGTGAGTCACCTGATATAGGGGCTTGGAGCTGAGCCTGGGTCCTCTGCAAGAGCCATATGTGCTCTTAACAGATGAGCCATCTTTCCAGCCCTCCAGAAACTTATTTTTGAATGTTCTTGTTGAGGGCTGGGGCTGCCACTGGCACCTACAGGGTGGAGGTAGAAAGATTGCTCAACAGCCCACAATGCACAGGGCCACCCTCAACATAGATAGAATGGTCTTGTCCACAAGTTGTGAAGTCCTGCCCTAGAGTTAAGCAGAAGAGTCATGACAGGCAAGAGATGTGGCTTCCTGGCAGCTTTTCTGTGGATGCCTGGGGAGGAAGATTGCCTCTAGGTGGTTGATACTGAGTTAGGGACTAGGATTCCACCTGACTGTGGCACAGCCTACCCTTTAGCTGGCTTTCTCAGATCCTTGCTTTGTTTGGTTGGTTGATTTTGGTCTGAAGAGGCATCTCTCTCATATAGTTGTATCAAGATTAAAGGAGAACATTGCAGATGGCTCAACAATGAAGGTGATTATTGCACAAGTCTGGTGACTTGACTTCAACTCCTGGAACCAATGTGAAGTTCCCCAGACTGCCACATGCCCATCATGGCATGTGTGTCCACACATCATGTACACAGGCACACATAATTATAATAAATACATTGTAAAATTAAAAACTCTTTTAAAAATGAAAATGCATGAGAAATGCATAGTATAGTGCTTGGGAAAGGTAGATCCAGTGGCAGATATCTGATTTAAGGTATCTTTAAAAAAACCCAGAGCTGGTACTGCCGTTTCTAGGATTCCACCACCCTTATAGGCTGGCAATGCTCATATTAACTTCCTTATTATTCATGCATTGAACTGATGTGTATTGAATATCTAGGCTGTTAATACAGTGCAGTAAGAAAGAGCACTATAGTGTGCCTCCTCCTCCCCTCCTGCCCAGGCTCTTCTGTGCAGAGATAAGTGGATGTCTACAGTACATATGCTCCTTGTTTCCTTGAAGTCTATGCTTTTTGTTCTTTATTTCGAGCAACAGCATCACTTTCTTCTTAGTGGGCACTTACCTTAGTCTCAGGATCACTTGAAATGTTCTGCTCTTTGGCACTTTTGCTGTCTTTGCACAATCCTGCCACTGGTGTTTTTCACCCTGTGTAAATTGCTGTGAGGGTTTTAGAATGAGTCTCCTACCCCTTCCTGCATGCCTAAGAGGGATGACTATTAATCTGATTCTGTTGCCTTGCTTGAAATCCCTCCGTCAGTTCTCTTTGTTCACAGAATAAAGCCAGCATCCTTGATCCTGGCATCAAGGACCCTCTGCAATCTTTGTTCCAGTCCACACTCTATTCTCACTGCCTGTCCTTGATGCTACTACCCACACAGAGCTGTGGGGATTCTAGGACATACTTTCTCCTTACACTTCCATGATTCTGCACAAAAGTTTATAAAACTCTTGCATTTCCTTTCTGTGGTGCCTCCTTGTCCACAAAATTCTAACTCACTCATCAAAGTCTTTCTTCTTTGAAAGCATACTGAATAATCCCCATTCGTCAGGCATGGGGGCCAGCAGAAATGAACCTGTCGCCTCCATATACTACTTTCTGCTGAATTACAGCCAGTCAGGTGGGAGACTAGCTAGTTATGGGTGCTCCTCCCCTGCTGGGCAATGTGGGCTCCTGAGCAATGTCTGCCTCATCCAATGGTTCTGATCGTGTGTCAATGCACCTGTCACACTTACATCACAGGCTCACTGTAAGAGTCTCACTGTGAACGTTGGCGACACATCAGTGCAGCCCCAGGCAGTTTCCAGGATGAGTGTGTGGGTTCTCTCTGGATCAAACCAAGGCTAATTCTCAAGTCTCCTGCTGCCTGCTCGGCTATCAATTCTTCCTGCTGTCAGCCATCAGTTGGCTTTTGATTCTCTGGCCTCCATGTATGAATGAGTGAGTTCATCGGTCAATTTTCTGGGAAAACAATTTCATCTGGCCCAGCTGCCTGACTAGCCTGAAAAGGATTCAAAGGGCACAAGGCCCACAGGTTTGGAACCCGTGGGAAGGGCAGGTCAGAATCCCACAGCGCACCTCCCTCCCCCTCCCCACCCCTTGTGGCCCTGACACCCACTCACTCACCTTTTCAACACAGCAATCTCATTCTCTAGGCTACTGTCCCGGAAGGCTGGTGACTTCTTGATGCACTTCAGGGCAAAGAGTTTCCCAGTCACTCTTTGCTTTACCAGGAACACCTCTGAGAAAGCTCCTCTGTGGGGAAGAGGCCAAGACAGAAAATGTAGCTCTGGCTGGCGGAGAGCATACCAGAATTAAAGGGGGAGAATAGAAGGGAAATGTGTGGCCGACGAGTTTCCATTGTCACCATGAACTCAGATGAGTTGGATGCCCAATGACCTCTCTGACATGCCAGTATGCTCTCTCCCTTGTAGATCTCGTAGGACATATGTGGGGACCAGGAGGCTACTTTTCCCTATGTAATCCCCATAGACTCTGCTTCAGCTGTGGGCATCTCACCATATAGCAAAGCCCACTAAGGCTTGGCAGAGCCGATTCACTTCTCATCAACATGATGCCCTGTGGCCAGTGGTGGTAGCAGAAGAAGAAAGACTCACATGCCGTGAGAGAAGAAAGACTCCTGGATAAGTTTAATTAGCTTATATTTATGAATTATTTAATTTAATTTGATGGGGTCTTACTACCTTCAGACTGCTGGCTAACTCCTGGGATCATGTGATCCTCTTGCCTCAGCTTCCCGAATAGCTGGGACTATGGGTGTGTCTTATCAATGCACTGCTGGTAATCACTCGATTCTGTCCTCAGAAGACCAGGAGGCTGACTATCCACACCTTCATTCTGGCAGTCTCTGTAGGTTCTGGGACACACTGGATGGAACCCAACAGGATCTGATATGCTTCATAGGTGAAGGGCCCTGGAGATCAGCCATCAGAACATCAGGTAAGCTAGGGCTGGAAGCTGGAGCTTGACAATTCATGTTAGAATCTTAGCTTTTGAGGTGAATGCTATGCCAATCATAGTTGTGCTATATTGTTTTTGGAATGAGAATAGGAGAAAACCTGAACATGTCCAGGACAGACAGACACACTTTTCTTCTGCTACGTTTGACTCTCTGATGGCTGAATCTGCAGGTGTGGAACTGAGGGATACAGGGATGACTGAGCAGTGAAATGCTAACAATTGGATTTGGGTGGAAGGGTTTGTTTGAGTCCATTCCACCTTTTCCTTATGTCCAAACCCCTTTAAAAGCTGGAGCCATAGCTCTCAAGTGGGTCCCTCTAGGTTTGCACAGTGCTGCGGGGGTGGCCTCTCTCATCACCACGAGGGAGGGCCTGTCTGCTTCTGGAATGTCTTCTAGGAGATGGTGCCATGTCGGTTCTCATCAACCTGGGCTTCTTGCTCTCCACTTTGTGGGTTTAAGGCTACTTAGCAAATCATTTCTGATTCATTTGTGAGCCTTGTCTCTCTTTTGCCATCTGCCACTTTCTAGCCACCCCCATGTTGGCAGGGCCCTTGAAGGAAGGTCAGGGTTCTGACAACCAGCACTGCCACTGTGTCCCTGTGCATGCACAGCCAGATACCTCCCTGTGTAGGGACAGCCTGAGTCTCTTTTTGGTGGTGCCTGGTGCCTGTCTGTCTACAGAAAGAGAAGGCATCTCTCACTGTCTGAAGTCACCGCCTCCTGGCCAGGGCAGGGTGAAGGGACACTTTGCCGGCACTGGCTAGAAAGCTTGCTAGAGGGAACAGCCTGTGGACTCCTCACTTGCCTAGGCTCAATTATCCCTGGCTCATTAGCTGACCAGCTGGGGCTCTGAAGAGGCGAAGACTGGTGGCTGGAGCTGCTGGCTGGCCTACATCAGAGCCTGTGACCTCCTGGGGGACAGGCAGGACTGAGTGGTGAGTCTCCTCCAGACAAGCAGCCTCATATGGAGTCAGTCAGCCATGTGATTGCTGTCGAGGGGCAGGCCCAGACACCACAGGCTCCAGCATTTATAAACACTGGGATAAGAAGAAGAGGAGGGTGAAGGGGAGCGGATGGGGGTGAGGAACCCACCTGCTCCTGGGAGTGTGTTAGGAGCCACTGGGGTGGCTCAGGATGCAGAATCTGAGGGCAGGGGGTGGTGTCTCCTGAAGGGTCCAGTGCATTAGAGTAACAGGAACCTTTTCTACTGCTCTGCCCCCAGTGCTGTAACTCTGCCCAAGTTCCTTAGTGCAATCGGGAGTGAGTTCTGGGGGCTAAGCTTCCCTAGCAGGCAGCCCAGCTCCTTGACAGCCCAGCCCCAGGACTTACGATCCCAGCACTTCCATGAAGATGAAGGTTTTCCTGATATTGGTGGTCTGTTTCTTCCAGGAACCACAGTCATCATCCTCCTCCTCCTCCTTGCGCCCCATCCCCTCCAGAGCTGAAGCTGCCTGGGAAGCTTCGTGGGAAGGAGAGAAGTGAGACAAAGTGGTCAAAGCGTTTCTCAGCTGGGACAGAACAGGTTGTGAAAGAATCTGAAACACCCGGATCATGACGTAATGGCCAGAAGGAAAGACTGAGAGCAGAACCTGGGAAAACGGCAAACATAAGAGCGTTCTCCCACTCACTTTCTAAAATTGCGAGAGCAAATCCAGTGAATGGCTGCTCTGTATCTGCTTGCTAAATGCATTAGGGTGTAGATTGAGGGTGGAAACCCAATGTCGACCTGTGCAGTAGTGAAGGTGCACAACACATAGATTGACATGGTATACCCAGCTCTCAGGCATCCGAGCTGAGCCGGGAACTTCCTGTGTTTATTCGGGCTCTAGAGTCAGCCTGGCTCCTTCGTGACATCAAAGCTCTGCCTTCTTCCCCATCTTCCTCCTACCTGCAGCAGCTCCTGTGAAGGAGCAGTGTGTTTCCCTTCCCACCCCCACAGCATGCGCACGAAGTGGATTCGATTGGAATGGGTGGATTTTTGTTAGTATCTGAATTGAAGCATGCCCTCCCTGTGCATCAGAGATCTGGGGCTGTACACATTTAGGTAGTACCAGTGATGTTCCAGGGGCTAGACAGGTGATGATGGACAAATTAGACCATGGCCTTCCTTCCTGGGGCAGCCAGGCAAAGGACATAGGCAACGAGCCAGCCGGCACACTCTCATGTGGATGGCAAAGTGACAAGACTTGGTGGGCAATGGGCACAAAGAAGGGTGTCTTCAGATGAGGCCATGGGCGCACTGTAAGCAGGCTGGATTTAGACTGAGACCGGAAGCTGGCAGAGGAGTCAAACAAGCAAAAACCGCACAGAGCTGCTTCCCCCGGAAAAACAGAGCATGAGGCTCCCAAAGCAGGGACGCCAGGGCAGCAGGGTGCACAGCTACCGAGTGTCTGAGAGTGAAGTGAGAGACACCGCTTCTGCCAACACCCTCCACCCATGAACCTGACAGAGCAGTAGGAAAATATGTCTAGTGGTTACTCCTTTTAGGCAGTGGTTCTGATCCCACTTTAAAACAAAAACAAATGTCCATAAAATCCCTGGTGTCCTTTGGAAGGCTGTGGTGATAGCACAGCCAATAAAATGCTTATCTTGAAAGCACAAGGACCTGAGTTTGATCTCCAGGAAAAGCTGAACATAGTGGCACACTATGTAACTCCAGCACTGGGGAGGTGGAGATGGTGGGTCTCTTGGGCTCACTGCTGGACTAGCCTGTTCTACTCAGTGAGGTCTCAGAAACAACAACAACAACAACAATACAACTTCTGATAGTGTCTGAGGAATGACAGCTGGGGCCCTCCTCTGACCTTTACACGCATGTTCATGTGCACTCACACATGCTTACATATGCACAAAATGTTTGTGCTTTTGCAACTTTGTGTCAGGTGAAGAGCACAGGTTTGGAACGTGGGTTAGAATCCTCTCTCTACATTAACTTCTTGGACCGTGTGGGGCAGAGGTTCTGAGGATGCTGGATAGGGTGGCAGCCTGAGCTTGATGCCTTTGTAGATTGCAAACTCCCAGTCTCTCAGGATATTTGGTATGCCTGGACCTTACCTACCAGGCAGCCAGAAAAAGAAGGGGACAGTTGTACTTGAGCTTGTCCATGACAGCATGTAAATCTTGTGGCTGGGCTAGCTAGTGTCCACTTCCTATTGAGTGGGCAGTCTTGAAGAAGGCAGCAGCCAGGGTAAAGGGGTGCATGTCTAAACGTGCAGAATAGACAAGGCTGGATTGCATGCCTCCCTTTGGGTTTCTCCCCTACACAAAACAGCAGGGCTGGAGCTTGTTCCAGGTGGGGGGGCTAATGAAGAGCCTGAGCATCGGGACCTTAGCTGTGCACACCACTCCCCCTTCAGGACCTGCGGAGAATGACCGCCCACTCTGCAGGAGGCTCCCGGGCCTCATTAGCTGATCTGTGCTCAATGTTCCTTCTTTCCCATTGCTCCCAAAACGCTTTAAAAACATAGTATTCTTAGCTGAGGAGAAGCCAAACATCTTTCCCGCCCACCCCTCCTCCCATACAACAAATCCTAACAATTTAGCTTCATCATCTGTGTGGAACACTCAGGGCCCAGATCCGGACCCCACACCATCTAGGGCTGGGCTCCCATGATCCATGATGCCACAGAGACCTCCTGGAAAGGAGGCCCAGGTCCAGGTGGGGGTGGTCACAGGTAGGGAGGGAGGGGCTGACCACACCCCAGCTGGCTCATGCTGCTTTCTGCTCCAGTCTCAAAGCCTCTTGTCCCTTGACTTCAGAGACACCCTGAACTCTGATATTATTTGTTTTGCTTTCAAGGCACTCTGCTGCTACTGGGTTTTATAGTTTTGAGGATTAGGACCAATTTCATCTCCACAGAGGCCTTCAAGAAGCATCCCCCATGTTGGCATGTGTGCCTGGTTTATGTCCCTCACTCCTCAACAAAGCGAGATAACTGCGAGGATTCTATACCAAAGATTGCTGGCAAAGAAAAATGACTATGTACATATAAGATCATCTCTGAATCATGAAGTAACAACTTTTCATTCAGTGAGCATTTATTAAGTACTTCCTGTATACCAAGGACTGAATACAACTATTTCTATGATGTAAGCCTTGGCTCTGCAAACACTTGTAATCTAGTTGGAAAGAGTGAATGCAGGTCTGCATCTATGTAACTAGACAGGCAATGTGCCTAAAGAACAAGCATTCCCAACATGCGGTGCCCATTACTGAGCCTGGTACACACAGGAGGTCTAGTGAGCCTAAGCCCCTGGAGAGTAGGTTGGTTTCAGATAAGAGCTAGGCTTCAGATGGTGAATGGTGGATGGGTTGAATTTTTGCTCTGCAGAGGGTGGCATCCCACTGAAGCCTTTGATATGGAGTCTTGTCTGGAGCACAGTGGGAGAGAGGCAAATGGCGGCAGAAGGCCAAGTTGCCTTGCTTCTTGTTGTCCTGGCATTGGAAGGAAAGTAACGGGACATGAGTCCAGTCCCGCGTCTCTGGGATACCCTCCCTAAGTTAGGCCGCCTCTTCCCCAGTTCCTCTCTCCCACAATGCATTTGGTGTTTGGCCTGTTTTAAGAAATCATATTCTCTAGACATAACTCCAAAGAGATTAAGCCTTGGTCTTGCTGTAGTTTTGGCCTGGTCTTCTTGTCTTCTTGGGGTCCTTTAAATTTCTAGCGAGGGAGGATCCAGAGGGGACACTTCTTCCCAGAGGGCATGCAGGACAACTCCAGCCCTGGTGTGTGTGGGCCCTTCCATTGCTTCTGGGACAGGTGTTCTAACCCATGTTGGCAGCCAGCCTGGCTGTTGATGAGATGTGGCTGAGAGATGCTTGGGTATGTGCCCAGCAGGCAAGAGGCCCACCCTGGTGTTCCCAGGGGCTCACTATTCGCTCCTTCCCAGCTCCACTGGGTCTGGGCTCACATCACACCCAGACGGAACTCTTTGGAAGATGAGGCACATCTGCAATGTCCTCCTCACTGCCCTCGCTAAGCCCCACATGTGCTAGGCTGCATCACGACCCACACTTTCTGACTCTTCCCTCCACTCCCTTGCTCCGTGTGGCCTCCTCTCAGCCACTTACCATGCAAGGAGTCGGTGCTGCTGCTAAAGTCCTGGAATTATTGTGTTGGAACCTGAAGGCATTCGATCCAAACCCATTCCCTCCACCCTACGGACACAAGGCAGGGATGACATGGTGCCTCTGAGCTGTCCTGAACACACCAGAAGGGTGAGGACAGGGTCAGATAATCTTTTGAGTGCCATATCTGTGGTTCTGAATCTGCAGATAATGGCTCTCAGTTCCACCCACAGAGGAGACACTGCTGTACTTTCAGCACTCTGCCTGGAGCTTCTCAGCGAGGCAAGTTGCCTCACTAGCTCTCACTGACCCCAGATGAATCAGGGTACCCCAAGATTCCTTTTTCTTTTCTGGTGCTGAGGATTGAGTCCATCCAGAGCCTCCCACACTAAGCAAGTGCTCTACCCCAGAACTCTACCCCCAGCCACCCTAAGGCTTCTTTGTTCTCCTTTCCCGGACTGTTGGAAGCATGGCATTGTGGGCCAGGGGGTGCTGGGAGGGGGTCATCTTTATATCAGTTGTGTCATCTTTAGTAAGAATGCGGGCAGAGCCACACATGGAGCAGACTATACCAGTCCAGAGGGTAAAACCTGGACACTTTTCCTGACCTGGTACCACAGTTTCCAAAATTCTGACCTGTACCGGACTCTTACATCCTCTGGAATCTAGAGTCTGGATTGAGAATACACACTGCTCATTCTCAGCCCTGTTACCAGCTCCACATGCCCATTTCTGCTCACAAAACAGCTGAAGAAGGTTTTCAGTTGGCCTGCAGTTTGGCGCTCTGCAGCTGTGCAGCCCAAGGCAGATCACCTCTGAATTTTGACCTTTCTCCTTAGTGAAAAATGGAGACTGAACTAGCTGAGCCCCGAAGTCTTGTGGACATGAGTCCTGAGAGAAACTCCCTGTGACAGATGGCTTTGCTGTGCTGTGCTTGCCTGTAGACTCTGCGTCCACATCGGCTCCCGAAAGGCTTTGAGGAAGACTACAGACGCTTGCTGCGGTCCCTCTCCAGCACTCCCCACACTTCCTCCATGAGATGCTTTCTTCATGCCCGTTAGCAGCAGGGACCTGCGGCTGCTCATGAGGAGCATGCATTGGCTCATGCAGGTGAGGCCATCTCCAATACTGATTTTACTTTGTCTTTTTGAGGAATACATGAAATTCCCAGCAGCCCATTGCCATCTGTCACAGTCCTGCTCTTCCTGTGGTGTCACAGGTACACGGTGACATCTGTGCAGCCGACACAAATTGTGTCTAGCTCAAAGGTTGCAACCCAGTGGCTCATCAGCCAGCAAGCCCCCAGAACCTCCTGTTGGGGAGGAACACCTAGACCCACTCTGCTCATTCTCAGCCCTGTTACCAGCTCCACATGCCAATTTCTGCTCACAAAACAACTGAAGAAGGTTTTCAGTTGGCCTGCAGTTAATTTTAGAGGAAACCCACAGTTCCACATTTAAGCTCAACCAAATCATCCTACTGCTTGACAAGTTAGCTTAAGGTCAGGAGTATACATCTTAGAGCAGATGCAAGAGCCCTCTCCATGGCTTGCCCTGGTGGCTGAGAGGTTGGGACACAGGTGACAGCCAGTAGAGTGGAGTAGCTGCTTAGTCTTAGCCACCATGGCCTCCTCAGTTTCATCTGCAGAATGGGAATAGCTCTCTCTAATCTAGTACTCAATACTGCTATGAAGTCCAATACATCAAATGGCATGTGTATCCTCTCCAGCACACATAGCATACCCTCAGTATGGCATGTGAGCTGAACACCAAGCATGGGAGAAGAGCAGGGGCAGTAGTGATGCTTTATCTACTGGTAAACATCCCAGTAGGGATGGGCATGACAGATGTGGAGCTGCTCTCCCTGAGCCATCACTGCTCCCCCAGTCTTCTCATAATGTGAGCATCCATGTCCCTGGGGCTCTGAAGGGCTAGAAGACAGACCACATTCTTAAGGCACAGCTCTAAGTGTGAACTCCATATTCCACCTGGTCTTCAGCTGAGAAAGTAGGCATCTACCTCAACAGGGAGGAAAACAAGCTTGGGCATTGTCTTTCCACATGTCATGTGCTGTTGTCTCTTAGGAGTTAATGACCATCATCTGTGTGTCTTTGTGTCACACACTGACGGCTATGATGCCTAACATTCATGCATGAGGTGCATCCTCTGTGCAGGCCTGGGAATCATTACTCCATAAATGTCACAACCAAGCACTACTTTGCCGGGGCTCTCAGAAGGGGATAGCAAGGATCCATATTGGAGAATTCCGAGGACAAACTGGCTGGGCTGGGGATGCTGCATCAAGACTCCTGGAGTTACAAACCTTCCCTCTGGGGACACAGCTTTGATACTCAGACAGGCTGTGCAGCCCTTCCCCCATTGCCACTCTGGCTGGCAGCTGCTTTGCACCAGCCCCCTTGCCGTTGACCATGGCGGCGTGCCTGCAGTTGTAGAGGCAGCCGCAGTCTTTCCTCAGACTCCCGCTCCTCCTCTCATTCATGCCACAGCTCATTCATCCCTGGCTCTGGCATGCTGCTGCGGCTGGGTGCCGTCACTCGTCACTCACACGCACTCCGTGTGGCAATTTATTTCTGGCTGGGTGTGCGTGTGTATGGGGGAGAGGAAACAGAGAAGAGCCCTCCTTTTAGAGAGAGATGTTTTCTTTTCCTTCTAGCCAGAATTGCTCCCAGGCCTTGTAGAATAATGGGGCAAGGACAGAGCCCCCGGACATGGCAAGGCACTCTGCAGGCATGACCCCTGTTGTGGATCCCATGCCACTTTTCAAAATGGCACCATTTTATAGCTGAGATAGATACTGATGGATAACACTGTTCAAGGAAAAAATGCCCTGAATCAAGCAGATAGTACGTGACCATGTCGGTCTAGGAGCCCAGTTCTAAGGCTTCAACCAGTGTCCTTGTCAGCGTGCCACGGGACCTGTTGCCTCTTTTCTGGAGGTGGCTGCTGGGATGTCACTCATCTCCACCTTCCTCCTTATGATACTGTCATGCTGCATAGCACCTGACTTATTCCTGGGAGACACATGCTTCAGTGATCTGAAAAAGGCTGAGTCTCCTGTAGTGCTCAAATCCCTCATTGTTGAAGCTGGGGCATCGCATCTATGGCCTGAGCTGCTCCAGGCTCTAACTTCAACCTGCACTTCCTCAGACCTCAGCCTTTTCAAGTTTTCCTTATCTTTCTAAACAGGATTCTTAAACACACACACACACACACACACACACACACACACACACACCACAGCAACATGAAATGGGTTCAAATGCTACCAGCACACTTATCCCTCTGAGTACCAAGTAGCCCCATCTATATACTAAGTGGAGAACCATCTCGCCCACTGCTGGGTGATTGAAAAGCCTATTGCCAACTGTGAAGTGCGGCAATATTAGCTATTACTAAGCACTTTGCTCTCTGGTCTGTTTCAGACACAGGTCTCATCTTTGTCCCTGGTTTAGCTCAGGTCCATAGGAATGATGGCTCCATTCTGCCTGTGGTCTGTGATCTGGAAAAGATCCTCTCCTTACCTGAGATGGAACCTGCTGGACCCTCTTGACTCGACTCAGAGATTTTTCTCATGATCAGCTATCTGTTTCCAGAGCAGAAGGCTGGCTAGGCTCACACTGCAGGGCCAGCTGCAGCCACCTCCACTAACCTCAGGGTTAATGTTGTGCGTCAAACTTACGTGGAGAGAGGGTGGGTGGTGAATCCAAACCTACCCTGAGCACCCCACAGAGCCATGCTAGGGAAGTTTAAGGACTCTGGGAGCAGATGAGCCCCTAGGGAAGGTGAAGGAGCTAGGTTATGACTGACAGATTTAGCAGGTTGTGCCTGTGTCCTGCATCTTAATGCAGCAGCCTTGGCCCTGGGGTGGGAAGCTGAGCCCTGCAGGGACCCTGCAGCTGCAGGGCCTGAGGCCATCTTCTCCCTGGAGTATGAAGAACAGCCACAGGCTATTTGTAATGGCCTTTGTACCCACAAGCTATCCGCCCCAACCAAGGATGTTGATGTGGGCGGGGTGAGCCTTCTTTTTTGAAAGATGGGGTAGGTCCCAGAGGTGAAGGAATCAAAGATGAGCTGGAAGAGGGGTGCCAAGGAGCTGTCAGTTCTGATGTCCCCTGCCTCCCCATTCCCCACCCCCCACCCCCAGCCAGCAGCTCACTGAACTGGGCACAAAGCTCCTCTATTCCTGTCCCTGCCGGCAAGTACAGAAGGCTCCCCTGGCCCAGCCCTGGAGGAATGATCAGATGGCTCCCTAAAGAAGCATCTACCAGGCCCCCATTCAGACTTCTCTTTCCTGGATGCTACAACTTACCCTTGAGACCACAAGAGCCAGGAGAGATTGACAGGGGCCGAAAGGGAAGTGAGTCTTCAAACCCACTCTCCCTTCCAGTGCCCCACACTTCTTGTTAAACAAGATAACCTCCCCAAAGCCCCAAAGAAGCAGGCTGTCTTACCCAGGGACTCACAAGAAAGGTGCTCCAGTCCGTGGTCTTGGCTGGCAAGCCTGCTCCTACAGGTCTGTGAGGATTAGCTGCCCCACTGCTTTAACAATAAACCCAATTAAAGGGGAGGAATGCAGGGGTTTTCTTTCCCAGGACCGTAACCAGGCAGCCTTAAAGGGGAGTAAAAGTAGCTACAGTGGCTTGTATCTCTGCTCGCTTTCCTGGGCTCTGTTCTCCCTCCCTCCCAGGGAGCGGTATCAAAAAAAAAAAAAAAAAAAAAAAAAAATCTCTCAGAAGGAACCCTTTGATGCCCGAGTGCCTGTTTACACAGTGTGCAATTGTGGTCACAGTTGTGTTAAATTTTGTCTGCATTCGTGTATGTAAGAACAGAAAACAGAAATGCACAATCAAGATGTGGGTTTCCCCTGAAGTGTAAACAGAAAATCAGAGAAGCTATCTGGGACTGCCTGACTCAGTTTCCACTTTACACAGAAGTTGCTGGATGAGGTGGTCTAAAAGCCCCTCCCCAAGCCCTGCAATGGTATGTATATTGGCTGACAAGCAGTAATCCTCAGTTAACCTGTTATTGTTGTCTCTCATGGAATAGAGAGAGAAGCCCGGGACTTGGCTGGTTCTATCCTGATTTCTGATGCCACTCCTCTCCTCCAGACCTCCAACCTCCATTCTGTCCCTAGTCTTAACCTTTGAGACCTGGAAGTGCTCTGTTCTCTCAGGTCCTTCCTCTTCCCCTCCCTACCCTGCCCTTGGCTAGTGTTCTTTTCCCTACACAGGTTCCTCAGACCTCTGGCTTCTGCATCTTGCTTTCTTCTTCTCTGATCTCTCAATGCTACTCACCCATGACTCCTGCAACTGCTTTCTTGAGGAACCCTGAATGTGGCCATGTTCTAGCTACCTTCAAGCCCACTTTGCTCCTGGAGTTTTCCCAAGGAGGTTAATGGCTACTGTCTTTCCAAAGTTCTTCAGAAACCCTTCTTGTCCATGCTTCCCCATATCCTGTTAAGCCCTAGACAATTTCATGTGTTCTTATGAATTAGCTTTTAAATCATCTCTTCTATTTTGTGTCGCATTGTGGTCTTGGGAAAAATAACATTTTCATAGATCAACATTAGGAGCCATATTAAAAGGTATCATCCCTCTTCCCTT
This sequence comes from Onychomys torridus, assembly GCF_903995425.1. Lineage (NCBI taxonomy): Eukaryota > Metazoa > Chordata > Mammalia > Rodentia > Cricetidae > Onychomys > Onychomys torridus. The sequence continues at coordinate 2,183,963 of NC_050453.1, read as the reverse complement.
GGGTCTGACCTTGCTTTCTAGGGGTGGCCACTTCTGTTAGTTCTTGTGCATGCCTGTGGTGTTTGCTCTCATGGATGTAAACAAATCGAATACATATGTGTCTCCTTGTTATGCCTTCTGGTGTCTTCTGTTCTAGTCTATTTTCTGTCTCTGTGATAGATGCTGTGACCAAAAGCAACCTGGTGGTGGGGGGTAGGGTTTGGGGGAGGGTGGTGGTGGTGGTGGTGGTGGTGGTGGTGGTGGTGGTGGTAGGGTTTGGGGGAGGGTGGTGGTGGTGGTGCTGCTGCTGCTGGTGGTGGTGGTGGTAGGGTTTGGGGTAGGGTGGTGGTGGTGGTGGTGGTGGTGGTGGTGGTGGTAGGGTTTGGGGGAGGGTGGTGGTGGTGGTGGTGGTGGTGGTGGTGGTGGTGGTAGGGTTTGGGGGAGGGTAGTGGTGGTGGTGGTGCTGCTGCTGGTGGTGGTGGTGGTAGGGTTTGGGGTAGGGGGGTGGTGGTGGTGGTGGTGGTGGTGGTAGGGTTTGGGGTAGGGTGGTGGTGGTGGTGGTGGTGGTGGTGGTGGTGGTGGTGGTGGTAGTTTATTTGGATGACACAGGCCTGATTACAGTCCATCACTGAGAAAAGTAAAAGCAGGAACTTGAACCTGAAGCAGAGATCTGAAGGAATGCTGCTTACTGGCTTGCTCTGCCTGCTTTCTTGTATAACCCAGGACCACTCAGGTGCCAACCCAGAGATGGCTCTACCCTCAATGGGCTGAGCCCTTCGGCACTTATCCTTAATTGAGAAAATGCCCTCCAGACATGCCCACAGGGCAATGTGATAGAGGCAACTCTTTAACTGAGATCCCCTCTTCCCTAGCAACTCTAGTTTGTGTCAAGTTGATGAAAGCTAACCAGTATCCGTCTCTGCAATATTATTCCAGACTGTCCTGTTCTGTGTCTTGCTTTCTTCTCTATCCTGGACGTTTTGGGGATAGGGTCAGGACAAGTCCTCCATAGGCACCGGTTGAGAAGTTGCAAGAGGCAGGAGATGTGTGGGCTGGCTTCCCGAGTCTTCCAAGGACTGGATGTGTGGCCTTGGCCATGTGAATCTCTTCCACCTTACTTTTCCTATCTGTCCTGGTGCATTCACTGGCCTTGCTTCCTGCAAGGGTGACAGGGAGACAGAAGCCCCTGACCAGGACCGAGTCAGCTCTTAGCAATGCTGTGATCTCTGTCTGTGGGCTCCAGTTTGAACACTTATGTCTCCACCCAAGTTCCTGCCTTGAAACCTAATCCCCAGTGTCAGGATGTTCAGGGCCTTTGAGTGGTGACTAGGTCTCAGGGATGGAGCCTCCCAGCCTCCAGAATCAAGAAATACATTTCTGTCGTTTATAAGCCACCCAATTTATAGTATTTTGTTATAACAGCCTTAACAGACTAAGCTACTTTCCCAATCCAGCTTCCATTCTTCTTAGAATTTTCTTAATAGAAGGTATGGTTTCTCAAAAAAAGAAAAAGAAAAAAGAAAAAAAAATCTAAAGCTGGGTGGTGGCGGCGCAGGACTTTAATCCCAGCAGAGGCAGGAGGATCTTTGTGAGTTCAAGGCCAGCCAGGACTGTTGTATTGAGAAACCTTCTCCTGGACCCTCCCGCGAAAAGACACAATTTCTACTTCAAAATTTGCCTGTAGAATGAAATCAGGGCACATAGGGCAATGCTGAAGGCATTCTGAGATCCAGTACAAACTGGCTCCTGTGGAATGTTCTCTTCTCACCCATCTGCTGCTTCAGCCATACCACAGACACTGGTTTCTGGCATTTCACTTACTGTACACCTTCAGGCTTTGCTTGTCTTGGTTCATTCACATGGAATGCTCCCCCACCTCCAGTCTTTGCCTGTGGGTGTGCTTTATATTAAAAGGCCTACATTACCTTTCCTAGGAAAACACCCATTTAAAGCAACTTAAGAGAGAGAGCTTACTTTGGCTTCTGGTTTGAGAGTATAAACCATCAGGGCAGGGAAATCACAGCCAGCAGTAAGGTCACATTCATTCACAGTTAAGATAGACAGTGATGAATGCTTGTGATCAGCCTATTTTCTCCCTTTTATACAGGATCTTAGTCTAGGGAATGGTACCACCCACAGTGGGCAGGTTTTCCCACCTTAACATAGTAAAGGTAATTCCTCCACATGCATGCACAGAGGCCCATATAGAGGTGATTCTAGACTTCATCAAGTTGACAGCTGAGATTGGCCATCACACACATGAAACACTACCTCATCTAGAAGGCTGCAGTCTCCTTCCCTGAATACATTTCTCCAAGCTATAAACCATTCCCCAAGCTCTTTGTCTTCCACACCCTTTTATCTACTCTTTCTCCTGTCTAGACATCTCCATTCCTATTTCTCTTCCCTTTTTGAACTCAGTGCTTGATGAGGACAGAGACTTCACCTGGATTTTTCTGTTCTTATCCCAGATATCTCACCATACCTGGCTCTGGGAATGTTTCTGGGACCCACAGAAAGACTTTGGTATCAGCTATTTTCTGTTGTTGTGATAAAACATCATGACCGACAGTGATGTATGGAAGAAGGAATTTATTTGGGCTTACAGTTCCAGAGAAATGAGTTCATTGTGGCAGAGAAACCTGACAGCAAGTCACAGGCATGACAGCTGGATCAGGAAACTGAGGACCCATCAACTCAGCTGCAAGGACAAAGCAGAAAGAATAAATGAGGACTGGGGGCAGGGACTATAAGTCTCAGAGCCCAGCTCCTGTGTCATACTTTCTCCAGCAAGGCCACACCCCCTAAACCTCTCCAAACAGAACCAACAGCCTGGAGCCAAGTGTTCAAGTATCTGAACCTATGAGGTACATTCCCATTCAAACAACAACAGCCTCTGGGTAGTCACAAGTAAATAAGATAAAAAGATGAAGTGTACATTTCCTACCATTGCCAAGGACAATCGCTTGTCACTGTTGCTGACCTAGTCACCAACTCAACACCTAGTTTTCTAAATGGGGCACCAGACAAACTCGTTGGAGCCTTTGGAGCTGGGCAGAGCTGAGCAGTACCTGTGGGCACTAGCACAGGCTTCAGAGCTTGTCTCCACAGAGCTGCAGCAGCCCCTCTGAAGTCTTCCTCAGGACACACACATATAAACTCAACCCACAAAATATTTATTACATGCTGACTTTGAACTGGCCCTGGGGATATGAGACTGGACTTGGTCCCATACTCTCAGAATTTCTACTGCCCTGGCATGTGGCTCAGTCAAATTTGAGTTTTTCAGAGTCTGGACTGAGGGAGCAGTAGGAGAAAAGAGGAAAAGTCAGGACCTGAAAGGAACGGCCGTGAACACCAAGGAACACCTCTTCATCCAGAGTGATGGCAGCCTGAGCTCGTTGGCTCTCAGTGACACTGGCAGGGTTAGAAGCTGCCCTGTGGAGCAGGCTTCCCTCTCTACAGCTCCATCTCTTTGAGCTTATCTTCGAAGCAAACAAAGGGGCCTCTTATAGTTTGCTCTGAGGGAGGGGGAAGGGAGGCAGAATGGTGATGGACGTGATGACCTGCCAAGGAGGAAATGATGGTGAACCAGAAGAATCAGCTGCTTGTAAAGTCAGAGTTAGAAAACCAGAGCCACAGCACGTGTAAAGGTCCTGGGGTGGGAAGGAGCTGTGTTACTGGAGTCAGAAGGGCAGGGAGGGGGAGGGGAGAGCAGTGTGACAAAGAGGGTGGGGAGGACTGAGAGACATTCCTAACCCAAGGCTGGAGGATGGAGAATGTCTGATCAGGGAGGGTAGTGCAGGGGGAAACAGGAGTGACAGGATGGGTGGGGAGGGCAGGCTGGCACACGGGGCGATCAATACAGACAAGTCACTTTGGTATTGATCTATCTTAAACAGTAAGACTTCTCTGCTGGCACTTGCAATGGGCTTTTCACACAATGTCCAAGTCCACACTGTTCCTATGGCCTGAGAGAGGCTGGTTCATATTTTAATTTGACCTGACTCCATAACATCTCCTCTCCCCAGTACCCTGCCTACACAGGCATGCAAAAGACTCTTTGATGGGTAATGAGGCAATGCTACGGAGTTTATCTGATAATCAAAGGGGTTTATTTTGGGTTAACTCACAACAAGCATAAGGGAGTTAGTTGGTCGTGGGATCCAGGAAGGGTGAGATGCATCCAATGCGGTTCTCTAGAAAACTCTGCCTTGATCCGCAGCACCTGGCACCCAAGACCATGAGGCTGCCAAGAGAGCAAGCACCTATGCATCCCAAGTTTAAGGGGTCCCCCCTCAGCCACACCCTCTGTGGGGGCAGGCACCTATCCTTTACCTGCTGCCTATAGCTGTGGTGCTTCAGGGGCAAAGCACAGACAACCATCCCTACAGATGGGAGCTCCCACCTCTCTATGCCAGCAGCGATGCCACTGATCTAACACATCAGGGCGTCCCCTTGCAAAACAGAGCTCTGAAGGGTAGGAGCTGTGTTTCTGTGGCCTGGATACCATCACCTCACAGGTGAAAGAATTTCCATATGACCCTCGAATCCAAGGAACCAAATGAAAATGGAGAACAAGAGTTTTCTAGAGCGTTTTTGAATTTGACACCATGAACCTTGGGAAGGAGGAGAGATGTATGGCCTCACCAGGGCTGCCGGTGACAGTGCCCCAAAGACCACACAAACAGCTAATTTCTTATCATTCTGCCTCACCTCCCAGGTTACCCCACAGTCTGCAGAGAACTGAGCGTCAAGTGGGGTTGTTGATGTGACTTCAGCTGTGCTCACCTATCTCCTTCCCATGGCTGCTTCGTCTCATTTCCCTTCCATCCTCCCCATTTCTGTCACGACACTCTCTGAGTTGATGGTCCTAGACCAGATGAGCATCTATAACATGGAGGGCATCCTTCCATTCTCATGTTGGTATTTGCCATGTGGCCCTGCTCCGGAGGAGTCTACTACTCCTTTGCAGCCCAAGTGCAATTCCCAACGACCCTGGCCTTGGTAGACGGTATGTCCAGGAATGGGTGTGTGTGTTGGAAGGGGCATGACATCTGTCACTCTGGCCTTCTAAACTTTGCTCTAACCTGTCTAGTTCCTATGGGAGGAGCTGCTCCTGGCCCTTGTTAGGTTTGAGGGGCTCTCTTCCTCTGTGAAAACCATTAGTGACTCTGATTTCCATGTTCACATGGAAACCTCAAAGGGTAGGAGCTGGAGGAAGGAGCAATGACTCTCCAGAGAGTGAGTGACCTTGAGACACCAGGGTGCGGGGGTTGGGGACTGGTAGTTTGTGGCCACGGAGCTAACTTCTCTCATGGAGACTTCATCATGGCTGCTTACGGAGTCTGATCCAGCTGCTGGGTTTCCGTCTCTTTCCTTTTTTCTCTAATTCTCTTGGGAATGGACAGACAACAAAGGGAATGGCTGGGGGCTGGGGGTGGTGGGGATAATGACAGTGGGTAGAGTTTCAGCATCAACTTTGTAGATGTAGCATCACTTTGTAGATGGCTGTGGATTCAACCTAGGTTTAGTTCCAGAGAGACCAAGAGTCTGCCCCCTGAGCAACGTTCTCAGCTGGGTTGCCTGGGACAAGTCTAAATCTCACGAAACTTCCTGTGCTAGTGTGTGAAACTGGCAGCCGTTCTCAACCTGCCCCAGCAATATGTTATCAGGATCACATTAGACAAGGTTATATATGAAGACATCAGCAATGCAGCCCCCTACTCCAGGAAAGCTTGCCTTGGGCTCCTTCTGGCTTCTCTCTCCTCCTAGAGAGCTACACTACCCTCTTGTGGCACTGAGGAGGCATATCATTTTCTTGGCAATGCTGTTTCTGGCCAGCCACCTGTCTTCCTCCATATTTCTGAGCTGGGACTGGACAGCAGCTCCCTTTCTTTGGTTTGGAAGGCCAGTGTCTTCTAGGGGTGTGACAATGTGACAGGCACTGCTTTTACTCTCCCACCTTCTTACATCCCAAAGGAGGGGAGTTAGTTACTGCCAGGGCATATCTGCCTTCTGGAAACTCCAGGTGACTGAGCCTAAGCTCCCCCACTTCCTACCTATAAAAAGAACCCAGCAAGACCACAAGGACTTCCTGGTAATCTTCTATGTCTCCTACAGCACCCAGCAGAGAGCAGACATTCTGGAAAGTTTAGTGAGTTAATAGCCTGCTTTCATGGGTACCGTCTCTAGAGAGACTCCAAATGAAAACCACCACAGTGAAGACATCAAGAATCACAGACAGACTGACTTTGGACTGTTTTGCTATGGCAATGAGACCTTCATTGTTTCTCTTTAATAACCTTTATATCATTTAAAACTATGTGTATGTGTTTGGGTTGGTGTGTAGGGGTACATACATGTGAGTGCAGATGCCTACAGAGATGAGAAGGGGTCATCAGATCTCTGGAAGCTGGAGTTACAGGCAGCTGTGAGCTGCCCAACATGAGTGTTGGGAATAAAATTTGGGTCCCCTGGAAGAGCAATGTCTGCTCTTAACTGCTGAGAAATTTCTTGATCCCCTCAGTGAGTATCTTGATGTTTCCTGGACATAAAGTCTACATAAGGGACATTTTCTTCAATAAGGGAGTCCTAGCAATTCAATGAAATAAAAAGTATGAAATGCTGGGGGATGAAAAGCACACATGAAGAGGACATTTGTGGGCAGGAATCAATGTAGAAATACTACAGGATCCATCCACACAGCCAGTCAAGTGACCTAAGAGAATGGGTGAACTACAGACAGGCTAAGAAGAGGGTATCTGCAGGTCTAAAGGCTGGTGTTCATGGACAGCAAGGTCTTGGCATAGAACTGTTTGATATAGGGTGATGGGCAGTCTCCCCTCCTGGGATGACAGTTGTGATGGTTTGACTAGGAATGGCCCCCATAGGCTCATATATCTGAATGCTTAGTCATCAAGGAGTGGAACTACTTGAGAGGGATTAGGAGGTGTGGCCTTGTCGGAGGAAGTGTGTCACTAGGGGTGGGCTTAGAGGTTTCAAAGTCCCATGCCAAGTCCAGAGACTCTCTCTGCTTACAGATTAGGAATGTAGTTCTCAACTACTGCTTCCATGCCTGATTGAATGCCACCATGCTTCCTGCCATGATGATCATGGACCAGACCTCTGAAACTGTAAACAAGCTCCCAATTAAATGATTTCTTTTGCAATAGTTGCCATGGTCATGGTGTCTCTTCACAGCAATAGAATAGTGACTAGGGCAATTGTCTTCAAGATAGAGAAATCCTGAGTTCTGAGCCCCCTGATGCTTCAGGAAATGTAAGTCATACCCTATTCAGTTCAGAAGCAGAGCAGCTGGCCCAAAGCTAGAACCTGAATCTCCTTGGGAGTGGTTTGGGAAAGTGACAGGACTCTTGAATAGCTCTGATTGCTAGTACCTAGGAGGGAGTCAGACACTTCCTACCAGGTGGCCCTGGGGGAAGACACAGCTATAAAACCCCTTTTCCAATTGTCTTCTGCCTAGACTCCCTACAGGGAGGTGAACCCCACTTGCTGTATTCTCCCCCCTCCCCTCCCCCATTTCTGGCTCCCAGGAGACCCCAGGTTCCGAGGCCACCGGAACCTTCCTACTAAGTGTCTGCTGGCCAGTGCTCCTGAGATGGACCATTTATATAACAGAACTGAGGGTAAATAAAAAGCTGAAGAAATAGTTTCTAGGAAGAAACAATTGCTTGATTTAGACACGAGACCTCTGGACTCAGTGTTCTCAGCTCTTTGGTCCACATATGACCTTCAGAGATAGATTGAAAGAGCCCAGTGGAGGGAGGGAGGGAGGGAGGAAGGAAGGGAGGGAGGAAGGGAGGGACAGGCATACTGCATCAGGTCTATAGGCAGAGAACAATGGCTGTTCCCCTTAGAAATCAGGCACCATGGGCACTCCAAATCCAAGGAGCTCTTGTGCTATCACTCTACAGCCAAGGCTGGCCCACAGTAGCTTGGGGACAGAGTACAGGGGACACTGCCACCCTTTCTCACAGATTGTTTTGATCTCAGCTCTCATCATCATCTCCACCCCCAACAGGTGGGAGGAAACAGAAAGAATGTTCTGTACAGCTTTGTTTAAAACCTTGGAGGAAAAAAAACAACAACAGAAAGCATTGCAAAGAGATGTGTTATAGGCTCCTGGGAGGGGCAAGGCCGGTGTTGAACAGCACCAGAAAATCATCCATTCATAGCAGGGCCTAAAACACTCCAAGCCAAGCTACTGACTCATTCATCCCTGTGTTCGGGCAGCAGGTCTGCAAGAGGGGTTGACAGGAGAGAGGGAGAGATGGTGATGCTTCTGCTTTGTTTTGGACTAGGCCACAAGAAAGCACCAAGCATGTGCCATGGTGTTGTCCAGAGGACTCCCGGTCTGTATCAAGGACAGTTCAGGCCTTATTCTGAAAGCCTCAATAGCAAAATAATCTACTTTCTCTGCAACTCTGGGCAATGCTTTGTCCTTTCTTTGTATTCAAAACTTAAAGCTGAGCCCCCAGAGTACATACTATATGTGTTGTTAAGTGCCTAGCATATAAAAACTAATTCTTTATGATCTCACCGAGCAAAGGAATATTAAGAGTCAGGCAGGGCCCAGCCTGTAGCTTGAGGGTGAGGATTGGTGGGAGAATTCAGGCTGAGGTGAGGAAGTGTTGTTGTCTGCCTGGTGCTGCGTACTGAGTAAGAATTCTAGTGCAAGTACTTTGACCCAGGGACCTGTGCTGGCAATGAGGCATCTGGTTGTAGGGATGCTGTAGAGACCAAGGGCAAGTTGGGGCCAAGAGAGGCCTAATGTTCAGTCATGGGTACCTAACTAAAGGGGTTTCTAGGATCCTTGATGGAGAATTGGGACCATATGCACCTGCTTCTGAAGCTCTAAACCCCAGTGCAACTGGAGGATTGAAGGTACATGAGCCTACATGTCAGTCAGCCAGACCCCTAACTGTTGTTTTCCCTCAGCTTAGTGGCTGCACCTAAATCTACTGATAGTTGAACTACCATCTGCAGTCCTGTGGCCCCGCAGTTAGCACCCCACCACTCAGGCTGTGGCCTGGTAGGATTTCCATTCCCTCCAGTGCTGGCTCTGTGACTGTTGCCAAATGCAGTTTTTAACTAAGTACCTATTGTTCTATTTACCAATAAAGACTCAGGAGTCAGATGTTGGAGAGAAAACCTGCTAGCTCAGAGAGGCCAAGAAGCATCCAGTTTACCTTCCTTTTTGGCCAGAGACCCAGCAAGAGAGCATCTCTCCAGCTGTCTCAAACCAAAAGTTCCTCCATACTCCTTCCTGTGTATCTTCTATCTGTCTTCTTGGCTCCTCCAGATTCCCTATGGCTGATTCCTGTCACCTAGTTGCTGGCTCCACCCCCTGTTCCAAGGTTGACTTTATTAACACAGTCTTGGGTTTTGCAGTGTGATCAAATATCCCACAACACTCAACCACTGGATGGTCATCATCTTTTTAAAGTGAACATCTCTAAGTATCTGAGAATGACTCTGAACTGTGGTGATATATTGTGTACCCTAATAAAATTTGCCTGAAGATCAGAGAAAAGAACAAGCCACTAGATTAAACATAGAGGCCAGGAAGTGGTGTCACATACCTTTAGTCCTATCACTCGGAGACAGAGATATGTCTGTGAGTTCAAAGCCACCCTGGACTATATGAGATTGACTCAGTCTAGGAGAGAAAACAGAGCCAGGCAGTAGTGCCACACACCTTTAATGCCAGCACTGGGAAGCACACATGCCTTTAATCCCAGGAAGTGAAGGCTGGGCGGAGAAAGGTATTTAAAGCATGAGGAGACAGGAACTAAAGGCTTTTCAGCAGAAGTGTCCCTTTCAGCTAGAGGCTTTTTCTGCTGGAGCCTTTCGGTGAGGACTCAGAGACATTCAGTCAGAGGATTCGTGGAGTGATGAGCTGTGGCTTGTTCCATTGTTTCTCTTATCTTTCAGCATTTACCCCAATATCTAACCCTGGGTTTTTATTATAAGACCATTTAGAAATTTGTGTTATACTGAACTTCTGGTCCTTCTGCCTTTTGATAGTACTTCTGGATTGTTAATTTGATGATATCTATAATCATCTAGGAGAGGTGTAAACGGAGTTTCTTCTCTGTCCTGTCCCATTCACTCAAAGGGTTATATTAATTGTAAATGCATGGCCAGTAGCTCAAGCTTATTATTAACTAGCTCTTACACTTAAATTAACCCAGAATACTTAAATAAGTTTAGCCACATGGTTGGTGGCTTGTTACCTCATTTTTACATGTCTTGCTTCCTCAGTGGCTGGCTGGCATCTGCCTGGCCACTTTCTTCCCTTCCTTAATTTTTTGTCCTGTCCATACTTCCTGCCTGGCTACTAGCCAATTGGCTTTATTATTAACAATGAGAGCAACACACATTCACAGTGTACAGAAGGACATCCCACAGCAGAGAGGAGTCTCTATGCATGCTTGTGGGGATTACCTTGTTTAGGAGGAAGTAGAAAGACATGCCTATTGTGGGTGGCACTATTCCCTGGGCTGAGGTCTTGGACTGTGTTAGGAGAAAGTGAGCTGCACACTAACATGTATGCATTTCTCTCTGCTTTCTGATTATGGACATGATATGACAGACTACTTCAAGCTCCTGCTGCCTGACTTCATTGCCATTACAGACTGCACCCTTGAATTATGAGCCAGAACAGATCTTTTTTCTCTTAAGTTGCTTTTGTCTGAGTGTTTTATCACAGCAATGGAGAAAAGGCACATGCCCCCTCCTCCCATGTGCTAGGATTACAAGCATGCACCACCACACCTAGCTCTATGCAGTACCGAGGTGGAGCCCAGAACTTCATTCTGAACAATCACCCTACCAGCAAAGCCACACCTCCAGCCTCCATGCTCAGCTTTAAATGTCAAATTCTTTTAACAACAGGGGATGTAGTATGCTCATTTTTGTTGTCTTGGTTCTCAGAATGTGACTGTAACTACATAGTAAATATTAGAAAGATCCCAATATACCCAACGCTCCTGGGAGGCTGGTGAGGAGGTGAGGAGGACCTGCTCAAAGTTCTGAGCAAAGCCTGGGGAAGAACCTCTGTGTATGCCCACTCTTAGGTTTGGATAAAACCATCAGTTCCCTGCAGTGATCTAGAGAGATCCTACCAACATGCAGGCCAGTCAAACAGCTTTCTTGGAGAAGTCCTCTGAGGTACAGTTATCTTAAGTCTGGAGAAGATATTTCTGGTAAGAGGGGACCTTGTTTAGAAGCAGGGCCATGAGTTGAATTCAGATAATGCCACACTGGAGAAAGGCTGGTATTTGGAGGTGGTCATACACACAGGAGGAGGTGGCTTGTGCAGATAACAGAGACACTAGTTGCCTCTGGGAGACAAGGACACCAAAGATGGCAAGCAAACCCACCAGAAACTAGGGGGAGAAAACAGCACAACTTTTCCAGCTCCTTGACCTGTCTGTGGTGCTTGATCATGGCGGCTCTGACCTCCCTCCACGCTGTAGGAGGCTGAGACTGAGCTAGGGTGGGTGCCACAAGCAAACAGGGTTAGCCGGCAGTCTTGGAAGGAAAGCATGGCAGACCTTGTTCCTGCCCTTGCTGCCCTCTCCCACCAGGGGAATACTGGTAGTGTGGAATCCTCAATCCTCTTGTTTTAGTTCTCCATCTAGAGCCTCTCCCCCCCCCCCCCCCCCCCCCCCCATGAGCTGTGTGCAGCATGCAGTGTGTCAGAATTCACCAGGAGGCCAGCTGTTACTGTGTGTTTTGCACAATTCCCACTTTGGGTCCATCTGACAGGCACACTTGCAAGAAAGGAAAGATCTGTTTTGTGGTTTTAACTACCCAGAGACCTGTTCAGAAGAACTCCATAGGACTATGCTTTTTGGAATGCCAGCCACACTCTTAAGCTGTCTGGAGACCCTTCACAGTCCAGACCTTCTACACAGAGTGACTGACTGGAGCCTGCAATTAATTCACAGACATTTCTCTCAGTAGAATCTCTAGTGGTAGAGGTGGCTTTGAGTTATCAACAGAAAATGTGAGGGTAATGTGGAGGTAGGGTGGGGTGGGGGAGGGGGCTAACTGTGTATCTTTGATGGCTGTTTAAACACAAATTCCATGTGTCTTAGTTAGGGTTTCTATTGCCGTGACCAAAAGCAACTTGGGTGGCAAGGGTTATTTCAGCTTATAGTTCCACATCACAGTCCATCACTGAGGAAGTCAGGGCAGGAACCTGGAGGCAGGAGTGATACTTACTGGCTTGTTCCTCATGGCTTGCTCAGCCTGCTCTTCTAGTTTCAGGACCACCAGCCCAGGGAGGACACCACAGAGAGCTGAACCCTCCCACATCAGTCATTTGGAGATCAGTTGAGGGCCTCTCTTTTTAGATGATCCTAGTCTGTATCATAGTGACAAAAATAAACAAACCCGTATCCAAATGGGACAATTGAAACTAGTTTGTGAGGAGATTTTGGACTTTCAGAAGATAACCAGGAAATGGAAAGGCTGAATCCCAGGGAAGAAGCTTGATATTTGGAAGCCAATAGCTCACCCCTTGAGGTGTTCTAACAGGGACCATAAGGTATTCTGATTTTGGGTTAGCAGACCCCTCATGAGGGGATGAGAAAGAAGCCCTCAGAGATCTCAGGGAGGAGGTGACAAGGCTTCAGTGGCGGTTTAGGTTTGTAGTGCTGGGCCAGAGCCCCCTGCTGGCCATCAAGGGCTCAGGCAGAGTCTGCTTATAACCAATGAGGACACCATTCATCGAATCCAGGGGCCAGGAACATTTCTCTCCCACCCCTCACTTGTGTTTCCCAATTCCACTGGTCAAGGATCTTTGGTGGGGTGGAGTCATTGGTGAGACAGAACAGAGGAGCAGAGTTTTTGTTTGTTTCCATTGTAGTTACAGAAGGCTGCTACTGTCAGGAGAGGGCTTTCTCCCCTCCCCGTGTCTCTGTTTCTCTCTCTCTGTCTCTTTGTCTCTCTGTCTCTGTCTCTCTCTGTCTGTGTCTGTCTGTCTGTCTGTCTGCTCTCTCTCTCTCTCTCTCTCTCTCTCTCTCTCTCTCTCTCTCGTGTGTGTGTGTGTGTGTGTGTGTGTGTGTGTGTAGCCTTAATGCCAAACTTATGTGATGTGTGGGAAGTACCCCACCCTTCTCTCTTAGGGAAGAGCGGAAGAGATCTTATATTTTGGGGTGGAAATGGCCAGTTTACAGTGTCTTCCAGGCTAGAATCCCCAAGGAAGAGAAAAGGAGAGAATGGAGAACGAGAAGACTGCAGGGTCACCACTTAGGTGACCTATATGACCAGAGAGAGATCACTCTCTGGGAAAATCCAATAGATGTTTTGTGCTCTCCTCTTACTGTCTGAGAAACATTGCTAAGAATATTTTACTTTTGGTGGGAAAGGTGATGAACACTACTGGAGAGGCTTTCAGCCATTGTCAGGGCACCAGTAAGGGCCCTTGGAGACCATCTCTTGGAACTGAATCTCACTTTAAACTGCTCGATTTAGGCATACCACATTTCTATAGCTACCTGTATGGGGGTACTTTCTCTGTGGACCTGTTTGTAATGAAAGTGTTTGAATCATTAGCTTGCCTAGAAAGTGTGGTGGTATTGTGTTCCCCAAAATATTGTGCATCCTAATAAACTTATCTGGGGTCAGAGAACAGAACAGCCACTAGATACAGAGGCTAGAAAATGGTGGCACTCACGCCTTTAATCCTAGCATTCCAGAGGCAGATTGTCTGGATCTCTGTGAGTTCAAGGCCACACTGGAAACAGCCAGGCATGGTAACACACGCCTTTAATCCCAGGGAGTGATGGCAGAAAGCAGAAAGGTATATAAGGTGTGAAAACCAGGAACTAGGCTGGTTAAGCATTCAGGCTTTCGAGGAGCAGTTCAACTGAGATTCATTTGGATAAGGACTCAGAGGCTTCCAGTCTGAGGAAACAGGATCAGCTGAGGAACTGGCAAGGTGATCTTCCAGCATTCACCCCAATAACTGGCCTTAGGTTTAATTTTGTTAATGAGACCATTTAAGATTCCTGCTATAAGAAAGCAGGCCTGCTTTGCAAAATTAGAATGAACTTCACAGGGATGAAGCCGAACGGTGGCTAAAAACATGGGTGCTCTCCAGTGCCAGACTGGATTACAATACCAGCTTTCTCACTTACTAGCTCTGCTGTCTAGTTGAGCTACACATCTGTGCTGTGCCTCATTATAAAATGTGGGTGTAGGGGTCAGCAACATGGCTCAGTAGAGAGGGTTTGCAGTGCAAGCTTAGCAACCTGAATCCAAGAGACCCATGTAGAGGTGGAAGGAGAGGACTGACTCCATAGCTGTTCTCTGACTACCACACGTGCACCTTTCCTGCCGTACACACAATGGTGATAATAAAATAAAAAATGAAATCAGGGACGTAAATGACACTTACCATAAAAGGTTGTTCTGAGCATTAAGGAAAAACACTTGAACACAGTTATTAGAAAAGAATAAGCAATAGTTGTCACCTCTAACCGTCATTATCATCGGAACAGTCACCACCATCACACCATTATCATGACCCCTGGCATCCCCATCATCATCACTAGTTTACCACCACCATCACTGTCATCACCACAATTGCCATCATTTTGAGAGAACAGAGATGCTGTGGAGTGGTGTGAGGAGCAGCCCGTGTCCAGCACTGTGCACTTTATCTCTTCAGCATCACTGAGGACTCCTACCTGGAGTGTGGACAGTACTGGGTTCATTACTGTAGTCAGTTAAACGTCCAAGTAAAATTCTTAATCCCTTTTCCTTGGTCACAGTGATAGCCAGCAGCTGCCACTGTAAGGAGGCAGGACATCTGTTGGCCTGGATTCTCCAGTCTGTGTGGAGCAGAGGCACACTGTTGAGGAAGGCTCAGCTATCAAAGTTTTTGTAATTACTTTAGAAGATACTGATACATCTCAAGTTTGAGAATGAAAGAGAAACACAGGTTGGAAGAGAGAACTCTCGCCTCAACTTCCATGTGAATAGAGCCTTGCACACAGGCTAGTACCGTTTAAGACCGTGTATTCTTCTGCACTCCTTCCCGTTGGTAGACACTGAAGTATCAGTTTGCTTGGAGTATTTAACAACCATTTTCTGAAAGTCAGTGTGCCACCTGGAAATTTGGCCAGTCACTGCTTTAAAAGATGAATCATGTAGCTGGGGAAGACAGTTCGGAGAACGAGAGAATGTGTGGTGCAAATGCGAAGGCCTGAGTTCGGATCCCAGCACTCAGGGGAAAAGCTGAGCAAGGCCCCTTGTAACCCTAGTGCCAAGGCGCAGGGGATGACAGAGACAGGAGGGTCGCTCTGGCTCACTGGCCACCAGCCTAGCCAACACACAAACAAAACCAACAAACCCACCCAAAGAACAAAAACAAACCATACACAAGCTCTACATTCAATAAGAGACCCTGTCTTAAAGGAACAAGGCAGAGAATGGTAGGATAGGATACCCACATTTTCCTCTGGCCTTAGTGTTGTGTATGGGCAAGTATGCTCATCCTCAAACATCACACACACACACACACACACACACACACACACACACACACACAGTTGCTGGTGTGTTTGGTGTGTCTGAACCATTGGTTCATTGCATGCTGGCTCACTCCTTGCTTTGCCATACCTCTTCACCCCAAGGAAAGAGCACCCCTACTTCCCTAAGGCAGCCTGGAGCTTTCCCAGCAGAGACTCAGCGAACACCTATAGGACAAAGAAGCTGCAAAGACCCTGGCTGGCCTAGCGCGTTGTCTGGGCTCTGTTGGATCTCAGACAGGTGCCCTTTACTGTGTCTGTAGGGTCACAGCAAATCTGAGCAGATTGTTAGGACAAAGCAGGGCAACTGGCAGACAAAGTGTAGGGCTGGGTGGAAACAAGTTAACTCAAGCCTTTTGCTGGGCAGAGCTGTTCCAGAGACATGAGAACCTGTGGTCAATAGAGGGCAGTGTTGTCTCAGCAAATATTTTAATAATCGCTTAACCAGGTTCTGGCTGGCTCTCCAGAGCTTTGGCATGATTTCTGGAATGGACAGAGGCCAGCTGGTCTGTCCATTTGAACAAAAGCAATAAAGAAGATGGACACCTGTGTACTTACTGTCTGCGTCCCATATTTCCTGTATAAAGCTTTAGCTTTCCTGTCTACATCAACTCTGATGCTGGGGAGCCCACCCACCTTGGGCCAGACCTGCAGCCACTGCAAGCGATGGCATCCTTGTTCAGTAAGCATCTTTTTCATGTTTGTGCTGTTATGATTTTAGCTTTTGAGACAGGGTCTTACTTGTGATCCTCCTGCCTCTTCCTCAAGTGATAGGATTGCTGGGTGCCTCACTGTATCTGGCAGCATCTGTCTTGATGTCCATTATGTTCTTTCTGTGAAGATGTGTCCTCATAGCTCCTGACCCTTTCCTTCCTGGTCTCCCCTTTCACTTCCCTTCTGCCTAATTCTCTGTCCTGCCTTCATATCTGGGTGAGAGTGTGGGTGTCTGGCTCACGGGCTGGCAGGACCAGGTAGAAGACTGGGATGGTTTGAGAGACAGAGGCGATCTGTCCTGTAAGATTTTCCCATCTCAGGGGGACAGGCTCACAGTAGAAGCACCCAGAAGGGCAGGGCAGAAGAGCTTTAGACACAATCTCTATCCAGAGGGTAAAGGCAGCTGGAGTCACAGACTCAAAGCTATTGGCAAGAGGCTCTGTTATTTTTCATGGTTTCCTTAGAGCATCCTAGAAAACATCTCCTCCATATACCCAACATCCTGCAAATATTTCCAAGGGTCACTCCTTTGGTTTTCCAGTTTGATGCTCCTTAGGCCCTCCAAAATTTCTTGGTTTTGCCAAACACATTCCTCCACTTGGAGACACCAAGGCTCTGAGAATTCAGGATGAGGTCCGGGACCATTTGAACTAATCAGATACAGGTTGTAGTCAGGTCCTCACTCTGGCTCCCTTCCAGGATGGAGGCCATTTCCACTGCTGGGTTTCTAGGACCCAGCATGTAGGTGTAGAAGATGAGAGGGCTGTTACCAGCCTCGCCGTGTTGGCATAAAGAGATTAATGAGGCTGTTTCGATGAGGAATGTCTCTTCAGCCAAGTGCTGGCAATTAGTCAGAGCAGAGCCTGTGTGTTCTGGTCTGTCAGCTGGATCCTGGAGAAGAACACCTCAACAATGAGCTGGCACAGACGGAAGTGGAGCTCAACTCCTGCCTCAAGGCAGCAGCGTGTGTCTGCAGTGGCCTTGACTAAGCCTTTTCAGAACCACCCACCTGATATTGCTTAGCGGGAAAATCAGATGCTGTGTTGTTGACCTTCTGCCTCTACTTGGGGCCACAGTAAGGCTTCTAGAAGGTTCCTGTGCTCACAGGTCACTTTGAGACTTTGCTCTCAGACCTCCCAGAAGATTGACTGTTGACACTTGGTCCAGGGACCATTTTGAATGGCAAGGACCCTAGTGGGGAGAGGGGAGGGAGGAGGATGGAAGAGAGGAGAGAGAGGAGGGAAGGCAGTATCATTTCGAATGAATTATGAGTGTGTGGGCATATGAGAGTGTATGAGAGTGTGTGTGTGTGCACTGAATCATGTGTGTGTGTGTATGTATGAGTATGTGTATGAGTAAGTGAGTGTGTGTTTGTGTGTATGAGTGTGTGTTGAGTGATCCATGTCAGGGGGTCTTATTTAAGTGCTGCCAATCTTCTGCATCTAACCCCATGCAACCTCCTCCATCATTTCGAGGATAGGGAAGGGCAGCTTCTCTGTAATCCTCCCTGCAGGGAAGGACACGGTAGAGGTAAGGGGATCATCCTTTCAGCTCTGCCTGTGTGTTCATCACTAGCTAGCATCTGTCCCTTCCTGAGCCAAGCCTTCTTCCTCTGCAGAATAGGAATTTCCGTTCTTCCTTCTGTCTAACATGGATGGAGTGTGGTAAGGGCAGGGTGGGTAACCTTAGCGAAGGGTGAACACCTGAGAACCTAGAAAGGGGCAGCTCCCTAGATATTGGGCTAGAGTGAGGATGATCAAACGTTGTTCCAAAGCCCAGTCTCAGGAAGGCCACGGGCCTGACGGTCACAGTGCTCCCTCCCTGCCGCTCAGGGCCAGCCCCTACTGGCTCCTTCCTGTGCTTGCTGTCCTCACAAGGCTGTCTCTGCTTTCTCTTGTCATCCTTTTTCTGTTGCTCCTACGTCTATCACGATCAGAGGTTGTATTTCCTCAAATAGAAACTGGGACATCCCCAACAGTGTGCAGATGGTTTGAGGGCCCTCTGGGATGCATGAGACTTTTCTGCATGCCTGTCCACAGGCAGATTCCTGGTCCTTAGTCTGTTTTTAGGTTAGAGTTCTGCTGCCATGAGACAGTCAGCCAGGGTCAACATGATGTTGAGCATCCAGATATTTAGAAATGTCAAGATGGAGGGTTTAATGTTTGTAGTTGTTTGTTCTGGGTGCCTGTGGACAGACAGACACACTTTAGTAAAAACAGACATATAAATACAGCCTGCATGAGTTGCTGAGCATATTTTCTTTGTTCACACGGACGGGCTTTCTTTCGTTCTTCCTTCCTGTTGGCATTATTCTGATGATGGGCTCTGTAGAGTTGATTCAAGCCAACACTGGCCCCACTCTCTACCCACTCTCCTTGGAGGCTTTTCCATGGAAACAGAACCATGGCATAGCTTTCTGAAGCCATAGTGAGCAGAGTCCCTAGTCCCAATCCTCTTCACATCTGTCCATCTACACACCGCCCACCCTTCCCTCCCCCTTCCTTCCCTCTTCCTTTCCTCAGTCCTCATCTTTCCTTCACTCCATCCTCTCCTCTCCTAACTCCCGTGTGCCCTGTACTGTGTGACCCTTGTCTTCAACTACGGTGACTTCGTTAGCTGGGCAAGTCAGGTGCACAGCTGGCTGTGAGCTGCAGCTGCACAGACCATGTTCCCGTGTGCTTCCTGAGGGCCATCTCTGGCAAGTCTCACCTTCTCTTCCTGGCGTCTTATTCCCTTCACTGTCTTCCCGGGGTGGGAGCAGTGCGTTCTGGGGCTCATGGATCACCAGTAAAGGTCATTCCTACAAGCCGATCTCCTTGTCACACTGAGGTGTGAGTCTGGAAAAGGAGAGCTCTGTGCACAGAAATTTGTGGGTGTCCTTTCCTAATCTTCTGGAATCTTCTAAATGAGTGCCTCTTTCCAGGACGGTACCCCTCCCCAAATCAGCCACACTCACATGAGGTGAGGTGGTGTACCTCTTCCCTCAGTGAGTCCTTCCTTGGCATCCCACCCCAAGTGGCGGCAGAAGGGCAGGGAGGCAGGGCTGTTGGTTTAATTCCTTTCCAGCCATCCCTCCTGGTGGGAGAAGGCAGCCTTGAGAAGGGAAGGGCTGTGGCTTTTGGAGCTTAATTAAACATATTTACAAAGTCCAGGCCCAGTTAGCCAGTGAGGGACAACGAGACAGAAGCCCGGCACTGTACTGTAAGATTAATAAACCAATTAAATAAAGACTTCGGTGGCTTGGTGGCCCCACAGGAGCAAGAGGCAGCTTTGACAGCTGCTCCGTCTTGGTGATTGCCATGCGTTTCAGAGGCCCAGACAGCCAGGCTTTCCTCATTCAGGGAGAGAATACCCCAGGCTCTTGTCCTGTCTTATCTCTCACATGGCCAGTGAAGCTGTTTGCTGAGCCTGCGGGTTGGATGTCATGTTTAGTCAACGGGGAGGAAAAGAAAACAAAAGCCATTTCCTCCCCCCTAATCAAAAACAAAAACAAAAACAAAAAAAGCACCCAGGTGAGTCAGTTTATCTTTTCGAGGCACACCATTCCCATAGCAGTGGAACAGGCAAGGCAGGGATTCTAGGAGCCCAGGAAACTCTGCACAGGGCCTCCCCAGGGTACCCACTTTCTGCAGATTGACAGTTTTCTGGTGCCGCTTGTTCACCTCTCAACACTACTAATGCCCAGTTCTGCTTCTCCCAGAATGGAATTTCTTCTTCCTGTTGGTATTATTGTGATGACAGGCTCTGTGGAGTTGGTATAAACCAGCACTGGCCACATTCTCTGCCACTCTCCTTAGAGGTTCTTCCATGGAAAGCTCACCATGGTAGGAGCCATAATGTCTGTGTCCTAGTGAGTGGAGTACCTCCCTGATCAGTTCACTATATTTGCACATTTGCCCCTCCTGGTTGCCTGGGGCATAGTTAATAGATACTGGCCCCAATCTCACTAAAACCACAACACAATCACATCAGCTCAGGCAATGGCAGAGGGGCGTGAGACCCTTTCTGCTCAGAACTAAGAGTGACGCAGTGGAAAGATACCCACAGTTCCCTGCAGGATAGAACGTGTCAGCTGGGAGCCCACACCTCTAGAGATATCAGTGTGTGCTAGTTAAGGATTCTTGTAGTTTGGACTTCAACTGTCCCCCAGAAGTTCGTGTGTGAAGGCTTAGTCCCTGATGGTGCTATTGAGAAGTGGTGGGAATTTCCAGAGGAAGTAGGTCATGGATCATGCCCTTGAGGGTTTATTGGAATTTGGACTTTTCTCTTTTCCTGGCCACTCTTGTTCCAATACACATTCCACCACGTTGTTCTGCTCTCACTGCAGGCCCCAAATGACAGGGCCAAATGAACATGGACTGAAACTGTGAGCTGAATTTCTCAACCCCCTCTGTGCTCTGTTTATCTTGGGCACTTTGTTACAGTGACAGAAAGTTGACTGACATGTCCTCCTTAGCCTCATTCGGCCAGGCGAGCCCTGGGAGCTCAGGACTCTGGGGTTGTGTCAGCTGCCCTGTCTTGGTCTCAGAAGCTGCCAGGTTGCTTCCACGTGGATGGTGGTGAACACCCTGGGGCCTGCCAACTTCAAGGAGAGGTTCTGGGGATCTTTTCTCCTTTGGAGAAAAAGTCAAAGAAACAGAGGAGATAGTAATGAAGTCAATTATGCTTCATAAATTGAGAATCTATGGAATGATATCACATAGAGAGTTTTAGATAAACATAAATATAGGCAGTTATGAGACAAATGCCCTGCTTTCTGTGTGGAAGAAGAGAGAATGAATGGGTCAAACTGCAATGGTTCTATAGGTGCTGATCTTGGCAACTTGTAGCAAGTGTCAGTACATCTTCAGTGGGCAGGATGACCCTGGGGTTCAGAATCACGGTCTTCAGTGTTCTGTCAAACTTGGTCACTTCCTAGCTGTTCAACCTTGAACATCTTTTGTGTTTTATTTCTTCTGGTCTGCCAAGCAAGGATGATATGTTGCCCACCTCACAGGACTGAAGACATGAGCAGCTCGTGTGAAGTCCTTGCTGGCCTACAGCAAGCTAGTGGCAGTGACAGTGACATCTTCAATCTAATTACATGGGTGTTACCCCTACACGTGGCAAATGGTCTTCTCTTCCTCTCCTTCCCAAAGACCCCAATCAGTCTGTATGTAAAATTCAAGCTTGCCTGCTGTGTGGGGTGGACAGATCTGTGAAGACCACATGGCCTTGTCAACTCTGCTCCATGTGGTCCCTGCTTTCTCCAAGAGAAAGCAGAGCAGCAAGGAATAAAATGAGGGAGCAAGTTCACAAGGCCCTGGGCTAGATCTGGGCCAGGCACAGGCAGCACTATCATCCCCATCACTCATCCCTGTCTGGGCCAGCTCACTCATCCCTGTCTGGACCAGGCACAGGCAGCACCATCATCCCTGCTCACTCATCCCTGGAACATCCTAAAACTCCTTTCCTTTTCAGGCAGCTCAGGGAAGTGAAGTCATTCCAGAGAAAACAATTTCAGGGTTCTACAGCCATGGGCTCTTGAGGATGGAGTCATTGTTCCTCATTAGACTATTAATGTCAGACTGTCATATAAATCTGCAGCAATGTATCATCACTTACACCAAATGTTGTGAGCACAGCATTTCTTTAGCACTGGGAAATTTTAGCTATCCCAGCACCCAGAACATTGAGATAAGAGGATCGCCACAAGTCTGAAACTAGCCTGGGCTACAAAGTGAATTATAGACAGCCTGGGTTCTAGGGTAAGACCTTGTCTCAAAAAAATTAATATTGTATTTTATTATCTAATCTTCCAAACTCTGTATTCGATCTCCATGGTTTTATGTTTGATCACGTTTTACTGACCAACCAGTATGTTTTTCTTAAATAACATTATGTAACTAGAAAAAAATTTTTAAAAATATTTATTCATTTTATGAATGCATGCCATATATGTCTGTGCACCATATGCACATAGTATCCATGGAGGCCAGAAAAGGACATTGGATCCCATGGACCTGGGATCACAGATGGTTGTGAGATAACATGTGGTTGTTGGGAATTGAATTTAGGCCATCTGCAAGAACAGCCAGTACTCTTAAGTGCTGAGCCATCTCTTCATTCCTAGAAATTTTTTTAAAAAAATTATTTTTGGTAAACAAATAAACAAAGCTGCATAAAATTATTTTTGGTAAACAAACATAAAAGTTGACATTTCGGCATTGGTGAGCACATAGTCCATTGTCTTATCTAACCAGACACTTTGAAAACATGGGTTTCTTAAGGTTCTAAATGCTGAACTTACTAAGTCTTGAGTGAGTGATCATGTCAATAATAATCAATGTGCAAATGATCAAAATAACATTAAGTATAGTATGAATTTCTCCAGTTCTAGATTAAACATTAAAAATGTATTTGGGGGCTGGAGAGATGGCTCAGCCGTTAAAGGCTAGGCTCACAACCAAAAATATAAAAATGTATTTGGGACTGTCACTCTTACATTAGTTTTCTCATTGTTGTGACCAAATGCCTGACAAAGTGACTTTAGGGAAGAAGGTTTTTGGGGAGGGCTTATGGTTTGATATGATACAGCTCATCCCAGCGGGAGGGTGAGCAGTTGGGACTCTCACCTCTTCACATCTTAGTGGAACCAGAAGCAGCAAGGCCCACCCCACAGAGGTCCACTCCCTCAGGGAGGCCCCACCTCCTAGTAAAGATTCAATAACCTCTCCAAAGAGCACCACCAGCTGGAAACAGGTGTCCAAACACATGAGCCTGTGATGGGCATTTCACAATCTAACATACCTTCAAATGACAACCCAATCAGTGTTCCTTATTGCTAGAATGTTAGTGTGTGCAGACTTCCAAACTCTATTAATCAAATTTTATTTTTTATAGATGTGCCCACTCACAAAGATTACATAATGAGCTAATGGGAGCAGGACATTTTATTATGGGAACTCATCAGTTTCTTCATTTATGAGTTCAAGTGCCCACACCACACAATAACCTATCATTGAAGATTACTTTCTCCTTCAATTTTGTTAAAAGAGAACATCTTCCTAAGGGACTTGTTGCCTATAATTAGAACCACTCATTTTCTTGATTTCTGGGATATACAAAAAGCCATTTCCAAAATTTATTCAAAGATTATTAATTACATCACTTAGCAGCAGTGTATCTCATTCAATTCATTAAGAAAAGTCTGGGAAATTATAATATTATAAATTTCAATATACTTTCCCCAATGCATTTTATAAAAAAGTAAATGCATTTATTTTATTACACATTTTAAGTGTCAAAACCTCCAAGCTCAGATTCAGCTCATTTGATTTGTGGGAATTCCTGTGCACACAAGCATCTCTTCAGCAGAGCTTGTCTTCCTTTCTAAGCCAGTCTGAGATCCGCCTTATTTTCTGTGATAAAAAGCCTGACTTAAGGTTTTAA
Source organism: Onychomys torridus (assembly GCF_903995425.1). Taxonomy (NCBI): domain Eukaryota; kingdom Metazoa; phylum Chordata; class Mammalia; order Rodentia; family Cricetidae; genus Onychomys; species Onychomys torridus. Next base: position 2,160,270 of record NC_050453.1, on the reverse strand, counting down.
TTCATGCCAACATTACAATATATGTTTTCAGGACTATTATAAAAACCATTGTAAGAGGGATTACTTCTAATCTTATAAAAAAGATTACTGAAAGTGAAGTCCAAAATCAGGAATGACATGATGGAAATAGTCCGTTTTATAATAGATTTTGAAAGCAAGGATAAATTTATAGCTTTTCCTCATGACCCAGTTGATCACAATTAAATGGCCTGTGCGTCTGCGACAGCAGTTATTTACAATAAACAAAACATAACTGAAGATGCTCACTTTTTAAAAGTAATGCAAGTTTAAAAGTAAAGCACATGTGTTCTGAACTTTAGAATTAGTTTCTGAAAAGAAACAGAAATTATTCCTTTAATTGGATTACACATTGGCATTCAACTAATTTTATGAAACAGAAAAGGTATGCATTGCTAGGAATGAGTGTGTGTAGACACTAGCAGTTAATTTTATCACTTGATTAATAAGAGGTGTAGAAAGACATTTTAAACATTTTATAAGCTTAAATATCTTAGGATTTATTGCAATTGGAAAACATACCTTATTATATTATTTGATAAAATAGATTTTAATTACTTATTGAATAATGCACAATGCATTTGAGAGAAACCACATAAAATTTTTATCTCAGTCTTAGTATACCATTTGGACTAGTGTTCCTGAAAGCCTCTGTGCCTGAGAGCTAGTGTTCTGAAACAAAACTGTGCTCAGAAATTCTTTCTTATTTTCCCTCCCTCCCTCCCTCCCTCCCTCCCTCCCTCCCTCTCTCCCTCCCTCTCTCCCTTTCTCCCTCCCTCCCTCTCTCCTCTCTTCTCTCCCTCCTTCCCTTCCTCCCTCCTTCCCTTCCTCCCTCCCTCCCTCTCTCCTCTCTTCTCTCCCCCTCTCTCCACCACTTCTCCCTCCCTCTCCAGCATAGTTACAATCACTTGGGAGGATAGTTTCAGATATGCTCTGTGACCTGGAACAAATAACAGCCCCTCTGGGCCTCACTCTAACCTCTGCAAGGTGTGTGTTATACACATGAGTCTGTTACCATGTGTTAGTGTGGGGCCGGAAATTGGAGAGCATAGTGTGTATGTGTAGTGGAGTTGAAGTGGAAACATGTCTGGATGTGCAGATGTGTGGTGAGTGTGATGCATGTAGAGAGCAGTGAATGGGAGGATGGATCAGAAATAGAATTCCATAGGAATTTAACTAGCTCCTGTACTTTGAAGTGATGTGTAGGACCAATAGACTATTTTTCTTGTCTCAATAGATCTGGGGCACACAATGTGCTGGCTGCTGGGCTCAGCATTTAGTTTTCTTGGAACAAGAGGTAAATGTATTTCTTGCCTTCATGGAGCTAACAGTCTGGAATCCCACTGATAACATGGATTTCTGTCTACCCGAAGAGGCTTTGTGGTCTAGGGAACTGTAGTCAGAAGTTAGTGCCTATAGCACTCACACCTTAAAGGTTTCATCCCTCAGGTAATGGGTGGAGCCTTTATGAGGTGATTAGATCTTGAGGATAAATCCATCATTAATGAGATATACTCCCATGAAGAAGTCCAGGGGAGGCCTTTGCCCTACCCTGCCATGTGAGGACATGGCAGAACTGGCAGTCTGCAAGCTGGGAAGGGGACTGTCATAATTAGAATTCTATTACTGTGATGAAACACCATGACCGAAAGGAAGTCGGGGAGGAAAGGTTTATTTGGCTTACACTTTCACACTGCAGACCATCACTAAAGGAAGTCAGGACAGGATCTCAAATAGGGCAGAAACCTGGAGGCAGGAGCTGATGCAGAGGCCGTGGAGGGGTGCTGCTTACTGGCTTGCTCATCATGACTTGTTCAGCCTGCTTTCTTACAGAACCTGGGACCACCAGTCCCATGGTGGCACCACCCACAATGTGCTGAGCCCTCCCCCTCAATCACTAATTAAGAAAATGCCCTACAGGCTTGCCTAGAGTCTGATCTTATGGAGGCATTTTTCTTAATTGAGGCTCCCTTCTCTCAGATGACTTTAGCTTGTGTCAAGTTGACCTAAACTATCCAGCACAGGACCCTTTGCCAGAACTCAAGTCTGCTGCACCCATATCTCAGGCTTCAGCCTCCACTATCCAGGAGAGATGTCTCTCAGTGTGTGTGTGGTGGCTGGCTGCAGCTGCCTGCGTGGTCTAGGATGGAGCTACCAGAGCAGAAACAGAGATCCTTGGTCACTTGCTGTCGAGGCCTGAGGGACGGGAAACACTGGCTGCAGAAGAGAATGGTGTCCTTCCTGACTTACTCTGTTCAGCACAGAAGCCACAGCTGTATATGTCTAGCTGGGGAGTCCTTGTCCCAAGTTTGTGTGCTGGGAGTGTATATCATACACCGGGTTTTGAAGATGGCACAGAAAGAATGCAAGCTCATTTGGTAAGGGTCAGATGATAAAAAAGGGAACCTCTGGAAGAGATGGAGTTGTAAAAAGTATTATTAATCAAGAGCTCCTGCACTTATTTATTTATTTGTTTATTTATTTATTTATTCATTAATTTATTTTAATGTATTTATTTTTAGTGGTAGCTCCTAAAAAATTCAGCTGTACCTTAGGCTCATGTTCTCCTTCCAGCCGCCAGTGCCATCCAGGGTGATAAGAATGGTCCACGTGGAGCTCAGGCAGGTGGGGGCTTTCCAGGCGTGGTGAAATGAAGGGACAGTTCAGGGTTGAGCGTGGGGTTTGAGGGAGGGTTGGTAAGAGCCAAGACTGGAGAGGCCATAGGCTGCACTACAGCATTCTCAGAGTATCCTGTAATGGAGTGTGGTGTATCCTGAAGTCTCAGGAAAGGATTTAAAAAGGGGGATGTGACTGGGTAGGATTGTACTGTAGATATTCTTCTCTGGCTTCTCTGGAAAAAATGGGATGAGAAGCGTGAGCAGGACTAAAGCAGAAGGAGCAGGCAGAGGTTCTAGTTGTCTAGGAGAGGGACAGTGGCTTTGCCTGGCCGCTGTCAGTGTGGGCAGAGAGACGGCCAATGGAGATGGACGTACTTACTACAGACATCAGGAGTTATTCTGCAAGGAGCACTGCAGGAACAGTTATTTGCCTCTGAAGCTGGTAGAAAGGGAAAGCAGCAAGGAAGCTGTCCTGTCTGGACATTCACCCCCAGAAGCTCCAGAACAGCAAATGCACAAGAAGGAGCGGTGCTTTCGGGATGGAGAGAGATCTCCTGAGCAACAGGACCTTGTCAAAGTGGAAGTCATGCAGTCCTGTGCCTGTGTGGTGCCACCCCTAATGGTAGGCTTGGAGGCTGCTGCCCTGTGAAGTTTCTGGCCAGTGGGTAAGTTCTACAAAGGCTGGTGCTTTGGCAGATATGTGTGTGATGAGGAAAGTATCAAGCTGGGGTCTGTCTGCTGCCCACTCCCAGCCTGAGTATGGCAGCCTTTAGCCTTCAAATCACTGGAATTTCAAAATCAGACATGATTTGGGGGCTGTTCTTTGGTCTTCCAACCCCTTTCTTTAGCTGATCTTGTTCACCTCTCAACTTTGGCTTTTTTGCTTAGGATGTGAAATCAGTGACTTTCCTCTCAGGTCTCAGACTCTTCTTAGATGTTGCACAGGCAGGAGCCTATCACTGCCTAACAGGGTGTCAGGCTCTCCCTACCTGGTCCTCCTCCCAGGCTCAGTTCGGGTCACTCTTTGTGGGTCTTCACGCCTGCAGTCCTGCCCACTTACCTCCTCCTCTCAGACACTCTTCATACCTGCTGTCAGCTTCCCACCCTCTCTCCCTGTACATCACCCATGAGCTTCCTACGGCCTAGGTAGAACTGCCACTTTCTTCCTGAATTACTCTCTTACTGTCTCTCACTGCAGCGAATCCCAGCCTCCTTTGTCTTTTAATGGGCCTCTGTCCCAGCTCTAAACAGCCTGGTATTTCTAGTTCTTGCTTACAGGTATATCCTCCCCTCTGTGTTGAGTGTTTCATAGGATTAGTGTTTTGTCACCTGGGGACACACAGTAAGTAGGCTTCATGGAACCCTTGGGATTAAGGGTATCCTCATTTTTGTATGGGGATCAGGTGCTCATGGCAGCCTGGGACAGGAATAAAGTTGGAGGGTGTGATAAATCAGGGGTCTCTGTGACAGAACTACAGAAGATATTAGCAATCTGTAGAGTTCTGCCCCTGTGCTGATCCTGCCGAGATACCCTATATGCCTAGTTTGGGGCATCCCTGCTCCAGTGGGAACAAGCAGTTGGAAATGAGTCTACCCTGGGAACATACAGGACCAATGGAGTTTTCTTTCACATGAAACATGGTTGGATGTTTGGATAGCCCCTGTGTGTGCAAACCTCCCCAGCACAATTCCAGAACCCTGAAAACCAGGAGGACTGGGGGTTCTGGAATGACTGTGTTATGAGACATTCTGCAGACAGACAAAAGGCTAACACTACATTATATCTTTGTAAGGGTGCATGCAGGACTGTACCATGCTAGCTGAGGTACAGAAACAGGCAACAGTCTGAGGGTGTTTAGTTAGTGAAAGTACGGACACAAGCAGAGTAGACCAGGCAGGATGACAGGCCCTGTAGGGGCCTGGAATACAAGAAAACTAATTGGAACTTCGTAGAGAGGTTACATTTCCATAGTTGGCCTCATAGGGTGGGTGGGATAGGAGGAATATGAGTGGCTGTATCTCAGAGACAGTGTATCTATTAACCAGTGTCACCGAATTCAGAGACATTATATACTGTGTTTAATAACCTCATAGGCATTCAGGGAAGTTGCATAGGATCTGACACTCAGCTCTGGGGCCCCGGAGAATGCCTCAGAGGGTATGAAATTTTCCTTCCTGGTTCACCTGAAGAAGAAGGGAAGGAGGCTGAAGCAGAGGCTATTTAAGCATGGTTTGGGCACATCAGATGGGTTTGGGGATGGGGTAGGATTGAGCTTTAACCCACAGGCTAGACTTTCAGGCTCCATAAGTGATGTCATCCAGCAGGTCATGCACTGGCTGAGTCAGAACCCCCAGGGGCTTTGCTAAGAACGATTTAGTGGATTCTGGCTTAGCGTGTCTAAAGTCATCTTCAATTATCTCCCAGGGTGTCCTGCAGTCTGGTCTGGGGCCACTGTCTGGGGGAAGAGTTCGAGGAGGGCAGAAGAATGTCAGCTCACTCGGATTTCATATCATATTGTTCTTTAGACTTCACTGAAGGCATGTGAGGCCCCAATGCAAAGTGTCACTGACATGCAGGCAGAAGCCAAGGGGAAATTTTCAGACCCACGAATGTTCCCAGTGGCCAAAGCGTTCCTCTCCTCTGTCACCCCTGTGGTATGCTCAGGGTCACAGTCACACTTCAGCCAATAGCTTTCACACTTCTCTATTCAAAATAGGCACAGAGAGGTTGTCACTGGTCACTACACACACACTGCTGGGTCCATACAGAGTCATGGTCTGGGCTGGGGTAAGGCCAGGTCATCTATAGTTTACTGCTTCTCAGCTGATGATGTCTCAAGTGCAGGGACCTCACTGTGGGGATCATGGACAAAAGGTAGAACCTGCGTGTGTTCAGAAACCAGGAAAAATAGAAAGGAGAGAGGACCAGAAGGGATATCTGAATCAAGCATGGCCCAGAACTTTCTAAAATAGTGACAGATACCAAACCCCAGATCTAGAAACTTCAGAGACTACCAGGTAAGGTAAATTCCCCAAAGTGTACTTGTGGATGCACCAGATTAAAAGTGCTGAGGACCAAAGACAAGAAATCATTCAAAGGTGCCAGAGGAGAGGATTTACTTATTTAGCAAACAGCAAAGGTAGAAATTGCAGCAGGGTCATTGCGGAAATCATGAGGGCTGAGGAAAGAAGGGTCAAGTATTTAAAGTGTTGAGAAGGTAATCACCAGCTAAGAATCTGTACTACAGAAGAGGAGACTATTTCAGGCAGACATGGGGTAAGGGAGCCCATTGCCCTCGACAAAACACTAGAAATTCTTTAGAGAAAAGAAAATGACACTCTCTGGAACTCAGCTCTGTGTAATTAGAGGGCAAGAACCAGTCAGGAATCACTGGAGGCAGCACAGTGATTATTCTCCTTTGATCTGACAGACAAGTGTTTGAGGACACAGTGATGGGGATGGAAGTGTAGCTCCAAGGTCTAGCCTATTCCTGGTATGTGTGGTGCCCTGGGTTAGGTAGGAGAATGTAGCTCAGTTGGTAGAGTGCTTGCCTAGCATGTACACAGCCCTTGGTACCCAGCACAAATACACTGGACATGGTGGCATATACTCTTGTAACCCCAGTGGTCATGAGTGGGAGGCAGAAGAATCAGCTTCCCTCAGCTATATAGAAAGTTTGAGGCCATCCTGGGATACATGAGACCCTGTCTCAAAACCAAGTAACAACATAAATGAATAACAATGGTAATAATGGCAATAATGTATTGTTACGACATATTACATGATTACAATGTGTGAATAAATGAAACAAAGGACAGAGGGTATCAGAATAGATTAAAATCTGTTGAAATATTCCCTCTTAGAGGCTCATGAGTTGCACAGGAAAGCCATGTGACTTGCCAGGGCCTTCCCAGTCCCCTTCAGTGGAGCAGCTGCCTCCAAGCCATACAGGGAACTGCAAGGACTCAGCTTCCAACCCATGGGGGTAGGCTTTTCACTGATGGAGCTGAGTCACACATGCTCCTGTAAGTAACCCTAATAAGGTCATGGGTTCACCAGTCTACACCGTGACGGAATTGTTTCTTTGGTCTGTGTTTGGTGCCTTATCTGGGGCAAGTTGACATTTGATCATATCTCCTCAATACAACAGTTGTTTACAAAACTGCACATTATATATGAAGATGAGCTAAGGGTATAGGCAAGGAAGGACATTCTGACACAATTATCTTGGGTAGAAAGTAGCAGCCATTGATACCTTCAAGAATTCATCAGTGTTTCTCTTGAGACGAGTTTAACTTTCTGTGCAATGAAAGGACCTGGCCAGGGTTGGCAGGATTTTCAATGCGGAAGGCCCTCTTTGATGGCTGTGCTCCAGTGTGGTCTCAGGTCTGCTCAGTTGCAGACTCGCTACAGGAGATGGGAAAAGCTGCTGGGCTCCCATGTCCAACAGAATCTCTTCTACTAGCTAATTCTTGTACATTCCGGCTTTTGTTTGTGTTCGTAGGAGCCTTCCAGGAGAGCTAGAGGAGACATAACTCAGCACAGGGAATGGGAGGGTTTGGCCCAGAAGAGTCAGGCAACAGGGAGTGGCAGGCATCTGCAGGGCTCACACCCAGCAGGACCTTGAGGAGTGTGGGTGCTTCTGTGCCTGCTCCTGTGCCTTTATCTCTCTTGAGCACCAGCAACTAAACAGAAAGTACAATTGTTGTGTCACTGGTGATATTAAACACATGATTGATGGTTTGGACTGAACAGCTCAGGTGTTGGCATTCTGGAGTTTCAATAAGTGGAGGCTTATGAGTTTATGTCAGACGTGTTCAGAAATGCCCTGAAGAATATGATTTCATGAGGTGTGAAAAGATGCTTTCTGCTGTGTCTGTGCTTCCACATTCTTGTGCTGTGGCCTGTGGGGGAATATGAGTCCTGAAGCACCAAGTTAGAGATGTGTCGGGGCACCCTTCTCAGCTAGGAGCCGTTAATATGGGCCTTGCTGCCAGACAAGGTGAAAAACTCTACAGTGTTTGCAATGTTTGCAAATGTATTTGGATAGGGAGATTTGAGAAAATGCACTCATAAGGATATACACTCATAAGGGGACACACACACACACACACACACACACACACACACACACACGAGAAATGGCATTAGAACCTTGGTCTTTTTAGTCTGCTCAGGGCTCACTCAATTATCCCATGGCTCCTGTGGCTGTATGGTTAGGCCTGGGGACACCTTATCATCTAGAACTGGCAGGTGTGATCTTGTGCTCCAGGACAGGAACTGTATTTTTGTTGATTTAACCTTCAATACCTTTGGCACATAGATGATTCCAGCTGGGAGTGAGCTGGAGTGTGGACTCCAGACTCTGGACTTTGGAGCTTCCTCTCAGAGTCCCCTAAGTGAAGGCAACTCTTCTTCCAGCCTTCTCCTTCTGTCCTAAGCTCCACCCCACACCTTCTCCAGTCCAGGGCTCAGGTTTATGTCTTCTGTTGTAGAATGCTGTCCTCTAGGCGTGACCTGGTTCTTCCCTTTTGGGTGCTCAGCCCCTGTGATTACACAAAGGAGACCCATTAACTTTCCACCATGGAGCAGAGGAGGGCCTCCAGCGGTCTCTCCCTTCCCAAGGGATGGATAGATAATTAACAGCTCCTGGGAGAGAGTATGCTCTTCATGGTTGATGATGCTCCTGTAAGTAACCCTAGCTCAACTCATTAGTCCCCCAGGCTAGACTTGAATGGAATCCTTTCTTTGGTCTCTGGTTGATTCCCTATCTGGGCTGAGTAGACATTTGTTTACATTTCCCCAGGAAAAGACATGTGATATCTTTCTAAGACCTTTGGAACTAGAGTTAGTATCCTGACTTAGGAGAAGGAAAGTCCTAGCTAGGCGGTGGTGGCACACACCTTTAATGCCAGCGCTTGGGAGGCAGAGGCAGGAGGAGATCTGTGAGTTCAAGGACAGCCTGGTCTACAGAGTGAGGTCTAGGACAGCCAGAGCTACACAGAGAAACTCTGTCTCTAAAAGAGAGGGGAGGGGGGAAGTCCAAGTTTAAACAGGACTCTTGAGCTGCAGAGGGCATGAACAGGGTGGCCTTCCAGGAGGAAGTGTGGTCAGCTCAGAGGGTTTCAGGTGGTAGTGGTGTCTACGTGTGAGGTGCCTGAGTCTCAAGTAGGCCTGGGCCAGAGGCCAAATCTGAACCCGTAGGTCTCAGACATCTCTGCAGGAGTACAAAAGGCCAGCAACTCCCCTGAGGTCCTGTGGGGGTCTGGTCAGAGGGGCTCAAGGTGCTATCAGAGCCCAAGGCAGGACTTTAATGAATGTTAGCTCTCTTTCTTCTCTCAACTGGGATCTCTCAGCTAGCAGCCCCAGAGGGAACAATTAGGTTGTTTATCCAAACCTCAGCCACTTTGCTATGTAATTGATTTTTCATTGAGTGTATTTAGGAGAGGTTATTTACATGAATGCAGGCCCACCAGGGACAGCAGCATCCTTGTAGCAGAAGGGAGAGGCCTGGATCAAAGGGCAGGAGAGTCTGAGAGAAAAGGATGGGTGAGCTTCCAGGCCTCTATAACTTGGGCTGAGATTCTGGGCAAATCTTTAACCCTTCAAACCCTGACCTCATTTTAAAGGTGAGCAGTTCCCTTTAAACAGTTGCTGGGAAGGTGCTGGCCACTGAGCCAGGTGCACCATGGAATCCCCAGACCCTTGATTTAATGACTATTATTACTACTGCTATCCTCCATGTGGGGGAGCTTTTCCATCCTCAGCTTGCCTGCTGCTCTCCAAGGCTCAGCCTTTATTCTAAATTCTACCTCTTTCCCAAAACCTTCTTTGTAAGCCCCAGTTTTTACCCAGTCGAATTCCTGCCTTCCACAAACAGCTTTGAGGATGATCTGCTGCACCAGATCTTAAAACTCTTAAAAGTGAAATATAATTACAGTTTCCTCTCTACCGTCCTTCCAACTCCTCCCTTCCTCTCAAATTCATGGCCTCCTCTCCTTTGGTTATTATTGTTACATCTATATGCATAAATATAAAAATAAATACAACCCCCGAGTCTGCTTAGTGTTGCTTCTATGTCTATGATTTCAAGATGACCACGCAGTATTGGATAGCCAGTTAGTGGGCTCAGCTCTGGGGAGGACTTATTCTCCCTCTCTCTGCAATCAGTTGCCTGTGGCTCTTTGTCTAGGTGTGGGGTCCATAAGATTCCCCTTTCCATGTTAGTATATTGGCGCTGTCGGCAGCTATATTTGGAAGTATCATGGGTTTAGGTTTCCTGTCATGTCTAAGAGACACAGGCTCACAGCAATTTCCCAGTCATCCTGGCTCTTACAATCTCCCCACTCCCCTTTCTGCAGCGTTTCCTGCATCTTAGATGCAGGAGTTGTGTTATAGTTATATCCACGGGGGCAGGGTACCACATGGTGTGTTGTTCTCTGCATTTTGACCAGTGTGGTTTTATGTAATGCTCTCCATCTGCTATAAGGAGAAGCGTCTCTGATGGATGGAGAGACTGATGCTGTATTTTAAAACCTTAGCTGTAAGCCACCGAGTTTTATTCTTCTTTATTCCCCTTGTAGATCAGGAATCAGCCAACTCCATATGGCCCATGGGTTAAACCTGGCCCATTGCTATTTATATAATCTGTAAGTTAAGAATCATTTTCATAGTTTTAAATGGTTGAGAAAATCAAAAGAATACTTTGTGATACATTGTCATTGCTAGGTCACAGGTGGCTCCCACAAATGGTAGTGCTGCTGACAATGTCCTAAAGGTGGTGGCTTGGGCCTGATCCAGGCTGGAGTCTTACCGTGTAAACAGGAGGAATCTTACTGGATAAACAGAAACCTAAGCTCAGCATTCCTCAGAAACCTTGTTAGGAGGCTTCTGTTTGTCAGGAAAGCCTCCTACTTCCCTTCTCCGCTCCCTAGGGTCAACTACCTCAGGTAAAGAGCACCTAGTTCCCAGTTAACCCAAGCAGCCTGCAACAAGTCACAGTCCCCACACTAACTCCCAGGCTGTTCTAGCTTGCAGGCCACCTTTCACTATAACCTGTTCCATAAAACAGACTACTCTTCCAGCCAAGCCACTGTTCTCTACCATCTGGGGCAGCCTGGCATGCCCCAATAAACTGTTATCTACCCACAGAGTGGTCTATTTTGGTGTTTTCACTGTGCTTGCTTACAGTTATGTGAAATTCAAACTCCCGTGTCCACACAGTTCTAGTGGACCACAGGCACAGCCTCCATTCACCTGCCTGTTGCTTCAGTGTGGAGAGGCGGGTTGAGACAGATTAAATGACCTGCAGGCAAAGGTAGTTAGCGTCCTGGCCTTCACAGCAGTGTGCTAGTCCAGATTCTGTGCTTCCAGGAGGGGTGTGTGTGCCCTTCTTGTCAGAGTTCCTCAGCACTCAGAGCAACGCTTGCAATCTAGTGGACAGCTTAGTCTGTTTTGTGTTGCTGGATCAGGGGTGCTGGGATCAGAACCTCACAGTGTAAGAGGTTCCTTTGGCTTCTGATTCTGGTGACGGGGGTCCTGAGCTGACCCGACACCAGCATGTTAGTAAAGGCCTCTTGGCTGCATCACAGCATGGAGGAAAAGCAGTGACAGAGCTGGGTCTGTGTGGAGGGGCCAACAAGTGCTGGGGCCTCACTCCACACCAACCCCCTCTCAGGAGAACTAAGTGCTGTGAGACCCAGCCCACTCCAGAACACCAGTGTTGTGGAGCCCTAGGGAACAGCCACCTTCCACGGAGCGCCACCTCTGAAAGGTCCCACCACAGCTTCCAGCCCCTGAATGTGTGGGACAGACTCACCCAAGCCCTGCCAACCACAAGACAGACCTAAGCGGCTGGTCGCAGCTGCTCAGTCTTACCACTAGGGGGCTCACCACTGTGGTCCTGTTCCTGGTTTCCAGCTCAATGTAGGACTCTGCCCACCATTGGGTCTTGGATGAGGTATCACATGGGAAAACTAGAGACGAGGAAGAGGGAGGAGATGAGGCACCAACAAGCTCTGCCCTGTATAAGCTTCACCTCACATCACATGGTCTGTTTATTCAGGTGTTTGTCAGTGCAGGTCCTGCACTTGGCTGGTTGTGTGGGCTGGAAATGAATGTGCTTAGCTCAGGCGACACTCAAGGAGCAGTTCTTCTGCCACCACTGAGCTTCCGTCTGCATGGAGGTGGGGCAGGCATTCCAAAACCTCCAGTAAGCACAGACTATGGAAATAAATTGTATTTAAATATGACCAAATGCTAAAAAAAAAAATTAGGGTTAGGAGACAGTTCATACCAGGTTTCTTGGGTGTTTGGGAATTTGGGACCTTAAATTGGGATACCAGAAGCTTCTCTGAGGTTACATGAGTAAAGCATGAGGGTGTGAGGCATGTGAACTGTGTTTGAAGAATGAAGAATTTAATGAGAGCAGAGAAGACAAGTGCAAAGGCCCTGTGACAGAGGCTGGAGGCAGTGGGTGGGAGGTGGGGAGGGAGAGAGGGATGGAGGCAGTGGGTGGGAGGTGGGGAGGGAGAGAGGGATGGAGGCAGTGGGTGGGAGGTGGGGAGGGAGAGAGGGATGGAGGCAGTGGGTGGAAGGTAGGGAGGGAGAGAGGGATGGAGGCAGTGGGTGGGAGGTGGGGAGGGAGAGAGGGATGGAGGCAGTGGGTGGGAGGTGGGGAGCAGTGGGGAGGGAGAGAGGGATGGAGGCAGTGGGTGGGAGGTGGGGAGGGAGAGAGGGATGGAGGCAGTGGGTGGGAGGTGGGGAGGGAGAGAGGGATGGAGGCAGTGGGTGGGAGGTGGGGAGGGAGAGAGGGATGGAGGCAGTGGGTGGGAGGTGGGGAGGGAGAGAGGGATGGAGGCAGTGGGTGGAAGGTAGGGAGGGAGAGAGGGATGGAGGCAGTGGGTGGGAGGTGGGGAGGGAGAGAGGGATGGAGGCAGTGGGTGGGAGGTGGGGAGGGAGAGAGGGATGGAGGCAGTGGGTGGGAGGTGGGGAGGGAGAGAGGGATGGAGGCAGTGGGTGGAAGGTAGGGAGGGAGAGAGGGATGGAGGCAGTGGGTGGAAGGTGGGGAGGGAGAGAGGGATGGAGGCAGTGGGTGGGAGGTGGGGAGGGAGAGAGGGATGGAGGCAGTGGGTGGGAGGTGGGGAGGGAGAGAGGGATGGAGGCAGTGGGTGGGAGGTGGGGAGGGAGAGAGGGAGGGAGGCAGTGGGTGGGAGGTGGGGAGGGAGAGAGGGATGGAGGCAGTGGGTGGGAGGTGGGGAGGGAGAGAGGGATGGAGGCAGTGGGTGGAAGGTAGGGAGGGAGAGAGGGAGGGAGGCAGTGGGTGGAAGGTAGGGAGGGAGAGAGGGATGGAGGCAGTGGGTGGGAGGTGGGGAGGGAGAGAGGGATGGAGGCAGTGGTGGAAGGTGGGGAGGGAGAGAGGGATGGAGGCAGTGGGTGGAAGGTGGGGAGGGAGAGAGGGATGGAGGCAGTGGGTGGAAGGTGGGAGGGAGAGAGGGATGGAGGCAGTGGGTGGGAGGTGGGGAGGGAGAGAGGGATGGAGGCAGTGGGTGGGAGGTGGGGAGGGAGAGAGGGATGGAGGCAGTGGGTGGGAGGTGGGGAGGGAGAGAGGGATGGAGGCAGTGGGTGGGAGGTGGGGAGGGAGAGAGGGATGGAGGCAGTGGGTGGGAGGTGGGGAGGGAGAGAGGGATGGAGGCAGTGGGTGGGAGATGGGGAGGGAGAGAGGGATGGAGGCAGTGGGTGGGAGGTGGGGAGGGAGAGAGGGATGGAGGCAGTGGGGTGGGAGGTGGGGAGCAGTGGGGAGGGGGAGAGAGGGATGGAGGCAGTGGGTGGGAGGTGGGGAGGGAGAGAGGGATGGAGGCAGTGGGTGGGAGGTGGGGAGCAGTGGGGAGGGAGAGAGGGATGGAGGCAGTGGGTGGGGGGTGGGGAGGGAGAGAGGGATGGAGGCAGTGGGTGGGAGGTGGGGAGGGAGAGATAGACTTGCTGTGTCTGAGGAACAGGAGAACAGCGGCTGGAGTGAGGACAGGGAGAAGAAGGTGCTCGGATGGGGTGAGCAGGAAGGAGAAGCAGACCATCTGAAAGGCTGTTGTTCATTGTGAGAGTTCCTCCTTTCCTCTGAAATAGTCATTTCAGGGTTTTGTACACAGAGCCATGGAGGTCTGGTTTCTACCTGTAGTAATAGTGGTGGAAGTGTCTCACAGATAAGAACCCTGACTTCAAAGCCATCCTGATGGCACACTTCTATAACCCAGCACTGGGGAGGCGGAGGCTGAGGGCTTTGAATTTGTAACCTGCCTGGACTTCACAGCTAGATCTCATTTCAAAGATTCAAAACAACAACAACAACAAACAAACAAAACCCTGGCTGGTGATCTAGCCAGCTGGTAGAATGCTTGCTTAGCATGCAGGAAACCCCAAGTCCATCCCCAGCACTTCAGTAAACTGGCCTGGTGGTGTGCACCTGTAACCCAGGAGGCAGAAGCAAGAGAATCAGTAGTTCAAGGTCACCCTTGTGTTTGAAAGAAAGCCAAGCCAGGCCAAGTTAAGTCAAGCAAAGCAGGGAACTGTCAGAAAGGCTAGTTGCACAGGGCTGTATGTGTAGTGTGAGGTAGAGTCTGAGTATGTGTAGGTAGAGGATGTGTCTGAATCTTGACAAGGTCCCCTATTACCTGTCTTCTTGGCCTTCCTGGCAGGCATCACACAAAGCCTCAGCAATTTTCCACTAAGTGAATCCAGAGTAACTTCTGGGGCTTGGCTGGGGTTTGGTTGGGGCTTGGCTCAGGGGGGCGGGGGGAACCACCCAGCCCACCAGCCCATCTGTTTTCCTCTGCCTTGGTGCTGAGAATGGTGAGTGGGGCTGTCCAGGCCTGGCCAGCAGGCCCTTCTGTTTCCCTTCCCCTTGGACCCTCCATGCAGCAGCCTGAGCGACAGACATTAATTAAAGTGCGAGGGAATGACTTCATTAGCTTCTAATGGTCACATGCTGCCAATTAAACACCTTGATGACTAGCTTCCTCAGGAGCTTAATTAGCTATTGCTCAATAATTCCAGCCCTGTGCCACCACCTGTCAGGTTAGGAGCCAAGACTTTTCTTGGATGTGCCCCCCTATTCCTTGGGAGCCAGGAGCTTCGGGAGGAGTTGGAATTGGCACATCCCTAGACCATTCTGTGGTCCTGTTGAGTATTTGAAGCTTGGTGGAAATTCCCTGATGGGCAATATTTAACTTGCTGGCTGTGTGTCTTCCATACTTTGGCAGTAGGATCCTTTAGTTAAGATGCCTGTCAGAGAGGAAAATCTGAATGCACATTGTGGCTTCTCCCTTCTGTAGGTCACATGAAGTCCCATTCTTAGTTGTCTTTAGTAGTTGTAGAGCTTACTTTGTTAGAAAGGAAGGGCCAGAGTTTGACAGCACCTCAGGGGACCAGCTTTGGGTCCTGCAAACTCAGCATGAGTGGACAGAATGGAGAGGCTGCTGCAGACACTGGCCTTAGGGTTGATGGAGCAGACACGGTGATGGACATGATTCTGGGACACTTGGTTTGCAGTGCAGAGCCCTGAGCACAGGACAGCCCTTTCTAGGATACACAGAGGAACAGACATTGCCCAGGACACTGGCCAGCCTGAGGAGGATACAAAGAAACGGGAGTGGTAAAGGAAGGGGCCGGGAAACTACAAGTGCTTTCCAGGGCCTGGGCACATCTTGAGTGATGCCTAGGAACTGTTGGCCTTGTTCAAGCTGCTCCAAGATCCCACGTGAGGTTATGGGTTACATGGTGCTGTGCAGGGCATGGTAGGGTCTGGTACTCTGACCTACACTGCTAAGTATGGTTCTTCATGGAGGCAGGGCTGTTCAGTGAGGTGCATAGTCCTAAAGCATTCCCTTCACTCTCCTGGCTCCCATTTCACATCGGCTCCCAGGTCACAGCTCTCTTTTAATTTTATTTCTTTTTTGTTTTTAGACAGGGTCTCATTTTGTAACCCATGCTGGTCTCAAAGTTGCCATCCTCCTGCCTCAGCCTCCTGAGTGCTGAGATCATAGGCGTGTACCACTATGCATTGCTCCACATCCTGTATCCCCTCTCCAGTTGAATGTGCTTTGTAGCCACTAGATGGTAGGGGAAGTAAAAGCGTTCTGCCATCCACTCTGGGCCCGAAGAAGTCAGCAGCTGCCACTTCTCTCTGAGGGCTCCTCTTGAGTCCCAGCCATCACACTGTAGGGAAGCAAGTGGGCATGGGGGCGCTGACAGCCCCAGCTGAGTCCCAGCCAGCTGCCAGTGGCAACTTCCAGGCACACACACAAGCCTTCAAACAGTTGTCTGCTCAGAGCAGAGATGGGCTACCCCCACTGACCCTGGCCACATCGCACAAAGATAAACAAAATATATACAGGCTGTTGACTCCAGACCTGCTTTGTGGGGTTAGTCAGACAGCTGAAGGCAGGCTCTGAGGCTTCAGAATCCATCCTAACTCCAGGGTCTCAGATCGCTCTGTGGCAGCCAGGAAGCACGGCCTCGACTCACTTCCTAGAGCACATGGCAACTCAGGGTTTGTGCAATGGATGAGTGCAGATTCCAATCAGGATAATAAGAATTCTGCCTTTGTCCTGAGACCCCATCCTCTGGCACCTTACTCCAGTGTTTTTATAAACTTTGATCTTGTTAACAATAGTGTCCATTTTTCTAGTACAATTAGGAATTTCAAAATATGGAAATGAATTCCAAGTAGAGTGCTGAGTGAGCTGAGAATGCTCAGTGCTGCCAGTACAGCCCCTTCACCACCTCACAGAATTCCTAAAGGACTCATTTTCTGTGGAGGTATGGGTGTATGTACGGGCGGGAGGTGGTGGGTGGGGTGGGGGTCTGGGGGTGAGGTGGGGTGGTAGGGTGGTGGTGGTGGTTCATGGTTCGTACTTGTCCACGGACCCTTAGCTGAGCATGGGTTTTGCTCTTGAATTTTGTGTTTTACTCCCCTCACTGCTGTGATGAAATAAATTTCTGACAAAACCAACTTAAGGAAGGTGGGCTTCATTTTGGTTCACAGTTTGAAGATACATGTAGCAGGCTTTTTCAGACCTCCAGCCCTCAAATCATGACACAAAGACTTGTTAATTATGAAAGTTTGGCCTTAGGTTAGGCTTATTTCTAACTAGC
This sequence comes from Onychomys torridus, assembly GCF_903995425.1. Lineage (NCBI taxonomy): Eukaryota > Metazoa > Chordata > Mammalia > Rodentia > Cricetidae > Onychomys > Onychomys torridus. The sequence continues at coordinate 2,143,485 of NC_050453.1, read as the reverse complement.
TCTTATAACTTAAATTAACCCATTTCTATTATCTACATGCTGTCACGTGGCTCGCGGCTTTTACCTCTCCTCCTACATGTCTCGGTCACTCTGCGTCAGACTCTGCCTTTCTTCTTCCCTGAGACTTCCCTGTCCCCAGAAGTCCCTCCTAACTGCTTCCCGCCTAGCTATTGGCCATTCAGCTTTTTATTAAAGCAATCACAGTGACCCATCTTCACACAGTGTAAAGGAATATTCTGCAACAGATACAGCCCACCATGGTGGGGAAATCAAATTGGCAGGAGCCTGAGGCTACTGGTCACACTGTCCAGGGTCAGGAAGCAGAAAGGGGTGAGGGCTTCTGCCCAGTTTACTGCCTCCTTTTTATCCAGTCAGGACTTGGACAGGATGAGTGATGTGGGCTGGGTCTGGAGACAGGAAGGGACCCGTGTGGGGAAGGCAGTGTGCTCTCTTGGAGGGGACCTGAGAACAGGATGACAATGTCTGAGGAGTATGTTGGTGAGCCTAGACTTCGGAGGCTCTAGGAACTTCTCAGACTCCTTTTAAAACTGTTAGGAGGGTCTGCAGCCCAGGCCTGGAGATTTTAGCTTCTTTTGAGAGTTGGTAAACACAGTAGGAGCCATTTGGCTCAAGAGCAAGAGCTTGGAGCCTTCCTCCTCTCATCCCCTTGTCTGCAAGTGTTGACTGCGCTGGACATGCTCCTTTGGGTGCTAGAAATGGCTCAATTCAGAGCACACTGCAGGCTGAGAAGCCAGGCCTCGAAGGTAAAGCACAGGGGAGGGACACTGCGCTTCCTCGGCTCATTCTGCCCTGTTGGAGTGTGAACAGGTGTGGACCCGGGGCTGACTCCTACAGCGACGTCACTCACACTGGCTCAGCATCAGAAGTGCTCAATTCCATCTTGTTTCTTTGAGTATTTGTTTCTTGGAGTATTGATTTTCATTATAGAAAAATTAGAAAATCAAAAAAGAAATAATGCACGAGGTCAGCATCTGTGATCTGGCATCTATTTATTGCTGCCTTTTCAAGCTATATAGCTAGACCGGACTGTTCTGTACCGTTCTCCCTTGGTGATGCACTTGAACTCTCTCCTTTTTCATAAGTACAGATCAACATCATCATCTTTAATGGCTTCATGATAATCTCATCATGGGAACATTACATAAATTATTTACCAGTTCCCTACTTGTTTGAACTTTACATTTCTCTGCTTTTTTGTTTTGCTGTTACAGGCGGGGCTGTGATAGCATTTTACACAGATCTTCGCTTACTTACTATTTCCTTGAATATGAAGATTTTTACAGTTTCTAATGTGTATCACTCCATTACTCTCTAGAAGGCCTATTCTTCCTTGTTCCCATGTTCCCACCCCTGCCAACACCAGGCATTAGAAGTCTTTTAAATCTCTGCTGCAGCTTTAGTCACATTTATTTTATTACTGCTGAGACTGAATGCTACCATCTGCATCTCTTCTCTCGTGGTTTGCTTTTTTGTCTTACTTTGCCATTTTACCCCTGTGGTGTATATATTAGTTTCTTACTGTCTCCATAACCAATTTACTAAAAACTGCATGATCTAAAACAGCAGATATGTATTCTCTCCTGGTTCTGGAGGCCAGTCTGAAATGAAGGTGAGGACAGAGCCACACTCCTTCTGAAGTTGTTGAAGGCAACTCTGTCTTGCTTCTTCCTAGCTTCAGAGTGATCCACTTTCTTTGTGCAACCTCGTCCTCTGTTTTCACGTGGCCACCTTCCCCATGCTTGTCTGAGTGGTTCGTGTAAGGACAGTATTCACTTTGTTTAGGATGTAGTCTAATCCACTGACTTATTTCAGCTTGGTTATTTGGCAAAGACAAAGTAAGGCCTCAGTCACGGGTCCTAGGGTGCTAAGATTTGAGTGTCTTTCATGCAATTCCACTCCCACTAGTGTGCTGTATTTTCTTAAAAGCTAGCAATCATTTCACCATCTTTTTGTGTTGTTTGGTTCATACCTGCCCCAGAAAAGTCCAGAGAAGGTATGATGGTGATGTGAGCCCTGAGGCATGTGGGTCTCATCACCCCAGTGTTCTGGGAGGGAATGGAGAGTGGAGAAGAGGAGAAGAAGGGGTGCTGTCTGCTGAGGGCTGTTGGCAGCTTTCTGAGAACATCCGAGAGTCAGATTGGAAGGTGGATGACTATCAGGGTAGGAAAAGCTGAGCCCACAAGGACCGTGAATGACTTGCAGCCAGGTAGATAGAGGCTGGGGTGGTGGAGCTTTGAGGTAAGGCAGTTGTCTAGCATGCATGACGCCCTGGTTTAATCTCTAGGACTGAAAAAGAGAAAGGGTTAAATGAATGATCTCTTTGGTTACGGAGGGGGGTTCTAAGCCCATTGGAACTTTCTGAGTTCATATGAGGCTACTTTGAGTACTCACTTCCTTCCTCAAAATTGGTAGGTACCTGAGGGTAACCTTGAACTCCTGATCTTCCTGCCTCTGTGATTATTGGCATGTACCAGCATGCCTGGTTTTATGCAGTGTTGGGGGACTGAACCATGTCCCCATGCATGCCAGATGAGCACTCTATTGACCAAGCCACATCCCTAACCCCCATAAATATTTCCTGAAAGTATCTCTTAAAAGCATCTCAGGCACTTGGGCACTGCAATGGACTTTCAGTCCACAACTTAAAGGTCCTTTGCCTTGCAATGGCTTGGGCTCCTGGTAAGAAGCAGAACCCTTCCACACTAGGAAGACCCCCTCAGTCCCCTTATCCCTCTATGCAAGTTTCCTTCTTAGACACAAATTTCCAGGTGAGTTGGCTGAGCAGTGGTTTGGAGGAAGTTTCCTTAGGGGCTCAAACCCAGAGCCTTTCCCACACTCATGTCTAGGGGCCCTGAAAAGAGGGAGGACTTGTCCAAGGTGGCCTATGGTGGGGTAGTCTATGAAAGGGGTAGTCAGCCCCCTAACAGCCCCCAGAGGCAAGAAGCACCAGGGGCAGCTCAGCCTGTACCTTTTATTAGGTTGGCAAATGGCTGCAGGCACAGCAGAGAATTGGTGTGAAGCACCCCACACCCACAGCCAGCAGGTTCAGGATGGAATGCTGGCTTCAGTACAGTCATCTCCTGAAGCTAAATGCCCACCACCATGAAAATGTCGAAGGAGAGTTCAAAAGAAAATAGAGGCTTGGGTCAGAGCTCAGATCTGCCATTTCCTAGCTGGGCAGTGTGAGTTAATTCTTTTAATCTCTTAGATTTCAACTTCTGCTTTGTAAAAGTGAGATGATGTTCTTGGAGCAGTTGGAGGTGAAAATAACACATTGTGTGAAGAGCTAGGGTCTGGCACAGGGCAGGTGCTAAGTAAGTGTGAGTCTCTTTCTTTCTTATGAAGTCCTTATTCAACTTACTATGATATGAATGATATGCAGAGCGACTTTCCCTGTTAGAGTCTTCCATCCTGCTAGTCAAAACTCTGAAATTCTATGTCTTTACAGACACTTCCTATAGCTATGCTGTAGTTAGAGTTTTCCTGCCTGGCCCACAGTCAGGACAAATCTCTCTGTGATTGCTTGTCTAGGAAAATGGTGACTTGAGCATCCTGGAAGCATGCGTGTGTGTGTGCATGCATGCATGTGTGAGTGGGTGTGTGGGTATGTGTAAAGGAGGCATCTGTTTCATGTGAAGAATAAGAGGGTCATCTTGATGGGGATCAGTTCAGCTTCCCGATCTAGATAGATAGTGAAATAATCAGTATGAAGGGAACTTGTCAGAAAGAGAGGCTCTGGGGGCAGGAACAGGATCAAGGAGGGAAGAAGTGAAGGTTCACAGCTCCAGATAGTAGCATTTTGATGGTCCTTATAGAGGTGTTTTGTAGAGCAGGAGTAGCTCCCCAGCTGAGTAGTGGTCCCTAGGACTTTCCTCTAGGTAATTCTTCAGGGTTCTGGATGCTCAGTGTCAGGAGCTAAGTTCAGCCCCCAGGAACACTGGCCCCTTAAAACCCCAAATCTTTGAAGGATTAGATATTTTCATCATGGGGGAATGGGATACCACAAGGAGTCCCTAGGCCTTTTCCCTAGGGGGTTCATATATTTGGAGATGAAGACTGAATTGTATGTGTGGGATAAGAGAACATGCTGTTTGTTCCATGACATTCAGTGTGTGATTCATTTGACATGGAGAATAAAACCTGGTTGAATAATAAGAAAATACTAGCCCCTGAGGGTTTGACATAAAACCTTCTAATCATGGTCCGACCATAAATTAGCACCCATAATGAGAATGAAAATTTACCCTGAATTTGGGAAAGTCTTTTTTTTTCCAACTGAGCTTAAATGCTTTCCATAAATCCCAAGTATTTTAGGGCTGTAAAGATGATTAACCACCTGAAATGTAGCTCCCTGGGACATAAAAAGAAAAATACCAAGCCCTTTCCTAAACAGAATCCATGAGTGAGGACTAAGTTATGGTACCTTAGAAGGGTAAGGCTCTCTCTTCTTCTATGAGGTCAGAAGGAAATGAAGAGAAAGAATCAGTTGGAAAATGACTCTCATGTTTAGCCATTGTTTTTTTCTCCCATCAGGAACCTGTTTTAGTTTTTATAAGTAATAGAGAAGTGATTAAAAATGATCTGCACCCTGGAACAGAGTCTGGAGAAAGTAGCCAGAACGAGAAGGCCCTTGTTCCTCCATCATCCTGCCTCTTTGGTGTCCCTTCCCTGATTCTTTCATCCATCTTTTGAATGACTCAAAAGTTAGTGATCTATGATGCTAAAATATTTATATGGCGATCTGTCTTTTAAAGAGAGTTTGTGCCTAGTCTGCAAACAGACCGCCAGCCCTTCCCAAAAGTACTGAGCCAAGTCGTAGTGCCCAGGGCCCTGAGTGTTCTTCCCACCATCCATAAATAGTATTTTATGGTTTGATATCCTTACTCATAAATTAGTGAAGAAATAAAGTCAATAGTCCTGTCAGGCCCTACTGTTTGATGGGTGAGGCTGGTGAGTAATGAGCTAGTTAGGTGGCACCTAGGTAGTGGGCACAGGCATCTTAATTATTGCTTTTTCAATCCCCTTCTTTGAGAAATTAATTTACTTAAGGTTCTAGATTAATAAGCTCTGCCTTGAATCCTGGTTTCTTCCATTTTTGGAGAGGACAAAGGTAAAGAGTGGTAGGAAGGATAACTGGGATGTTTAAATGAACTCTGACGGTGGCCTCCTGTCCCCAGCAGGGATTCCATCATCTTTCCAGGGTGCACTTGCTTGAGTGGCCCTGGTTTACTGGATGTCAAGTACCAATATGGCTTGACTGTGGGTTAAGAAATATCAGCCAGAACCTCATTTTTGCAGCCTCTGACTCTGTAGACTTGAGTCAATGTAGGCCACAGCTGGAGTCTTGACAGCTTGTGAACTTAGAAACTGTTCAACTTTCCCAGTGCCTAGGGTTAGACAACTATCTGGGACCCATTCTAAGGAGGACTGGTCCCAGAGTTCGGGACAGGAGAAGAGCAGGTCCCCAAACTATGGGCCAGACAGGTCCCAGAGCTCTGAAGCCCAAGTCCCTGTGGTGGCAGGGTCCTCTCTGAAGCCTGGAGAATCCCCCTGTGGTGGCAGGGTCCTCTCTGAAGCCTGGAGAATCCCCCTGTGGTGGCAGGGTCCTCTCTGAAGCCTGGAGAATCCCCCTGTGGTGGCAGGGTCCTCTCTGAAGCCTGGAGAAGCCCCCTGTGGTGTCAGGGTCCTCTCTGAAGCCTGGAGAAGCCCCCTGTGGTGTCAGGGTCCTCTCTGAAGCCTGGAGAAGCCCCCTGTGGTGTCAGGGTCCTCTCTGAAGCCTGAAGAAGCCACTCTGGCATGGGGTGAAAGAGCAGCTAAAGGTTCAGAGTCAGTCTCCAAGGAGAGAACTTCGTTCAGTATTGTCTTCCTCTCTCTGATTTTGACTTCAACTCTGGTTTCCCCAGAGATGTTCCCTGCATCTCCCTGATATGGTGGCTCATACCAGGCCTACCACCCTAGGAGTGGACAGTCTTGGATGGTAGCTGCTTCATGCTGCCAGAGTCCTAAACACAACTGGCTTTTTTGTCCTTTCTCCTTTTCCTTCCCCACCACTCACTCTTCCTGTAGCTACTGTGGCACAAGTATGCACAGGGTCAGGTCAGACACTGCTGTTGAACCCCAAACTCACCTTGGAGGGAATACACCCTAGACTTCCTCCCCAGGCAGGCCAGTATCCCGTTCTCAGTGTAAAGTTCTCAGCCCATTCTTGGCACTCCATTTTCCATCTCTCTGATTAATTAAGGAAATCTCTGTCCTTGGAGAGTCTGAAATCTTGCTAGGTAAAAGATATGAATAAAATGTGGGTGTAGACCACCCAGAGAAAAGAGAGCAATGGGGTCAGGAAGGACTCCACTGGGTGCTGGACACGAGAAGAGAGCATGCTGGGATCAGGAAGGGCTCTCCTGGGTGCTGGACATAGATTAGACTTGGAAGATGAGTTGTCAGGCCTCTGGTTCCCTACCCTGGCCTCATATACCCTGTGCTTACTCAGGAGAAATGGGTCCAAAGATCCTGAACTCCTATGGCTCTGTTAGCGTCAGCATACCCCCTCGGAAACCAGCAGGACAGGAAGGTCACAGTCCCCTCTAAATGGCCATTAGAGCTATTAGATAGGAAAGCAGTTATTGACCAACAGATATTAAATCTTGGCTGCCTGTCCATATTGGTAATGATCATAATGAAATCCACTCTCCAGCCTAATGGATGTGGATAAAGTCTTGGAAAACGAAGAGAAAGCAGCCTATTTGACAGGGAGTTAGAAACGGAATCCATCAAGAGAAGGTGTCAGTTTTTAAGAAAGGCTGCAGGTAGTTAAGGGAAAGCGAGAGTAATGTGACTGGAAGCAGCAATGCAGGAATTTTGAACCTGGAGCCAATATAAGAGATGTGGGTGAACTGCATGTCTGGTCCATTCCCATCCGAGGATCCTGGGGGTGGGTCTGTGATAACAAGCCTCAGACTTAAGGGCTCAGTGTGGAATCTCAGAGTGCATTCAGAAGCTGTCTAGAGCTGGGCTTCCCTAATTTTTCTCCAACTTGGAACAGCATTAGCTCTCACATCTGATTAGTGTCCCTAGCTGGGTAGACATGCAATTCTGGGTAGGAAGCCATGCTGACCTCTGCAATGATAGCGGGGTTTGCTGCCGGCCCAGCATCAGTTTGCTGGATACTGGGAAGGGATGATTATGCCCATGGGCTGTAGCTCCTGCACAGAGTTCTCACCTTTCTGCCAGAATGAGCCCAGTGATCTTAAAGATATTTTACTCTTTGTATGTTGACCCCAAGTCTGTACCTCAGCCCTGACTTATGTTCTTATTCCTACAGCAAACACTGTTTTAAAATGTGTTATTATTATTATTTTTTAGGTGTCCTGGGTACCTGTTCTCTTTTCTGATGTCTGGGACGTTTTTGACCCTAAAATCTTAATTGACTTTGCTATGAGAAGTCATATTCTTAATGTCTCATCCTCTGAGATGAAAATAGGATACATAAGTAGACCCAATCAGTCAGATAGAACCTGCAGCTGATTTGGGAGCTGGTTTCTGAGGCCACAGAGGTAGAACTCTGGGTCCTGTGATGGTGTTCAGGCACTGTGGTCCTTAGTGCCCAGCGGTCAGTAGCAGTTGCCATGGTATCCTCACAGAAGTTTATGGGGGTGGGCATGGGGGGGGGGGTGGGAGCAGGTGAGAGAATCAACCTTTGTGAGTCTCAGTCAGAGATGGGTTGGTGAGAGGTGATGTTAAGAGGATGTAGCTTGGCAGAGGCATGGCCTGAGGCAAAGCAAGAAGGGACCTGTTACTGTTACTTCCTCCCTTTCTTTTTCCCAGCTGCAGAACCCACCAAGAGGCCCCCAAGCTCGAGCTCCTAGCATAACCAGGGAAGGAGAAAGGACTCGGGACAGCCCCCCGGCCTTGCTGCTTTCTAGTAAACCCACTGCCAGTCAGAGGATGAAAGGCAACATCAGCCCTGCATGAATGCACTGTAGAGACCGTCTTTGGGATGGGTGCTTCTTAGGCTAAGTTTATGAAGACAGGAAATGTACAGGCACAGAGAGAGCATCAACAGACCATTTCTCAGTTCTGCTCAGCCCTTGTGGTGGCTTTGGCCTGTTTAGTTCATGGATTCACACTCAGGTAGCCTTCCTTCCTCTTTCAGCCTGGGACCTGGGGAAGTCAGCCTCCTCTGTGCGAGGGTACCACTTACAACCACCTCCTTTTGCAAGCTTCCAAATTAACAGCCCTTTCTAGACTTTTCTTAGGGCCTGGACCTTGAGGTTTTAGTACTACCCACCTTATTGTGGAATGAACTATGAGGGGTTTCAATCAAAAGGTCAGCGAGGGGGCTGGAGAGATGGCTCAGACGTTAAGAGCACTGACTGCTCTACCAGAGGTCCTGAGTTCAACTCCCAGCACCCACATGGTGGCTCACAACCATCTATAATGAGATCTGGCACCCTCTTCTGTATACATAATAAAAACATAAATATTAAAAAAAAAAAAAGGTCAGTGAGGGGCACCAGACACTAGCAGAGAAGAAACCTCCACATAGGAAGAGACCCAAACACTCATTTGTGAGTCTAGAGCCACCATAACCTGTGAGAGAGGTAAAAAAAAACCCAGCCTGTCCATGGTAGAAAAACCCAGCTCCATAGTTTGTGACCCTGAACCCTCATCTTTCTCAACTCCTTTTCCTTCTTGCTTTCACTGTGAATTGACATTACAGACTGGGTTTTTGTTCTTCTTTTTGATGCCTCTAGTACTTAGCATGCTGAAGAAGAAAAGAATGAATAAGTAAATAAGGGAATGGAAGGAAGAATGAAGGTTACTATGGCAATTAACAGTGCTAGGACACACTCCATTGTGGCCATGTGGAGTAATTAGCCTACTGCTCTGTGTATGGTTGTCCCTGAGAGGGGCATGGCTGTGCATCTCAGGCCTTCCCTGATGTGCAGAAGGAAGCCAGGGAGCTCTAGCTACATATGCTTTGAGGTAGAGGTTCTTCTTTCCTTCCTTGGGGCATGGCCCAGGGGCTAGGGATGGTGTTGTCAGCACCTGACCTTCTGTTCTTTCAACCTCATCTTCCAGTCACAGCACTGGTCAAGGCTGGTATAACAAATTCTTCTGGAGAGAGAGAGAGAGAGAGAGACAGAGAGAGAGACAGAGAGAGAGAGAGAGAGAGACAGAGAGAGAGAGAGAGAGAGAGAGAGAGAGAGAGAGGCTTTTCCATTTCAAATGATGGTTTCAAGGATAAAAAGGAGTGGGGACCATTACCCTAAAGCCAAACTCATTCATTTCTAATATGGTAAAAGAAAATAAAAGCAAGGTTGATCTCACTCATAAATTATGCCTGGTCTATGACTTTCTGCCAACTGAATGAGTGACTGTTCCAATGACAAAGAATATTCCAGAGGCCAGAGACTTGGAAATGAATGAGTAAGTATTGAGGGCCTTCTTCTACCTCTACCTGCTTTCACAAACAAAGGCACACACAGATGCATGCAGATATACAAGCACATACACACATACACAAAACCATGCACACACAAACATGAAATGCACACCTACATACATACACACACACACACACACACACACACACACACACACACACACGGGCACAGATACACGTGCATACCTTTTCTGCCCCCAGGGGTACTCTGCCAACCCCGACCAAGGCCTTCTTCCTCCTGTTAATTTAGATATGTCATGCCTGGGATCTATTTTGGCTGATGCTAATGTGACAGTCTCCCTTTACAGAGTTTTGAAAAATTCCAGGAAGCTGGAACAGACCAGAGCATGGAAGCTGGGAAGTAATAATAGATGAGATCTTGGATGAATGATGATGGCAGACTTGCAGTCCTCAGAACATGCTCCTTAGGGGGAACTGTCACCACAGCTCCTGGTTGACCTGCTCTCTTCTCTAGAGGAGGTAAAAAAGCACATGACCACTCTGATGCTGCCTGTGAATAAGGGTTTGTTCTCCTCACCACTCAGGCTCTCAGCTTTAAAACTGGAGGCCCCCAGAGTCAGAGTCATGGTAGGAAGTGGAATGTGGAGGAGCCAGAGGCCCAGGGATCCCAACCCATAGGCTACTCTTCCTTATGGTGGTCACTTACTACTCGAAGATACACATAGACTGCTTCCTATAATGTAGTTGGCTCCAGTAAACAGTGTTAGGCTGGCACTGGGCCTAGTCAATGAGGGATGTGTATTTGGAGGGAAATTCCTTAAACACTGAGGTGTTCTTTTGTCTCTACACTTGATGTTCAGGAGTCAGTGTGTGCCTATATTTGCTTCCCTAGCAGCTGCTCCATTGCCCATCTCCCCTCCTCCTCACCCTCTCTGCTTCATCCTGCCCTCCTCCTTTTCTTCCCTTTCCTCTTCTGCCTCCTCTTCCCTCTTTCCTACACCTCTCTTCCCCATTCATCTCTCCCTGTTTCTCAACTCCCACCTCAGTCTCTCTTCCTCTAGTTGTCTTTACTTAGGCTTCTCAGGCTTCCTTCTCAGCCTGGCTTTCATTTTCCCATATTGTACCCCCTTCAAAAATTCATGTCCCCTAAGGAACCACATGGTGAAATCCTACTTAGAAAATGGAATCGGGCAGATTTATTTAGTTGAAGTCACATCAGAGCAGGGTATGGGCTTAATTGATGTTGATGCTATCCTAGGAGACTGCCAGGAATAACATGTGACCATGGAGGCAGAGGCTAGAGGCATGAGAGCACCAAGGATTGTTGCTTATAATGGCGTCCTAGGGAGGGACCAGGGAGGACTCAGCTCCAGAGCCTTTGGAGGGAACTCAGCCAATACTTTGGTGTGGATTTCCAGTCTTTTGCTTTGTGGAACGTAGTTACATCAGCCCTTGTTTATATCAGGTTCTTGTGCCCTTCTCTTTCCAGTCCAGAGCTGGTTTGAAGATTTAGATCCTGGACCTCACTGGAGCTGCTCTGGCATTAGGCCAATGGCTCTTTCACTCACTGCCAAGTTCATACCCACTGGGCTCCCAGGATCGTTCTCATGGACTTGCCAGACTCAAGGAGCATGAGCCAAAAAAAAAAAAAAAAAAAAAAAGGCTGTTCTTTACAGGTGTTCTGTTATACTAGCAGGCAATAGATCTAGATGTCAGTATTCAGAACTCAGGGTCAAGGCCAGGACCCTCAGTGGGCTTCAAGGTTTGCAAAGAGAAACCTGAGCTGGCATAGGGGGCAGTTGTGTGCACAGTCCATGTTTATATGTATGTGGATCAGAGATAGGATTTGTCTATGGCTTAAGCATATTCTAAACAAGCATACACTGAAGGAGTTGCTGCTTTCTCCCCTCCTAATTCTCTGCCTCCTGTACATTTGCCTACTTACTGGGTCTCTCCTTTTATCCCGGAGCCATGGAAACAGCTCAGTCTTCAGCCTCCCCACTTGGGGAAGGAGGCCCTTTGCTTCCTCACCTTAAGTCCCATTCACATCTCTGTCTTCCCACCCTGAGTGTGATTAGGGTGAAGGAAAGCTCATAAAAAAGAAAATCAAACTTCGGGTAATTACCACCCATAATTTGTTTATCTTTTAGAAGCTGGAATCGGAGGGACATTACTCATGGCGAGATCCTGGCAAAGGCAGATGCATCATTTATACTGAAGTGTATTATCTGCTGTGATATTTATGATAAAATGAGTTTGCCAGCCATCGTCTATCAGGCCATAAACATCTTACTCAGGCTTGAAAAATTGCTTTTAACATGATCTTGTTGCAAGATTAGGGCAGCTCTGTCTTGCGTGATTTTCTTACCTCTGCTGCTGTGGGGTGGGAGTAGTGCTGGATGTGTCCCCTGGTGGAAATACCACTATCCCCTGCCCTCCTCATACCCCAACCTCAGTCCCAGGAGACTGCAAGGTCAAGAATCATTTCATATTCACTTTCATGTTCCTGGTGTGGTCTGGCATTTGTTGCAACAGTGGAGTGAGTCAACTTGAGGATGCCTAGCTTCAAGGATCAGGACACAACATATTCTTAGGGAAAATATAAAATGCCATCACCTGAGATAATTTATTCAATGTATTCATCTCAACCTGTGTCCCATCATGCATTTTCTCATCCACTCCACAAATACTGTTTATCAAGAACTGTTACATGCAAGTAGCTTCACCAGGGTGTGTGAGCTAAAATGGCAGATAAGATGTGGCATCTACATGTAAAGAGTGTACAATCCTTCTTTGAAGGTAAGAGAGAAATAACTGGTACAGAGACAGAAACAAAGCCATGAAGACAGGGTTGCAGGTTCTGAGGACCAGACACTTGCTACTTCCCAGAGGTGTGGGCAGGAAGGAGATAGCTGAATAGGGCTGAATTAGATCTCTGTCCATCAACTATGTAATTAATATTCATTAGCTTTAATGTGAATAGTGCTAATTAGTATTATTAGTTTGCAAGTAAATTAAATCAAAGCTAATGTAGATTTAAGCAGCCTGTACACAGAACTTCTGGGAAAACCCAACAGGAAAGTCTCAGGCAGGATAGGAAGTAGGGGTCCTAGGGTCCATCACAGAACCAGGGGCCCTTCCTTCAGAGCTCTCTGACCATGTAGCTCCCTGTTCATGACTCTTTGCTTTTCTGGACTTATAGAGGATATGATATCATGCACTGTGCTGTATGTTGGAAGCCCAGATCCTGAGCTGAGTTGATGTAACCAGGGAGTGCTTCCCAGCAACATAGCTGCTGAGACTCCTCTGGCCCATGGAATCAGTTACCCAGGACACAGGGAGGGCAGCTCCTCTGGCCAGGACCCCCTGGGCAGACGAATGGACAAACATGAGAGGAATGTGGATGTGACCAGGAAGGACATATCAGTGGAGGGGAGTACTAGAAACCCTTGTCTTGGCTCCCACCTGTTCTCCAAGCCTCTGGTATGGTCACTGGCTCCCCTCCAGATGGTCTTAGGTATGTTTCCATGTTTGCATCTGTGCACATGTGTGTGACTGTAAGTGTGACCATGCAATCTCTATATAAGTGAGACCATAGATACAGGATACACTCGAGTGTCTGAGCACGTGTGTCCAAGTGTGTGCATGCATGTGTGCACAGCATGAGTTGGATGGTTAGTGTTACCAATGTTATGGAATCTAGAATTACCTGAGAGATGGGCCTTTGAGCATGTTTGTGTCTATGGGGAATTATCCTGATGGTACTAATCTCTTCCATCCATTCTCTGTGCCTCCTTCTCAGCTCCTGAATGTGTGGGCTGTCCCTGAATTTTTAGATACCTTCTGAAGTCCTATGCATTCCCAAATAGCTTATGAAAATGAACTTTTTTTTTTTTTCCATGTTTTATCCACCATGGGCAACACCATTCCCTGGGCAGGGATCCAGGACTGTGCACATGGAGAAAAGGAACCGAGTACCACTTTTCATCTTCATCTGCTTCTTGACTGAGAATACCGTGTGACCAGTTCCCTCAAGTGGCTACTGCTATGGTTTCCCTACCAAGAGGGACAGGAATGTGGAACCATGGGCAAAAATGAGCCCTTTATCCCTTAAACTGCTTTGGTCAGAGTGTTTTTATCACAGTGTCAGGAAGAGGAGTGGAGACAGTGAACATGTAGGTGATTTGTGAGCATGACTCTGCTGGGCTTTCGGGTGAGGTTGGTATACACCCATGCAGGCATCACCCTCCTGCTGCCTCATGGACAACCTCTTAGCAGAGCTTCATGAGAGGAATCTCTTGTCCTCTACATGAGACAAATCCCCGAGATGATTATGAATTGTTCTTTCTTTTTAACACATCTTCATGTGTGTCAGTCCAGACAATGGATCAGAGCAGGAGAGAAAAACACTTGCCCTGCCTGCAATAGCGTGATCTTTTAGGCTCCAGCCCTGTCATTTCCACCCTTCCACAGCATTTCGCTGCTTCTCCTCACCCGTCTTTGGTGGATTTCATTGTGATAATCTCTCATGCAAACAGTCCTCCTCCTCTTTCTCATTTCCTTCTACCTCTTCCATCCATTCCCCGGGCCTCCTTCCCGGCTCCGGAATGTGTGGGCTGTCCCTGCATTTTTAGATGCCTTCTGAAGTCCTATGCATCCCCAAATAGCTTATGAAACTGAACTTTGTTTTTTCCCCCTATGGAGGAGCAAATTAGAAGCACCTGCCTTTCCAGGGACACTGATGTCTCAGGAGAGGAGTTGTGTGGGAGGCTGGGGAGGTGGAATGGCAGGTGTGTACAGTTGAATAAAAAACATGGTTGTGCTTCCTGGCTTGAAGTGTGGACTCCATGGAGGAGGCATAGACAGGAGAGGGGCTGCCTCTACTGTACTTTCATTGGTGTGGCTTGACAAAATCCCCTATCTCACAGCTGCCACTGTTATATGAGGGAACAAGCATCTTAGCCACATCTCCAAGGCTTTTATAAAGGCCCCCCTGGCTCCTGCTGCTTTGTTCCTGCCGTAGGAAGCAGACTGCATGCATATCACGTCCCCCTGTATCCTGGCAGCAGAAGCCCGGACTTCTTATCAGCTGTAGTTCATTTGTAAATTATTAACCTTTCAAGAGCCAATATTTGCCCAGGGCCTTCCTTCCAACCCATCTAGTGCACTAGTGCTGGGTTGGGAGGTTTGGAGAAAGTGGCCCAGGAGCTGCATCTGGAGAGAAGGGCCATTGCTGTTCCTTGCCTGGGGGTGGGCCCTAAATGTTTCTGGTCCTGTAGACAGGATCTGACCAGAAGCAGCAGCAGTTCAGCCAGCTTTTTTTTCAGCTGAGACAGGGAGGCTGGCCATGGCAGAGTGGGTGTCATTTGATGACTATGGCCACCCAAATGCCAGGAAGAGGATTTTCAGGCACTTTGGGGGATAGAACAAAGAAGGATTTCCAGACAAGGGAGTGGGAACAACTCCAAGGCATAGAGTTCCAAATAGATGGAGTCTTGACAGTTGTGTACAGTTGATTCCTTCATGAGTTTCTCCCATGAGAACCTTAAAAACTGACCCTGTGGGGTTGGAGAAGTGGCTCAGCAGTTATAAGCACTGGCTGCTCTTTCAAAGGACCCAGGTTCAATTCCCAGTACCCTCATGGTGGCTCACAGCCATCTGTAAATCCAGATCCAGGATATCTGACACCCTCTCTGGCCTCCCTGGGTACAAGGCATGCAAGTGATTCATAGACAAACAATCATGCAAAATACCAGTAAGTACCCAAGAAATAAAAAGAAAACAAGCAGATGAGCGCCCCTCAAAAACAAACAAACAGAACAGGGCCTGTGACTTCATATTTGTTACTTTTGTGATAAAAACCCAGGACTAAAGGGCTCAGAGGAAGGAGTTTGTTTTGGTCTACAATTCCAAAGGGATGGGTCCATCATGGCAGGAAAGCATGACAGCAGGCAGGCTGAGGCGTAAATCTAATTAATCCTATCAATAAAAACCAGAAGTCAGATATTGGGGTAAAAACCTGAAATATCAGAGAAGCAGGGGAACAGCCACCAGTGACTTCCTACCTCTTCCATTCCTCCGACTGAAAGGGCTGAGATCCTGTCTCAGCCTTGCCTTACTACTTCCTGTCCTCTCTACAGTCCTCCAAACCTCTATGGTTAGTTAACTAGTGGCTAGCTCCACCCTCTGACTCCAAGCAAGCTCTATTTGTCAAAACACAAACAAAATATCACGCAACATCAGGCATGGCAGCCTAAGCAGGAAGTTGAGAGCTCACATCCTCAACCACAAGCAGAAAGCCGAGGGAGCAAATTGGAAGTGACAGGAGACTTTAAACTCTCAAAGACCACCTCTAGCAAAGCCACACCTTTACCCCCCACCCCCAAACATCACCACCAATTGAGGACCAGGTGATCAAATGTCTCAGCATCTGGGGGACATTTCTCATCCAACCCATCTCAGGCTTCATCTCAGAATGACCAGACTTTCAAGTCCAGGCTTGCCTAGCTCTGCTCCCCACCTCTCCATCTTTATATACAGTTTATGAAATAATTATTATTTTTAAGCAAAAAGCAATTAAGTTTTCCTAAAACTATGAGTGGCCATGCTGGAAAGATTATGAAGTGAGGTAAAGGAACCAAAGTTCTTGATACTGGAACAGGCTTGAATCTTAGTCTTAGCATTACTTCACATGCAAATATCTTAAGTTCTGAGAACTGACGTCTTCTTCTGTAAACCAAAGACAGAGAGTATCTACAGTGAGGACCCAGGAGTTGATACTCAGAGGAGATACAGAATGAGGCTCAGCACCTAGCAAGGGCACAGTGAGTGCAGCTGACATCACCATCATAATCACCACCACCATGAAGACTAAGTAAGAAAAGACCTTGTAGACCTTGTATATGCTTGGCATGTACTATGCACCTCACAGGAAAAGCTAGGTCAGGGCCCAGCACGCACAAAGCCCTGGCTTTGATCAACATCACTACATAAGCCGAGTGAGGTAGCACATGCCTATGATTCCAGAACCCACAAACTGCGGACAAAGAGGTCAGAAGTTCAGAGATACCCTTGGTGCCACAGTGAGCTCAGGGCCAGCCTGGGCTATGTGAAACCTTGATTCCAAGGGAACAAAAAGAGGAAACTGACTATTAGCAATAATTACAGTTAGAAATGGTACATGAAAAACTAAGTTCTATATAAAAAGAGATTTGTCAGAGCTGTGTGTGCTTGAAGAGGTAACAAGGAGTGATAGGGTTTGTTGGTTATTGACATCACATTAATTACCATGCCAGGACCTTACAGACTTTCTTTTCTCCTTAAGCAAAGAACTTTAGGCTCACAGACAAGTCACCAAAGTCCAGAGAGACCGTGTATCTCCCCACTGGTCACTTGAGGTAGCCATGGAGAACTAAGATTTAGCCTAGATAATCTGGGGTCCCACAACCGGCATTCTTCTGTTTTTCAGAATCCACTTTTAAACACATAACAACAATGGTGGGCTCTAGAAGGCCTGGCTGCTCTGGCCCTCCCTGGTGTATCTGGAGGCAGCATGTCTTGGCTCAGCTTGAGCTTTTCTGTTGTCAAGAGTCATCTCAGGGAGTATGGCCTGGGGCAGCTCAGCAGGCCGGTGTGTGACTGCAGACTGCCAAGCACCACATATGATTGTCATTTACAACATGGGTGGGGTGATGGTAACTGTCAGGAGGACAGCTCATTGCTAGAAAGGCATATGACTGTTAGTGTAAGGAGAGGTAAAGGCAGACGTATACATGGGGTGGGGTATGGGAGTACAGGAGGGAGCTAGGGCAGCCTAGACTTAAAAGGAAGAAGATTCTAGACCTGGATACTGAGAGTAAAGTAGGAGCGTGAGAGGAAGGTGGGAAGAGGGTTCAGGAAGGAGCTACATAGGATGCTGAGGGAACTGTGGGCTGTTTGGAGTCACTAAGAAGGACATGAAGTGAGAGGGTATTAAATGAAGGGCAGAGCCAGTGCTCAGAAGTCCTTGACTACACGTCTGGAAGCTTGGACTTCCTCCTGCCCAGCGTTGGTAGAAGAGTGACGGAAGAATGGCTGGGGTGAGGTGTGGAGGCCTGCTGGGTGGCTGTCGTCTAAGGGGAAAAGGTAATGGTGGTGGCAGTGATGGTGAGGATGATGAGGAAGCAGATGTTGATCCAGGAGATGTTGGGGTGCTGGGCTTTGGGGACTTGCTGGCTGAAGATGCAGCAGGGTAGGAGAGAGGATGGAAGACAGCTCCTGGAAGTTTTCCCTTAGACAACTAGAACCAAGATAACATGATGAGCAATGCACTCAGAGGGAAGGAAGGCTGGTGGTGGCATGGTTAGTGGGATGGCTGTGCACAGAGAACATGGGTGCTGGTGGGACCTCAAGTAAGGACACTAAAACCCAGGAGGGGGTCAGACTGGGACTGACCCTCTCTCAGGCACACCCAAGCCTGTAAGCATCCCCCCACCCTAACTCTAGCCCCTGTGGTCATTGGGGGCATGCCCTTGAAGGGGATTGTAGACTCCTGCCATTGTAAGGTGGTTTTCCTCGGGTATCTTGTTACAGTCATGGAAAGCTAATGTAACATATCAGATTTGCCATTATTGTGTAGAACAGCACTTCTTAAACCTTTCCACGCTGACCCCTTTCCACCTGACCCTGAGTATATTAATATATAAAGTAAGTAATCAAACCAAACAGCTTTGGTTTCATAAAAAGATTTTTGTCTAAAAAAGAAATCCTAGCCAATACAGTAAGATAAAAAATTAAAAGCTATACATACCAGAAAAGAAGAAACAAAAGTGTCCTTTTTTTGTAGAAAAAAAAGATTTCTCTTAGAGCAATTTTTGGATATTTGTAATTTTATCATCTACTAACAATGAAAGCAAATTTCATATTAATGAAGTTGAAGTGCTTGTTTAATTTTACATGAAGAATTAAATCCTGGCAGAATATTCAATACTGCAGGATATAGAGTATAATCCAACATTTTTTAGAGTTGATCGATATTTTTTGATTTTTATGACCATCAATACTGAGAATGTTGCTTTGCATAAACACTTAGTGCAAAATGGCAGAACTATGCCAAAGGCCATTTCAGAAATTGTTGGAAATTATTTCCTAAGCCCAAGTCAGAAATCATTCAATCATATTTTATTTTTATTTTTAAAAAGGAAGTTCAAACAGCAAGTTTTGAAACCAAACATTCTAACACAGTAAATTCAAAGGTATACTTGACACATGCTGGGGAATGATGGTCGGGAAATACCTAATCTTTGTTTTCTGTAATCAAACCACAGCTTTCCATAAGAACAGACAGCTTTGTAAGCACAATAAAAGTCCTGCTGTTCATAACATATATCAGTCTCAGGGTGTTTGGGCAGTGTTCTTTGGCATTGATATTGTTTTCATGTGTAATACAAAATGCATGTGTGTGTCAGAAGCAAAGCACAGTAAGTTATTGATGTGATATGAGTGGACACAGAAGTACCTCAGATGTGATATGTTGCCAATTTTGTTTCTTGAAACAGGGTTTCTCTGTGTAACAGCCCTGGCTGCCCTGGA
This sequence comes from Onychomys torridus, assembly GCF_903995425.1. NCBI lineage: Eukaryota > Metazoa > Chordata > Mammalia > Rodentia > Cricetidae > Onychomys > Onychomys torridus. Next base: position 2,124,488 of record NC_050453.1, on the reverse strand, counting down.
ACTCTCTCTGTAGACCAGTCTGGCCTTGAACTCAGAGAGATCGCCTACCTCTGCCTTCAGAGTGCTGGGATTAATTAAAGTTATGTGCTACCACCACCCAGCCTGTTGCCATTATTTTTCATAGTCTCTACATTTAGCTATTGGACCCTACAGGGTCTTGACCCGTAGCTAAAGAAGCTGTAGCATAGAAAACCAAACAGAACTATATTCCAGTCCTCTCATTGGCTCCCCTTGTCTGTGCCCTCACCTGTACCTCACAGAGTGAATTTCCACTTAGCTTTGGAGATACAGCTCAGTATTAGGAGGTAAACATTCCACAAAAGTCCCCCCAAAGCCCCACTGTCCTCAGGAAAATACACACGTGACAGCTCCCTAAGGTCACATCAGCAGCCCCTCTGTGAGCAACAGAGTTTTCTTTTCCCCTTCCTTCTTCTGCCCTTTCCCAGGCTTTAAGAAAAACCTTGTGGGGCTTTAAAACCCAAGGGTAGACCCTTCAACCCGAAGCACCTCCCTCCAAATGGGCCCTGCCCCAGGCTTCTTGGCCTTTGCACTGCGGTCTGCACTGTTTTATTGGAACAAGTCAAAATGACAAACTGGTGTGGATAACACTTGTTTGGGCTCATCATCTCTGGATTCAATGTCTTTAATGGTGGGAACTAAACAAGAAATACAGTGGAAAAAGGAAAGAAAAGGGGAAATGGAAAGAGAGAGGGAGAAAGAGGAGGAAAAAGGGGGGGAGGGGTGATGATAAGAAATGGACTGGAGAGAGGACTCAGTGGTGAAGACCTGAGATTCCAGACCTGAGAAGACCAGATTCCTAGAGCTCATGTATATGCCAGTGGGGTATGGCCTCCTAAGCTGTAATTCCAGCCTCAGAAGGCAAAAGTCAGAAACAGGGGATCCCCAGAGTAAGGTGGCTAGCAGGACTGGCCATATTGGGCAAGCTCTGTGTTTGATTGAGAGACCTTGCCTTAATGAATGTGGTGGAAGACAGAGGGAGGGATGATTCCTGACATCAACCTCTGGCTTCTACATGCACCTGCACACATGTGCATGCATACCTATACACATGTGCCACACACATGCAAAAATGCACATATGCTTTCAAAGACAGACACACACACATGAAAATGGAAGAAGGAAAGAAAGGATTTGTTGAATATCAACTATGTACGGGAGCATAAAAAGTCTTATTTTACAGACCATCCCACCACACACACCAGTACCTAGCAATGTGGTCGGGATTCTGTGACCTCAGAGGTGAGTGTATGCTAAACTAAACTTTTAGTGCTTGTCCTCTGGAGATGGAGAGGGCAGATGATTACCTAAGCAATGCACAGGGGAGTTGTAAGGACTCCTTGAACGCCTAGAGCAGGGAATAGTGTTCTCTGGCTGGGAGGAGCTTTTCAGCAAGAGGTATGGAAGACTATCCCAGAAGCCTTGGAAGTGCACGCCTGTGTATTTGGGGATTATTGTGTCTGTTGGCACAAAGTGACTCCTATTTTCCAGACCCAATAGACTGGCTCCCCGAGTATTTGCTTTCTTTATTTGCTTTTAATAATTAAGCACTAAGAAAGTGGATGTGACTGTCAACTTCACTCCCAGGGTTAATTAGATATTCCCAAATAACTTGCCAAATGCTTGCTTTTGTCCCGAGCTTGGCGCCCTCCTTTCTTTCTGTTTCCCCAAACACTGATTTCTCGGGAGAGCTCTTGTGGGGGAATTGACTGGAGCTAATTATTCCAGATAATTAAGATCGCTAAGCAAAGCAATTTAATTCTTTCTATTTCTTTAATTTTTTTTGAGAAATGCTAATGTCCCCATAACATGCCATCAATAAAACTCCTTTTAAAAGGTTAAGCTGGCCAAGCACAATATTGAATTGAGACTGAGTAGAATCAAATGAAATCCAGTCAAGATATTTAGCAGAGTAATGAAGTTTATTCGGGAACAAATGGCTTTTCCTTATCAGGGTTTGCTTTTGACTCGACTCTTGCTGAACTGGAAAGGGGGAAGACAGTCCAAGCAGTTGAAAGGGGTGTGTTTCCTGTGGTGCCCTTACCTCCAGCTGGCCCTGCCTCCCCTCGTCCATCCCTCCTAAGCACACTCTTCTTATGGTATATGTTGGCATACTCTTTGTCCTCCAAGCAGGGACTCTTCCAAGCATTCAGCCTTCTGCAGTGTCTGTGAGAAATGAATGTCTGACTCACTGGTCAAGACCCACAATGAGTATTTTAGGGCAAGTCAGGAATACAGCGTTGAGACATGACTTGGCTTTATTGATAACACTGAAACCTTTGAGGGTTTTTCCTTGGTCCAGATGTCCATCTTTTAGTAGCCTGGCACCCTTGTGGGGTGGCAATCCCCTGGAGAAGCCAGCTGTTCTCTGTGGCTTCAGTGGCCAACATCCACTCATCCCTCTTCTCTCTTAGTCCCCTGCTTTGTCTTGTAGTCTTGAAGCCCCATGCTGGTTACTTTAACTGTCAACTCAGACACAACCTAGAGTCACTTGGGAAGACAGTTTTAATGAGGAATTATTTGATTGGCCTTTGGGCATGTGTTTGAGGGACTTTCTTATTATTAATTGAGGTAGGAAGACACAGCCCACCATGAGTGGCACCACTCCCTAGTTTTGGGCAGGCAAGCAAGCAAGGATCCATGTATTTATTCTCCCTCTGCTCTTGACTATGATGTGATGCTTCAAGTTCCCACCTTGCCTTGATTTCTCTGCAGCAGTGGACGCTAACCTGGAACTGTGAGCGGAATAACTTTGTTCCTTACATTGCTTTGTGTTGGGATATTTTATCACAGCAACAGAAACACCCTGGGTGGAATCTGTTCTTTCTTCTCTCCCCTTTCCCATTAACCAAACTGGCATCTCTTTCCTGTGCATACTTTAATCCTGTGATAAGAAAATAATCTGGTTAAATAAATCCATTTACTTAGACTAAGTGATTGACAGTCTGCTTAATCTCCATCTGGATATTGCATTTTGGGGTGACTCCACTTGAATCTCCAGCTGCTGATGTGTTAGGTCATGTGCCAAGGCATGAAGTGTGTAGTCAGAAGGGGAGTCTATTTGGATGGCCAGGCTTCCCTGGGCTGTCCAAAGAATTGCATGATGACAGTGTTCTTTAGGGGACACAGTGTGGCCTTTGTACTTAGGCAAATGAAATTCACATCCAGACTACCACTTGTTGTCTCTGGTGACTTTCTCATAGTGTTTAAGCCTCAGTTTACATGTTTGGAAAACACACTTTGCTCCTTTGATTGTGGAGGTGTGCTACCTGGCTGGTATATTTGAAACTTTAGAAACAGTAGCCGTCAAGGAAGTGGCCTTGTTCTGATGAACCTTCCTTCTTGTAATTCTTTGCTGCCATTTTGTTGACCTTTCTGGGAATGGACCTTAGAGTCTTAAGTATGCAGAATGCAGTGCTTTCCATTGGATTGTGTACACCACCCTGACACTTCCTGCAGTATGGCATCTGGGGTGGGCTATTCTGATGTATCTGGTGATAGAATTGCTGCCTCTCTTTTATTTATAAAATGCTGATTCAAAATAAGTATCCGAAAGCACAACTGAAAGAGCACTTGCTTAAATGAGTTGATTTGCATTCAGAGCCCTGATCTGGCTGGAAACTGGATGAAGCCTGTGGTTCCCATTCATTCATCTATTGCTGGTCCAGGAGTCAAATTTCTGTTTAAAAGACTTTCATCAAGTTATGTTGTGGGGAGGAATATTCCCTGTGGCCCAGGCCTTACAATCAAATGCTAATTTCTGTTGATAATGTGTGTTAGTTGCTGGTTGGCAGTGTCTGACCCTGTTCTAAGTTGTGTTTTGGCTTCTGGGGTACAGAAAGAAGGAGCGTCCCATATCTTAGACATGCTCTACTCTTAGTAGAGGGGGAAAGGAGCTGGTGAAGTCCTATAATGTCTCCAGGACCTTCTTTCTGGGGCTGGCAGCTTGTACCTTCTCATATGTCATTGGCCAAAACAAACCTTCAGGTGACACCCTATCATAATGGCACAGCAGCAGGGCAGACTGCAAGTCTCAAACCACAAGAAGAATGACTAACTCTCTTACCTGGGTATTTGAGAGTACAGTGCTAAGAGATGGATGAGGAAATGTACTGGTTCTCCAAGAATTCCAAGAAAGATGGGCACCAGCTGTGCCAATTACTGTGAGGTGTGAACAATGCTGACAAGTATTAAGCAGTTCGATCCTCCCATAGCTCTAAAAAGTAGGAGCTGTCAATCTTCTCCACTCATTCCATAAGAAGGGAAGGAGACCTGTAACAGCCTCCCCCCACCAGGAGTGGGGTGGATCATAGCTGAGACCACAGCAGTCACAAGTAGCAGGAGTTCAGTACTGAACCTGTTACCTGGCCCAGGAATCTGACTTTCCTTCCCTCCACTGTCAACCCAGTGCACTGTCCCTCTGGATGGGCACAGAATCCCTGAGGTCTCTGTGGGTGGGGAAATGGTTCCAGGAGTTCATCCTTGAGGAGGATTTAGACAATGAAAGAAAAGCCCTGCCCGGTGTGGAGGAAAGCAGCTACCAAGACTAAGTAGCAAGTACTGTTGGGAGGAGCCTGCTTCCTGGAGCAAGGAGGAATCAGAGAGAGAGACTGTAGAATGGAGAAGGGCCCGAGGCCAGGGGCTCCAACTTTGTCTCATTCCATGGGGCTAAGTGTGTGGAGATGAGCGAGGGGCCCCTCCGCTCCAGCCCAGGAGACCTTCCTTTTAGGAAGGGATTTTCAGATTTGTCTGAGGGAGTGAGGAGGGGTAGTGGCCCATGGGCCTCGAGTTGATCCAAAAGCCAGCCTGTCTGAACAGGTTGGTATTTTCTACTGACTTGTGCTACATCTTGGGCCTGCAGAGCTCCGAACATCTTTGTTTTCCCTAAGAAGCAAACGTGGGCAGCTTTATTTTCCTCAGGGGCGCAGCTCTGAGTGTTATTTATTGTTCCAGCTCTGAATTCAGCAGCGCCTTTTCTCCACTTCCCGCTGACAGATGATTTGCTCTTGAACAATTAACAGACTGAAGGCTGTGCTCCATCTCCTCCTGGGCTCCTGCCAGCCACCCTTGGGAGCTCAGGAGGAGAGGCTTTCTCCTTGATCCTATTACTGCTGCCCGGCGTTGAGGAGGATTAATTAACCCACCAGGAAGAAGGAAAGCCGTGGTGGTGGAGCTCACACTGGCGCAGCTAGGATGCAGGGCCAAGTGTCTCCCCGCATTTCTGGGATTTAGCCACAAGGCCTGGTGGGACAATGCAATGGGTCACATGATGCAGACTGTCTTCCCCTCCTCAGAGTCCTCACTGCATTTCTACAGACTGACAGCCCACTCTGAGTGAGGAACCATCTCCGTGCCCCTCAGAATCTCCTAAGGGGGCTAAACAGCAAAGCTATACTTACTCCTCTGGCTGTGGAGAGAATTAAGTAACTGAGGTACCCTGTAGTGAGGCATTATGTAAATGCTACTTATTATCACATTAATGTTTTCTATTCAGTCATTCAGGCAATTATTTGGCACTTATCAGGGCAAATGCCCATACCTGGAGATAGCAGCTTGTAGGAAAAAAAATGTAAACATGCTGGTGTTGATTGTACTTCGAATGCCTCAAATTCACTTGTCCATTAAGGGGACAGCTAAGATGCACAATGGAACTGCTTAGGGACACAGCCAGGCTTTGAGAGGCATGGTATCTCACACCTAACCAGGGCTGCTTGCTGTGGCTGTGTTGAATGCTGTGCCGAGAAGGTTGTTGATGCTCTCCTGGGCTCCGAAAGGATCCTGTGGTGGATTAGCAATGAATGTCACAGTCACAAGCCTGACTGATGGTGACATACGTATGGTGTAGTCACAGTGCCTGCTCCTAAGTTACAAAAAAAAAGTGAATGACAAAGGCTATTACACTAATGTAGTAGAAATTATCATTATGGGCATGTGTGGCTTGGTTAATACAGGTTAACTAAATGGTGAGCTTAACCTTGAACCGTGGGGTGGACTTCAGTGGGAAGGGGAGATTTTTCTAGAATGTTTGGCAATGGTAAGAAATGGGTGGTAGCAGTCTGTGTAAGGAACTCTGAGTCTGACTCAGAGTCAGGGCCTCCCAGACTGTGTGGCCAGGTCTGAGTGACTTTTGGTCTTTTTTGGTCTTTTATGGTCTGAGAGATTGCATGTCAAAAATCATGAGCTTGTCTTGATATTTTACAGCGTTTGTTCCAGTTCTGTAAAACAGCACATCTGTGGATTAGACAAGCCGTTACCAGTTTCCTTTACCAGTTTCCTTTACCAGTTTGTATGGTGACCCTGTGATATGTTCTCTGAAAAGTAAGTTTCACTATCAAATCACTTTGGAGGCATCTGAGTTCCATGCACTTGTTGATTCTTATTGCTCTACATCCTCTCTTCCTTGAATACACTTTCTTGAAGTTAGTCCATAGTGTTGGCTTTTACTGTAATTGTTATTGTGATGGAAAAGGCAGGTTCCACATACTTTTCAGAATAAAGATCAGTAGGATTCAGTGGTTAATTCAGTGGTTAATAAAGTCACAGATATTTCAGATATACTAAGTAAGGTAGGGTTGTATTGATGGGGAAGGAGAAGTTGAGTCAGGCTGAAGTAGAACACAGTCCTGGGGAAAAGTCCATCTGGCAGAGCAGGTGTCTTATGGGTAGTAGAAGAAATGCACCTGGTGACTCCCAGCTGTGGAAATGTACAAAAAGAGAATCATGAGGAGATAGGCAGCAGTGACCCAGTATTTGCATCTGGACAGACAGACAATCTTGACTTGCTCAGGACTACAAGTTTTCTGAGTACACAGGCTTTCCGTTTAAAAGTTTGGCAATCCCTAGGAAGACCTAGTTGGTTTTCCTACTTAGAGCATCGGTTTCCCTTCCCAAAGGTAGACAGCTGGAAACGTAAACCAGGGACAGTGACTAGCTGCACTGATGCTGGGAGAGCTCCCCTAGAGGGTTCCAGTCAGCTACCTGGCAGGCAGCTGCTCTCTTCTCTGCCCAGAACACACAGGGGCGTCGTCATCTTGTCCATTCTTGGCTCCTCTCAGTGACAGCTAGGTATTATTTGATTCCACCTCTTAATGGGGAATGCTGAGTGCTGTGGGGGAACTGACAGACCACGGTGTCCACCATTTTCATACTCATCTGATGGAATGAGGCTTCACGGATCACATAAGATGAGATTTATGTGTGACAGCCAATGTTACATGTGGAAGAGTGGGTGACTGCAGCTGGAGACTGTCCACATGACAATCTAAAAAAGATTAAAAACTTTGTGCTAAGGGGATCAGGGGGGTACCCAGAGTATATGAGCAATAGATGAGAACAGCCAAAAGATACAGGAGTTCATATTTCTTACAGTGGTATACAGCTGAGTTGCAGGCAATAGATATTGAGTATACTCACTGAGAACTGACCATGGGCTGCAGCTGGAGATTATGGGAAATCTGTAAGGATGATCTTTATGCTTTCCCTGAGCTTTCTTAGGATCCATCCCCCTATTTATCTTGACCAAATCCAAGCCAGCAATGAGGCCCAAGTACCACTAGGTGGCGAAATACGGCTACCCTTTTCTCAGTTCTAAAAGCAACATGCTAGATTTGCCAGCCAACTCATCCAGGCTCCCTGCATCTACACAGCAGCTTTAGTGCCTATACCTGTGTCTACCTGCCATGAACTTGTTGGTTATTCATACTTTCACACATGTCAACTGATGTGTGTTTTTATCCCAGTCAATGGCCAGCAAAGTAGGTGTCAGGGATTCACTGGCAACAAATGACCTCTCAAGAACATGCTGAAATTTCAAGGGGCTCCCAAAGATCGTATTTCCATAGTACTAGCAGAGTTCCCTGGGCAAGGGCTTTCCTGGCCCCTCACATGGACAGACTGGGCTCCTCCTGTGTCCATTTTGTAGTTTCAAACTCAACGAGTCCCTCTCCCTCTTCAGTTCATTTTCTGGGCCATGAGCAGCCTGACATAGGTACTGGGAGCTGAAGTGGGGTTCTCTAGAAGAGCAGTGCTCTTAACCATTGAGCCCTTAATCTCTCCCTCCCTCCCTCCCTCCCTCCTTCCCTTCCTTTCTTTTTCTTTTTGGTTTGTTTTTTTCTAAGACAGAATTCCTCTGTGTAGCTTTGGTTGTCCTGGAACTGGTTCTATCGATCAGGCTGGTCTCAAACTCACAGAAATCTACCTGTCTCTGACTCCTGAGTGCTGGGATTAAAGGTGTGCACCACCACTGCCCAGCTTTTCAACTTTTTCTTTCTAACTATACAGATTTTCCTGCTCTGGATGTTTATATTGATTTATAGACCTTCCTAGTTTATCCATTGTTGATCAACACTTGTACATTCACATCTGCCTGTTGTGGCAATGCAGTGAACATTCATGTGTGAACTGTGGTTTCTCTTCTTTCAGGTATAGAGCAGGACTGGAGTGGCCTATGTTGTGATAGCTCCGTGTCAGGCCTTCCAGTGCGGCTTTGGAGTATCATATTTCTGCTCCCAGTGAATGGCATCCCCAGTCTTCCTGCATCTCTGTTCCATCTGTCTTTTGGGTGATGGACTTCCTGCTAGAGGTAAAATTACATTGTGGCTTCTATTTCCATGGTGACTAATGAAGAATCTCCTTATTGGCTGTTTGTTGTTGTTTGACAACATAAAACTAACCAAATCTTTACCCACTTCTTTTTTAGCTTTCTTTATTTTTATGAGTATGAGGATTATGTGTGCATACCACATGTATTCAGTGCTTGGGGAGGCCAGGAGAGAGCAGCAGATCCTCTGGAACTGGAGTAACAGATAGTTGTCAGATGCATGTGGAAATTGGGAATAGAACTCAGATCCTCTGCAAGAGCAGCAAATGCTCTTAACTGCTGAGCCATTTCTCAGCCCCTCTTTGTCCACTTTAAAACCAGATTGTCTCTTTACTGCTGAGCTGATAGATGAGTCGAGGAGCAAAGAAAAGGGGAAGTGAGCCCTCATGAAGATTAGCAGTGGAGAAGAGGGCACTTAGAAATAACTGCACAGGAGATTGAAGTCCATGGGCAGTGGAGACTGCTGAGCACCTCACATGATCCCTCATGTGGGGACCAGGGTGGGATAGCATGAGAGTGAAGAGCCAGGTCTGCACACTTGTTGAGCATGAATAGAGACCGATGCCCCTGCTGTCATGGTCCTTAACTGTGCTGGTCCTGTCCTGGGGTACTGAGTAAGCACTAGTTGACTCCTCCACCACTCTATTAGTTCTCCATGGTCTAGAAAGAAGAAATTGTGGCTAGAGAGGTTGAGTAGTATGGCCAAATACTCCACTAACAAATAACAAAGGGGATCATTTGAGATTCCATGGGAGGTGTCAATCTCTGCTTAAGATAGAGGTAGAAAGGGGAGTGTGGAGGAGCCTTTTGGAACACACAGGGCTTGAGTCAGATGGTTTATGCTTCTTCTAGAGTCACCAAAAAGTGGCTAATGTCCTGAAGCAGGGGGGTACTCAGTGAAGCAGGAGGGAACTTCGGTATATTTTAGAAAAAGGAGCAGAGGGACCAGAAGGTAAAGGACAGGCTGGGATGCCATTAGTCAGATCATCAAGGAGGTCACAAAGAACCAGGAAGCTGGAATGATACACATTGGTACATGGAAACCATTTGGGCAGCTTACCAGAGTTGGGCATTATAAGTGTGGCCAGTATTTAAACATGACACTTATTATTAATCAAATTATATAAATCCAAAATTTAAGAATTGTGTTAACAAAAAGGGTAATATGTATTTAAAAGTTAGTGCTTCCTCATCATTCGACCTTGTTTGGCTATTTTCTATGTTCCTTTTTTTTTTTTTTTTTTTTTTTTTGTTCCATCTGCAAAATAGAAATAGTGTAGTTGGTTCATACTCAAGCATCTCTTTCCTAGGTTTAATGATATCATGCTGGTACCTTAAAACTGTCCAGGGCAGGATATTGCACTGTGGAAATCAGCAAATGATGGAGAGTAGAACATGTTGGGATGCCAGTGGTCAAATGTTCACCAGCATGCTACTGGGAAGAGATGCTGTGTGGGAACTGACCACAGAGCCTGACAGTTGCACAGATATAATGTAGAGGGCAGCCCGAAGGTGTGGTGTGAAGGCTTCTGACCCGAGACATACTCCTGGCAGTGCTGGGTAGCTCAGTGCAGGTGAAAGATGTGATTGGAGAGCAATGGCAAGTATAACTGTCTAGCTCCTGCACCTACAGTGTCTGTATCCTCAGTGGACTCAAGACAATTCTGGATTGAAACTACTTGTATAAAAATGGCATCTGTACTGAATGTGTACAGAATTCTTCATTATTGGTCTCTAAACAACACAGCAACAATTATTTGCATATCATTCAATACTATAAATCATCTGTAGCAGATTTAATAGACTTGGGAGGATAAGCATAAGCAACATATAAGTGCTATATAGATGAGGAATTTGATTATCTGTGGGTAGATTTGGACGTCTTTGGAAGGTTCTGGAATGAATCCCATGTGGATGCCATGGGATGACTGTGTATTTCAGGATGAGAGAGTAGTATGTGCAGAGAGAACGGTGAATGTCCGACTTGTCAGTTTAGCTGCAGGTTTTTATTTTATTTATTTCTTTTTTAAATCTTATTTCTTTAGCCACAGGATGAAGCTGGGCCTTGAAGGGCTGGGCAGAGACTGCCATTCATGTCTGAGTGTCCACCTCACAGAGTCTGCTGGGTGCCCAGTAGAAGGATTTGACTCTCCTTTCTTTCTTGGAGCTAAGCAGGGACCACCATCTTCATTTCCCCAGGACAGTTAAACAACTAACAGAAAACAAAAACGTCAAAGCTCTGGGGATGACACATGTGGTAGGAATCATCTTGAAGGAATTACTCAGTCACTCTGAGCCTCCAGTTCCCCATCTGCTAGCTCTGAACCCAGGGTCCTAAAGGCTTGGCTAGGGCCTTGCAATTGGCTCACCTTCTGGGCTGGCTCCACTGAGTCCTGGGGTTCTGCTCTCATGGTGGGAGTTTATAAAGCAATTCCAGGCTCTGTGAAATGAAATGGGATGGGTGGGTGGTGGGCTTGCCAGGGTCAGGAAGCATTTGATTTATCATGTAACTATTTTGAGGCTGTCACAAATGGGGACACTGCTTTTGGCATTTCCCAGGGAATGAAGGATTGCTTTCTGATGCAGTCACTGCAGTGAGAAGTGTGATGCATGCCCAGTCCTGGGCTCATACATAGTGGAAATGTGGATGCTCTTTCATCACCACAGGTGAGCAGAGAAATGTACAAATATGGTTCTTAAAGTCAGTGGAAGGGACATAGTGGTGGCTTCTCCAGGGATCCAGAGATACCCAGGATCAAGCAGTGTGTGACTGCTAATTAGACCATGGAAGCTGTCTGTTTTGGGGGTGACTCCTTACACTGTTTTGACTGAGTCAGGAAGCACCTGGCCATGCAGAGCATAAGAACGGATGGAAGTATCACAACAGTGTCACATCTTCATTCTCTTGCTCTCTGTTAGTGGCTGGAGCCTGGTGACACCTGGCTTTATCAAGGCAGGAACTACACTCAGGCTAATTGGGTGGCAAGGCTATGCTACTGTCTGGTTTAAAAAAGAAAAAAAGGAAAAAAAAAAAAGCCAGGACTAGAACTTATGATTTCCAAGTTATCCATTTGTGAATTTGACCAAACACAGGCTTCAGCACTCTATGGTCAAGAAAACTCAACTCAGCAAAGTCCTGTTCTGTTAGGAAATGCTAGGTGCTGTTGTCATCCTGAGAAGGAGGAAGAGGCAGTTATTTCCCGGCCTTCTTTCCGGGTCACGGAGAATGCACCTGAACCCTATCCCAGCTCTGCTGTTCCCTCTCCACATGTCTATGTCCTTAGAATTGCTCTTCTTCAGTGACTGCACCTGTGGAGCTAATTCGTTCAACAGGAGGAGTAGAGCATTGATCACGTGTCAGGTGCTAGGCTAGATGCTGCTGCTGCTGCTGCTGCTGCTGCTGCCTACCTCATGGGAATTTGGGCAAAATTAAATGAAACACGGACAAGTGGGATGATAAGGACATACCTGGTGAGTGAGAAACATTTAACTGGCACACTCCCATGTCCTTAGACTGGGGACATCTATAAAAGGATGTAATGGAATCCAAGGGTCATAAGTGAGCTCAACAACATCCTGGCTGTGGAGGACCTGTGCACCACAGTCTGGAGCTTGGATCCTGACTGTAATGTCAGCTGTGGATATTCCAGCTGTTCTCAATGTTTCTGCACTTCCTAAAATGAGGATAAAGATGTCTGTTGTAAAGAGCTCTGCGAGGTATCATTATACATGTAAAAGTCTATCTCAGTCCCTGGTGCACAGCATCCAATTACTAAGGAAGTTATTATTAATAACCTCAGAAGTAGGCTGTTTTTAAAGATCTTTCCAGCGCAATGTGAATGTGTTAGAGAGTAGTAATCAAGAGCCCAGAGGAACAGGTTCATAGAGTTCATCCTTGACAGATCTGTTGAAGCTGCTTTGCATAAAAGGAAAAGAGAGGCTGCAGATGTGGGTCAGCTGGACAGTGCTTGCCAAGCATGTCTGAGGCCCTGGGTCTGATTCCTAGCACCACAGATTTTATAAAGGAGGAGTGGGGGTGAGGAGGGAGGAGACAAAGCTGTTGGCTTGTTTTAATGTCAACTTGCCACAAGGTACTATCAGCTGAGGAGAGAGCTGAAAAACTGTCCTGATTGCCTCAATTAATGCAAGAAGACCCGCCCCCTGATTGTGGGCAGCACCTTCTGGTTGCAGCCCAGATTCAAAGGGCCTTTTGGGCATTTGGCCTTCCCTCCTACCACCTAGTTGATTCACCTGTTGCTGCTGCTGCATCCTTGCCTGACAGCAGAACCACTGTTTCTAGGCTTCAGTTGTGGACTAAGGCCTAGTAGCTATCCGGGAAATGTACAGGTTTTTGGCTCCAGGTTGGGACTGCTAAGGCATCCAACTTCATGGATTGAACAGCTACAGGGCTGTTGGCCTCAGTAAGGTAACTGTGGGGCTGCTGAGGCTCCTAGCCTCAAGGACAAATCAACTATGGTATTCTCAGCATCTCTGGGGGTGAGTCAGAGCTTAGCATAAGCAGACTTAACAAATCCACTCATCCCATTGGTTTTGTTTTTCTGGGGAACTAGTACATAGAGGGAACACACAGGGAGTTGAGAAGTGTTCTGTGTGGTTTCGAGAAAGATCTGGAGAAGGCGCAGCAGTGTGAAGCTGGAAACTTTGGAAAAGCGACTAAAGACTCTCTGAGACACTTAGAGATTTTCTTTGAAGAAATCAGCATTGGTGAATTTTGGAGGGTTTTAAGGGTGAATTCTCTGAGGTGGAGACCAGGTTTCCACTCCTGGTATAGGCTGCTTTCTCTGAGCCTTTCACCTCACCACAGTCACCCAGCTCGACTGTAGTGCTGAAACTAACATTGACTTTGGAGTGCTGAGTCTGGGCAGAGTCAGTAAAACATGCCCTGCCTGGCTGCCAGCTCTGCTGAACACCTGCATTCATCTCCCAACCTGCAGGAAGGAAGCTACGACCTCCGTAGCAGAGGCAAGGCTCTGAAATGCTTGGCTTCCAGAGACTTCTAGGTGGGATGGCATCCCTATGGTTAGTATAACAAATCCATAAAGGTGATCCTACCTACCAAGGAGCTTCCCTGGAGAGAAAGGAAAGGCTGGGGCAAGCAAGCGTCCCCTGCAGGCCAGAGTTGGGAAGTGTCAGGTGAGCTCTGCTCTTTAGGAATTTCCCGAGGCTGCCTTGCTGGTCTGCTAAATGATGGACGGCCTGACACTCTTCCCCTTGGAGATTTTAACACTGCTATTAACTTGTCAGCAGGTTTTCCCCCCACTTTAATTACTCCTGCTTGGCAGATGTGAGGATCAAGGCACAGCTAACTTCAAAATCATGTCTCCTATCCCTAAGTGGTTGTTTCCTCTTTCCTGCCACCTCTAAGCAAAAGTCATGTTGTTGTGTGATGTTTGCAAGGATCCCAGATTTCTTCCTCAGCCTAGGGTAGGAGCTCTTTTCTTTCCTCCTTCTGGGAGGTATGAGGGATGTCATAGTTCCATCCCCAGAGTGCAGGAGTACCCACAGGAAACAGCAAGTCCTGTCATTGGCAGAATTTCTCTCTCAGGAATTCACCTTCCTTACGATAACATAAAGGAGATGATGTCAACTAGTGTCAGGTCTTGGATATTGGCTTCAAGCTTCCTGAACCCCAGGTGTTACACAAAGGAGGTGAATGACAGCATCCCGATCTCAACTCAGGAACTCCTCTTTTTAGGATAACCCCATGGTATGTTCTCTCATGCCAGCTGGCTCGTTGTCTCATTTAAAGTGAAGTGTTCAAGGCTTTCACAAAGAGCTTTGATGGTGGAGGAGAGCATGTTCAGTCTTACAGGAAGGTGGCTGAGGGGCTCTGCATCTTCTGGCATCTTGACATTTCTCTGGCTGTCCTGAGCATGATCCCTGAGTAGAAGAATGAGGCACCCCAAGCTTTAAGATGAACATAGCTGGATAGATAAGAGGTCTCTCTCTTCCAAGGTGCTGTTGTACAGTCCTCCGATTATTATCTGTTCATCTTCTTTGGGTGCTGGGCTGACTCTTGACAGCTCCTTGAGGACCCAGCCTATGCATAAACTTTGCTCATACACTATTTTTTAAAGCTTTGTATTGTATCATGTTGTAGATACAGCCAATGTGCATCATTAATGTTCATGTACTACAGGCTTGACTTTTGCTACAAATTAACCTATTGTGTAGGCTTTCAATGACAATAATATTAGTAGGTAATTACAAAGCCAGAATCATTATTTTGTGCTTTCTGAGGGTAGATATAATTGGTGTTTTACAGATAAGGAAATGAGGTCAAAGTGCACAGGCCAGGATCTCACAGCTAATGAATGGCCAAATGTAAGTCTGAATCCAGCCTGACAAAACTGGTACAACTACATAACCACTGCTTATAAGCCCCAAACCTGGCTTTTGCTTCAGACTTCCAGGTTGCCTACTTACTGAGTGAGGCCAGATCATGTTTGTGCTCCTGAGCTTGACGACTACACTTGTTTTCTCATCTCAAGCAGAGCTAGAGGGCAGAGGAGATTTACAAGGTCATCTCCATCCTGGTGAGGGGGCAGAGGAGAGTGTGCAAGGTCATCTCCATCCTGGTGAGAATGTATAGGAGAGTGTGCACAGTCATGGTGAGAATGCAGAGGAGAGTGTGCAAGGTCATCCCAGTCATGGTGAAGGAGCAGAGGAGTGTGCAAGGTCATCTCAGTCATGGGGAGAATGCAGAGGAGAGTGTGCAAGGTCATCTCCACCATGGTGAGGGGCCAGAGGAGAGTGTGCAAGGTCATCTCCATCATGGTGAGGGGGCAGAGGAGAGTGTGCAAGGAGTCTAGAAAGTAGTACAGCTGAAAACTTCTGTACTGGAATCTGGGCTGACAGCCTGAGAGCTTCAGTTTGGCTTGTGAGATTAATTTTGATTTTGATTTCATAATAAAGTATTTATGAACTTAGGAACAGTCGTTTCAAAAGGGAATTCCTCATTTGAGCCACAGATTCCCAGTGTACTTTTTTGTTTGTTTGTTTGGGTTTTTTTTTTTTTTTGGTTTCTTTCGAGACAGGGTTTCTCTGTAGCTTTGGAGCCTGTCCTGGACTAGCTCTGTAGACCAAGCTGGCCTCGGACTCATGGAGATCTGCCTGCCTCTGCCTCTGCAGTACTGGGATTACAGGGGTGTGCCGCCACCGCCTGGCTTCCCAGTGTACTTTTGTGACCATTTCCTCATTTCTTCAGAGGATAGCGTATATCTAGTTTCCTTCATGCTGCACATAAGGGAAGCAGACTCATTTACCAGGTTGGTGTCTTAGGACAGGGGTGTTCAAATCTCGGGATGTCTCCAGGACTCTTTCAGGATATATGTGAGGTAGAAGCATTTTTAATGTTAAGTCCAAGACTTGTTTTTATTTATAATAAAATTTGCATTCTGGGTGAAGTGCAGGTTGTGAAAAATTGAAAAATTGTTGGCATCTTAGTATGAATGCAGCAGCATCCAAATAAAGGACTCACAGTCTTGGCCACCTGGGACATTTGCTGGTTTTATTTTGGTTGTTGTTTTAAGACTGATTGAGCTGGGAATGTAGCCGAGTTGATAGAGTGTTTGCTCAATACGCACTAAGCCCTGGTTCAACCTCCAGCATTGTATAAAAACCAGCCACGTGGTGCCACATGCCTGTAACCTCAGAACTTGGGAGACAGAGGCAGGAAAGTCAAAAGTCGAGGTTCTCTTCCATCACAAAGCTAGGCTCCATGGGATCCTAGCCCCCAAACAAATAAAACAACAATAAAGAACAACAACAAAAATCAAACTCAAAACCAAGTTAATTTCCCTTAAGACTTCCTTTGTGATTAAAAACTATTTTGTGTAGCAATATAAGAATAATTCTGAGGGTTCCTCAGCTGCTCACCAAAGCACCATAGGCAGCTTTGGGTACATGTATGAGGTGGCTTGTTCTGTGGATCAGTTTACAAGCCTTTTCCAGTAACTTTTCTAGTAACTGTCATCCTTTGGGGTGGGCATTTGGCTGATGTGTTTAATAAATGTTTTACATAATCTAATCAGTCTGAATAAATGACCAGCAATATCCTTGCCTGTCATAAAACTATCTTTAATTGAAAATTGGATTTTTAGAAAGCTTTTTTAGACTGATTATTATTTATTTTATGTGTGCATGACTTTTTGCTTGCATGTGTGCAAAGCACACCATGTGATTCAGTGCCCACAGAGGCCAGAAGAGGGCATCAAATCCCCTGGAACTGGAGTTACAGATGGCTGTCAACCACCATCTGGGTGCTTGGAAGAGATCCCAGGTCCTTTGTAAGAGCAGCAAGTGTTCCTAACCACTGAACCATCCCTCCAGCCCCAGAATTTTGGAAAACTTTTATTCTACCACTGTCAGCCTGACAGTTCCTAGTTCTTCAAAGAATCTTTTGAGGAAAATATTAGTCCATTAATGAGTCTCAGATTCCACAACAACCTTCATGAACAAGTAAGTGCTTCTTGTCTTTTGGTACAAAAAAGACATCAAAGAATGTTCTCAAGAGCTCTTGAAATTCTTTCCCCTTTGTTTGAGATGGGATCTTGACCTGTAGGCCACACTGGCTTGGAACGAAGGGACAGGCCCTCCTGCTTCAGTGTCCTGAATGCTCTGGCTTTTTAGGTACATGCTGTCAATACTGGCTTCTCAGTAGCTTTCAAAAAACAATTTTGAGTTTTGTTTATTTTTATTTATGTATATGTATGTGTGCCTGCATGAATGTATGGCACCACATGGAAGCAGGCCACAGGGTGTTCAGTTTCCTAGAACTGCAGTGATGAGTGGTTGTGAACCACCAGTGGCTGTGAGTGCTGGGACCCAAACCCAGATCCTCTGGGAAGCAATAAGTGTTCTTAACCATTGAGTCATTTCTTCAGCCTTGAAAAAAATTATTTTTTATAAAAACAGGTTGTCTTTTAAAAACAAAACTGCAAACATTAGACTTCCTCCAGCCAGACTCACCTCCTAGAGTTGCCCCAATCTCCATGACAGCGCCACCAACTGGGCACCAAGTGTTCCAGCACATGAGCCTGTGAGGGACACTTCTCATCAAGCCACCACACCTTCCTTCATTTGTATCTCTTCATGCCCCTCTGGCCCCACCTACAATATTCTAGAATATCCTCATTCCCTCTCCTTTCTGACATTTCATGTCAGTGTGAAGTGTATGAAATACAATACCACTTGCCTTTTTATGGGTATTCAACAGGACATTTCAGCCCAGGAAACTCCTGTGTTTCAGTTATGGAAAATCCCTGATTCACTTAACAAATGCTTTTATGCCCTCCATTGCCTCTCTACGGTTTCTTTTATTTGAATGTTGGAGCTTTGTGGCTAGTTTAATTTTCTCCCTTTCTGGATGTGCACTCAATGCTGTGTTCTCCCCACATTGGCATGTTGAAATTGAATCTCCAATGTGGTGGTTTCAGGAGCAAGGTTGAGACATGATCAGGTCAAGAGGGTGGAGCCTTCAGGAGTGGGGTTAGTACCCTGATAAAAATGACCTTGGTGCTAGGAAGACAGAGCAGTTAGCAGGTCAAGTGCTTGTCTTGTGGGTGTAAAGACCTAAGTTCTGGTCACTGAAATTTACACAAAGCTGTATGTGATCATGAACATCTGTGATCACTGTGCTCTTACTGGGAGATGGGGGCAGGGACAGGAGAATCTCCAGCAACCTGTGGACCAGGTAATCTGGAGTATGCAGAGGTGAATACGAGACCCTTTCTCAAGCTGGAAGACAATAATGGACATGGAGGTTGTCCAATAACCTCCTCCTACAGACCATGGTGCTGTGGTGTACACACACACACACACACACACACACACACACACACACACGGTAAGGAGTACACTTTTTAAGTGCCCTTGGAGAGTTCTCTTCCCAATTCTGCCCTGAAGAGGTTACAGAGGAAGGATGGCCTTCAGTAAACCAGGCAATAAATTCACCAGCTTTGGGTCTTTTCCCTGAATAGTAAGTTGTAAACTTCAGCTGTGCATGAACTCCCTACTCTATGGTATTTTGTTGGAGAAAAGGGGAAGCAGCTCTTTTCTATGTCCCTTCCTGTTTTCTCAGATCCTCTCAAACTTTTTTAATTTCCTTTTTCTCTCTTGCCCTGATTTTTAGGAAATTTCCTTAAATTACTCCCCCCTCCCCTGCCCAGATAAGATTCCATTTGCACAGTTCAGGATGGCTTTGAGCATGCAATATAGCCAAGGATGACCTTGAACTTCTGCCTTTACCTCTTCAGGGTTGGAACCAAAAGGGGGTTCCACCATGTCCAGTTTATGTGGGACTTGGGATGTAACCCAGGGCTTTGCACATGCTAGGCAAGCATTCTACCAACTGAGCTATATCCACAGTCCTCAAGTTAACCTTGAACATTTCTGTTGAATATTTTATTTCTGCAATCATTTTTTAATTTCCAAGGGCATTTTTGGTGTCTTAATTTCCCCTTAGTTATGCTATTTCCATCTCACACGTACATCTCTCCTGTGAGTTGGAAATGCAAACTTTAACTTCTAGTCTCCTTGCCTGTGTGTTCCTTTATTTATACTTTAATTTTGGTGTCCGTGTTCTTATTGGAGGAACCCTTTCATGCTCAGGAGTCATGGGCGATTTGCTCATAGTTACAGATGAACACTGGAGTTTGGACAAGCTGGTGGGGGATGTTGACTATCCCTGACTTTGGAATGTGGTTGGATGGGCCAATGGGAAAATCTTTAACTCTGTCTTTTTGAGCTGTCCAAGTTTTCCAAAGATCTCAAGCATCTACTGTGTAAGCCCAGTGTAGGCACTCTGGAAACTGATTAGAGGACATGGCTGAAGGTCACAATGTGCTAGAAACAAATGTTCATGTTATTTATAGTATGACCATCTCCAGCTCTGGCTGGTGTCTATCACTCCAAAGACCTTCGGAGATGAGATCTCGAGACTTCTTCCTAGGTAGAGAAGAGGCCACACCCAGATACTTGGAGTGGAAGGAGAGATTTGGCTCTTCATTTGTGTGATTCTCACAACTGCTTTCCACCATTGTAACAAATCCCTGAGATTATTAACTTCAAAATAGGGGAGGTTTATTTTGCTTCATTTTCAGAGATTTCATTCCTTGGCCAAGACAAGGTTGCCGTATTACAGTTGGGAGTGTGTGCGATGGTGCTTACCTTGTAAGCAGGCCATGAAAAATAGAGAAAGGAGGCTTTAGAGTCTCTCTGTCCCTTCTAAGGGAACACCCCAATGACAATAGAGCCCTCATTAGGCTCCACCTCTTGGGTTTCATTACCTCCTGTATTGTTAGTTTTGGTCAACTTTGAGCAAACCAGAGGCAACTTCAATTGAGAATTGCTTCTGTAAGATTGGTCTGTGGGAAAATCTGTGGGGGCATCTTCTTGATTAATCATTGATGCAAAAAGGCTGGGTCCATTGTGGGCAGTGCTATCCCTGGTAGAGTAGGCCTTGGTTGTATGAGAAAGTAGGCTGAGCAAGCCATGGAGAGCAAGCCAATAAGCAGCAGTCCTCTGTGTTCTCTGCTTCAGTTCCTCTTTGGGTTCCTGCTTGGCTTTCCTCTGTGACAAAGTGCAACCTATAAACCAAATAAACCCTTTTGCTCCCCAAGTTGCTTTTGATGAGCACTTTATCACAGCAACAGAGAAGAAAACTAGGCCATCTCTGACAAACACCTACCTGGGACTTAGGCTTTCGGTACACAGGGCTTTGGGGGACATTGATGACCTAAACTATAGCAATAATTTTGATACAAAGTACCATATACAATTATTACATACAAAACATACAGTAACTTATAAAATTTGTAGTGAATTTATGACAGGAGCATCAGTAAAGAAGCAAGCACGTCTAATGTCCTCTGAGTCTGTTTCTGCTGCTCTTTCCCATGTCACTGCATCCAGCACCATCTTAACCACCGCTAATTTTCACCATCTATTTTATATTCATATTTTCCCTGTTAAAAAGATAGTTCAGTCACATATGTACATATCCATAGCCAGTGATTTGTTTTGACTTTGATTGACATTTATAAGGATGCTATCATATAGTTTATATAGGCATATGATTTGCCCCTTTCCACTCAGGTGTGCTTCTGATAGCAACTTGCTTCTGGGGTGGCATCACAGTCTCCTACAAACTCCTGTATTTGGACACTTAGTCCCCATTTGGTGACACTATTTAAGAGTTGAAGAGGTGGGTCTTAGTGAGAGGAAGTGGGTTACACACACACACACACACACACACACACACACACACACACACACACACCCTTGTTCCCTCCTCCCCTACCATTTTCCCCCTCTTAGCTGCTAAGATGTGAAGTGTTCCAGTGGCATTCTCCTGTCACCGTGAATGCCACCATGCCTCCCTGACACTGTCCTTTCTCCCCACCGCTCTGCCAGGCCTCTTGTCAGGGTGAGAAGAGTAACCAGGACAGGAGCCTTCGGTCAGACAGGACCTCCGGTCTTCAGTTCCAACCTCCTCCCCATCTCCAGAGCAGCCTGCTCTGTCAGTTCCCAAGCCTTTGTAGGCCTAGTCATAGAAACTGCTTCACTTACTAGGTCTCTCTGCTGCTGGCTTTGAGTTAACATTTTGTTTGCTAAGTCGGTAAGGTACCACTCTGTTTTGCAGCTTCTAACATTTTGTTGCTTGTATCATTTTTTTCTTTTTGTCTTTGAGAATTTGTGCTTTGAAAACCCCTTTGCAGTAATATTACCAAGTCTGTGAGAACAAGCAGAAGTAACTGTGCGTGTTTGATCATTCCTTATTTAGAATTCTTTATTCTCTTCCTTTGGATTAAAACCACCCAGGATGGGCTAATCATAGAAGGCTTTAGTCATCCCTCTACCATCTGCACTTTCAGAGTCTGCTCTGAAGATAGATGTCTGTGTGTGTGCACATGCATACATTTAAGACCATGCAGCCATATGCATGTATAAGAGTATCTGCAGACCCCAGTGCTACGGTTTCACTGGGTTCTATGAGAATTTATTGCAGCATAGTAAATGGGTATTATGTGTTGCATATTGTAATGTGTGCACATGGGTATAAAGCATAACCATGGTTTCTGCCTTAGAGAGTTCATTCCACAAAACAAGAGGAAATTCAGACCTATAGAACTGCATAGCATGGAATGCAACAGCTTTGATGTTGCATCAGGATTGGGTGGCATGGAATTGGACTAGGACAGTGGGGGATCGCTTAGGTTTAAAGTGAAGCCTTTGTTATCTGTGTCATTTCACCTTTCTAAGCCTCCCTCTGTGTTCTCACATATAATGTCAGGTGGGCAGCATCCTGGTGTGACTCCAGGCTGGCCTCTTACACTATAGAATAAAGAAGATGCAGAATTGGGGCTAGAAAGATGGCTCAGAGATTAAGAGCATTTGCTGCTCTTCCAGAGGCCCTGAGTTCAGTTTCTAGCACCCATAGTGAGCAACTTAAAGCTGCCTATAACTTCAGCTTCCAATGCCTCTGGCTTCCTTGGACACCTGCATTCACATGTGTACACACACATACACACACATGCACATGCATGCGTGCAGCCTGTCTTGTGGATGGGGTGATGTCATTCTACCCATACTGTGACTTGCTCAAATATAAGTGGGTTTAGCTCAGAGCCTATTGATTAATAAATGCCCCAGAAGTGACTGTTTTTGTTGCAAAAGACAGAATAAGACTCAGAAACCAGAGCCAGGTTCTAGATGGACCCTCATTGACTGTGTGATTTTAGGTCTAAATGTGTATGGCTGTGGGTACACACGTGCATATGTATTTGGATGACAGAGGTCAACAATGGGTGTGGTTCCTCATGTGCCCCCTCTCTTTTTTCTTTTTCTTTTGAGACAAGGTCTCTCATCGAACCAGGAACTCACCAATAGGCTTAGCTGTCCAGTGAGCCCAGGGATCCTCCTGTCACCCCACCGCAGTCCCCAGGGCTGGGACTGGAGACCCACCGTAAAGCCTGGCTTAGTTTTGTCAACTTCACACAAACCTAGTCATATCTGGAGAGAGGAGCCTCAGAAAATGCCTCCATCATTCTGGCCTGTGGGTGTGTCTATTGTGCATGTTGTTATCAAAGCAACAGAAAGCGGACTAGGGCGGTGCTCAGCTTTCCTCGGGCATTGGAGAGCACACCCATGTCTTCAGCTTGTGTGGCTCTATTGGCTTTTACATGCTTTACTACTGGAGCCATCTTCTCTGTCTGACCAAACACGCCTCTGTGTCTTAATTTCCTCATTGCTAAGGTGAGGGTTTGAGCATGCTGGCATTTTCAGGATGGTTCTGCAGAATTGCTGCTCGGTAAGATGCAGATCCCCAGGTACTCCCTACCACAGTCAGAATAGGGATTCTGACAGGGAAGGAACTTCAGTCTGCTGCCATGGCTTCCTGGAACCATGCCAACGCCTGCAGCATCTAGCATTCTGCTATCATGTGGCTTTCCAGAAAGACTGAAGTGCCAGTTAGATTGTCAATAGAGATGGCTGCCCAGACCTGGAGCAGGAGTTGGGGGTCCTGGGGTGATGATGGAACAGCTTGTGGGATCTTACTTCACAGGGGATTTCCATCAAGCAGGTGAGGCCCAGGGTTCCTTAGCCACACTGAGACACACAGGTCTGCTAGAGGACTGCATTTCCTCTTTATGTCCACCAGGGGTCAGTGAAACATTAGGCCTGTCTTTGTTTAAATTTCAGAACAAAAGAATTTCGGCAGAGTAGGACAGGACTCTCAGATGAGCCTTATTTACCTCTAGCTTCCTGGCTGAGAGTCTCTAGGAATTGGTCTTGCAGAGAGAAGTGCGTTTGGGCACAGGTCTGAAAACTTTCAACTTTTTCTAAAATAGCTGTCCAGAGGGTTCAGGGAGTCACTTTAAGACAGAAGATTCTCAGCTTTGGTATTTCCTGAAGGTGTCTCTTTAGAGGAGTTCAGGATGGCTGGGCAGGATTCTTAGCCAGGCTTTGAGATACCAGGGCGGGGGTGGGGGTGGGGGGGTGCTCTAAGGGACTTCAATACCTCACCTAAGACACGGAGTACTGGAGCAGAGGCAGAGCCTGTCAACAACTCATCGTCCAGGCCAGGGTCACAAGACAGGCTTCAAGACAGGCTGGTCACTCCCACTGTTCTTTGAGCCAGTTCATGC
This sequence comes from Onychomys torridus, assembly GCF_903995425.1. Classification (NCBI taxonomy): domain Eukaryota; kingdom Metazoa; phylum Chordata; class Mammalia; order Rodentia; family Cricetidae; genus Onychomys; species Onychomys torridus. The sequence goes on along the minus strand of NC_050453.1, from coordinate 2,100,701 downwards.
CACCCCACTTGTCACTTACTACGCTGTGTTTGGGGCTCAGAGGCTGTTTTTCTGTTTTTGCTTCTTTTTTCTCCAGCTCAATTTTTCCTTCATTTAGAACTGTAGCCACAGGGTGAGCATGGAAGAACCTGATGTATCATTCCCTTCCCAGACTTTTGAGCCTCTCTGACATAAGATCTGAGAGCTATCCACAGTGACTGCCCTCCAGGTGATGGATCACCTAGGGCCATGGGCCTCTGGAGGTCTGTAATCCCTTCCTCCCTCCTGTATCCTGGAGGCTAATGGCAGATGTACTACAAATCTGAAAAGTACCATTCAGCAAGATCCAGACACTTGACTCCAAAAGCTCATAATGATCAACACTGGTGAACTCGTCAATTAATTAATCAGCTTGTTTGCCAGACCTCATGAGAGGAACTCAGACACACTGGGCATTTTCCTGGGCATGAGAGCTTCAAAGAGGAGCATGGTGTGGGCTCTGCTATGAAGGAAATCTGTTTGAGGTAGAGTTTCAAGCCGAGAAGGTCGAAGATAAAATCAATGGCCCTGGTACACCACAGAGAGGGCTCTGGTGGGAAGATAAAGGATGCCTCTCTCACCTGGTGGGAACGAGCTGGTAGATGACATTTCCTGAGCATGCCTGAGAGAATCCACGTGGGGTTAGTGACAGAATGATTTGAAAGACAAGGCGAGGAAACCTCTCTGTAGGCACGCCCTGGGCATACTCCCTCACAGAGCTCCTGTAGCTAAGCAACATGAGGGCCTAGCCCTACAAGGCAGGATGGTGTCTGTGTAGGCTCAGTGAGAGGGACTAGATAAAGCAAGTCTTCCAGATGGCACAATGTCTCATTGCTTGTTCCTGCCCCAAGGGTCCTTGTAGCGGAGGTTCTGAGTGAATCTTGAACACCAGTTCCCCAGCATCCACTCATAGCCCATCTTGCTAGGATTTAAGAAGACCAGGGTTTGGAAAGGTCTAGATTGGTCTAGGGCCCTTAGGTAGAACACGTGCTGGGGGTGGGCAGCTTCACACATCATGCAAATATTCTTCGTTTTTCTCTCTTGCTTTCCTATTGGGGAGCAATTAATCCTGGTTTCCCAAGAATGGAAAGTCTTCAGTTCCGGGGACGCCCTGTCCAGGCAAGCTGGAGTGGCTAGGTGTTCTTAGTTCTCCTCTCCACGTCTCTTGACACATGCTGCTCCCCTGTCTTCTCCCTTTGCTACAAGCAACGGTGTTTTTGGTGAGGATGAGGGCAAAGCTTTACCCCATAGGTCTGTTTTGTAGTGCCCACCACTACCACATCCCTTCCTGGGGGAATTCCTGTTCACACCCCCTGTGCATTTGAGTACTCTGTAGTGGATGCTTTTTCCTGGTGACTCTGAGGTGTGAGCTGGATTGTAGTGTTCCCCCTCTACCCACCACATGGTTTCTGCAGACAAACTGAGTGCCACAGCCTGATAAGGGCCATCTTAACACAGCCCCACAGCCTGGTGGCTCAAACAAGAGGGGTTCATTCTCTCACAGGTTAGCATCCAAATCAAGGCATCCACGGAGGCATCTCCCCAAGGCTCGGGTGAGACTCTAGCTCTGCCACGGCCATTAAGTCTGTCTCCCTGACCATCTCTTCTTTCTATAAGGGCAACTGTCAGGAAAAACTCCCCTCAGCTGGTCTCATCTGCAATGACCCAGTTTCCACATAAGGCCATGCTCTGAGGTGTCTGATTTTGATGTATTTTTGTTGAGTGTGTGTGTGTGTGTTGGGGGGACAATTCAACTCAGAACGAATCCAGACTCTTGGCACTGTTTTTAGAAGACAGTTATATATGCTGTAGGAGCATACATGAGTCTTCCTTCCTCTGACTGCTTACTGGTCTTTTGGGAAGCTCTTATTCTTATCTTTAAAAAAGTCATTTAAATGTCTCTGTTCTCATTTGCTTTCTTGGATTTGATCACCTTAATTTATTTTTCCATGCCTCACTCCTTTCAGAACACTGGTAACCCCGCCCACCCCACTTCTTGTCAGGAAGCCTTTTCTCGTGGAGCTCCAGGGCTCGCCCAGCCTTCACCTCAGCCGGATCCACTGCCCAGGAGTCACTCACCTTCTTTCCACACTGTGCCCTAGGGGTCTGTGCAAGGGCTGGGAGGGGAGGGGTGTGGTGACGAGGTAGGGTCTCCACCTAAAGTATTACCAAATAGTGAAGAGTCTGTCTGCACAGAAACCTGTCTGATTTCGTCATCGTGAGTTTTTCCTACAAGGTTTCATGTGAGAAAGGACTTCCACTAAAGGTTAAAAAGTCCAAGTTAGAACTTGGACACCTCTGCCCCCCTGGGCTGGTACAGAGAGTTTAACCTGGAGAATCTCCATTAAGGATCTGATTAAACAGTCCGTGTCAACCTGGTCTGAGCTTTGCCACTACCCACTCAGCCCTTCAATACTTGGGAGCTATAGATGGGGAAAAACTTTCAGGTTCCACAGCTTATCCATAAAGCAAACAGGCAGCAAGTAGGTTGACAAAAAAAGAGGTAATATCAATTACTTTGAACAACCCATGCCTGGAAGCACCACAGGAAATGAATATGCCAAAATATTTGATGGCTCTGTAGTTTTTTAAAACAACTTCTCACTGTATATTCTACACCAGTCTAAGTCACTAATCCTCCTGCTTCAGCCTCCTGAGTGCTGAGGTTACAGGTGTGTGCCACCATATCTGTCTTATATACCACCTTAACCAGATAAGGGGATATAGTTCCTTGTAGGAGATACAGTAATTTTTATGAGAGATAATAAGGCCCTAAGAATGGATAGGACATACAATATATGGTATGCACAGGTTGTTTCTAGTTCCTCATCTTGTATTGTTTTTTTTTTTTTAATTTTTATTTTTTTTAAAACAGGGACTTATGTAGCTTGTGCTTCCTGCTGAGTAAAGATGACCTTGAACTTCTGACTTTCCTGCCTCTGCCTCCCAAGTGTTGGAACACAGGCATTCATCATCAAGCCCCATTTATGGTACTGGGTATTGAACCCAGGGCCTTGTGCATTCAAGGCAGGTACTCTACTACCTAAGCCATGTCCCTAGCCCTTAGGATGCCTCCCTGTTGGTGGAAATCTAGGGATGGGATTTATGACAATTGAGTCCCTTTTGGAAAATCTGTCACCAGGCTGATGAATGAGTTCAGAGACAGTTTCTCCCTGCCCTTGCTGTTTTTCACGTCTTAGGCTCATAATAACTACTCTGTTAAAGCAGCATCTTTGGGTTGGACTACCACGAGTGCCTTCAGCTCTACCTTGGGGTAGAATATTCTAGTCTTCAACATAGGCTTGTGAATTTTGTTCAAATTCTCCTTCCCCCTTTAAAGCGAAGCAGATGCCAGATACAGAATGGCAATACACATGGTGGATCCTCTATAAACAGCAGACCTGGAGTCTACCCTGGTTCCCTTTTACTATGGCCCTTAATGGAGACTGAGGACTCTTTCCATTTTGGTCCTGTTCCAAGCCATGCTTGAGATGAAGATGCCCAGTGAGGAGGAGCAGCCTCTTGCCCAAGGCCCACAGGGATTGTTGGCAGTGTTCCCAGAGGTTTAGAGCTTTCCCATGGGGAAGGCAGAGTTTGGGCCACCAGCCAAGAGAAGACAGGCTTCCTCTTGCTTTTCTGTCTGTCATTCCTAACCCTCAGCCAGAAATTTTACCCTCTTGCTGCTCCACCCACTAATTCTGTTCTTTCTTATCTCTCAACATTTAGTGCAAGCATTCTCTGCTTTGTGGGGTTTCACTCAAGAGCTCATACCAGCTTAACTGTTCCCTGCTCTCACAGCCCTTTGACATCCATATTGGAGTGGGTCTCATGTTCTATTGTGTGTAGTCTGCCTCATTCCCAGGAGATCTCAGGCAGCTATGGGTTCTACAGCGCAGCTCCCATACCTACCACAGTGTGAGTGCATCGTAATCATTTTTTTTTTTTTTATAACAAAGGAATATATGCAGCTAGATAGAAATAAGTTTATATTCTAAGCCAGTATGCCTCCAACACTGGACATCACATCACCCAGGAATAGTGCTCAAGTACTTAAGAATCTGATTCTGTTGATTCTGGCTGGAGTCTCATGCTTCTGCATCAAGCAAGCATCAGATGTACACCATGTCTACATAGTACTTTACTATCTGCTGGTTGCTATAGCTAGTATTAATGATACCTGTCTGAGTTGTTTATAACCAAACCTTTAGTACCTAGCAAGTTGGCTTGTGTCTGGAAGGCACATCCAGAATATCACATAGGTAAATGGATAGAACTTCATCTGGGCTCATGTTCAGTGGATTTCAATGCAGCACTGAAGAGGTCAATGTGTGCTGGGTTCTTCTGATGGCCAGGAACTGCAGGTTTACCCTGTGGGCCACTCAGACTTCTCAGCGTGCTTAGTAGCCTTTATGAAAATGAGGCCTGTTGATGGTTGAAAGGTGAGAATGTGGCTGTGTGAGTTGGGAACTGTACTGGACAAGGGCATCTTTACCTGTGAGGACATTGTATATATGTTGGTGTGTCTCCCTCTGTCAGAGATGCTTTGGCTCTGTCCTTCTTAGGTACTTCATGAAGATGAGCTAGCTGCCTTTCATCTCTCCAGTGGGCATGTTCCCTCCCAATCTGAACTAGATTCCCTGCAGCTGCTCAGGTCTTACCCTTCCTTCATCTGCTGTCTTGTGCCAGATGTGTGAACCTCAGAAAGCATTCCAAGTTACTTCAGAGAATAGTCAGTAAAATTGTGTAAGAGACTAGGAACCATGGGAAGGAAATAGCATGGATAGTTTTATAGTTTGAATCTAGTGTACCCTGGAAGCTGAGTTGGAGGACTGTTCAGAGGTGGGGTTTCAGAAGAGGACTAGATCCCAAGGGTTCTGACCTCATGAGTGATTGATCTATATGGATTCAAAACTTAGGGGCTGTTGGGAGGCAGAGGAAACCTGAGGGGCAGGACCTCATTGGAGGAAGTGGGCCATTGGGAGTGTGTCTTTAAGGGGATATTTTGTCCTGGTCCCTTCCTCTCTCTCTCTTTGGTTCCTGACTGCTGTGAGGTGAGCAGTCTTCCTCCTCCATATACTTCCTGCTATGACGTTCTTCTGCTCTACCCCAGGCCTAGACCCAATGGAGCCAAGGAACCACAAACTGAAATTGAGAGCCAAAAGGAATCTTTCTTCCTTCAAGTTGATTTATCAGCTATCTTGTCAAAGTAACAGAAATCTGACTAACACAGTTGGGCATCCAGCCTGTCTCTGTGAAGGCTACCAAACAAAATTTCCTCATATCCCAACTTTTCCTAGATAATGCCCTGCATGCATTAGTTTTTAAAGTTGGTATCAGTCATGATAGCTAACATTTACTGAGAGCTTAGTATGTGTTAGGCATTATGATGACCACTGAGTGTACATTATTTTACTAAACCTTTATAATAATTTTCAATAATTTCACAAAATAGACACATCCTTTATCTGCATTTTGCACTCTGAGGCAAGTAGAAATATGGAACAGGGCAAAAGGAGATAGGGTGGGCTGGTCCAGGTCACAGAGCTAGAAGTTGATGCCTGTGCTACTGAATATCACTTTGCTAACTAACCTTGGCCCCCACTCACTAGGACTGCCATCTTTGCAGTGCTCAGCTTGGAGGCCATTCATTTCTCTTATTATCTCCCTACCATTCTACCTGTGGCTCTTCTTTTGTTCCAGCCTAGAGACCAGGCTGACTTCCATATACTCACTCCACTTTCCATCTGTGAAGTTCATCTTTATTTCTTCACCAGCCTTTGATCTCCACGGCTTGCCACCATCTGCCGATCCGCTGGCTGTAGCCATTCCTGTACTGCAGTATGTAGTATCTGGCTATTACTTCTTCAGGGAGCTGTGCCTACCATCTAAAGACATCAGCAGTGCTCATGTTCCTGGTAGGTTGTCCTTGCTTTCCTCATGGCTTGGTGTGGCTTATCTCATGGAAACATCTGTGTCTTATTGTCAATAGGGACCACTTTCTCTCTCCATTGCTGCCTTCACCAGAAACCCACTGCAGACTTTGTAGAGCATGACCCACTTGCTTTTTGGCTTTTGTCTCCTCTTTACCTCATTTATCTTCCTATGAAGCCCATAGCCCTCAGGAAGTCACCTCATGAGGGGATCAGAAGGGTAAGGCTGGACACTGTTGCTGGGCTCCAGAGATTCTGGAATTGAGGTGAGAGGCAGAGAGGAAGCCTCCTTGGCTCTGTACTGCTGAGGAGTATTCCTGGTCCAGAATAAGAGATGAGTCTTGTATATAGTAGGGCCCTAGTCTTCCTCTGTCCTGGTGAAACACTGCAGGAAGAGGCTCTAGAAGCCCAGGCCCTGAGATGGTCTGGGAGTCAAGTTGCTCCCAAGATCATGTATATTTTTTGACCATCTTATTTGCATAATGTGGACATCCTTGATAAAGATTCTCATGCCCTACTCTATTCTTTGGAGATGGACCTAGTAAACTGAATTTGAAATAAAATTCAGAATAATTTTTTTTATCTACATTGAGGCTCGAGGGTCATTGCTTCTGGCAGGCCAGCTGTGTCTCCTCTACAAGGAATTAAATATCGCTATCACCACTCATACCCACCCTATGACTCACCCCAACTTGGATGGAGCACAGCCTTGTCAATCAGTTATGAGTTTTCTTTGAAGACCTTTAGAAACACCTCCTTTCCCAAAGGGCCCAGAGTGGGACAGGCATGCTTGGCTCAGGAGCAAACAGAAATTTTGGACTAAATCCCCATCGTTCCCCTGGTTACCTCCTCTTTTTACTGAAAAATGGCACCAGTCCCCCCCCCCCTTCTCCTCCTCCCAGGGGCTGTTGGAGAAGTCAGAGCCATCAGAAAACTGGTTAATCTACAGAGCAGGCATCATGAGACAAAAACGCAGTCTTTTTAACTTCTAAAGCCTGCCTCAGGGACAGCACAGTGAACAGGGACTCCCTTTTCTGGGGAACTTGGTAGTTCCTACTCACAATGAGATAAGTTAGATCAATTATGACCCCCTGGGAACACAGTTGCCTTCCCTGTTTGGTGCTTCCCAGTCACCTTCTCTGCCACCAGGGCCTTGGTGGCTTCCTATCAGGACTGCAGAGAGATACTTGATGTTAGTATTGGAGGGAACTGGTTGCTGTTGTTTAAAATAGCACAGGAAAACCTAACTCAAATCCAAGCTCCTCTCTTCCTGATGTATTTCCCTCAAGTCATCATATCTTTCATTTACTCACTCATCCATCCATCCATCCATCCATCCATCCATCCATCCATCCATCCATCCATCCATCCATATATATTTGCAGGTGTGTGTATGTATGTACACATATATGTGGAGGCTAGAGGAAAACCTCAGGTGTCTTTCCTTGGGTGCTGTCCACCAATGTCTTTTTTTTTTTTTTTTTTTTGAGGTGGGGTCTCTCATTGGTTTGGACACCACCAAGTAGGTACTTTAGCTGACTAGCTAGTCCCAGGGATCTACCTGTCTCTGCCTCCCCAACTCTGGTATTACAAGTGTATGCTCTCATATCCCACTTTTTAAACATGGGTTTTAGGGCTCAAATCTCTGTTCTCAGGCTGGTGAGGTAAGTGCTATCTGCTGAGCCACCTCCTAGATCCTCTGTTCATTTCTTTGTGTCCAAAATGAGAGGGCCCTACTCTTCGTCACCTTCCCTAGGGGCTTTTGAGGACCACAGATTCTCATTTTGAGAAGGCCATAGCTGTGATCTGTCAGTGGTAAGGGTTGACCCAAGCAATATCTCAATGTTGTCTTCAGCAGGGGCTCCATCTGCACCTGATAGAGTGCTAGTGGGCCTCCTGCCACCTGCAGTGATGGCTGTCATGCCTGCAAACATACATCCCCTGACTTCAGCAGAGACTCAGGGATATCCTCATAATTCCACTGTGGGTGGCCCAAGACTCCAGGCATCTTTTCTAAGCAGGTGTGGGGTGGGAAGATGGCTGGATGCTTCATGAGAGAGATGGAGAAAAAGTCCCCTCTCAGCAGCTGGTACTATGGACTTTGAACTTACCATCTCAGTTTGTATCAAGACAGACATTGCTTCCTACTTCTTGACCTTTTGGGGCACACTGGAGTTGTGTTTGGAACTAGGCAGGCAGTCCAGGTTGAGTCCTGGGACTCAGCCTGTTCTCCTCTGGGTCTTCCTCATCAGCCCTCCCTGTCTTTGGTCCAAGGCCCATGAACGGGGAATGACCAAGCACTTTAATAATTGCTTTGAGATAGCAGAGCTGACCCTGCATAGAACATCTTACCCTTCATGCTTCTGTTTTTAAGGAGTTCATTGTTCCTTTTGTTGAGGAAAGCCTTGCTGGCAAGAATTAAGGAGCCCTGAGAGACCTTCCTGAACTATTAACCTGAAGGTTTCATTTCACCTTTTCCCTGTCAAGCTCCATGGGCTAGTGGATGCGGTTCAATTTAAAGCTTGTGTCTTTTTGCTACTTAAAGCCTTCCATCAATTTCTCACCAGACCAGCTGAATTCATCCCTTGGTGCGCCTCTTACCCTATGCTCACCTCACACCCACCCAGCCCCTTTTTCCCTAACACTGGTCATCCCATTTGTCAGACAGGTCCCTGGGCCTGCACAACTGCTCACAACCTTCTGTATTTCCCTCACACTCTGTCTGCAGGGTCAGCTCCTTCTTACCCTCAGACCTCTCCTGTACCCTCCCCTCTGAAAAGCCTTCCCTGTGGCTTCCCCGCCACACCACCTCACCATCCCTGCCACACCACCTCACCATCCCTGCCACACCACCTCACTATCCCTGCCACACCACCTCACTCTCCCTGCCACACCACCTCACTATCCCTGCCACACCACCTCACTCTCCCTGCCACACCACCTCACCATCCCTGCCACACCACCTCACTATCCCTGCCACACCACCTCACTCTCCCTGCCACACCACCTCACTCTCCCTGCCACACCATCTCACTCTCCCTGGATTCTTAGTCTGTTCTCTGCATAGTGCTCATTATTCTGGAATTTTTAATTTCTTTTGTTCCCCCATCTCTTCTCCTTTAGAAACAAGTTTCCTAACTGCTTCTGCAGTTCCTGCTTGGCACAATGCCTAGCCCCTAGAAGGGATTCTGCAAGAAGACTTGCTGGTTTGTTGGTTTGTTTTGTTTTAGACAGGCCTAGGCTGGCCTCAGACTGTTGGTGATCCTCTTACCTTAGCCTAGGATTATAGGCATGGGGCCCCAAGTAAGTTTCTTTTAGGGAAGGGGAGGTAGCTCAGCTGGCAAAATCCTTGCCACACAAGCGTGAGGACCTGTCTTTGGTCTCTGAAACTAACATACTTTTAAAAAAGTAAGGCATGATGCTCCCTGCTTATAGTCCTTCAGTTGGGGAAGAAAGAGGAAGATCTCTAGAACTTAGCTAGCTGGCCAGCCTAGCTGAAATGGGCAAGCTCCAAGACAGTGGGAAATCCTGTCACAAAACACAAGGGGGGTTGCTTTTGAAGAATGATACCCAGGGTTGACCTCTGGCTTTCACAGTCATATGCTATACCCACTTTCATACCAATGGGCACACAGACAGACAGACAGACAGACACAGACACAGACACAGACACACACACACACACACACACACACACACACACACCTATACCTACCTCTTCCTTGTCTCAGAACAACCTCACCCCATGGCCTTGCAGACTGTTTTTCATTTCTCTGGCTTCATGGAAGTCAGGTGCCGTCATCAGGTAACTGGCATAGATGATTCTGTCCCATCTAAACTTGTTCCCTCTTGGAGGGAAGCCCAACTTCTCCCAGCAATGTGGCTGGAAGGCTTCTGAGAGCCAGGGCACAGATGCTGGGCCCTGCCTACATGGGCATGGAGGGCATTTCTGAAGGGAAGCCAGTGGAAGAGACCAGCGTTTGAATACTAAGCAGGATCTGAGCTTCCCCTTGAATTGCCAGGCCTTCCATTCAGGGGCTGCAGTTGGCAGATAGAGGGAAGACTGATCATGGATGTATTAAATGTAGCTGGCATTTGCGGTGGAATAAAGGGTGTCACATTAATAGGGCTCCTTTTTCTGAGCTGTAAATTGGAAGCTCTGATGCCTGGTGGATGCCTACATCTCTAGCCTAGGACTCCCAGCTGGAGAACAGTAAGAGTATGGCTGACAGGTAGAGGTTGACCCAAGGACCTCATCAGGGCTTTCACTCTGCTGGGGGTGCTGGGCTGAATGGCAAGGGGACCTAGTGCATTTATATAGCATAGCATCCAAGCCAGCATCTGCTAGGACATGTCATATATCCCCACACCCTGTTGGAGGCCTGAGCAGGGGCAGTGGTGACAGAGAAGCATTTGAGCATGTTCTAGTAAGTACCTCCTCACCTCTTCCCTTCACAGAGGGATGCCATAGAGAGACAGAATGGCCCTGGGCTTGTGAGCACTCAATCCCAACCCTGTGAGCCCTCTGGCATTTTTAAAGAACAAGGCATAAGGACACTACACAGCACTGAGCTCTCACCTGCTTGCAGATGGGATATGGGCAAAGGTCCATCCCAGTCTTTCTCGGGGCTCTCTCTAGTTTAGGAGCTCTAATACCAAGACAGACAGACAGACAGACAGACAGTCAGATGGACAGACAGACAGAGACTCTGCTCACTCTCTTGTCACAGCCATCTTCAAAGCAGTAGGAGTGTGATTAACTTCATTTTTAGGAGTGAAATTGACGTTTGGGTGGGGGAGGTAGCTTAGCTGGTACAGTGCCTGTCTAACATACATGAGGCCCCATGTTCCTTCCCGAACACCACATAAACTGGGCAAGGTGGCACATGCCTGAAATCTTAGCACTTGGGTAGTGCAAATGGAAGTATCAGACATTTTAATTAATCCTTAACTACAGAGAAATTGGAGGGTAGCTTGTGTTATGTGGATCCCTGTCTCAAAAACAGAAACCAAAAACTAAAACAACAGCTAAAGAAACCAAATTCCAACAAGTGTAGGTGGCTTCCCTCGGTAATACACCTGGGCATTAAGTTGCCAGGTAACTCGGCCTCACTGCCTTCAAGCAGCTACTGTCTATAGGAACTGCTCGCAACAGTGATGTGAGGACAGTGTTGGGTCCGCCCTCCGGGGACAGGAGAAGCAGCACAGGGTCAGAGTGACAGGGCCAGCACTGTCTTGAGTGTGGTCAGGGGCTGCCAATCCACACAGCACTTTTAGGAGGATTAAAAATATGTGTGTTTGGGAAGCATACAGCCCTGTGGTAGCCTTGGATTCCAAGCTCCAGTTTATCCAAAGCTACATGTCATTTCTGCAGAGAGCAACACACACATTGATGTGCAGCTTCCAAACCTCAGCTATATGAAGGTTCTCTATGAGCTTCTCTGTTCTCCCCACCCTGACTAGGAGAAAGCAGAGGAGGTTGGGACCCTATGGTCGGCCTCCAGCACCAGGTATACTGGTACCTTTTATGATCTCCCCAACATTCCTCCTGTCTTCCGGCCCAGGCTTGGAGCCCCCAGCACTCCCTGAGCCAGTCTTCATTAAGATGCATTCTCTAGAGCCTCTAAAAACATGCAGAAGAATATTTATGTCCAAACTGTTAGTTTTTTTAAATGTCAACAATCCAACTTATTTTTTTGGCTTTTTCTTTGCTGCATTAGGAGAAATCAATTTCCCACTCAGACAGCAAGGTGACCTTCCCCGAGATGAAATAGGAACATTTCTTTTTTTCCTACTTGCCATTGTGCTTCTGATAACTGAACTCTTCTTACCCTAAAGCAAGAGGGAAAATCCTGTGTCTATACACATGTGCATGCATGTGCCCCTGTGTGTGTACACATGTCAAAGGAAGCATTAAAATTGCATTCATATCTTATGAAAGGAAAGAATAAATAAACACTTGGAATAGACGGCAGCACTAAATGTGCTGTCATTGTGGAAAATATGGAAAAGACAGGTAATAATTTTTTTAAGTATATGTGTATGTACATATGTATGTGCATATATAACACATACACGCCATCATGTGATCCAGTTCAGTTTGTCGCACTGGGCACCAAGAGTCTTTACCTGTTGAGTCATCTTGCTGGGATCAGGAGTAAGCCTGGTGCATGGCTGAAGTGAACCGTACTCAGGGTCTGGGTAGTGGGGAAGGGGAAACACATATGTGATATAACTTAAGATTTTAGAAAATGGACTGGACCAGGCCATTCACTGTGGACTAAATTCTCAGTAATTAGTGAAGGAGCATGTGCCAGCACTGAAAGGACTGAACAGATCCAACTAGGCAGTTAAGCCTATGGACTCTGGTTTCTCAATTCTGTCTGCCTCACAGTGGATGGAATCAGTTTCAAATCCTACTGTACAGGCATAAAGGAAGCTTGGAAATTGGAAGAACCTAATTACAGATTATTTTATTGGATAGTTCTTTGGTCATGAGCTATAATTTACCCATGATTTAACTTAAGTAAAAAGCTGCAAAGGTTTTGGGTATGTCTGAATAATGAAAGACTTGCTTTATATATGTGAAGTCCAGGATTTGATTCCCCAGGACCACAAACAAACAGACAAACCCCTCAACTAGCCATCCAACCAACCAGCCAACCAATTATGCAAGCCTGCTTTGCCCTGTGTCTTAAATGTTCCCCAATGGCCATGTACTAAAGGATTGGTCACCAGACTGTCTGTTACTGGGGTGCGATGGGAGTTGGAGTCTAGTGGAGGGAAGTCAATCAGAGGAGTATGTCCTTGGAGGGGACATGGGGTCCTGGTCCTTTCTGTTTTTCTTTGCTTCCAATCTATCATGAGATAAGTAGCTGGTTCCCATACATACTCCCCACCATGATGTTCTGCCTCACAATAGTCTCCAGAGCAACAGTGAGCAGCTGTAAACTGAAGTTCACCTTTCTTAGCACGTGCGCATGCGTGTGTGTGTGCGTGTGCGTGTGCGTGTGTGTGTGTGTGTGTGTGTGTGTGTGTGTGTGTTTGTATGCATATTCATGTATATATAGGGACAAGTGTGTATGCTAGAGCATTCTTCTGTATGTGTATAAATCAGAGGACAATGTCCGATGTTTCTGAGGTACTGTTTAGTTTTTCCACTTTTTTTTTTTGAGTCAGGATCTCTCTCCTGGAGCTCTCCAAGTAGGTTAGGCTAGCTGGCCTGTGAGTCCTAGTGTCTGCCTATCTCAGCTTTTCCAGTAGGAGTATAAGAATGCACTACAGACATTTTGATTTTATGTGGGTTTGAGGGATCGAGCTCAGGTCTCCTGCTTTCAAGGCAAGTGCCTATGACTAAGCTATCTCCTTTCTCTGTCTTTTACCATTAACTGTTCCTTTAATTGAGGAAAAGTAGTTGAACCAAGCTTGTTAGGACTCCAGAGCCAAAGTTCTGACCTTCAAAATTCAAGGTGCTCAAGAGAAGAAGAGAAAGAGGAAGAAAAAAAACTAAATGTGAGGGTGCATGGATGTGGACAAGGCTGTAGTTCCCTTGAGGAACATCCAAAGGTTTGGGTAGTTGGGAAGCAGGAAAGGGGCAGAGGCCAAGGAAGAAGGGCATGGACTCAAGTTACTCCAACAGAAATGTGCTATAAAAGAGGTTATACCAACTACTAAAGCCACAGAACAAATAAGGCAATAAACATATACATTCACCAAGAGCACATTGCTTGGGAATTATGTAGACTGGCTGCAGGGAAGTGGGAGATTCTTTTCTAGATGTTGCAGATGTTATCTTCTATCATTCTTAGGTTTAGAGTTGATGGAGACTAAAGGTCCATGCAGTGGTATTTTCCCCTAATTCCCCAACAGTCACAAAACAGTCATGTTCAGAGGTTGAAAGCAAGTGGCTGTTAAAGGCCCAAGATAAGTGTGGCTCTCAGTTCACCCATAACATTACATTTCTCTACACTCATGATATTCTTCCAGCCAAGGTCAAAGAGCAGGCAGGGTCCTTCCCACAAGTGAGAGGTTCAGACTTATATTCTCAATGCTAGATCATCTAAGGCAGGCACTTAGAAACCACAGCTGCAAAATAGCACCAGCTCCTCACTTGGGCCCACAAGACAACTGAAGGCGGAGTAAAGCCTGGCACCTCTACCTTCATTTTATTTCTGTCTCCTTTAGACGTTTGACTGTCAGCATTTACAGTGTCCTATTCAGACCCCCAAAGACACCTAAACCTGAGTTACCTTGGATTCCAGGAACAATGGAGCTGATTGGAAATCTTTTTTGACAAGGACTGACACTACTCCCAAGCATTGGTGAGCTGACAGGTCACCCCTAAATAAGGGTTGTTCTCTATGTTAGTGAGACTGTACCCTAAAACTGTAACAGGCTTGTAGAAATCAGGTTGCTCCCCTCAAGCAATAAGGACATGGCTTTCCTGCCATAATTTTTTCTGTGTTTAAACCCAAAGGTCATGTCATTCCTCTAGCAACGGACTTGAGGGTCACATGAGCATATTTCCTCAGTCTGGTTAGCCTGGAAGTTCTCAGGAAGGGTTGATGCCAACCCTTGATGCCAATATGATCACATGCTGCTTTAGTTCCCAATGCCCTATAAAGTGATATCCTTTCTGACAGTCTGTCTTGTTAGTGGGACCAGACAGATAGCATTGTCTACATGTCCACCCAGATGCAGAGTCATCCTCCATCTTCAAAATGGAGTAAAAACCTGATAAAGTGGAGTTTCTCAGACAAGCCATGGTTTGAGAAAACACAGTTTTACACTATATGGAGTAACATAGGTCAGGGCACAACCTGATCTCAACAGTCACTACAATACATGCCTGTACTAAGTTCCATCTCCTGCTCAGTCATATGAAATCAGTAAAGTAATTGCTAGGGCTTCAGAACAGGTATTCTAGACCCAGACTTCCTGACTATCATGACTCAGTTTCCTCATTGGAAAGTAGACTAATAATGATCTTATGGGGCTATTGGCAAAATAAAACGAAGCGGCATAAAGAGAGCTCTTTGAGCCATGCTGGGCCCTTAAGGAATAGTGTGAGTTTGCTATTACTGTTTATGGCTGTCTGATCTCCTCATCCCATGTTATCTGTGGGGGAAGGAGGCCTAATGGGATTCGGAGCTGGAAGCAGGATGCCACCATTACTAATTGATTGTGTGACTTGGGCAACTTAACCTCTACAAGCTTTAGTTTTCCTCCTGAAAATGCAGATGATAATAGCCCCACCATACAGGCCGGTGGAGATCAAATGAAATAATGCATGCAGAAGCACTTCTAAAATTTCAAATTGTTGAAGACCAGTCACTGGATTAATATTCCCTCCCAGACATCTCATAAAGAGGGCAGGGGTAGCTCTCTCTGGCTATCAGAGGGACACAGGGCAAAGGGACTCAGAGGTTCACCCTGATTCTCCTGGGTGTCTGGGGTTGAGTCTAGCCTGGGATGCTGTGTCTGCTTTCAGCAACTTCATCAAACTGCCAGGTCAAATGCCCTCTCCTGTTGTACTGGCTTTGAAGCCACATAAATCAAAGCAGAATCCTCCTCCTGCTGGCTTGCTGGGTTCTAATTGCCTCTTACTTCAGAAATGGGAATAATTAAACCAGGAGCTTGATTTTTTATAGACCTCAGGTCAGGTTCAGCATTCTGCATCCTTGGTCAATTTCCCCAACACTTCTTAGCTAATCTTGGAAAGAGGAAACTGTCCTGGAGTGGCTCATTTGCATCAAGACCACTGTAATTTGTAAGTAAATGGCATTGCTTTTAAACGCCAAGGAACATCCTGAGTTGATGAGAAGACCGCCTTCTATTCTACAAATAACTACTAGCCCCTGCTAAAGCCCTTTCCCTTTCTCCTCCCAGGAGGAGCCCAGCTCCACCCCTCTTCAAAATACAATCATAAAAGGTTTTCTCTAGTCAAGGACAGCTCTCCTTGCAGACAGACATGTCTGCACCTGCTTGTCACGAGCATGCTATGCCAGAAGCACAGAGTAAGTATGCATCATCTCACAGTGTCAGAATTTATTGAACAATGATCAATTCACAAGGCTGTTTCAATGATAGCAAAATGACAAAAAAAAAAAAAAAATCCACCTGTTTTGGTGGCCTGGCCAAGTCAAATGCAAGTTATTTTTTCCAGTCTTAATTAATGATATTACTTCTCATATCACACAGCATATAGTGAGGGTATGTGTATATGGATTAGAGAATGAGAAAAGTTAAAGTGGCTATGGCAGAGATCAAGAGATTTCAGAGTGGGTTGTGAAAGAGTCCTATTGATACATAACTGGACCAGTATGGAGCAAACTGGGGCCAGGATTCCTGGTGGAGCTGCTAGAGACAGGTCTGAGAGCAAAGTGACACAATTTAGCTGAGAAGTGAAAGGCCAAACCAGGCCTAGAACAGGAGATGAGATGTACAAGAGATGGTGGGTCAGATCCAGACAGTGAGTGGAGGGCAGGCAGGCAAATGAGTGGTCTGCATCAATAGCTGGGTTCTGAAGCAAGCTGGTCCCTCACACACATACCAGGTGATGATAGGTTGGTATAGGGCCATGCCATCACAGTGTTAGGTGTCTATCCTTTATGAGGTCCAGGTCAGGGAGTTAAACCCTTTCCTCAGTCTGGTGTGTCTGATAAGTTCTTGGACTTCGTTTTCTTAATATGATTTTAATAGACCAATGTGCTTCTACAGTTTTAGTTCCCCACAATAAACTTATAGGGTGGCTTCCTTTGTAGTCTCATGAATTAGTCATTTATTAGTCTGTGCTAGATTGGTAGTGTCTGGCAGGTGGTGCAGTTTGTGGATCCACTCAAGGGCTGTATTGACTCTTCTCCCTCAAAATGGAATCAAAAGCTACTTGTAAACTGGAGTCTCCTAGACTAGACATAGACTGAGAAACCACTGTTTTGTACAGTATGGGGTACAACCTGATCTCAATGTAATCAAAATAGATGAAGAGCAGTGTAGAGAGAAGATGCAGGCTCATCTGAACCTCAAAGGTTGATATAACCTCTTCACCAGGACTTCTCCACCGTTTCTAACTCTACTCTCATCCCACAGTCTGGCTCCTGCTCCTCTGCTCACATCCTGGTCTTATATTGCTGGCTGGGGGGGGTAGTCAGGTATTAGCAGGTTTGAAGGTCACTGGGATGGACCCCTGCCTCATCAGCACCTTGTCTACTAGGAACTGGAACAATAGGACTCTGATTACTAGTCAAAGAATGGGCTCTGAGTCATTTCTGGCCTTGGAAGGAGACATGACATTCTTACCCAAAGATCATAAGATTACTCTTCAGCCAGGGGCTTTCTAGTAAAGAACAAAGACAACATTGTCAGAGTTAATCCAAATGGGACTGTCAATCACCCAAGCAGAAAACTGTCTCTTCCAGAAACTTTAAGAAATAGCAGAAAGTCTACCCAAGCATATAGATGGGCCCAATGGCCCCTTTGGCCATTGTCCACTCTCATCTATTGAGGATGCCCCAGTTTGCTCTGTAATGAATTTTGCACACTACAGTCTGGTGTCTTATTTGAGTTCTTTTGGCAGAGATCACAAGGATCAGGGAGACAAGGGTAAGGCAGAAATCCTGGTAATAATATCATTCAAACTAGCTTCTTGCTTCTTCTAGGTGTCTTCTGGAGCTCTGCAATCTAAGAGAGCTATCTAAAGAGAGCTGAATCATCATCACATTACCTCTCTTTTTAGCACTTACTTGTTGCATTTTATTTCAGCTCTTCCCTGAATGGTAAGGACAGAGGATTCGACAAAAGGTTACAACTTGGGATGGGTTATAATATGAGCTCAGTCCCTGTCCCACTGTGTGATTGTAGGAAGGACAGTAAACCCTGTGGACCTCACACTTGTCATCCATAAAATGTCAGTGTTCAGCTCTGAAGGTTTGTATCTCCTCCAAATTCACATGATGAAACCCTGGCTCCCAAGTATGACAGGAGTTGGGATGTTTAAGGAAGTCATAAGGGCTCTACCTTCCTAGAGTAAAT
Source organism: Onychomys torridus (assembly GCF_903995425.1). Lineage (NCBI taxonomy): Eukaryota > Metazoa > Chordata > Mammalia > Rodentia > Cricetidae > Onychomys > Onychomys torridus. The sequence continues at coordinate 2,082,723 of NC_050453.1, read as the reverse complement.
GCCCTTTATAAAAGGCCTGAGAGAGACCTTTTCCTCCTTTCGATGGGAGACAGTATGGATGGGGCAGTCTTATGTAGAGTTTGTTATCTTTCTACCATTTTGTGGGTTCCAGGGACCAAACACATGGCTCCAAGCTTGAGATGCAAGTGCTCTTACCCATTGAGCCATGTCATCACCTTCTGATTGCTTATATATTCTATCTTGAAAGGGCACATCTGTACCTCCTATTGTAGGAAGGGGTCTATGTATATACATTATCAACAGCTTAACACATTCTACTAGTGGTTTTCTTGCTGTGTTTCCTTTATCTTGACATTACTCCACATATTTCCCATTTTTTTCTCTGATATTATAAAAACTTATCTGGTTTTTTTTGTTGTTTTGTTTTGTTTTTTTTGGGGGGGGGATGGTGGGAGGGAAGGAGTAGGGGAGGGTACAGGAAAGGAATTTTTTTTAAAAAGTCATCTTGTACTGTTTTAGTTAAGGTTTCTATTGCTGTAATGAAACACCATGACTAAAAAGCAAGTTGGGGAGGAAAGGGTTTATTTGGCTTACACTTCCATATTGTTGTTCATCACTGAAGGAAGTCAGGACAGGAACTCCTTGGCAGGAACATGGCAGGAACCTGGAAGCTGGAACTGATGCAGAGGCCATGGAGGAGTGCTGCTTACTGGCTTGCTCTTCATGGCTTGCTTAGCCTGCTTTCTTAAGAACTCAGGACCACCAGCCCAGGGATGGCATCACCCACAATGGGTTGATCTTTTCCCCATCAATCACTAATTAAGAAAATGCCCTACAGGATAACTACAACCTGGTCTTATGAAGGCATTTTCTCAATTGAGATTCCCTCTGATGTTTCTAGCTAACACATCACCATTAAGCCATCATTCCTTCTCATTCATCCTCAATATCTCCCATTAAAAACATAAATAACTTTAAAAGTCCCGCAGTCTTTACAAATTCAAACACATAAAAAGTTCAGTCCCTTTAACATATCCAGTGTCTTTAAAAATCCAAAATCTCTTTTTTAAAAGTTTGAAATCTCTCAACTGTGGGCTCTTGTAAAAAAATCAAAATTAAGTTAAATACTTCCTTACTTCAAGAGGAAAGAACCAGGGCACATCACAATCAAACAAAGCAAAACCAAATTCCAACTGCATGAATAACTCAATGTCCAATGTCTGGGATCTACTTAGGAACTTCTGGACTCCTCTAAAGGGCTTGGGTCACTTCTCCAGCTCTGCTCTCTGCATCACACACAGCTTGTCTTCTAGGCTCCCGCAGGTTCCAGTCCACTGCTGCTGCTGTTCTTGGTGGTCATCCCATGGTACTGACATCTCCAAAACGCTGGGTCTTCTGCTGCAACTGGGCTGCACTTTCTCCAATAGCCTCTCCTAGGCTCTCTTCATGGTGCCAATCCTCAACTTTTCTTCATTGACTCCTTCAATTCTGGGCCTTCAACTGCTACTGAGGCTGTAGATTCATCAGTAGCTTCTCCTGGCCTCTCACAGTGCCAAGCCTCAGTCAGCTCTCTCCATGACCTCTTTGTGCCTTCAAAACCAGTACTATCTGAGTGACTCTTAACACTGTGAAGTTTGGCTGCCAGTGTGATATACAACCTTGGATGCATCTGGAACACATCTTCTGTTTGCTGACTCTCAGGAAACACTTCCCAGAAGATTTCACCTCATTAATGTTGATCACTTCTTAATGACTAAGTTCTTTGCTCCAGCCAACCAGCATCAAGTACAGCAAAACAAGGATTTCACTTTAGTAGTTCTGGTATCTTGTTAATCACAGCCAATTCTTCAACCCCAGCTAACTAGAACCACAGACTCTTAATACAAAATAATGGTCCCAGTAGAGTCTTTAAACTTCCCTCTGAAACTTCACAAGCTAGGCCTCTGTTATCTGCATTGTGCTCAACATTCTTATCTTCCATACTTTTACAGAATAGTTCACCAAGCATTGAACACTCAATGGCTTTTTTCCCCCATAGAATTCCATAGGCCTTACACAATCCTCCCCCAAACAACATAGTCATGTCTGTCAATAGCAAGCAATACCCTACTCCTGGTACCAACTTGTCTCAGTTATGGTTTCTCCTGCTGCAACCATTGTCATGAAACACCATGACAAAATTACAAGTTGGGGAGGAAAGGGTTTATTTGGTTTACACTTCCATAGTACTGTTGAAGGAAGTCAGGACAGGAATACCAGTTCAGGGGTGGCACCACTGGTAATGTGCTAGGCCCTCTGCCATTGACCATGAATTAAGAAAATACCTTACAGGCTTACCTACAGCCAGATCTTAGGAAGCATTTTCTCAGTTGAAGCTCCCTCCTCTCTGATGACTCTAGCTTGTGTCAAGTTGACACAAAACCACACAGAACATGTAGTCTGTAATATATAATACTTTGAGTTTCACATAAAGGGTACATGGTCCTCTCCTATTAAGCATCCTTCCTTTGTTAGTTCTTTTTGTAGGTTCAAGTGCTGAATGGAGGAGCTTAGTGGACAATCCCCCCCCTGTTGTTATTTCATGGGCTTGTGCAAAGACTGTTTTCCTAATATTTGGAACTAAGTCGTGATAAGGAATGAGACTTCCTCCTTTTGTTTACATTGCATTTGTCACCACTAAACATTGGCATCCAATTTCTCTCCCCCGCCCCCAATAACCTAGTTAGTCATTATTAAAACAAAAACAAAAACAAACAAAAAAACATTCCCAAGTGCCACCCCCAGGTTAGAGAGTTTTTGTGACAGAACAGGGAATGAGAGTTGCCTTGTCTCTATAGTAAAGAAGATAAGTCTAAACCACTACACACTTTTCTCTATGGTGCTGGAGATAGATGGAAGCTACTGGGGCTTTGCACATGGTGGGTGCACACTCTCACAACAAGCTACATCCTACTTTGCACATGCTGGGTGCACACTCTACTAACAAGCTGCATCCGAACCTCCAATCTCTAGCTTTCCTGATAGTAAAGCAAGTGTCAGACTTGAGTCTCCACAGCCCTTCCCCTTGCTCACCTGGCCTTTCCTGGGCACTTGCCCAGAAGCAGCCTTTCCCTCTTCTTTCATGCTTTGCTTCAGCAGACCGTGGCATTTAAGAGTAAAGATTTCTTATTTCTCTAGGTATTTCCCATGCATGCATGGTTTTAAACTTGTTCTTCTCTTGCTGATCTGTCATTTGTTACCAGAGTCTGGCTCAAGTAAGATTTAAGAAGGGCAGAGCCCTGGTTTACTAGTTTGACTTACATGCTTTCAGTGTTGCCATTGTGTAAAGTGTAGCATGTGGATTTTTTTTCATTTCAGTACAGTATTCAGTAAATTATGTGCACTGTGAAACATTTTATTATAAAGTAGGTTTTGTGTGAGATGCTTTTACCTAACTGTGGATCATGTTGATGCTCTGATCACGTTCAAGGCAAGCCAGGCTAAGTTCTGACATTTGGTAAATTAGATGTATTAAATTGTAGTTTGTACTTAATGATAATTTCAAGTTGTGATGGATATATCAGGATAGAAGCCAACTGTAAACAAAGGTTACCTGTATTTTTCATGCATTACATTGTTCTCTGGTTAATTTGTCTTTTGATAGTCTAGTTCCTGAGGCCTTTGCTGGAAAACATGAAACAGGTAGAGGAAGAACTCATAAAGTTTTCTAGGTCTGTTTCACCTCCTACCACCAGCCACTGCTCCTAGCCTTCCTCCTTCCCACTTCCAACTCAGCTGCATTCATTTGCTCATTGCTATGGCAAAACGCCTGAAAAAGGCAACTTAGTGAAGGGAGGGTTTCTTTAGTTGCATTTTGGGGTATAGTCATTACTTGAGAGGAAGGGAAGGTGAGAGGGACTCTTGCTGTGGTGACAGGAGCCTGAGGTAGCTGCTTTTGTTACCTCGGAGAGAGATGGATGCTGGTGCTCTGCTTTCTTATATGGTCCAGGATCCCAGCCCAGGCATCTTCTCTCCTCAGTTGAAGTTCTAGGTGATCCTAAATCCTATCAGTGGCAGTGAAGACCATCACACTGTGGCAAACCTCTCTGTCCTTGTCAGTTTTTCTTATTGAAGTTTCTAGGTTTTCATGTTTATGAATTCTCACCCTTGCTTGTTAGACAGCTTTCCTGAGTGCAGCCACTGAACTGAACATAAAAACGTCTTCTTATTCACACAGCTGGATATTTGTTTGAACCAACTCTCTCCATTTCAGGATTCTCTACAGCATGTGGTTATGACCTTATATCTTCTCCTGTTTTGGATAATGACAAATTTCCATCATATATAGACTGGAACTTGACTTACAGGCAGCTGCCTGATGTGGGTGCCGCATGAGGACCAAGTACTCTTAACTCTTTAGCTATCTCTCCAGCCCCTGGAATGATGTAATTTAGATATCTGTAGCTTCTTTGCAAAATGTTTGTATTCTTTTGTATTTGTTTTTCACATAATTTAAGAAATATGACAACTAGATCTACTGTAAGTTCAAGAAATTTTCAAGTAAGAATTTGATTGCTGCTGCCCTTCAGAAAATTGAATTCCATTAAATTTTATTCATCTCTGCACTTCCTTAATTTTCAATCCTCTTTCCTTTTCATAGTTTACACAATTTCCTTTATTAACTCACATCCCTGTGGTACAGACAAGAGAGTTTTGCAGACAAAAGTTGAAGTGTTGAGTTGCCAAAGTATTAGGTAATTATTGCATGAGAGTTTCCTCTGGGTTTTACAACAATGAGAACCAGGATGAGTGATGTGAATACATGGTATTGTGTTCCCCCAAAATATTGTGCACCCTAATAAATTTATCTAGGGCCAGAGAACAGACAGCCACTAGACACAGAGGCTAGAAAATGGTGGCATTCACGCCTTTAATCCTAGCATTTCAGAGACAGAAATCCCTCTGGATCTCTGTGAGTTCAAGGCCACATTGGAAACAGCCAGGCATGGTGACACACACCTTTAATCTCAGAAAGAGAGCCTTTAATACCAGGGAGTGATGGTAGAAAACAGAAAGGTATATAAGGTGTGAGGACCAGAAACTAGAAGCATTTGACTGGTTAAGCATTTGGCTGGTTAAGCTTTCAGGCTTTGGAGCAGCACAGTTCAGCCGAGATTCATTCTGGATGAGGACACAGAGGCTTCCAGGAAACAAGATCAGCTGAGAAGTTGGCCAGGTGAGGTTAGCTGTGGCTTGTTTTGCTTCTCTGATCTTCCAGTATTCACCCCAATACCTGGCTCAGAATTTGATTTTATTAATAAGACTCTTTAAGATTCCTGCTACATGAATAGGTATACCTAGCTGTGAATAAATTATCCCCAAGGGGGGAAAATCATTCAACATGAAGGAAACAAGAACTTTCATGGTCTTGAGAGGAGAGAGCAGGCAGATAAACCATGTTGAGCAAATCTCTGGCCTTCTTGGCTTGTATCTGTCTGGAGTGAAGTTATCTCTCAGCCACTCAGGAAAACAGATGCAGTATGTCTTTACCATCATACACATCATAAGTCAGGAGTGATTTCTGTCTATCTGTTTGAAATGGTCCCCCATTTCTCATTCATATGGAGATTATCTGACGCTTTTGTTCTGTAGTGCTTGGAAGAAGCATGGTATTCTTACCTTTTTTTGCTTTTAAGTTGATGTAGGCCAGCTTAGTGGTATGGGACCACAGAGCATCAAAGGGACACCAACTGGGGTTGGGAGATGTTCATGCAATAATGTGTTCCAAATGGATTGTTCCAGACACCTGAGAGTGTGTGAAATCATTTCTGTTGCTTTGTGTCCCTGTCTGTTTTTCTGCCTGTATGTCTCCTTCCTTCCTTCCTTCCTTCCTTCCTTCCTTCCTTCCTTCCTTCCTTCCTTCCTTCCTCCCTCCCTCCCTTCCTCCCTCCACTCCCCCATCTCTCTTGGAGACAGAGTCTCACTCTATAGTCCTATCTCACCTGGATCTCATTCTGTAGACCAGGTTGGCCTCAAATTCAAACTCACAGGCAATTCTCCTGCCTCTACCTCCCAGTGCTGAGATTACAAGTGTTTGCCATCACCCAGCTCAGTTACTTCCAATACCACAGGCATGTGGGCTGAGTAATATATCACCCATAAATTTCTAAGGAACCTGAGGACCTTTGGCTCCAGGAAAGCCAGCTCAGACACTTCATTCTTTGTTTTATTTGAGGCCACTGAAAATTTAATAGGTATGATCATGTTTATTAAACTTCAATTTATATTAGTTGATGAGTGACACAACCTTGCAGCACCCAAAGAGATATTGGAATGAGGCATCTAACAATTTGTATCACAAGGAGATGGTTCTTGCTTGTCTTCATCATCCCAAAGAAGTATCTGGAGGCAAAATTAAATCAGTATTTAAAAACAAGCTGTTCTCATATGAGGACATCATGGGAATAGGAAGAGGCAGGGTGCTGGGGAGGCTCTCAGGAATCCACAAGGATGACCCCACCTGGGAGTGCTGGCAGTGGACCAGAGGGTGCCTGGACTGGTTTACTCTGGTGACTGGTCTAGAGAATACCCTAACTGCTATCATAGAGCCTTTGTCCAGTGACTGATGGAGGCAGATGCAGAGATCCACAGCCAGGCGCCAGGCTAAGCTCTGGGAATCCAATCGATGAGAGAGAGGAGGGATTCTGTAGGCGGGAGACGTGGAGATTATGATGGGAAGATGTGCAGAGATGACTGGCCACACTGGTGGAAGCCCATGAATTGTAAACTAGTGGCTGTGGAGTCCCCACAGGACCGGACTAGGCCCTCTAGATATGGAAGATGGTTGTTTGGCTCGAACTGTTTGGAGGGCACCCAGACAGGGGATTGGGATCCATCCCTGGTGCATGGGCAGACTTTTTGGGAGCCCAGTGCAGGTGGTGTGATGCCTTGCACAGCCTTGGTGCAGTGGGGAGGGGTTTGGATCTGCCTAGGCTCAGTGTGCGGGGCTCTGCTGACTCCCCATGGGAGACCTTGATTTGGGGGATGTGGGGATGTGGGGTGGCTTGGGAGGGAGGGCTGGGGGTGGAAGGAGGGAGGAGATGAGATCTGTGGGTGGTATGCAGAGTGAGTAGAAAATTTCTTAATAAAGAAAAATTTAAAAAAAACCAAGCTGTTCTCTATTGATAATTTTCTTAAAAAGTAAGTCTATGTGGAATAGATGTTTATAAGGTCAGAATAGAGATGCTTTGTATTTGAGGAGTCTGCGTGGAGTAGTAGGATCCAAAACAAGCCTTCTCAGACAGCCGTGCTGAGATGCTCTCCTGGTTGGATCCCTAATGCTGAGGGTGGACAAGCTGCACAGGGAGAAAGGATATTGCTCTGTCTACTTGTTTGAGCAAAAGGAATCATATCCAAGTGACATGAAAACCCTAGTAGAGTTGATCCAGGGGATCTGCAACTTGTTTAAAGTTGAATATGCTGCCTGGGGTGGCAAATAGTTTTCTCATCTGATCAAGCACATGAGTATTTAGGGGAAGCAATGATAGTATACCAGGAAAACTAGATGGGGCAACATCAAAGCAACAGTAACTTATCTTTTGAGATGTTGGTGTGGGGCCAGGATGATGCTTGGTACTTTATAGATTCTATTCCCTCATCCTCCTGGGCTTTCCATGTAGCACAGATTGTTATACACATTTTCAGTAGATTTTAATGTATAAACTTGGGGCATGAGAACCACAAACATTAGACCATAGCATACAATGAAACTGAGGAGGATCTCTTTCTTTTCCTTTTCTCCTTCCCCTTTTCCTCTTCTTCCTCTACCTCCCATTGCCCTATTTTATTCCTCTTCATCCTTTACTTCTTTCTTTTGAATTAGGGTCTCACTATGTAACCTAGGCTGCTTAAAACCCATGATCTTTCTGCCTCAGCCTCCCACCTATTAGGATTACAAGTATGCACTGCACATACTGCAATTATAGGTATGTACTGCATGCACTGGGATTACAGGTGTGTACTGCATATACTGGGATTACAGGTGTATACTGCACTCACTGGGATTACGGATGTACTTCCACCTCAGCTGTAATATATTTATTTGAGATAAAGGGAGAATTGTAGTGCATACTATGCGACCTTTAGAACCCTGACAGCCACCAGGGCGTCTGTCACCACAGAGCAATGGGAGATGAATTATTGAAACACTGGAGTTTAGAATGTGTTTCTTACTAATAAGCTCTCTTAGCTACACCCCCAAGTGCCACCAGATGTCAAAAGGAGATTCATAATGACACTTAGGTTTGCAAAGATACTCTTTTGAAACTGCACCCACCACACATTACCCATGCTAGGCTGAGCTCATTTAATTCTGACAATGAACAAACAGGAGGTAGTGAGAACTTGCTATTTTTCCTGCACCACGGGAGAGACGTGTTGGTCCATATTGTTTGGACACAGTGCCTCAGTTATGCTTTAAGAATAGGTAGTACTTGCTCGATGAGATAGAGCTGTACAGTGCTGGGGAGAATTCAGCAGCATGGTTTGAGGTTCAGTTTGATGTTCCTCCACTAGGGATCCACCAGTCACAATAATTACATTGCTGTCTTTTCATAATATGATTTATTTAGGTGTTGCTTTATGAATTAATTCCTTCTAATTGCTGCTCCCCTTGCTGTAAATCAAGGTTTCTTGCTTTCTGTAGTATGGCAAACATGATCCTACGGTGCAGTAATTAGTCCAATTAGGAAGCAAGGCAGATGTGGAAAACCAATTAGTTTCAGGAATATGTCCCTGCCTATGTATCCCAAGCACTGTTCAATTGAAATTTAATAGCAACTTAATAAAACATTGTTTTATTCACAAACCGTCTCCTCCTTCCAAACTCCCATTTGTTTGTTTATCTGCTCATTTTGAAGGGATTCAGTGCCAACTTGCTTCATGCTTGGCCAATCTCTTTCTGTGTGAAGATTGGTGTTATTATGTTCTTCCTGCGGGTGAAGAAGAGGGAAACAGACACCATTGTTCTGGGGGAAAGAAGGAGGTTTGGTCATTTCCATTCTTCTTTTCATAAATGTACCTATGGCTTGATCCAGAGCCTTAGACCAGGAGACTTGAATGTTGTATTTTGCACAAATACACATAAAAGCATAAAGATATGCACATAAATAGATGCATGTCCCCCCACACATATACACTTATACAAACATGCACACATACATGCATGCATAGTCTTTTTGCTGCCTCTCCAGGGAGCCCTATGCCCAGGCTCCCAATTTTTATCTACTAGTCCCACTATGTCTGCTCTTTCCCAAGCCTGAGTGTATCATCAGGAACATCCCTGTCCTTGAGCTTATTCAATTGGGAAATTGGAAATGAGATGAACTATTAACTTCAAGGGTTCCAAAGATAACTTATAATAGCAACTTTGAAAGAATTAATCCACAAATCAACAAAACAAAAAGGGTTACTAATCCAAATGTTTGTGTTGTAAACTGAAAATTACTGTGTATGACATCAGCCAGTGGCATGAGGATTATCTCGGGTTTTAGGCTGGCTTAGGACCTGTGATAACCATGCATAAGGTTTGTGTCCTTTGGTATAGTGCAAGGAAGCCCCAGGCGCAGGCAAGGGGCTGGCTGGCTGATCACCGTTCTTGCAAATCAGAAGGCAGAGGAGCCCCATTTCATTTGTCTAAGGGCGACAGATAGCAGAATCTGAGAGAAAGGCCCCCTTCCAGATATGGAGCCTCTCCCAGAGAAGGAAGCTCAAGGTAGCAGACTAAAATTGGCTCCAGGATCTCTTAACATGCCCCCTCTGTGTTCTTCGCACAACAGCTGGTGGCTGGCTGTCTTTGGGGAACAAATCTCTGGCTCTGGGGCATCTACATATGAAAGTTATTGTTTAAAAATCTATCACCAAACAATTACAGCAACTGAAAATCCCTCTTCACTGCCCGGTGTGATAGGTGAGTTACTGAACTTTTGATTTATGTAACTCATTATCATTGCACAGTCACTGCAGCGATACGCTCCATTTGTCTCTTGGATCATTATGTGGTTGGCTTTCTCCATGTCCTGGAAGCAAGACCTTAATAATAACCAGCAAGGGTAATACAATTAGTGAGAAAGTGGCATTACTGTGTGCAGTCAGCCCTTCGGTGTGTGTGCACGTGCGTGTGTATGCATGCGGAGACTAGAGTAGCCGTGAGGATGCAACATGCAAGAGATAACTAACACTCTCTGGGGACTAGTGACTCCCTTCTCACCTGAATCAGCAGATTCTCTGGTGACAGAGCCCAATCAGGGTTTCTCAGATGCAGGCTGCAGTGTAGGGAGCAAAGGACAAGGAAGAAGTGTCAGTGTGGAGAAAGGATTGCAACAAACCCGTGGTGGGTGTTAGAGGCTGACTGCCCCTGTGACCTGGAAGATGAGACTATTCATCCCAGCTCACAGGATGCGATTATTGCTCTTCTGATTGTATCTGTTCCTTGGGGGACACTGTGACAACGCTCAGGTTTTAAACAGCCAGCCACTTGGAGGGGTGGATGATATGCCAGCCTCAGGTGATTGAGGAACGTGAGGGCTGAGGCTGGAATTGTACAGCAGCTTCCACTGTCCTTCTGAGCTACTCAGGGATAGACATACTTTGTGGGGCTGTGAAAAGGACAATTGCTGATCAAACCAACAGAATTTTAAAATTAAGACTCACTGTCAGAATTCAATAAAACTGAATTTGAGAAATATTTATCGACAGATTCCCCAATAGTTGCAGATATTATTGTTCAGACAAATAAGCATGCATTGTGCTTGAGTGTGTGAATCACTGTAGAATGGCTCACAGTTACACTCTACCTGTGCCTGAGTGGGGGTTCTAACCATGTGGAAGACAGAATGGAAGAGGGAGTCAGGAGGAGACTGTGGAGAGCAATCACATGATCTGTATGTCGAAGGATGGTGGGTTGTGGGTAAACACAGATGGCAGGCATAATGGGCAAGGCAAGTGCAGGGAGGCCGGGAGGCAGTGGAGAGGTGAGGTTATTCTGAATAGGTTAGGTCTCCTGTCCCTCTGGTCTCAGGACATCAGTGGGCTATGAAGGCACCCTGAGAGCTATCCACAGTCTGGTGGATACAGGGCAGCTTCAGAAGCCCCCATCAGCAGGGTAGTCATATTGTAGGTGTGTGTGTATGTATTCAAGTGTGCATATGTGGAGGCCAGAGGTCAATGCCAGGTGAAGTCAAATTACTAATTAATTTTTGAAATAGTGTCTCTCACTGCACCTGGATTTCACTGTTTGTCTAGATTCTCTGGCCAGAGACCTCCAGGCTATCTGTCAGGTCCAATTGGGACAAATGTCTATCTATGGTGCTTATTAGCATATCAAAGTGCATGCTGGCCTCCAGGTTCTCCCAGTATCCAAGTACCTGTTACAGAGTCCATGCAGGTATCCTGTCTCTTAGCTCTTTTCATGGGCTTCCCTCTCCCAGCTTCTCACTCCTTGTAACCCTGATGTGCTTTCTTGGTTCCTCCTCTCTTAGTCTCCTTTGCCTCTGCCTTTCTCCCCCTCCCCACTTCATGGCCCAGGCCAGTCTGCTGTCCATGTTCAGTCTGTTACTTTCTCTGCTTTGGACACTTCCAGATGCCTCTGGCTGCTCTCTCTTTCTCTCATATCTACAATTAAAACCTTCCCCTCAACCATACCCTGGAGTGGTCATGTGGTCAGTTTATATGGTATCCTGTCTGTAGCTCCCCAGTACCTATCAGTCAGTGCTTTTATGTGGGTGTTGGGGATCTGAACTCAGGTCCTCACACTTGTGCAGCAGGCACTACCTACTTAGGCACCTCCCACACCCTCCTGGCATGTTTTCACACAAACCACCTTCTTGACCCTGCCCTCTGGTATGTTAAGTGATTGCTCTGAAAAATAAAATGAATCAACTCCTTTCAATAACCTATTTTATTCTGTGCCCCTCATGGCTCTTAATAAGAAGGGACCATGAGCACATCTTGTGTAGTCTTATCTACAGTAGCAATGTTGAATTATCCCTGAGCCCAAGACTTGCAAGCTATTGCTATAAGGTAAATTCTGTAATAATAGAACAGTGTGATTTTTCTCAGTAGCTAACGGGGGGGGGGGGGGGGATAATAAAAATAGCAGTGATCTATGTTTTCTTCAGGACCCCCCAGAGAATGAGGTGTCTACACTTCCCCACTGATCCATTACTTGGAAAGAATGGGAACCAGGACAAAGGCTGGGAGGCTCCTTTGCAGCTTTCCCCAGGTTGTTCTGCGAGAACTACCTCTGAGGCATCTGCTTTTCCAAGCAATCAATGCAACCACACTAGTGAGAAATGAGTAACAGCAACTGCTTAGCATCCATTCTTCCTTGTAATTAATACCACGTGGCTCTGCAGACAGCCCAAGCTGTTTGGTGGAGAGATGCTCATTCAGGGAAACCAAGCATCACAATAAACAAGAGGAATAAAAGGCTGTGTGCACATAATTCCTGCAAAATGCAAGAAGACAACGGCTTACCTCCAAGTTGTCTGAACCCAAGTTACCTCTGGGGGTTTATGTTTGTTTATGTTTGATCTTTTTTCTTTTTCTTCTGAAAAATCAGCTTATATATATATATATATTTGCAACCAGGAGGTGCACACTCTAAATTGTTCCATTAAAAGAGGTGTTGAGATGTTACTAATTGCCAAATGCAATTAAGTGTGACAACATGTCACAGGTAAATTAATGAGAAGAAGCCAGGTGCATGGTGGGGGTGGTGCTCAGTGTTCATGAGGTGGAAATAATTGTTACTCTTCCTGGAGGGGACTCTTGCTTGTCTGACTATGCTGTCACACATGTCCTACACAGGAACCATTTCTGCTTTAAAAAAAATTCTTTTTTTCTTTCTCCCTTTTACTCCCTTATTGTGTGTATATATACATGTGTGTGCAAGTACACGTGCAATAGTGTGCATGTGGAGGTCAGAGAACAAGATACTGGATCTATTCCAGTCCTTCTATCATATGTGTGCCAGACATCAAACTTGTGTTATTAAGCATGGTGGCAGTCACCTTGAATCTATCACTCTAGCCCTATTTCAGTTTCTAAGTTTTGACTGTGGCTAGGATTGGTTTTAGCTGCTGCCTCTCAGAGATCCATAGTGGTGTGAAATGTGCTGAGAATATGAAAAGGAAAAGATAATTATTACTTTTGAACAACCCAGAAAGGGGGGATAGTATCATGTTTACATCTGAAACTAGGTGAAACCATATTCTACCTTGTCACCCATTTGATGTCATGGCAGAGGAAGAGCCACCATGCCAAATTCTTTCAAGATGATAGCCAATGAGCTGCCAGAAAGCTCAGCTGCAGTACTGGTATCTCTGGTCAGCTAAAATTTGCATAGCTTCTCTGATGTCACATTATCTGTCCACTCTTCTCACATGCTATGAGCAGCATAGAATATGATGAGAGCCTCTTCCACTTCCGCTTAACTGGACTGTGAGCCTGTGGTGGTTTAAATGAGAACATTAACCATAGGCTCTGGCATTTGAATATTTGGTTCCCAGTTGGTGGGGAGGCTTAGGAGGTGTAGCCTTGGCCGGAAGAAGTAGGTATGTGGTGTGTGTGTGTGTGTGTGTGTGTGTGTGTGTGTGTGTGTGTGTGTGGCTTTGGTAGTTAAAAGGCTCAGGCTATTTCACATTGGCTCTCTCAGCTTCATGCATATAGTTCAAAATGTGAACACTCAGATATTCCTGTTTTCCAGTTTGTTACCTGATGTCATGCTCTCTGTCATAATGGACTCTTATCCCTCTGGAACTATAAGCCCAAGTATGCTGGATGATTTTATGTCAACTTGACATAAACTAAAGTCATTTGAGAGGAGGGAGCCTCAATTGAGAAAATGCCTCTGTTGTGCAATCTTACTTTAAGATGTGTTATTTTTGTTTGTGTTGCATTTGTTTAACTCTGTGAAGCTGAGTTACTGTGCCTGTGTAAAACACTCGATGGTCTAATAAAGATCTGAATGGTGAATAACAAGGCAGGAGAAAGGATAGGTGGGGCTGGCAGGCAGAGAGAATATATAGAAGGAAAAATCTGGGGAAAGAAATTGAGGAATAAGAGAGGAAGGAGGAGGACATCAGGGGTCAGTCACCCAGCTACGATCAAGTTGCAGAGTAAGAGTAAGATTCACAGAAGTAACAAAAAGGAAAAGCCCAGAGGCAAAGGTAGATGGGATAATTTAAGATTAAAAAAAAAAAAAAAAAGCTGGCTAGAAACTAAGCCAAGCTAAGATCGGGCATTTGTAATTAAGAATAAGCCTCTGCGTGTGATTTATTTGGGAGCTGGGTGGCGGGCCCCCCCCAGAGTGGAAGAACCTAAGACAAACACATCAATTTGCCTCTGTAAGTTGTAGACAGGCCTGTGGAGCATTTTTCTAAATTGGTGATTGATGTTGGAGGGCCCAGCCCATTGTAGGTGATGCCACTCTTGGGCTGGTGGTCCTGGGTTCTATAAGAAATCAGACTGAGCAAGCCACGAGGAACAAGCTAGTAAGCAGCACCCCTCCATGGCCTCTGCATCAGCTCCTGCCTGCAGGTTCCTGCCCTGTCTGAGTTCCTGTCCCGACTTCTTTTGGTGATGAGCAGTGATAGGAAAGAATAAGCCGAATAAATTCTTTCCTCCCCAACTTGCTTTTTTTGGTCATGGTGTTTCACACCACAATAGAAGCCCTAACAAAAATACCAGGTAAATTCTTCCTTCTATAAGTTGCCTTGGTCATGGGTTTTATCACAGCAACAGAAAAGTAACCAACCCAACTCTTTCACAATGGTGATAGAATCCTGATTCCTTCCCCCGCCCCTCTTTTCTTTTTTTTCCTTTGTACCTCCAACACTTTACACAGTTCCTAGAACATGTTCAGGACTCAATATTTAATTAATAAAAATAAGCTGAGAAATGGAACTGCTTTGTAGGAGGAGAGATGCCAAATTGCTTGCAGAAAGTGGAGAGTTGAAAGGCTCTGAGAAGTGAGCATGTTAAAATGGATATTGTAGTGATGCTGGAATATGGATCAAATGACCATGTTCTGTGGAAGGTTCTAGAGGCAGCAGAGTTACTCACACACATTTTCAACAGCATCTTATGCATGGGGTTTTCTTATGTGGGTGGAAAGCCTGGCCACTGGCCATTATGTCACCATGCACCTGGACTGCCCATTGGGAGCTTGGTCTATTAGATTCACTCAGCCAAAAAGCCTCAACGTTCTTACAATGAAGGGGAAAGATCTAGAACCAGGTGGACTATAGAGTACAGTCTACTCAGGAAGTGGCCTAGACTTCTGGTCCCTGATACCATGGCACCAGAACCTTTTCCTCAGCTCACACATGGACTACCTGTGACATGCTGGTAAAGGAAAAGAAAGAAAACCTTATTTTGGTTTAGGGTTGGGGGCTTTGAATGTGTGTCAGCAGAGCTACAGATCTACCAGGGGGTAGACTTGCAAGCTAGTGATGAGGAAGAATCTTCAGCAGGAAGAGCTATGGAATTCTACCTAGACATTTATTTAGTGTGTAAAAATAATGGCATGAGGTTGAGACATGTGTAAGTCATGGGCCATGGAGAATGAACGGGTCGGTTGGCTAAAGAGGAGCCTGAGCAGAGAAAGATAGGAAAGTTTGAAAAAGAGGGGTTATGGGCTAGCAGCATGAGATGGGACATTGGAGAGGAAGGTCGATGATGTGAAGATCTTTGTATCTCATTTGTCCTGACAAAGAACATAGATACTACAGAACCAGCTCAGAAAGTTCAGCATCTCTTCTTGGCTACCCATGTGTGGGTGCAATAGATAAATGCATGCTACCACACTGGTAGTGATAAACGCTGTGAATAAGCACAGAGCATGGACCTCCAAGGTAGATCTATCTATTATCACTTTCAAATAACTACCTGCTAGCAACTGGGCTCACAATTCAATATATTCCTCAAGGAGACCAAGTGAACACTTGCTCACAAGTTGACTTCCATTTTGGAGAAGCAATGCTTTATATCTTAACCAGTATACACTCAAATTTCAGATATGGATTTGCCTTTCTTGTCCATAGAACTGCCACCAGCTGCCTCCCTTGCTGAGGGAGCTTATTAAGTACCTAGTCCTCTGATGCATATAACATGATATCCATCCAAGGATCATAATTTATGGAAGAGGCCAGCTGGCAAGTCTTTGACTACAGATACTGTGGTCATATTACACACTGTACCAGCCAGAGAGATGTTGATCTGGTAGAGTGGAATAACCTGCTAAAGACAGGACAGTAGTCCTCTCAAGGGATGGAACATTATTGCTCAGGAAACAGTGCATACTTTAAATAAAAGAAAATGTATATACTGCCATGTACCTAGTAGGTGGAATTCATATGTATAGGAATCAAATGGTGAAAACTAGAGCCTTACTCTCAGCAAACCACACAGGGAACATATGTTTATTACACCCACAACTTAGGGCTCCCCATATGCAGAGGTCTTACTTCCCTAAGAGGAAATATTACTACCAAGGACCCAGGAGGAATCTTGTAAATGATAAGCTATGACTTCTCTGTATACTCAAGAGTCCTTGAGCTGAGGGACCCACAGGCAAGAAGAGGAACTGCTATTTTGGCTAAAGTTAAGTGATTTATCCAGGGCTATTGCAGGTTTGACACTCATGCAATTCACACTGCTTCCCTGGATGCTTTCTGGACTGGTGATAGTAGGAAGTGTATGAGTGCAGCAACCCTGCTTGCTGAGTAGGAGCTGAAGCCTTTCAGATTTAGGGGTTTGACTCATGCCACCAAGTAAGAAAGACACCAAGAGCAGCAGGGGTACCAGAGGAGGGAGCTACTGATACCAGCTCTCATTTAAAAGCCAGTTGTGGAGAGTGGGGTGCAGCAGGCCAACTGTCATAACTTTTTCAAGTCCGCCCCTGAAAAAGAAGAGTTCCTTGAAGTATGGAGATCCTACTGCTAGAACTTGGGAGGAGAGCAGATCAAAGTGGCCCAAGAGGGAGCATATGAATGAACTCTGATGTACGTCCCATATGTTCTTCCAGGAACAGTGGGTGAATTTTCTCAGGGGAACTTGTCTGCTCACTAGAGAGGTTGTCCTGAATTGAGGACTATCTTAATTAAATGATCTCTATTGCTATGAAGAGACACCATGAATGCTGTGGATATCGCTCTGTGTAAATAAAATTCTGATTGGCCAATGGCCAGGCAGGAAGTATAGGCAGGACAAGAGAGAAGAGAATTCTGGGAGGTGGAAGGTTGGGTGGGGAGATACCTCCAGCCAGCCGCCATGCAAGGAGGATGTAAGGTACTGGTAAGCCACAAGCCACGTGGCAAAGTATAGATTAATAGAAATGGGTTAATTTAAGATAAAAGAAGTAGATAACAAGAAGCCTGCCACAGCCATACAGTTTCTAAACAATGTAAGTTTCTGTATGTTTACTTGGTTGGTTCTGAGCGTCTATGGGCCTGGTGGGTGAGAGAGATTTGTCCTGACTGTGGGCCAGGCAGGAAAACTCTAACTACACATGAACACAGCAACTCTTATAAAGGAAAGCACTTAATTGAACCTGACTTACAGTTCAGAGGTTTAGTCCATTGTCATCATGGAGGGAAGCATGGTGGCATGTGGGTGGACATGGTGCTGGAGAGGTAGCTGAGAATTAGTTCTACATCTGAATCATAGGCAGCATAAAGAGCAAGTGAGCCACCAGGCTTGGCTTGAGCTTCTGAGACCTCAAAGCCTACCCCACAGTGACACACTTCCTCTACACCTACCCCAACAAGGCCACACCTCCTAATAGTGCCATTCCCAATGAACCTATGGGGGCTATTTTTATTCAGACAACTATATTCAACTCCCTGGACCCCATAGGATTATAGCCATATTACAGTGCAAAATGCATTTAGTCCAACTTCAAAAGTTCATTTACCAGTCTCAAGCCTGTTTAAAAGTCCAAAGTTAAAAGTATCTTTTGAGGTTCATGCAATCTCTTAACTATAATACCCTATAAAATTAGAATGAAAAGTAGATCACATGCTTCCAAAATATAGTGGTACACAATATTTATTATTGTTCCAAAATGGAAGAAAGGGAGCATGGTGAGGAAACACTGAACCAAAGCAAGACCAGAAACCAGCTGGGCAAGCTCAAAACTCTGCATCTCTATGTCTGATGTTAAAGAAATCTTCAAGTCTTCAACTCCTTTCAGCTTTGTTGACTGTAACACACTTCTCTTTCTTGGGCTGATTCCACTCCCTGTTTGCTTTCCTCAGTGAGTATCCCATATCTCTAGCATCTCCAACATCTTGGGGTCTCCAAGGCAATCTGGGCTTTTCCTTCACAGCTTCATGCAATAGGCTCTTTAGGCCTCCAAGAAGGGATACCCCTGACATATGCCTGCCCTCAGTGGCTTTCCTTAGTCAAGGAGGGAGATTCTATATCTATATTATATAATCTCTTTCTTCTATCCTTGACTCTAAAGCCAGAACCACATGGCTGAAGCTGCCAAGTTCTGCTTGCTGGGGCTGGACCATGGCTCCCTCATTCAATTACATCTTCATCAGCTTTCTGTTCTCAATGGTTTCCTTCACTGCCTAAGCTTGGCTGTCCTGAAATTCTTATCTGTAGCCCAGGCTGGCCTCAAACTCAGAGATCCACCTGCCTCTGCCTCCAGAGTGCTGGGAAAAAAGGATATACCACCACATCAGACTCTAAGCTTTTCTTTAATTTCTTTTTATAAGTTGGAAGTTTAGCTGGGTGAGATCTTGCCCTGAGGTCACCACTCCCTTTATTCCACTTAGGATCAGCCTTTTCTTTAATCTGTTTATACTTCCTGGTGTCCTTTTCTCCTCAGATTGTACATTTTGTATTTTTCCTTGCTCAGCTTGCTCCTTTTATTATAGATCTTCATAAACATGGCCACTAACAGTGAAGCAACACAGTCAATACTAAACTATCTGAAAATCCCTTCTGCCAAAGCTGTTAATTTTTAACTCTTCAGTTTAGTTTCAGGCAGATTCTTTGGACAAGGGTAGAAAGTAGCCACATTCTTTGGCAAAATATGGTCTCTATACTGCATTCTACTATTCTTCCCCTCTGAAAACTTCAGAGCCAGGCCCCCACAGTTCAAATAACTCTCAGCACCACTGTCCTCCATTCCTACTAGGAATGCCCATTAAGCAGCCCTTGAAGTGTTAACTGCTTTTCTAATCCACAGTCCCAAGTTCCATATTCCTTCAAACAAAAACATAGTCAGGCCTGTCACACCAATACCTCAGTCCTTGGTACCAACTTCTGTCTTAGTTGTGATTTCTATTGCTGTGAAGAGACATCATAACCATGGCAACTCTTATAAAGAAAAGAATCTAATTAGGGCATGCTTAAAGTTCAGAGGTTCAGTCCATTGTCACTATGGTGGGAAGCACAGCTGCGTACAGGCAGACAAGGTGCTGGAGAGGTAGTTGAGAGTTCTACATCTGGATAGGCAGGCAGCAGGAGGAGCAAGTGAGTTACTGGGTCTGACCTGAGTTTCTGAGACCCCAACTCCCCTGCCCCCCAGTGACATACTTCCTCCAACAAGGCCACACCTACTCCAATAGGACCACACCTCCAATAATGCCGCCCTTTATGAGCCTATGGAGGCCACTTTTATTCAAACCACCCAAGGACTTAGCCTCAGCCAAGAAAAGGCCCCCTTCTAATGGTGTCCCATAAATGTTGTAACACACTCAGGAATGAAGGCCTCACTTTTTCACCCCCAACTCACAATACCCGTAAAGGGCCATCAGAGCTTTAGAATGTTCTCTGGGTCCAATGAGGCTTTCATTACACCTGTAGCTAATTTCTGTTCCTCCTTCCACCCAAATCTGTCTTCTTCCCCTCTCTTCTACAGGCGAGCAGCCCCTCATTGATATCTAGGTATTGTGGTTAGCTTGCTGGGAAATTCTACTCTGTGATAATTCTTCCAATTGTTACCCCAATGGGACTGCCCCTCCCTCTATCAATTATACCCCTTGTAACCATTGTTGCAGACAAATACTCCCATCTCCTAATTTGTTGTGTGGATTACCCCGTGCTTTCAGACTTTCTTCAAAATGCCATTACCTGGGAAGCTTTCTTGCTTAAAGGAACTCTTGGAGGCCTGAACATGGCAAACATGGCTCTGGCAGGCTTGCTTCTTTCCCATTCCTTCTTTCCTGCTAAAAACTGTTAGGTTACATTCCTAAAGCCAGCCACCAAGGTCTATTCCCTTATTTGGCTACTTCCTCC
This sequence comes from Onychomys torridus, assembly GCF_903995425.1. Classification (NCBI taxonomy): domain Eukaryota; kingdom Metazoa; phylum Chordata; class Mammalia; order Rodentia; family Cricetidae; genus Onychomys; species Onychomys torridus. The sequence continues at coordinate 2,062,470 of NC_050453.1, read as the reverse complement.
ACCAGCAGCTGACAACCAAGGTCCAGCTATCAAAGTATTGAAGTCCAGCAATCAAAAGCTCCTTTGTGACTACCATGATTAACCTGTCTAATCAAAATTAAACAGCTCATTCTAATACATTTTTACCTTTATAAACTGCCATTTGCCTATGGGCCAGGTCTGTCTCCACTCTATCCAGAGGCAGTCCTTTGTCCCTCTGGGGCAAATCGCCTCCCCTTCTCCCTTTCTCCTTTTCTCTTTTCTCTTGACCTCTAACTCCTGTCTTTGTCTCTTATTCCCTGCCCCTTGTCCCTCTTGGGACCATATTCCCAAAGCAAATAAATCTTCTTTGTGCTGAGAACTTGGTATTTGGTGTCTTGTGCCAATATTGGACCTTTCAAGGTTCTGATCCACTTCACTGTAGGTCCTTGGCCCCTCCTTTACCACTCTGTTCCATGTCCCCGTGTTGGTATCATTGTGTCTCAGTGGCTATCAATGGGTTTAAATTTCTCTTTCTGTGGTGAGTACCTAGGTGTTGGGGATGGGGTCCTGTAATTATTTTTTTCAGCTGTATTACTCAATAGCACTCCTGGTTTATCTACAGCTCTCAATCTTTCCCTTTAGAAGAATGAAACACTTTTGGTTTTACTGCTGGGAAATAGGCACAGGTAATCTGAGCTGAGCTGTCTCATTGTCTGATTATTCCTGGGTGTGTACCTTTTTATCCCATTAAGAGAAAGCTCCTTATATTGGAGAACAGGTACCTTTTCACTTTCATTTTATGTTTCTGTCTTTCTATAAAGCCCAATGTTCTAACTGTTTCTCCTCTCTGAAGGCACTTGGTAAGTATTGTGTAGCAGTGTCTTCTAGGATTAACATTCCATCTTATAAGAAGCTCCCTAAATAGGAGGGTAAATGGCTCAAAACAGCTTTAGGAAGTACCTAAAACTGACCAGATTCTCTGGGCTTCTCCCTGCCAGAGTAAACAATAAAAAAGCTGAGAGTTCCTTTCAGAGGAGGAAAGCTGGGCTGCTTAGAAGACTCTCAGATAAATTACCAAAGCTGAAAAGAAGACTCTGAGACCAAAGCAGCAGCCTTGAAGAAGCAGAAATGGGATGAGCAGCCTGGAAGAGGTTTACAGCATCTAGGGCACCTAGAAAGGACACTTTCCAACCTTGAGCTGCCTGTAGGTTGTGCAGTGGGCTCCAGGTTCCATGATTTGTGAGATGTCACTCATGATGGGGTGGACTGGTAATACAGTTATCTGTGAGTCATTCTTAAGTAACCACACTAAAACTAGTTAGTTCACCAAGCTGGACCTTGGTGGTATCTGTGCTTTGGTCTGCCATGGGTGCCCCAGCTGGAGTGAGTAGACCTGTGTAGTGTCTTCCCAGGAAGTCTGTCATATATAGTAAACCTGCAGTTCTCATTGCTTGGGACTGTAGGGGAGCCCAGCATGGTCCTGGCGAAAAGGCAACCACAGCTAACTCTTCAATTTTTTGAAAATTGATTTAGCTTTACATTTTTAGTACAAGTATCCATTACATGTTAAGCATATCTGCCCCATGCTTCGCTCCACTTTTCCCTCCTATTAGTCACCCTGGTCCTCTTAGACTGTTTTGTTTCTGTTTCCATGTCACATATAAATACAGACTTTTATGCATCTATATAAAATCTAGGAGCCACAAATGAGATAAAACATCTGATATTTGCTTTTCTGAGACTGGCTTAATTAATTTACTGCAATTATCTTCAGTTATATCTATTTTCCTACAAATGACATAACTGTATTTTTAATGGGTGAGAAAAATTCCATTGTGTGTATGCCACATTTTCCTTATGCATCCTTCTGTTGCTAGTCACTCATGCTGGTTCTATAACTCAGCTGTTGTTGGTAGTGCTGCAGTAATCACTGATGTGTGGGTGTCTCTGTGATGTGTCTACTTGGAGTTCTTCGGGTAATATCCAGGAGTTTGACCAACCTGGTGCCTCATTACCTTACAAAGTCAGCTCTGGGAAAAGGCTGATGCAGTCTGTGTGTGTCTTCTTGGGAAAAGGCTGATGTAGTCACAATGTGTGTCTTCTTGGGAAAAGGCTGATGCAGACACAGTGTGTATCTTCCTGGAGCGTTGGTTTTTTGATCCTCATTTTAAAAGAGAATGGAAGGGTCTATAGAAGGTCTAAAGAACTGTGTATCCACGTTGGAGACTATTTTTGTTTTAAATTCCATATTTAATAATTTCTTGATTGCTCTTCACTCTGTACTTTATACTTAAGGAGAGTAGGGTTTTGGCTTTTGTTTTTGGTGTTGTATCTCTATACTCAGCACTGAGTCTATCAATTTATCAATAGTGATGAATACATGATTATACCTCATTAAACATGTGCAAATATAAATCAGCTCACAAACAACCATTGGGTGGTTGGGAGTGTGTCTTGAGAGGAGAATCTTCACCCCTCAATTCTCACCTTGTGTCTGCTCCAGGCTCCGCCCCTCCACTTCTGATTGGACAGGGGAAAGGGTGAGGGCTAGAGGCCACACCAGAGGAGCAGAGAGAGCCAGAGAAGCTGGGGAGAGCTCCTGCTGCAGATGTTAGAATGTTAGAGACAGCAGGCACCAGCCCAGACTAAAGTACAGAAATGCACTCTCTCACTCAGGGCTAGAAGGTCAAGATCGAGGTGTTGGCAGGGCTGGTTCTTCTGAGACCTGTCTTCTTGGCTTTAGATGGCTCCCTTGCTTTCATGTAGTTTTCTCTTCTGTATTTGTGTACTGAACTCTCTTTTAAATAAATGCCAATTATTGGTAGCTTAGGCTTCATTAAGTGTGTGTGTGTGTGTGTGTGTGTGTGTGTGTGTGTGTGTGTGTGGTTTGTTGTTTGTGTGTGTATGTGTTGTGTGTGTATATGTTGTGTGTGTATGTGGTGTGGTATGTGTGTGTATGTGTGTATGGTGTGTGTGTATGGTGTGTGTAGTATGGTGTGGTGTGTGTGGTGAGTTGTGTGTGTGTGTGTGGTTTAGGGTGTGGGTATGATGTGTTGTATAGTTTGTGTGTGTGGTTTTGGGGTGTGTGTGTTGTTTGGGATGTGGTATGTGTAGTGTGGTTTGTGTATGTGTGTGTTGTGTGTATGTATGTGTGCGGTTTGAAGTGTATTTTGTGTGTGTGTGTGTGTGTGTGTGTGTGTGTGTGTGTGTGTGTAGGTGTTTCCTTAGTTACTTTCCACTTCATTTTCCAAGGGAGAGTCTCTTGATAACTGATTCAGCTGGCCTAACTACTCAGTTTGCCCCAGGGTTCCTGTTTTAGAGCTGGGATTATTGGCAGGCTACCATGCCAGCTCAGCTTTTTCACGGGTGCTGGGGACCTGAACTCCAGTCCTCACACTTGCATGGTAAGCCCTTGACCCACAGCCGTCTCTCCAGCTCTGACCACTGAAATTTTGATTGCCTCCTTACAGGCCCAATCTTTCAAACCAGTTGTCACTCTATTCTGAGTTGCTGTAGGGTAATACCATAGGAGTTTGCAGGGAGGGGCAACACATTCAGCCCAGAGCTTACACCCAGACCAACCGAGACCTCTAAATGTTAATCCCATAGTCCAAACAGTAGGGTGTGTGTGTGTGGGGGCTCTTTTCAAGCAAGCATGATTATAGAAGCAAAATGAAGCAGTTAGGAAAACCCCTCCTTGGACAATGGGTACAGAACATTCCAAAGAGATAGATGGCTGGTTTACAACTGAGCTTTGTGGTCACTTTGAGGGAACAGAGAGTTAAGTTTTATAACAAACAGAAGAAACTTGACTTAGCTACAGACTCCAAATGGCTTCTGATTATAAAATGAGTCCGGCTGGTTCTACTCTTCCTAGGGCTGCGGGGGATGGCATGAACTGGGCAGGATGGATAGCCTCTGTCAAGAACTCCACATAAATGGGCCACGTCTGTCATCTTCATGGGACAAGAACCCAGTTTTCCAGGACCTTGTCTTTCCTTTGTGTGACTGAGCAGGATCCAATGCAGCAAAACTGCTTCTGTGTGTATGTAGTAAGATGTCCATTTTCTTGTTGGGATAGTTGAAGATAGAAAAGGCATTCTTTTAATATAAAAATTTGTACTTCAATTATTAAGACCCCAAGTAAAGCAACACAAGAGAACATACAATGTATAAAATGATTGAGCCCAAGGGAGGTAAGTCTGTGTTCTGACTTATATAGCAAAGAAATGTTCAGGTTCAGCCTGGGTGATTAACCATTTGATTCCTTCTCAGGCTATGAGAGGCTTTCCCTGTTTCCTTCCTTCCTTCCTTCCTTCCTTCCTTCCTTCCTTCCTTCCTTCCTCCCTCCCTCCCTCCCTCCCTCCCTCCCTCCCTCCCTCCCTTTCTTTACCTCTCACATGTCTCCTGTAATTAAGGAATGGTGGTGAGTTCTTGTCACCCACCATTAAGGAATAGTCACAGATAGTTGCATAACAGCTGCTTCTTGCAATTGTCTAATTAATCATAAAAATCTGGCAGAGGACCTGACAGTTTGTCTGGAACATGGAGTGTGAATACGAAACAGGACTTTGGCTTAGGGATGGAGAAGGATGGCGTAAGGCTGGGTGCTCTTTGTCCTCTTCTTTTGGATGTGACTATGTCTCGTGTTCAAAGTAAGATTAGGTCCATCTCTTCTTGATAATGACTAATATTGAGATGCATCTTTTGACAAAAAGAATGTGGATCAGGAGTATACTATGGCTCTGTGTGAGAGTCCACATTAGTTCCTATCCTGCAACCCCCTTATAACCTATCAGGATATGGTTCCCCTTCTCCCCTATTGAGATCTTCAAGTCCCGATGAGGAAACCAAGGTGCCTCTTGACTGGGGAGGACATCTTCCTTTAGCCAGGTCATCTCATAGTCTGCTATGATGTGTTTGTCACTGATGCCTTTTTGCCCACCAACCTGCCTGGCTTCCTGAGCTGTGGTCCCATTACTTCTGGAGAGTGCTTCTTCTTGTTTGTCATTCTCTGTATTAAGCTGTTGACTGGTATGTTCTAACTTGTGGTCACAATATGTCTTTCTTCTTTGTACTTACACTTCCAACAAGTGTCTGGATCTCCTGATGATTCTGACCTGTGATTCTGGCTCCACAGATGTCTGTGTGGACATTTGGCTGGGGAACCTCTGCTCTGTTGAGGCCTAGTGCTTTGCATCTTGTGATCTCTTGGATATGATCTCACAACCTTGTTTCAGCTCCTCTGGTGCTGTTGTCATTCATTTCACTGTATCACAGGAAGGAGAAAATCCTCCTCCACCACCCATGTAGGGTCAGTGGTTGGGCCCTGCAAATGGGAATGATAAAAGGCAAATTATCAGGAGGAAAAAGCAGATTTATAAAGTGGGTCCACACAAGAGTTCACTGAACAAATACATGACTTGGGCAGAGGCTAGACCTCAGGCCTGTGTGTCATTTTAACAGAGGGTGCTGAAGTGTAGAAAAGAGTCCAGGTGAAGGTGATGCTTTACAGGGGATGAGGCTCCCATATTGGGGAAGCTTTATAGGAAGGTGGTGAGTATGAACGTGATTAGTAAATGCTGTTTCCTAAGCTTCCTTTGTACACAAGGGACCATCTTGGCTGATTGGTGGCTCTGGAATGACCCTCTTCCCAGGACAGAGATGGGGACACTTTTACAAATAGAAATTTCTGTTGACTTACAAAGAGAAACTTAAGTCTAGTTTTTAGAAAATTGTGGGGAAAAAGAGAGCTATTCCCACTCCTCCTCTTTCTTAGGTGCCTTTAACTCAAAATGATCCCTCAGCCAGATTGGCCCATGTTGGGTAGTGCATTGGTACCCTCCACTGCTCTGAGAGAAGTGGGGATGAGAACTGTCTTCAAAACTTAAAAAAAATTACACTTATTTAATTTATTTGTGTACACACAAAGAGACAAGAGGACAACTTTCAGGAGTCAGTTCTCTATTTCAGCCATATGGGGCCCAAGGATTGAAGTCGTGCCATCATGCTTGATGGCATATATCTTTACCCTGAGCCATCTCCCTGATCCTGGCCTTGAGTCCAGAGAACTCTTGTTTTTTACTATACTGAGAGGCATCAGTTGGGAGTTTGTTAAAATGCTAGTCCTCAGGACCTGCCCTGCTTCTTCTGAGTCAGAGTCTGCATTTTATAAGATACTCAAGCATGTAGTTCAGAAATCAGCTTTTGGATGCAAGTGTGGTGGGTATAGGGAAGTTGTTGCCATTGCTGGCATAGGTTTGACTCAGAACAGGAGTCTGTATCTAATTGCAATAGATGAAGCAACTTGGGTTAAAGCCAGGCCTTCTGGAGGACAAAGGGGAGCCATGTGGGCATCTGAGGTGAGGCCATTAGCCGTTGGATTATAATACAATGTGCTGTAATGGAGCAGTAATGAAAAGCAATTGATACAGTTCTGCTATAAAAGGGGCACTGTCTTCATTAAAGCATCCATCCTTCTTCATAGACAGTGTCATGGAGTCAGGGAATGGAGAAGGAGCTCTGCTGTAAAGGTTTTAGTTTGTCTTTGGTCTGCTCTGTTTTGTTCTTCAGGTGAGCATCTCCTAGCACTGAGCTCTTACTAGCCTCAGCTCCCAGTTATGCCACTGGAAGGGAGGTGTGGAGAATGGGAAACTGAAGGTCTTGGGAACAAGTTGAAGCTGGAGCATGAGCTCCTGTGCCAAAGCCACCAACCATTGGACATCTTTTTAGAAGATGTCTCTTCAGTGAAGCTGATGCTCTGTGATAGATCTGCTGGGCACACTGCTAATCCAGAGGAAGAAACAGATTTAATATAATAGCTTTACACAGGAATTCACTGAACAAACACACACATGACTCAGACAGATTAGATTCCAGGACTATATATTATCTTAACAAAGAATGCTGAAGTGAGAACTGTATCAGCATCCCTCAGCATCAGCACCCTTCAGCACCAGTACCTCTCAACATAAATACCACATAGCATCAGTATCCCTCAGCAACAGCACCCCTCAGCATCAGCACCACACAACACCAGCACCACACAGCACCAGCACTCCTCAATATCAGCACCACACAGCATCAGCAACCCTCAAGCATCAGCACCATACAGCATCAGCACCATGCCTCCCTGATGTTTCAATTACTATCTTTCACTTCATTTGCTAGACCATTCTGCTTTTCTTGTGTGTTCAAAACTTATTTCTACTAGTTCTTCATCAAAAGTTTATTTTTAAAAAGACTTGTTTATTTTTATTTTACACATATGAATATTTTATCTCTGTGTGTGACACACACATACACATGCTTGTGCATATACATGGGTGCATATGCGTTCATGTAACATATGCATGCTTGATTCTTGTAGAAATCAAAAGAGGGCATTGCATCCCCAGAAAATGAAGTTACAGATGCTTGTGAACTGCCATGTTGGTGCAGAGGACCAAACCCAGGTCCTTTACAAGAACATTAATGCTTTTAACTACTGGGTCATCTCTTTGGCCCCACAAATTTTCTTTTTTAATAGTATTTCACTTGTTCCCCAAGAAATGGTAGGAACTCTTGAAAAGATACTCACCTTGAAAAGACAAGTTGTTAATTTTTTATTTGCATAATGCTTATTTTGGAAAAAGAAAGACATAAACAAAGCCTTCAAACCTTGTACCATAGGACACACAGACTGAATGAGAAGCCTAAAAGGTGAGGGAAAGAGGAGGTAATGGTTGTAGATGTCAAGGGTGATGGGAGTCATGACTAAATTGCACAGTAAATTTAGTGTTGGTATCACATGAACTCTTTTTTAAGGAGACATGGTTAAAAAAAAAAAAAGGCATACTTACCCTAGATAGAGCACCAGTGACTGAAATCCAGAAATGATTCCACCCAGGTGCAGCCTGGTGACTAGTGAATTTAACTGGTGGTACTTACAGAAGCATGGGCAATTTATGGGCAGTGAACCACTCAAGAAAACAATGTTGCCCCTCTCCAGCATTTGTTACCTGTCTACACATTCTTGAGGAGGGGTGGGACCCCATGAGCCCCTAGCTGTAGCAACCATGAAGTATCTCTAAATTTTTGATGGAAAGTGGATGCACCCAGTTTTGTGTGGTTTCTGTCAGCACTGACAGAGCAGGGGAGCCGTGGGCACATCATGCTGGAAGATGGTGTGCCACAGCAGCTGGGTTTCTGATGGTGTGCCCCTGGTTAACTGTTCCAGGCAGGAGTGGGGAACAAGGCAGGTGAGGGGGTAAGGGGTGCTAGACAAACTTGTCAAAGGTTTTTTGTTTTTTGTTTTTTCTTGCTACTGAGATGAAAATGATGGATAGCATTCTTGAATGCATAGATTCTCCAGACACTTGCTGCTTCTTCTGTGTGTGTTATCCTCTCTGTCAGCTCTTCAGCATTGTGATAAGATGCTGGAGAGAATCAGCCTAGAATGGGAAAAGATTTAATTTGGCTTCAGAGGCTTCTCTCCATTGCCACTTGGCTTCATTGTTCTGCAGCTTGTAATGAGGCGAGCATCACGGCAAAGAGTGTGTGGTGGGGCAAAGTCATTTACTTTAGAGGAGCAGGGAAATGGAGAGACAGAAAGAAAGCAAGGCCTGGCCTCTGGTTACCTGAATTTCTGCTATTAGCCCTCCACTACCACTATGAGAAGTTCTGGTATCTCTCAACAGGCGAAAGGATGAGGTCCCTATGCACCGACTCTGAGGATGCTCTAGATCCAAACCGAGCATGAAGTGAGGGGATGGAGTGATGGTCCCAGTGCCAACTCTGGAACAGAGCTGAGGCCTGACTCCAAGCTCCACTGTTTACAAGCCTTGTGACTTCAGGCCGGTCCCTCACCCTCTGTCACCTATAAACCTGAAGTGTCATTTGTATCTGCTAATGGCTGGGAGCATTAAATTATGCTATAGACATACGCAGCGTCTGGCTCTTCACAAGCCCTTGACATTATTGTCGTTATTCCTACTTGACAGATAAGGAAATTGGGTCTCAAAGAGGTTAAGTGGCTGGCCCAGAGTCTGGTGGCCAGATCAAATTGGCACCAGATCTAATCTGACCCTTCTTAACCACTCACATGCTGACTCAGGAGCTTAGGCTGCTGCAGGCAACCCCTGGGTGAAGTCTACTCCAGTGAGCACTTCTCACCTGCGAATTCCCTTGGTAGGCACTCCTCCCAGATCTTTAGCTTGGTGAGTCCTTTGAGCAGGCATCTACTTTCAACATTATAATGAGGCAACTGTACTTACTAGTCATCCCATGTATTTGCTCATCTATGGGCTCACTACAGTACTTCTTAGCAACCTGCCTTTCTCAGATATAATTGAACAGAGCCAAAATTGAAAGTACTTTCTGCCAAACGTCTTCTTTGGTGTTGCTTCCCTACAGGGTGCTCATGCACTACTATGCTGTTTCCCCTATCTCAGAGGGTCCATCTAGTGTAATTCCCCTACTTCCCACCAGGTGTCCCACCCTTCCCTGGGAAAGGCACACTTGGAGAGGGGGAGGTAGGATAGATGGAATGCGGAGGAGCACAGGGAGGTGAAGAAACTTCCAGATGCTGCTTCTTATCTCTAGACAAAAGGAGCTGTTTGCCTTGTTCTTCTTTGATGCAGAGTTGAATCTCTCTGAAAGCCTAGAGAATTCTCACCACAATTCAGGAAGCTTCTATTTTTGTTAAGGAATTGGTGTATGTCTGACCAGTCCCTTTTATCTCTGAGTTAGAGACTGCAATCTACAGTCACAGCACTCTTCTTCGGAGCCCTCACGGCCTCCCCTCCTTCTTTAGACTCTCCTCCTTTCAGGGTCTGATTAAAAAAAGACAAGAAGTCCTGGCCCCACCTGCCCTCAATATTCTTTGAATCAGGGAAGGTCAGAGACCAGTATGTGACGGTGGCACTAACTAGCGTTCCCACAGACATTAACCTAATTTATCCTCATTCTTCATGTTAGTATGGCAGAAATACTTCCCCATTCTGAAGCAAGACTGTCACACGCTTCTCCTGCAGACAGCAAAGGGCAAATTTAGACAAGCTGAAAAAACTGTAGTGGCTGGAACATTTGCAGTTCTAAAATGCCTGCTCACCCCTGGCAGGTGCCCCCTACCTGTCATTAGCCTGCCTTCCTCTCTTCCTTTGTTTTAGAAGATCCCACACACTTTGGAGAGGCTAAGTCAAGAGGAAAGCCCCATGGTCTTTCTCTCAGGCATTACCATCTGTCGGGGGCTCTCTGGAGCTCCTCTAGCCTCAGAGTGGACCCTGGACACCTCCCTTGGTTTAAACTGGCTGTGGTCTTACAAGCTGGCAGGTTGTTTCTCACTTGGAGATCTGCTGAGGATATGGTGGCTTATGGTCATTTAATGTAAGCTTCAGAAATGGCAGCATCGGCTGTTTCCTCCATTGAAGGCCCTAATGTCCAGAACACAGTGCTAAGGGAGTCCCTAGCTTCTGTGTCCTGCACCTCATTGTATGCACAGTTTTTAATATTCAGAGACTTTTGCCAATACACATTTTCATGTGTACTGGGAACTCAGAGCCCAGACAATGTATTATTGATAGGATTGTAATTTACTCCTCTTGGGTTGTGTCTACAGTGTATACCATTAGCACAAAATATTAAATTACCAGTGGTTGTATATATTTGTCTACTCAGGTTTGGCTCAATGATATTTGCTTTACTCTTCAATAAAAGATTATGAATACAGAAAGCGGGTAATATTATTTTTTGTTGCTGTTGCAAGGGTGTTTTTGATTAAACTATTTCCTCAACACTATGTTTGTGCTGAGCCATGCTTTGCAGCTAGGACAGGAGACATAGAAGACTGGAGGCCTGGAGGGGAAGATGGTGGGCAGTTCTCTCCACTTCTTGTCTCACACACTTGCCCTGACAGGCTACTCTAGGCCAAGCACAAGGACTTTTGCTTCTGTGTGAGGGACCAGCAATCTGAGCTGCCAGAGAAGGGCATGAGCTGTTTAGACCTCATTGCCAGACATGCAGAAGCCCAGTCTCAGCTGAAAATGTGGAGCTGGGTCTGGAGTGGGATTCCACTCTAGGGTGTGGAGACAGAGCCCTTGGTTACAGCTTCATGTTCTAGATCGCTCTTCTCTTCTGTAATCATCACCAGCCACTTTGGTCCTTGTCCCTCATGAGCTGGGTTACACAGAAACACACAAGTGTGTTTCCTTCTCTAGAAAACAACTCAGGTTATGGGGTTCAAACAACCCCACCCATGGAAATATCATATTATATCTGCCTGGTGCTTTCTTTTAGCCTTTGGATTTCTTGCTGAGACTGGAACAGAAGGCATTTGTAGTTAAGAGTTTTCCTGTGTGTTTACTTGGTTGGTTCTGAGCGTCTATGGGCCTGGCCGGTGAGAGAGATTTGTCCTGACTGTGGGCCAGGCAGAAAAACTCCAACTACAGGCATTTGTTAGTTAGCTAGCAACTGGTCAGATCCACTACATAATTTTTATGAGTAAACAGGTTTCTTTTTAAAAATACCTGTGGCTTTGTCTCCTCACCCCTTTGTGGGGCTCAGTATACTCTTGGTGATGGGCTGAGTTTGACATCATAATAATTTGAAACAAGAGGGTAAGACATTTGAGATAAATGCTGTTTCCTTTGGTTCAGTGAGGAACTCATGATTCCTTGGGGCAGATGGGCTGGGGAGGTAAAGAGGCCACTGGGAGCATTCAAGACAAGGGGTCTGGGGTACCTAAGTAGCCTTTACACTCAGTTCCTAAGAAAAAATGACAGCTATGGGTTCTGTTGAGCCTGGCCACACAGGGCCTCTTCCAGAGGTGAAAACTGGGTTTCCTTTGGTGGGTTTTGTTTAGTGTCTGCCTTGTTAGCCGGGTGTCTCTTCAAGCAGATCCCTCCATACAAGAAGGGGCAATTCCATAAAGCATTTCTTTGGGTAGGTCCTTTATACTAAGTGAACTTCCTTTGGACTTTTGCTGCCCCCCTCCCCCAAACCTACATCTCCCTGAAGGAAGAAACAAAACAAAGCAAAATAATGGTCACTTAGGGTGTGCAGCCAATAAAATCGGTGCCAAATCTATCAAAGCAAATCATAAACCCTGACAGCCAAGAAGTATTTGTCCCCATCACACCCCAGATTTCCACACAGCCTCATGTTTTAAGCACATGTTCTGGTGCAGAGGGACCCATGGAAAGGCAATTACACTTGGTGAGTGATTAAAGTCGGATCTGGCAGCTTTATGTGTCAAATATGTTTAAATGCATTAACCTTTACAGAATTTACACTGCGTGCTGAGTTATATCCTGTACAGTGTCAGAAGATCTGAACCTGCCTTCATTTAAGTCTTATTTACATTTATTTTATTATAATATAAATAGACTTAAATAATCTTAATGGGATTTTCTCCCCAATTCTGCAGGTCTTGTTAGCACTGTGGGGAGTCTGAAGGCAATAGGATCCCTGGCTGGTTGCAAATGATGTCCCAGCTACCTCCCTGGAGTCCCTGGGGAGAGAGGGAGTCAGAGAGTCAGGAGGACATCCTTGAGCTCCTGTGGTATTTAACTCCCAAGGGAGCAGGCTCTGGAGACTGACAGCACAGGGTACATCCAGGAAGGCTCTTCAGCAGACAGGCAACTTTTCATTTTTGTAAGTTGCAGAAAACACACATTTCTGAAGCATCAATTTTAGGAAGAAAGGCCACACCACTCTCACTGGCAGTGTTTTCTTGTCTGCTGCTGTCATCTCTCTGCAGCAGGACCCAGGCTGGCTGCAGGGGCCTTTGGTGATTGTGTTTTTTGAAGAATGCCTCTGTTGTGGTGCTGTGCTTTGGTTCACCGCTGGCAGCTCCATGCCTCCTGAGCTTCACTCCACTGAAATCTGGTTGGCATAAGACAGACTCCGGTGGAATGAAGGACAAGAGGACTCATGGATTGTTTGGGGCTGTTTGTCTACCAAGCTTCCTCTTGTAGTGCTGTGTGTGACCTGGATGAGACCTTCAGGCTCCTGCATCCGCATTCCTAGAGGACAGTGAGGACCTGAATATCCAAATCCTCTCCAAGCATCCTTGCTCCCACCCCAGAGTTAGATCATGGTGGGTGGTACAGCCAGCACTGTGGGGCCATCCTTTCTGTATACCTAGTTAGGATGCTGGCTGTCCTCTTCAATGTGTGTACCATACCAGAGCTGGGAATGTTTGGTGATGTCTAGAGAAGGCATATGCTCACCCTGCCATTGCTTACCAAATGGTGGAATGCAGGAGCACAGGTATTCTTCTGAAAAAGCCGTTGTGTGAGGGCATAAACAGCCCAGTTTGGGCTTGTGTGCTAGTGTGAAATCAAGATAAGCTGAGGAGGAGCTGAGGAAGGACAAGGACTCTGCTGGAGCAGGCCTGTTTATGGGGGCGGGTGGATGGTGGAAAGAAGAATTCTTGGTCCTCTTCCCATAGACTTGTCTGGAAAAGCCAGCCTCTGATGGCCATATGTCTTTCCCCAGTTCTGCAAAGAATCAGTGAACAACTTCGCCAGGGAGCCTAAGGTAGGGGTCAGGAGGGGAGGCCCTGTAGTACCTGTGGACTTTCTGTCCCTGCCCAAAAGAAAATGCCCACCAAGCAGGAACTTTGCAGGGACTGCTTTGGCCTTGTCCTTGTTGTGTTCAGACTCGTCTGCTGCTCAGCATAAACCTCATAAAAGCCTGCTCTAAGCAGAGACATGCAGACTGGGTGGGTAGGGTTGAACTGCCTTGTTTGGAATACTTTCTTGTTCCTGGGCTTGTTCCGACCTGACAGAGAGGCTCCACCTCACTCATTCAGCCCCCAGGGCATCAGGCTTCTGAGAAAGGCTCTTACACAAAAGCAGGGGTTTCTAGCTATCATTAGGGAAGAATCCCACTTTCCTAGATCCAGACTAAATCATCTTCCTCAGGGTGTACACAGGGCTCACTATAAGGTAGGGTGCTATGTGCTAAAGGCAAGAGGTTCAGGGAATCTTCTGCTCAGCTTTCTAGTGAATACTTACTTCTCAATAGTAAGAAGTATGCTTTGCTTGTGAGTTATCTAGACCACTGAAGGCCCCATACCACCTTTGACCCACTTTCTAGTCAAAGTAGAGAAAGACATCAGTCTGCTGGCTTTGACCAAGGAAGGTAGGCAACTGTGGGAGATGTTCTGGAATGGAAGGAGTCTTGGCTTCTGTTCAGATTTCAGCTCAGTTCTGAAAGCAAAGGGGTCACTATCAGTTCTCTACCCAGACCTTCCTTAAGACAGCCCACCAGATTCCTCAAGTCCGCAATTGGACTCATCCTCCTTTGAGATCCTGACCTCCAGTGCTTTCCAGGGAAGAAAAGGCTTGATAATGGTGACAGGCCATAAGAACAGGGTCAGGGTGGAGGTCCTCAGGAAAGGCTTACCATTCCCTTATCATGTCCTCTGGTCCTGTAGACCTGCAGCTGCTGTAAGAAGAGTTGGTCTAGAACCTGGATCCTGAGACCTGATCCACCCTGATCCACCCCGAGCAACAAGCATCTAGTATTCAAGTTCTCCCACTCAGTAGGCCTCTACAAATGTAATCCCCCAGTGACTACTGTCTCGGCCAGTTGCGGTACTGGGTTGAGCCAGACACCCAACAAGATTCATGTTGGGCTATAGAGTGAGTTTTAGCCAGTGACTGCTCTTCAGCTGCCTTCAGGACTGTCCCATAAAGGTCGTAAAACAACCAACTTGGACTTGAGAACCACAGAAGGGTCTTGTATTTACTGTGAGAGCTGCACTGAGCTCCCCAGGCCTAGGCAGTCAAACACGTTCCTCCAATGGAGCCAAGCCCAGGGAAGCTAGACAGAGCTGCAGCGCTGCTGTTCAGCTGCCTGGAGCCAGCTTCCATCATCACCAAGATTTCCCACCCAGCAGCTCAGTCCTCAAGGAGACAAAGAAGGAAGTTAATGATTGACTCCCAGTGAAGATCGCCTTTTCCACTCTTCCCTTCTTCCTCTAAGATCCCCAGGAGCTAGCCACTCACCCGACAAATCCAGAGATTTCAGACTCACCTGTAAGTACAGAGGAGTACCTATACCTTCGGACATCGGGCTCGGCTTTGCTTTTGATGCAAAATAATACATCGTTTTCTGTCTTAAAGTACCAAGCTGAAAGATTGTTGAAGAATCCTGGGTTGAGGGGGAAAAGGAATTTTAAGTCTTGGTTAAGTCTTTTGCCCTTAAGAATTGAGGCTGGGAAAAGAAAGCAGCACATACTCTACAGGGTGCCTAGCTCAGCAGCCTGAGCAGAGCAGAAGTTGCTCCTGGAGAAAGGGACACGTGGTCCTCTTTAGTAAAAGACAATAGGAAAGTAGGAGAAAGTGGAGGCGAGGGGGCTAAACGAAGCTGGAAAGGAGAGGGGGTGGAGTGCCGAATAGAGCCTGGCCACAGACAATAAAAGAAACTGGTTTTTCCAAGGCAGGGGTGAGGAGGCGGCACCAGTCTCACTATTTATGCACCCTTCAGCCAAGCTTCTTGTTACCTGCTGAGCCCAGCCAATGGAGAGAGGACCCGGCTGCTGGCTCCGCCTCCCAGAACCACACCTGGGGCAGGGGAGGGCATGCTTGCTGAGGCCTTTCGGCAGGCTAACCTTATTCTCTCATTGCTCTATAAACACCAGAAAAGGCAGGTGGAGGTCTCTGTCTGCCCAGAGAGAGCTTGTACCTTATCTCAGCCTTGGGCTGAAAGCGCTGCCCCCACCCTCCAGATCAGAGGGCAAGAGGCTGTTCAGAGCTTACCTTGAGTCTTGGAGGCTGTGCATGTGTGTGTGTCTACTTGTCTACCCCATGTAGGGCTGTGTAGGGAGCAGGACTCAAAGTCCTTTTGCACCTTTACCTATGTGGTGCTGCAGGACAGGGTCTGAGGGTCAGAGCTCTTGACCTGGTGGCATGTCCCCAGCCTGCTTCCTTCCTTTCCTTAGTGGGAGAGCCTCTGTGCTGTGTGAGAGGGAACTGGGAAAAAACCCAGCAAACCATTAAGAGGTTTTGGAAACCATTGTCGGTTCTATCTCCCCACCTTGTTTACTTCCACTCACCCATTCCACCCCTTCTTCCTCTCTACTCCCTCCTACTTTCCCTCCCTTACCACCTCTCCTATCTTCTTCTCCCCAGTTTTCCTGGAGGCCAAGGGATATGGAAGTCTCTTTAAATGAATCCCAGAAGCCACATGTCTTCTATTTGTTCTCAAGGCAGACCCTTGCTGGGCAAAAGCGGACTTAGCCTTTCAGGACAGTAAGGAAATGCAGAATACAATGTGCAGAGCACGTTGGCCCTGCCCTCTTCCAGAGCCCCTCACAGAACCTGCTCCAAATCTTATTTGCCATCTGCTAACCCCAGCTTCTTACAGCTGGGAAAGAAGCTGATAAGGCTCATGAGGCACACTTCTATAGCTAGTGTTGTCAAGATGCATGTCTACCAGGTCTGCCTGGCTTCACTGACCCATGTGAGGCCTCCTAGAATATACCTCACTGCCTTTTTTGGCAGTCCTTGCAGGTTGTATGTGGGGGGGTCTGAACCCCTCCTCCCTATTCCTTCTCACCCAGGCCTTTCTTTTCCCATTTTATTCACTCACTCATGGCTTCATTCCATAAGTGGGTATTCTGCATCCCCTGAGTTTATCTTCTAGGCTCTCCCAACTAGACGCACCCTTCACAAACAGTCACAGAGACAGAACACTAAGATGTGATGAGTATCCACTAAAGGGAACAATCAGCTTCCACCTCTGAGGGTTGGCAAAGGATTTACAGAGAAAGTTCCTCTGAGCTGAATCTGGGAGAATAGACAGAAGAGGGCAGGAGCTGTTTGAACTAAACCTCTGAGGTAGGAGACCTCCCAAGGGTCCAGAGCCCTTCTGAGGTATGGAGGGGCAGCAATGGGACAAGCCCATGGAGGAACACAGCCCTCCTGGGCAGGGCCTGTGGGTATTTTCTGTGGGAGGTAGAGTATCCCAAATCTTGAAGCAGGGAATGAGCTGTTTCTTAGACTCAGGCATAATGTGACTGGCCCCAGAATATGAGAAAAGAGATACTAAGGCAAAAAACAAACACAAACTCTGCTGCTCTCACAGCTTCCCTTTCCAGGTGTCATCTTTGACCTCTAAATGTGTTGAGAAAATAAAATAAATCCGCATTTGGCTGGGCTCTCAACTGTTCCTTGTTCTTTCCTCTACTTCTCTCACGACAGTAGGGATGGCCTGTGGACTGGCTGACACTGATTTGTTCCAGCATCTGGAGAGGTGGGAAACACCCAGGGGTAATTCTGCTGGAAGTCACCTGTCCTCCACTCCTCAGTCTAACTTTTAGCCCCAGAAGTCCTGAGTGCCTTCCTTCTCTAGTCCAGATCCAGGCCTTAAGAGGCATTAAATTCCCAGACACTTTAGGCCATGATAGGTTTGTAGAGAATGGGAAGGAATTTTGGGGGTGGGTGGAAGAGGTCCAGGCTGATTCTCATCTCCACTTCAGTGTTTCCATAGTAACAGTGTTTTGTTCCCTCTTCTTTACCCCAGTCTTGTACTTCACTTTTTTTTTTTTTTTTTTTAATGTGCTTTCTGTCCCTTGGCCCTCATTTCTCTTTTTTCTGAACACACCTAAGCCAGAGGTCCTCTACAGTTAGAAATCTTTGGTCCCCGTGTGCCTGGTTCCTGGGAACATACCACATTTCTCTGATGGTTTTTCCAGCTTCATGCCTTGCTCATAGGACAGTCTGTAACAGGTAATTCTGAAGTAGTGAATTCTGGTTATAAGCCCATCTAATTTTGCCACTTCCCTGGTCTGTTTGTACCTGGCACCTTGAAGTTCTGCTGAATCCATGGATTTGTGATGTAAAGGAGAGGCTGTTGGGGTTCAAGGAACCCCACTGTGCTACATTGGGAGGGTATAGGAGGGTTAGTATGACATGCTCTCAGGTAGCTGCTGCAGACAGCAGGGCATGGCCTCACAGGGCAGGTACTGGGAGACCTGTCTCTCAGATTGCACTTGGGAGCTCAGAGTTTGCAGGTAGGTGTGCTCATGCAGCTTCTTCCAACCCTGACTGTGTTCTGTTCTGGGACCCAGAAAGGGAATGTAAAAATGCGGGAAGATGCAGGTCAGCTGCAGCACACAAAGGCAGAAAGAGAAAATGACAGCCTAAAATGGGGTTTGAGCTTGCACTGAACGTCATAGAACTCAGGATTGCGACATGGCTGTGAGAAGGGCAAGGTCTTTCTTTGATTGCACTCTTAGAAACATGAGGCAGGGCTGGGGTGTGGCTTGGTGATAGAGTGCTTGCCTTATGTGCACAAAACCTGAGTTCTGTTCCCAGTACTATGAAAACAAAGATGAAAGAAAGGAAGAAAAGCAGAAGGGAAGGAAGGAAGGAAGGGAGGGAGGGAGGGAGGGAGGGAGGGAGGAGGAGGAGGAGGAGGAGGAAGAAGAAGAAGAAGAAGAAGAAGAAGAAGAGAGGATAGGGATGTAGCTCAATTGGTAGACTAACATGTACAAAGTCTTTATTTCAAAACAGACATAGTCACACATGCATGCATGCATATGAGCATGCACACCACCTCTAGGGATGTGGCTCAGTGTGAAGGAAGGAAGGAAAGAAGGAAGAAAGGAAGGAAGGAAGGAAGGAAGGAAGGAAGGAAAGAAGGAAGAAAGGAAGGAAGGAAGGAAGGAAGGAAGGAAAGAAGGAAGAAAGGAAGGAAGGAAGGAAGGAAGGAAGGAAGGAAGGAAGGAAAGAAGGAAGGAAGGAAGAGGAGACCAAATAATAAAAGTGTTCATCCAGTCAGGGTAGTCTTAGTTCAGTTACCTTTAGTTGTGACCATCACATTTGAAGAGCAGAATCAATCAAACCAGAAAATGAGATTTGAGTGGTAGGTAGTAAGGTGAGTGGTCTGGGAACAGGTCACCTTGGGAGGGTAGACTAAGAAGCTGGGCACTTAGTCAGCAGGAGTGGTGATTTGGGGGAGATATGAGGGTAGAATATGATGGACATACTCATGTCATAACTACGTGCCACATAGAAAAGGTTGTTTTGCCCTTTGTGGCCTTTTGGGTGGCAAAAGGGCAGTTTATCATGTGTTACCAGATGCTCAGAGGTAGGCACAGCGGCAACCATAGCAACAGATCAGCCTGCAGTCCATGCATTTGAGGGCTAACTCAATCTATGGAGCCAGCAGAAGGACCAGCAGTGTCATGAGTACCCACCCTGCCCATGTGGTCTCCCACTAGGGTTGCAGGACACCTGTCTGAACTATGGTCAAGGGCCTGCACCTCCTGAACACATCCAACCAGCTCTTTTGTCCTCTATGAATGAACTTCTCTACGTGACCTTAGCTGCTGAGCCTGTGTAAGACTGTGCAAACAGAAATGGAGATGGGGTGAGACTCCAGTAGTCAAGCCTGCACTGGTTCCAGAGGCCACACCACCACCATTCACTGACCTCTGTGATGTCCAAGGGCCAGTGTCACACAACAGACACCGGTCAGCAGGGCTCTCTTTACTACATGTTGAGATGCTTCTTTGAAAAGAAGGCTCCATACCCCCAGTACAGTATGAGGTACAGCCCATGAGAGTGCTAAGGAACATTTGTAAGCCAGAGGCAGGAGGTTTGGATGAGGCTCACTAGGGTACCTGCAGTCTCCCTTACTGTTCTGTGCTACATGCCCCTGCTCTCTCTACTTCAGCATGCACCAGAGGCTGGGATTCTCAGGAGCTGTGGCCTGATGCTTTTCCTCTGTGAGGAGCCCACTGCCATCCTACCTACCCCTCTGCCTCCAGGGTGAGGCTACAGGCCCTCATTTCCTGAGATGGGCTTGTTCTCCTGCAGAGTGCAGGAGGAGGGAGGCAGGCTGGAGCCTGCCCTGTTTACACTTTCCTTTCGGGCCCTTTCCTCACAAGCTCTCCTGGCTTTGCAGCTTAGAAGGACCCACTAAGACCACCCACCCCTACTGATGACAGAGAGGAGTGGGGCAGGCCTCGAAGCACTTCAAGGGAGAGCCAACTGGGATTCCTCTCTTCAGATGCCCTGGGGGGGGGGGGGCGTCCCCCTCCATTTACAGTAGAGTGGATTGTGTGCAGGTGTGTTTGCTAGGCAACTGCTCTACTATTGAACTGCATTCCTAGCCCTCCTTTATACTTCTCATTTTGAGACAGGGGCAGGCTAAGTTGCCCAGGCTGGCCTTGGACTTACACTTTCCTTGCCTCAGCTTCTCAAGGGCTGGAATTACATATCTGCACCACCACAATGACTCTGTTCTCAACATTTACAAACTCCAACAAAGCACCAATCAATGTCTTTGGTTATCAGCCTTCTGGAAGTCAGAGGTTTCCACCTTCATGCAGAATGTTTGGGATTTTATTTTGAAAATATTACAGGAACACTAAGGGTGGGGAACATCCTAACAGAGGCTATTCATGTGTTGAGACACCATGCAAGAGACCAGAAACCTTGGGTTGGACACATTTGCACCTCCAGCCTTGGCCCAGGTCTCTCAGGATTTAGAAAATCAGAAGATACAAGGAATGAGAGGAAAGGCTAGCATTGTTTATGAATTTCTAGGGTCACCTAACATTTATTGAGCAACTTCTATGTGCCAGATGCAAAGTGCTGGGAATGGTCAGTGACTCAGTCCCAATCTCTGAGCACAAAGTCTCTACAGAGGACACAGTGAAGAGGCACCATGGTGACATATACTGCCAAAAATGAGGATGAATCCAGCAGCCCCTCACTTGCTCCACAGGAACCAAGAGAGAATGATACTGACCTGTTGGCAAGTCTTTGGGACATTTTCTTGATTAATAATTAATGTGAGAGGACCTCCCCTATTGTGAGTGTTGCCACCCCAGAGCCGATCTTCCTAGATTGTTTAAGGAAGTAAGCTGAACAAGGAGGTGGTGACACATCTTTACTCCCAGCACTCGGGAGGCAGAGGCAGGTAGGTCTCTGAGTTCAAGGCCATCCTGGTCTACAGAGTGAGTTCTAGAACAGCCAGGGCTACACAGTGAAACCCTCTCTTGAAAACCAAAACCAAACCAATCCAAACTAAACCAAACCAAAACAAAACAAAACAAAATACTGCTCCCCCGCAGAACAAAACAAAACAAAACAACAAGAAGGAGTAAGCTGGGCAGGGATGGAGTGTATGCTAGTAGGCAGCCCTCCTCTGTGGCCTCTACTTCCGTTCTTGCCTCATGTTCCTGCCCTGACTTCCTTCATGATGGACTATAAGCAGAAAGATCAAATGGATCCTTTCTGTCCCAAGTTCCTTTTTGTCTAGGAGCAGCAACAACAACAAATAGATGAATAAAAATAAGAAGAAGACATGTAGCTAGCAGGGAGATGAGACATCAAGGGTGTTGGAAGGAGACAGTGGTACAGGATATGATCAATACATGTGGTTTAATGCACAGGATTTTCAAAGGATAGTAGATATTACTAAAGGAAAAAAAAGAAAAAAAGGGTGTGTGTAGAAGTGCTGAGGAGGGCTGGGCAGGGTGGACCCCAGTATATATAAAAAGACACATATATAAAATATGAAAATCTGTGCTTTCACTTGGGCCTCTGATTACCACCCAGAGGTCAAGAGTGAAGGGAAGGAACTGAGGAGCCCACCCTGCTGGGGTAGAGATCCTAAGCCAGGTTCTCCCTCCCAGGCGTTGCTGCAGGATGGAACTACACAGGTAATCGAGTTTGGCAATCTCTGTTGGCTGCCCTGCTGCGTTCTTCTGTGCGTTTCATGAGACGCCAGTTAAAATTTGCTAAATAAAGAGGGAAGGTTGGCAAGAGAGAGGCAAGTTTTAATGGGGAGAAAATAACCAGTGATTCTGTAAAAGGAGGCAGGCGGGCTGTAAAGCCATGAGGCTGCTTGGCTTAGCACCTAGGGGCCACTGTGCAGCCTGCACATGAGAATGTGTTCCTGTGTGCTCACTTGTCTCTGTGAGTACACACAGCCAGTATCCAGTTATCTGACTGACAGAGGGGAACCTAGGTGGGCAAAATGGAGGAGGTAGAGAAGGGGATAGACAGAATCCCACAAAGGTTCTACCAAACACTTGTTAAGATGATCCAGGGGGAAAGGAAGCTAAGTTTAGGCCTGTCTTCTCATATATGCATCCGTTAGACAGAAAAGAAAGAAAGGAAAAAGAAAAGAAGCCAAATCTTCACTGGCGGATTCATCTCAGTCTCTGAGTATTGGTTTCTTGTCTCAGACCACGCTTGTGGCTGCCAGCTCATCCATCTCACCCAAGTCTGGGAGACGCAAGCTTCGGTGCTGAGGTCAGCAATTCTGAGCAGTAGAGCAATAAACAGTGGGGGAAGTCTGTCGCTGCAGCAGAGTACGATGATCCTACAATTTAATAATGGACTGGGTGGACCACAGGCAAGGAAGGAGAGAGCCAGACTGACAGAGGAGCATGGAAGGCATATGGGGTTTGGGACACTCCAGGAGCTCGCGCTGGGGAAGAGGAGGGTCTTAACTCCAGGGTGTGCTTACCCAAGCTGGGGGGTGGGGTGGGGAGCTTTGCATGTCTGTGGCTTTAGTCATCTAAACTCAGAATGGGGAGAGCTGGGGGAAAGCTCATCATGTCTGCTGAATAGCAATGAACTAGGAGTTAGACCTTCTAGGACCATGAGTAGAGATAGCGAAATCAGACTACAGACCAGGCTCCACTACTTGGTGACTGTGCTACATGGTCGTCACAGTCACATGGACGCTGTGGGGTTTCTTGTCTGTCTATTTGTTTTGTTGTTGTTTATTGTTGCTTTGTTTTGAGGCAGTGTTTAGCTGTGTGCCTGGGCTGATCCCAAACTGGAGTCCCCTCTACCTCAGCCTGCAGAGTGTTGAGATTGCCTGTGTCACCATGTCTGGCGTTCTGCAGACTCTTGACATTTGGGTTCCTCATCTGCAGGGAACAGTATGCAGAGCTTCACACTTGCTGTTAATTCTTACCACGATGTTTCAGATGTAAGAGCTGCTGGGCACCTGGTTTCTGGTCTCTGGGTTGGATCTGAGGACTCAGCTGGCATTCCTGGTTTTCCTCAGCCCCACTCCTGAGATGGATAGCAGCTGGCTACTTTGTGCTTATAAGACCCAATTACTAACATGTAAGGAAACTGTTTGTGGCTTAATCCTGGCCCTGATGGGACCGGTTAGGCCAGCCGTAAAACAGAGCCGTTGTTAAGCATTTGCTAACACACCTTGCCCTCCTTTGCCTCTGGGCATGTTGTGTGAGGTACCCAGGCCTCCCCACCACCAGCTCCTCTGCTTACTTAGTGCACTGAAGCAGGGATTGCTGAGGGCCCTGGAAGGCCTCTGGGGACTGGTCCCACACCCTGAGGCTCTCATGGCTGCCTCTGCTCCCCAGAGGTCCTGGTTATGTAGCTTTCTGTTCTGCTCTTGCTTATGCTCTGCATCCAGGGTTTTCTTCAGCCAGGCCACATCTTGAGTACAGTAGTTTCTGTCCTCGGTCTTGGCCAGTTTTCTCACTGTGGATCTTCTTTCCTGTGTGTGGGCAAGTGGGTCACTCTCTCCCTGCCCTGCCACTGAGCAGAGCTGTCTTAGAGGCTGGAGTGGTGTCCCCTGACTGGCTCGGGGGCTCTCTGACAATCCTGTGCCAGGGTCTCCTCTTTCCTCCTCCTGTAATTCTCATGGAATGGAGTTTTGACAGAGAAACAAATGGGATTTACTTTGCTTGTGTGGGTGATGGCACTAGGATGTGTTTGTCTCCACTTGAGGACATTTTCTAGTTTCTTAGGCCCAGGCTTCTCTGTCCTCATTCCTGGCCACCCCTCCTCTAAGAACACTGGCCAATGTCGAGTTAATGCCCGTGTGATGAATTAACTCAAACTTCCCTTCCTTGTAGCCACATATTTTTATCAGAAAATTGTGATGAGGATTAAGGAGGAATTAGAATGTGATACGACTGCTACAAAGTCAATGTGCCTTCGGTGAAGCCCTGAGAGTGTACAGTACAGGCGGGCACAGTGCCCGACTTCCCAGCAGTGTTGTCCGTAGGACCACTGAGCTTTCAGCAGAGAGGAGGGAGAGTCCTGCCTTCTTTGATGAATAGTAGAGAATGTCTGCTAACAAGATCTGTAGCAGTGATAGTGTACACAGAGCACAGCACACCTTTCAGCCTGGAGGAACCTCTCCCAGACTTGACCAGCTTCTTCTACCTCTTGTTTCTATCCATAAACAATCATTTGATGTTTCCCCAATTTGAGGACCACTTCTAAAAGTTCTGCTTCTAGTCACCAACCTAACTAAAACACTTAGCTGTTCCTGTCTTACCTCTGTGGTGGCAGGGGAGGGGGAATTATAAAGAATTGAAAATAGTAAGCTTTTAAAAAAAGCTTTTATTTATTCACATATTTATGTATATGAGTGCTCTGTTTTCATGCACACCAGAAGAAAGAATCTGATCCCATTGCAGATGGTTGTGAGCCACCAAGTGGTTGCTGGGAATTGAACTCAGGACCTCTGGAAGAATCATCAAGTTCTCTTAACCACTGAGCCATCTCTCCAGAGGTGGGAATAGTAAGATTTTTAAATTGAGATTTTCTCAACAAACACAGTACTTCCTTTCACTGCATGGTACTTCTAGTTTCTGGCCATTGTTTTCTGATGCAGTGGAAGCATGCATTCTCTGCATTGCTATCTGTGGCCATCAAGAGCTCCCTTGTACCTTTTTTTTTTCTTCCCATGGAAGTTCTGCCAGGACAACATAGATAAATTACAGGTTTCCCTCTGGCCAGTGTTTTGAAGAGCTACGGTACTTCTCTTCTTTTCCAGCTAAGCTCTGATGTATGCAGACTCCCTGTAATTATGGTATAATTGGATTTAACTATTGGGGTAGAACCAGTTTTCAACACAGTCCCCTCAAATAATTTGTTGCTTGTTAGAAAAAAGGACACTCTTGATGGTTCTAGGAGCATACATTTCTGGCCCCTCACTTTTTGTCCCAAGATAGGAGAGTTGCCAGAACAAACACCAGCCAGTTGACAGGCTTGGTTGACTCATAGTGCCCCACACTAGGAAATATATTCTTCCTATAAAAGGACATGAGACAAGGCTTTCTAGGGTCCCAGTATGAAGTGCCCCAGTTTCTCTCATTCCATAGTCAGACAGATCTTTTAAATGTCTGGAGCATTGGTTCTCAATCTGTGGGTTACAACTCCTTTAGGGGTCACATATCAGATATCCTGCATATCAGATATTTACATTATGATTCATAACAGTAGCAAAATTATGGTTACTAAGTAGCAATAAAATAATTTTATGTTTGGGGGTCACCACAACATGAAGAACTGTATTAAAGGGTTGAGGCATTAGGAAGGTTGAGAACCACTGGTCTAGAGTTTGCAAACAGGGGCAGAGCTCAGCCTGGTTCTGGCTTCATGCTTTTGGCTTCTGTGATGTTTAGAGTTGTTTATGCAGTTCCCACGTTGGGTCACTTTACACAAAACTTTAGACTTCAGTATTCGCTCAAAAAGTAAAGGTAAAACAAAATGCATCAAATCTAACACTGCAAGGCCCAAGTTCCTTCATTATAGCACTATGCTAAAGTTACTCCTTCAGAGGAGGCAGCTTGTCTTCTGTCTACCTGCTGGTCCTTGTCACTCATTCACTTACATTTCTTGACTCTGAGGGCTTTGAATTTGTATCTTCATTTTTCTCCTCCACCCCTCATGTCTCATAAATAAGAACACATCTTTACTGAATGTGGTGTGACATAGTGCAAAGATGTCATCCTTCACTAGTCACAAACTTTGGATGAACAACTTAACACTCTGATAATGTTTCCAGATGTAGTGGGTAACACAACCCTTTGTCATGGGCTGATGTGAGCCTCACATAGCAAATACTCTGTAATTGTTGTTGGTTTTCCATTCTCTTGTTCAGCTCTAAATGAAGCTGAAAAATGACCTTGGCATCAGTTGAAGACAGGGATTTCTTGCACAGAAAGGCACCTGGAGAGTTTCTTTGTTGACTTCTTTATCTCAACTCCCCCACACAGTCAATTGCAGAGATGTGAACTTATTTGCTAAAGGTCACTCCATGAATAAAAAATAAACCCAGGTGTCCTGGGCTCTCAGCCCTGGGCTCATGTCACTCTAAACAGACTGCCAGACCCAGACTCTTCAGCTGAATTGGAGATGGAGCAAGTGGGATTTCTATTGCTTCGAGCTTGAAAAAGGTTATAGACAGTGAGTAATTTGAATGTCTAAAATGAAGCACTGGGGAGTAAACTGAATTAATCATACAATTATTGTAGGATAGGACCAGGGAGTTAACAAGCTCTGCTTACTGTTTCATTCTTTAATGAGGTGGTTTACACAGGCTTCCCTTCAGTGTACCTCACCTTCCTTTCTGAGGTGACTGTGTTGTATGGGTGTGCCGTCCGCATTGGTGCTATAATCATCTTGGTCTGATGCTTTAAA
The DNA here is from genome assembly GCF_903995425.1 of Onychomys torridus. Lineage (NCBI taxonomy): Eukaryota > Metazoa > Chordata > Mammalia > Rodentia > Cricetidae > Onychomys > Onychomys torridus. Next base: position 2,036,086 of record NC_050453.1, on the reverse strand, counting down.
ATGAAGTAACAGCTGACCTGACTGGACTCATTTCCTTCCTACCACCATGATCCTTTGTGGAAATACATGTGGTCAGCAGGTACATGTCTTCACTTGTCAATGGCCCAAGAGTTATGGTGAAATAGAGGCCAATTAAGGTCTTGGGCAACAGTTTCATTTTCTAAGAAGCTCTATATGACTTGGTAGACCTGGGCTTTAGCCTGTGTCTGCTCTCCAAGGACCTTGCATGACCATGGATAAGTCACTTCATGAAATCTATGACTCTTTTGTCTTTGTGATAGGCTGGAGAACATGCATGCAAAGGCTCTTTCCACTTCAAAGTCTTAGATGACTTTTTGTTATTTGGAGATAGGGTCTATCCTAAGTTGCCCTCTAACTTGCAATCTTCCTGCCTCATTGTCTTGAATGCTGAATTTAAGACATACACCACTTTAGATGTTTTTAGAAGTGGAACTTGTGTTCCTTAGATGGCTATAGACTTTGGGCAAGACCAAGATCTGGCTGCTGAGAGATGGAAGAAACATTTATGATGCTGTATGTATCACATAGAAGCAGAAGTCGGGTTATATGGCATGTGGTGATAACTTTTGGAATTCCCAATGGATTCAAAGAGTGCCAGTCTTCTAAATTGGTTTGAGTATAGTTTAGGAGTCAGGTGATATTTTCAGGAGGTAGAAATCTTGAAGATTCCATCCTGAGATCTGTCAGTCAATCAAGGCATCTTTGGGAAATGTTTCACTCAGACTTCCCTACCTCAAAGACTTATGTGTGGGAAGAGTATGAATCAGGCAGGATGAGAATTTTAAAAGATGTTCATTCTTACCCTGCAGCTGGGATCGGACCAGAGGTGGAGTGTGAATATGGTTGTGAATTTCCCCTTAAAAATCCACTGAATGGTTTCTACCAAAGCCCTTTTCCCCTTTGAAGCTCTGCAGCTGGTGTCTATCTCTGGGCTGGTCACATTCTATTCTTGGGTGATTCTAAGTTTTTAGAGGGGAAGGTATTATCAGATGCAAGGACAATGGGTAGATTCTGATATTTAGACATTTAAATATAATATTGGCTCAGGACTACAACAGGATAGAAATCAATGTTGATCTTGCCTAAATCCTAGGAGCCTTCTTAGAATTGCTTGATTGAAAACTCAAGAAATGAGCAAAGCCCTTTGGAAAGCAGAAACAACTGGGAATTGGGCTAGGCTGTATTGTATTGGTCATAGGTCTTCTAGGAGGACTCTGAACATCAGCCCTGCCTGTCTTGCTTTCTTGAAGATTTAACTCCTGGTGTACCCCATGGATCCTTAGAACTCATGAGTCATTACTGGTGAAATTATTAAGGCCACTCCACGTAGTAAAAAGGGAGGTTTATTTTGTGGGGTAGCTTACAAATGAAGGGATAGGTTGCAGGGTCTGGGAAACGTATGGCACAGTCAGGCGGTGTTCTCTGGAGAACTCTGCTCGGTCTACCTCCAGCGTCCAGGGGCTTGGAACCAAGAGAAGCCTCTCCTTTTGATCCTTGGTCTTCAGCATCCTCTTTCAGTCCCACCTTTTAGGCGTGACCATTACCGAAGCCTCAATGGGGGTTGGAACTTCCAGGCCAAGGCTGGAATGGCTACCCACTACAAGTCATTTATTGTTTTCCTGTCTTGAGCTGGCGTATCCCATGTGATCTTCTTTATATTGCCTTCCCCATATGCTTTAGCTCATGATAATCTCTTAGGCCCTGATCTGTGTCTATTGCATTTTGAATGCCCTGTTTTTAATTACAAGTGTGTGTGTGTGGCAGTGGGGAGTGTGTGTGTGTGTGTGTGTGTGTGTGTGTGGCAGTGGGGAGTGTGTGTGTATGTGTGCATGTGGAAGCCAGAGGTCACTTGATATCTTTCTCAATTGCTTTCCACCTTATTTTTGAGACAGTGTTTCTCACTGAACCTTGAGCTTGCCATTTAGATGAGGCTGGCTGGCTAGGTGGCCTGCCCATGAGCTCCAATGTCTGCCTCTCCAGTGTTGTGATTATAAGTGGGCACCACTGTTAACAAGATTTTTATATGGGTGCTGGGGACCTAAACTCAGGTCCTCTTGCTCACCAACCTCCTACACATTGTTTTATATTGACCACTAATTGTTTCCTATGTATTAGTTGCCTCTTTACAACTTCTGCACATTTTAGAATCCTTAGAGTTATGGATAACATCTTCTGTCTTTTTGCAAATAGCCCCAGGCTTCATCTTCTGGATTTGCAAACAACTTAATCTCTCGTGTTCACCATCTTTGCATTAGATAGGTTTCTTATGGGGAGTTTCCCTTGCTTCTACACTCTTCTCCAGCTCCTGCTTTGAGGCTGAGAGGGTGAACCTTCCCGTACAGCAGGCCTGGGGGATGGGGCCTGCAGCTGCCCTGGCATGTTATCCACATCAGCTTGAAGAAAGCTGTCTGTAAGTGCCCTGGTGAGTCAGGGTGGGGGGGAAGGCTCCTCAGACACAGGAATTCAGAAATCTTGCAAGCACACACCTGCCCATCAGAGGAACCATTCCAGAGCTACCCCCAGCCCTGTCTCTGGCTGGGAAGGGTCCTCACTTTTACCTCATTTGAGTAGCTTCTTGTATTATCTCCTGGTTGCCTGGACTTGTCAGAAGGAGATAGTAGCACATTTCAGAGAGTCAGCCCTAGGGGCAGGGGTAGGACAAGATGTCACCTATAGGGAGCTGGGTTGTTGCTGCACTCTGGTGAGCTTACTTTGGTAAATGCTCGGGAAGGGAAATCATCACTTATTCTTGGTTTTCCTGAGGGGAGACCAGGGCTGTGGCCTGGCCTCTGACTACTTTGCCATCTCCTGTGACTCACCCCTAAGCTCTTCTAGAAGTGATTAGATATAAGTGGTAGCTCTCAAACTTGAGAACAAAGAATGCTTTATTGAATGAACTGTGATGGACTCTAATTTCTAAGGAAGAAAAGGCTGTTCTGGCTGAAGCAGGGAGCAGAAATGTTTTTTGTTCTCGTCTTCCTTCAGGTTTCCCCCTGAAATCTTGCCAGATCTGCCCAGAAACAGTTTGAAATCACTGAGTGAACGAAGATTTCTTTTTCTTTCTTTCTTCCTTCCTTCCTTCCTTCCTTCCTTCCTTCCTTCCTTCCTTCCTTCCTTCCTTTCTTTCTTTTCTTTTTTTGGTTTTCGAGACAGGGTTTCTCTGTGTAGCTTTGTGCCTTTCCTGGATCTCACTTTGTAGACCAACCTGGCCTTGAACTCACAAAGATCCACCTGCCTCTGCCTCCTGAGTGCTGGGATTAAAGGCGTGCACTGCCGCCACCACCACCTGGCAAACAAAGATTCCTATAGCCCATTCGTGTCCGCACTGTTGATGCTGAGTGTGGCTTTCCCAGCAGCAGGCATGGTGATCTTGTTGGATAACATCATACCAGGCCCCATTTGAGAACTACTGACTCAGAATCTGTATTTTAACAGGTCACCCAGGCAATTCCTTCAAATGACTCGGAGACTAGGTGATTATAAGACCCAGGGGCTGTTGTGCCTTTGCTGGAAGCAGGTGGGCTTGGACACCTGAGGCTGGACATGTGGAGCACATCTCTTTTATTCCATTTCTGGTGCTTTGGTGTTTCTTGTTTCTTTGAGGGAACCAGGTACAGGAACAATAGGGTTGTTCCAGCTGTTCTGAGGAATGAATGTTGGTAAATGTTGGAGATACAGCATGTGCAGAACAGGATGGAAGTTGCAGGGACATTGTAGTAGTGATTCCGCTGGGCCCTGTGCTTCCTGCAGTATCTCCATTTCACTTCAGCACTAGGGTCCTGGAGCTGGCTTGGACTGTCAGGGCACTGTATTTTGGTCTTAAGTGTGGTCTTCTCTGTTGTTACTGTCTGTGTTTTCTTGCCTTTTGTTGGTCCTTACTTTCTCTGTGAAGCAGCAGAACTTTGAAGGTGAACTGGAATGTATGGAAATGATACCATGCAGATGAGGGGTGGACACAGTCGACTGAGGACCACTCTAGCTGTGTTTTCCAGCCACCAGAGTGTCCCTTGCAATTAGACATCCTTGAAGCTGCAATCAGGTTGTTCCTACCATGTGAAGAACTAAGACACAAAAGCAGGTTCCCACACACATGTACTAACCCAGGGTCTATGTCCTTAGAAGACATGACATCACTATGATATCACTTGCATTTGTAGGGGATCATGGGATTTTAGTACTCTAAAAGGGAGACCTGGTCCACTATGATTTAGGATAGGAAAGAGGCCTTCTTACCCCATAAATATGCCACCTAGTTCATAGATAGTTACAAAGGTCTCTTTAAAATTCACATGTAGACCTCCTAAGCTGCTGCCCATCTTGAAGCATCCCACTCCAAGCTCTCTGGAGTATTTGCTTGTTTAGCTTTGTTAAATAAACTTCTACTCAAACTATGCCTCCTGACTGAATTCTTTCCTTCAAAGAGGGGAGGAGAGGGAAGAGAAGACATGACACAGGGTTGGGGGAGCAGTAACAAGAGCTCTCTGCAAATGAAGAAGCTCTAAACTCAAAATATAATATTTGTATGAGTTCCAGTCTTTAAAAACCCCCAGAGTTTAGCTTCGACTGGACTTAGCGCACCCAATACTTGTTTGAGCCCAACAACCAGCTCTTAAGTGACTTGGCCTACACTTTTTTTTTTCTTGGTGTAAGAGTTTCTGGTGTAAGGCCCACCAGAACTTGATTGATCAAGTGCTTGATTTGTTAAAAACTGTTTTGGGAAACTGAAGAGAGGGAAAAGGGAAACCTAAAGCTATTCTCCAAATTAAAAAAAATGAATGGAAAAGTGGTTTATTATGATCATGTCCCTGTACTTAAGAAATTCTTGGAGTGTCTACTTGGCTGGACTTTTTCATTTGGCCAGAAGTTGGGATGAAGAAGGCCTTGAGTCAGCTCTGAAGATGAACTTGGTATTTCTTTCCAATTAGTTAATGTCTTTGTGACCATTTCTGGGAATAGTACTTCCTGATAATCTGAAATCATGATTGTGCCATGGGGGAGGATGTTCAGGGAAAATTTGTATTTTTTCTGATGCTTTTATACTGATAGAGAAAGGAGCTGTTTAAAAGTCAGACTTTTGAGATTGTCTTCTGATTTATTATTAATTTTCCCCTTTCAAAATTTGAACACTTCCTCAGCCAAAACATTTGTAAGCAACTTTCCCTTCTCCCTTCTTCCTTCCCTCTTTTATTGTCTTTCTTCCCCACTCCCTTCTTCACTCCCTCCTCTCCTCACTCCTTCCCTCCTTTCCTTCTACTTTAAACTTTTCCTGCCTCAGCCTCCTGAGTGCTGGAATAATTGCAGGTGTATAACACCACGCCTGGCTTAAAAACAAGTTTTAACCACCAATAGTGGGCTTGTTTGACATCTAAAGTTTGGGACTAAACTAGGTTTGTAACTAGAGGGGCAGCCTCAGCCCTGCCCTGGCTTGGTTGTGCACACTGGTGCCTACCCTTCTCCCTTCCTCTGCTCAGCCCAACCTTGCCTTTTCATCCTCTCTCATTCATTAATAGTCTTCAGGCAGTTCCCAGCCGGGTTCTATGCGCTTGGGGGATGCTGGGCTGCATTGAGGGAGATGCTCTTTGCTTGTTGTGTGGACACATGGACTTTGATTTGGCTGGGGGTAACCCTTTGGGGGCCCTCCCTGTATGGCAGTGCATGCTGACAATTCCAGTTTTGGGGAGGTAGAAACAGGAGGATTCCTGGGGCCCACTGAGCAGCCAGCCTTGTCTGATTGGAGGGACTCAGCCTAGTGAGAGTCTGTCTCAAAAGCCAAATGAATGACAATTGAAGTTGATCTCTGGCTGGGTTTGGCTGTGCTGTTCAGCTGAGTGCCAGAGCCTAAGATTTCTGCTTCCAAAGCCTCCTCCTTCATCCTTTGGGTGAAGACCTTTCTGGAAGGTTTTGCTTGATGGCCAGGACTGGCAGAGCAGAGATTGAGGCTGCCTCAGCCAGATCTACTCACCTATTACAGGAAGGTGCTGCTCTCTGGGCCAACTGAGGCTGCTCCCAACTAATGCAGCATCTTTCTTGGATATCCATGATGATGGTCAGTTATAAAAGCATTTTGGGAGTTTGATTTGGGAATTCTCTCATGAGGAGATGAAGGGATCTAGACTTCTCTACTGCACCCTGTTTATCTATCTGATCAAGGAATCTCCCATACCCAGTGCTCTCAGAGTCATTCCTAAGAAGCATGCCTAAACCCAAGATCCTTTTCCTCCAAGAGTCTCATCATCTTTACCTGGATATTTCACAGGATTCAAACCCAACCTGTTTAAAACTGAGTTATTCTCTCCTCCACCCACACTTGCTCTTTTGGATCCTGCCAAGCCCATTTCCTCTCTAAGAGGCACCTCCTTTCACTCAGTGCTGAAGCCACGTCTTCAGGAGTTATCTGTGATTTTTCTAGATGCTTTGCCTTCTGTACACTAATTGCTATGACAACCCATAAATTCTAGTGTCTTACTGTGACTGAGTCTAATCATTTCCATCCACTGATTACCCTTCCCCTAGACTGTGGATCTAAACTGATGGCATTAGACTCAGCTACTAAGATGGCAGAGCAAGCTGTTTTGAAGTAGCAGCCTTTGTTGTAGAACCCCTGCTAGTGACTTTGTTACCTTGAATCCCAATCACTGCAGTATCCGCCCCTTTTGCTGGCCTTTCCCTTATGAAAGAATAGCTGGTCCCATTTTTTCTGTTTGTGGCCTCTGTCAATGTATGAAAACATACAGCCTTTGTCTAATGCTAGGTACCAATCGAGGTTAGATACCTAGATCCATTTCCTGGGAAAGCAGCTGACCTGAGATGGCTGGCCATGCCAGGTAATTAGCAGAAAAACAAAAATGAATTTGAGATTTGGGCTCAACTTTCCAATTTTTTCATCTAACTACATAGACACAGACCTCTCTCTTTCAGGTTTCCTGTTCCGTCACTCCTTCAAAGTGTAGACTCCAAATCTTTGGCAGGCTTTCTCCTTTCCCCAAAGACCACTGAGGAAGCTGAGAGCTAGCTGTAAGAGTCTGGCATTTTAAGGTTTTACCCTTTGCAAAGTCAGTGTGAATGCTTTCACTTCTCATCTTGACATCGGAACATGACATGACATGTTTTTCAGATGCTCCATCTTAAACCTGTTGGAGAGGAAGCCTGACACGGTTCATTGTTTCAGGAGAACTCCTCTTTTTTTTTTTTTTTACTCACTACCAAGGGTGGGGGTGGGTGGGGAAAGAGGAGGCCTCATTTAATTTCACAACTGTCCCTTGCTGTCTAGACTTGCTTAGAAGCCTTGAAGGGGCCAGATATTTTTGTGAGATGATGGCCTTCTGCTTTGAGAAGAAAATATTTTCTGCATGGGTTGGTCATAGAGACCCTTGCACAGCCATTGAATAGTTAGACTATTTCTGCTGAGGGAAAGCAAGCTGCTTGGTTCTTGCTTGCCTGGGTGGGAGTGCAGGGGAGGAAAGGGGCTGAGGATTAGGGGGTAGAGGGCAGGAAAGTATTGTAATGAGGAAGGATAAGAAAATAAGCTTTCTTAGAAGAATCAGAGTTGATAGACTAAGTTATTTGTTCTGAAAGAAGCAAATACATGGTTCTGAGCAGGTAGATAATTCTCTGGATTTGAGGACAGTCTTTTGATCTGCAAGAGAATTTCAAGGCACAGCCGAGTCTTTTGCTCTTTGAAACAAAGGTAAAAGGTACAGGTTTTCAGCTGGTTGGCTTTGTTGTGATGATCTGATGAGAATTTGTCAACATTTTTTATTCATCTCAGTTCTTCATCTGATTGACTTAAATGATTAATTATGTACCAGTTTTTCTTGATGTTTAGATTTGCAATTAGTGACTCCTGCTAATTTTAAAAAATTGGATAAAAAACATTGCATGTCTGCTGAAATTGAACAGACTGCCTTTATTTCATCTAGAAAATGAGCTCCAGCAAACTAACGTGTTATTGACTAAAACTTAATGTAAAGTTACTAATGATTAGAAATTTCAAAGCATCTGTCTGCTGGGATTATAGATCGAGAAATCCAGGGATGAAAGCAACTAATGGTGGACTCCTGTGGGTCTCAGTCAGGAACACACACTGTCGTTTGGGTTTTTGTGGTGAGGAGACTAAGGGGGGCAGCTTCACTTACTGCTGGACTGTCATGTACACACAGTGGGGACTTCCTGTCCAAGTGACAGTGTTGTGTCTGCTGAGCAGTTAAGTCCCATCCCTCCTTTCAGCTATGAGAACACTGAGGTCCTGACATTCCCCAGGTCAATGAAACAGCAGCAAGTGACTCAGCTTCTCCTGCTGCCTTACGCTAGTTTCACACATAGTTCTATACCTGGTGAGAAGAAACCTCCCATTCTCTAGAGAAAGAACCAATCAAACCTTGGGAACTTGGAATCTTTTCCTTCTTATCCACTTGGGGCCACAAATATACCACAACAATGCTTAAAACAGCAAGAAGATTAATGAAAATTACCACACATGGGAAGGCCAATGGCTTGAGGAAACTGATGAATGAGCTAGAGAGCTGGAAGCTCAGGGGATTCCAAGTAGTTTCCATCAAGAAAGGGGCAATCCAATAAGGGCTTTACAAATGTGAGCTCATTTGTTCACACAGACTTGCAGTTTCTCAATTCAGGTGGTCCATCCTTAGGTATTAAAGACAGATGCAGGGAAATAGCAAAAGCTCTTATTTTCAATAATGATAAAGAATGGAAAATTTCTCAGAATAGAAGAAGTAGAAGAGCATCCTGTTCATGTTTTAAAGGCAGGAAAGAGGAATCTTCAGAGGTTAACTGTAAGGGAACTTGGACATGTTAAAATTTCAACAGTGATTGAAATAGACTTTATGCATGTTCAGAAAAGAGTGAGACAATCTGTGTCTACCTGCTTTGATACAGCACCATAAGGTGACCCTTCATGGTCTGGCCACATGAGAAAAACATCTGAGGATACACTGACCTACAGTGTGATGATTTCCACAGTGTTCAGTGAACACATCTGTGGTGTTCTAGTAGGTAGGGCAGCAGTAGTCATACTGTGTGAAACTGAGGAGGACAGATATGATTTCTAATTTTTCGTATTACAGACTCATATGAGAGAGTATTGAAAATAATCTCTAGGGCCTAGGAAGATGGCTCATTCAGGAAAATGCCTACCACAAAAGCATGAGGATCTGAGTCTGGATCTCCAGCACCCACAGAAAAGCTGAGTGCAGTGGCATATTCCTATAATCCTAGTGCTGAGGAGCCTCAGGAGACAGGCAGATTCCTAGAGCTCACTAGCCAGCAAGCCTAGCTTAATAGATAAGCTCCTGGTTCTATGAGAGAGCCTGACTTAAAAAACAGGGTGAAGAGGGATCAAGGAAGACACACTCTATATCTTGCAAGCATATGTACTTATATATACAAATACAGGCAAAAATGCACATAAATCACACACACACACACACACACACACACACACACACACACACTACCACCACCACCACCACCACCACCATTTTTATGGGCTAGAAAACTGGGCTGGATATCAAGGTGATATTTAGCACCCATGAATGGTAATTTACTGCAATGAAGCTCAAAAAGTCAATTTCACATCCACGGGTAGGGGAGAATTTATTTTGCTGATACTAATTTTGAAAAAGTAAAGGACTCCTCACTGGACTGTGTATGTGGTTTCCACAAAAGTTAATGTGCCCCAGGTCCTGGTGGGTTGACATTTATCAATGAGGGCTGAATTTCTACTGTATAATCCTGTAGCCCCCAGCATTAATGTAATATAAGATGTCTCCAGAGAAGTGTGTTAGGATGCTGAGGTACTTGGGAAACATTGTATGAGGACTGGTGTAGAGACTCAAAGACCTTGTAATGCTTGTACTGAAGAGGAAACAACTAAAAGGTTTCCTTATGGTGAAGAGGAAGAGAGTTTACCTAGCACCGACTTAAGGTACTTAAGGTAAAGACTATCTGGAAGAGGCTAAAAGGAGAAATATTTTAGCTGGGTATAAAATGTTAGTAGTAGTCAAGAAGAAATAACCTCACATGCATGCTCACTGTAGCATTCTTCACAGAAGTGGAAGACAGGAACAACTCAAATGTCTGTCAGTAGAGAATAGAAAAACAAAATTCCATCCAGACATAGTGGAATAAAGTAGCCGACAGAGGAGGGAGATCCTGACATGTGCTATAGGGATAAGAATGGCTGCTGTATTAAATAAAGTAAGCTGGCCATGGAAAGATGGCATTCTGTAACCCACAGGTATGGGTGCTGTAGTTGTCAGACTTACAGAGACAGAAAGTACCAGGGACTTGGAAGAAGAAAGCAGGAAGCTGTTGTTAAATGTGACGTTTGGTTTGGGAAGAGGGAAATGCCCTGGTAGCAATACTATAGATGCACTTAATGGCACTGGTCCCTATACTCAACCATTTCTAAAATGGAAAATTTTAAATTATTTATATTTTACCAGTTAAAAACTCACCAAGGACTCCATCACCTGTAGCAGAAGCCCTAAACTAGAAAAGGTCAGGATGTTTTGACAGGCACTGAGCATCCCATGCTGCAGCCTGTCTAGCTGGATGGTGAATGGTTGGTTTCTGGTGGCATGCTTTAAAGGGAATTTCATGGTAAGAATGGACTTCAGAACATCAGCTCTGCATGAAAACAGATACTTGGTCCATGCCATAGATTAAACAGGCCCAGGGCTTCTTGATACTGACACACACAAAAATGTATTTATATATAATATACCAAGCACATGGAAGATCATGTTTTCTAACAAACACACAGTTCACTATACATTTCCCTCTCAGCTTTTCCAGGATCAGTGAAGAGACACTGTAGTCCCTTCTTGACCTTGACTCCTGCCACAGGCCTTATCCATCATATCTTCACATCTCTACCTGCCTCCCAGTGACAACCACTCTCCAGACTTTTGTGAGGGCCCATTGTTTGCTCTTTAAAAGTATCATTATTATCTATTATGCAGCTGTGAACTACACGACTTCCTTTTCCCATTTTGGACACTAGGCATGTCCTATGTTGAGCTTTCATTTGAGGCTGTTGCCTTCAGCCCATTATGTTCTTAAACTCACCCTTGCAGATGTGTGCATGCAGCTGCAATTAATTCCTTTCCAAAAAGATCAGCATGTTCCCTTGTGAGCATATGTCACTGTTTATCCATCATTTCTCCCGTTGATGGACATCTGGCCTGTTTCCAGATTTTAGTTTTTGTAGCCGCTGCTGGCTGCTAGGAATGTTTGAGTGTTTGATTTCTGATACAACCACACAAAACTGTCTCTAGGGGAATGCACCAGGGATGGAAGTCCTGGGTTGCAGGGTGTGTGTATCTCCAAAGTTTTGAGATAGTCCCAATGACTCTGTCAGTTTCCATCAGCACCAGCAGTGTAAGTTCTTATTACTTCCAGGTTGTCAGATCTAGACTGTGGTCTATACAGAGGAATTAGAGAAGGGAAGCCACCCCAGATATCCCTTCCTAAAAAGTGTACTTGAATAACACTAAGAAAAAACAATGCATCTTGAATCAATGTGTATGCTGTCTCTAAGTTAAGTGGCTTCATAGAGATGGGCTTCCAAAGGTATCCTAAGTACGTTCAATGGGGACAGCCATTTAGTTTGGGAAGATGAAAAGTTCTGGAGATGGATAGTGCCAAGAGTGCTTCAGCTTAAATCCTTTAGCCCAATTCTGTCCTCCTTTGCTCCTTAGCCCCCCAGGGTCATAAGGCGAGTGGTTTTGAAGGGACTCCACTGTTTCAAAGAAAAAAGTATGTGCCGCATGATGCTGTCAGCTGCCAACGCTGAGCTGCCTGGCGTGTGTGGCTGACCCAACAGTGAAAATGAGCAGCCTCTTAGAGAATGCTACTGGCTGCCTGGTATTGTGTTGAGTGAATGTCAGTATGGTGTGTTCGATGTTTTCCTGGTCTGGAGGCTTTAATAAGTTGTTTGCCTTTAGTTACCCCGCCTGTAAAATGGGCAGCTATTGAGTCTGCTCAGTAAACATTGTACGCCCAGTTGACATCTCTTTCTTGAAAACTAATTTTAGCCTGTCTTCTGAGACTGCAGAAGCTGGGCTTTCCCTGAAAGTTAGGACATAGTTGCACTCTCTCCCTAACACCCAGGCACCCTTGTCAGCAACACCCATTTAGAAGATCTCTTCATCAGACCAGAAGTAGGAGCAAAATCAGATTTTTTTTTCAGAAGAGTAATGAATCTAACAAGGTGATTTTCCCTTTTCTTTAAATACTTCTAAGCTCACCCAGGAGAAGTGCCGCACACATTATCTGTCAGAGTAAAGCGTTGTCTAGCCCACAAGTCCCATTGACTAAGACTGCCCTCGGAGCTGTAGATTTTTTTTTCTCTCTCCTGGAGCACAGTTAGCAGGGATATTTTTCTGTAAATGGCCCCATTTCATTTGCATTTTTAAGCTTCCACAGCAGAGTTGAAGCTTTAGAAATGGTTCGGAGAAGGAGGCTGTGATCCCTCCAGCATTGGAGCTGCCTGCCTGAAGCTTTGGAAATTGGGTGTCAGCTTCTCTCAGAGTGGAGAGATATTACTTCATATCTGTGCATGCTCTGGTCTCTTGATGGCCTCATTTAGCCTCAAGCACTCTCCTGCAATGATTTCTTCTCCCCAATAAAATTAAATATCATTCCCCTCTTTTTTTTTTTTTTTTTTTTTTTAAATAAGACATGTTCTTATTTAGGCTGAAGAGAGACAAGGTCAGAGACTGAGTTGTCCGATTCCTCTTATTGTTTTCTTTTGACAAGGAAAAAACAGAAAAATGGTGAAGAAAGCTCACATCAAATCCAGATTAAAATGGATGAAGATGGAGCAGGCTGAGACTCTCTCCACACCACACCTCCATTCTGACTTTCTGTCCCTGTGGGCGTCTCACAGGGGCCATTAGGAGAGTACAGGTAATGACATCCTACAGTTTGGGGTCTAAATTGGAAGCCATATTGGAGTCACAGGTCCTTCTGAGTTTGAGATTGGATAGTAAGGCATTGAGAAAGTTTATAAAGCTGTAGAAGAATGACCTGCTGTTAGTTTCTTCACATTGATTCTCGTTTACCCACTTACCCCAATAACCTCAGCAAGGGGCTAGTGCTTATAGTCACTTCCAATGCCTGTAATTCCAGTCTCAGAACAGGATCTTCAGAGTAAGCATGATAGCAAGACTCCATATTGGTGATATCTGGGTTTGATTGAGAGATCCTACCTCAATGAATAAGGTGGAAGAGCAATGTCTTGAATTGAGGGACGTCTAATTTAACATATAGCAGTCCCTACTCTACCAGTGAGCTCTGTGCTCAAGTTTGCAAGCTGCTTTCACAGAACCAGGAGCAAAATTTACCCAAAGATGCCTCTTCAAAGTCCATTTAACATTGTGTTAATAGAAATGAATAAGATAGCTTCAGTGTGATAGGGCAGGAGTCCAGAGGGGAGGGAAACTTGTGGAAATTTGACAGGCATCTCTTCCCTGGTTGTCACAACCTTCTGTGGCCCTCAAGGAAACGGGCTTTACTAGAGACATGGATACCTGTTCATTATGCATCTGGGCTTCCTGATGCCAAGATTCTGTGGCTATGGGCCAATTGCAGGGAGAGATTTAGAAGTTCTGTTTGGTTCAGTTCCCTGTGACTGTTGCAGCCACACCTGGGTGCTCCTACAGTTTTCTGGCAGGGTCTTTACCAACATGTCTTGTGTTTCCTAGTCCATATTCATGATTTCATCCAGCCATTGGGCTATTTCAAGGGTGTGATGAGCTTGGTTTTTGGTCTTGTTTTGTTTTAGACAAGTTGACCCACTGTAGTTGAGAATGACCCTGAAAACCTCTGACCCTCCTGCCTCCACCTCCTGAGTGCTGGGATTACAGGTTTGTCTCACATGCTGGGTTTGTGTCATTCTGGGAATAGAACCCAAGACTTGTGCATGCTACCGGAGTATCCTCAGCTTGGTTATACTTCCTCTCTCACACTTTTTTACCAGATGACTTCTGTTCTGAGCTCTGCTCCCAGGTAAGGTCCTGCCAGAACTCTTATGTCAGTCTTCAAGATCTCCCCCATCATCAACTCCTTCATAACCTTAGACCCTTCACCTTTTCATCTGAGCGAGACATGCTGGCTGCCCTACCATTTCCCTACAGCCTTCCAAAGGGAGACTGTCCCTTATCTCCACCCCTCAGAATCAGCAAGGATGCTGATGTCATCCAGGAACCTTACCACAATCCTGATCTCTTTAAGCTGGGATGAGATGCCCACAAGGGAAGGGAGGTGGGACTGGGGTTGTGATGTGGAGGTGAACCCCAGGCTATTCCATCTTCACTCTTCCCGAGAGCAGCCTTCCAGACAGTCTGAACTGGATATGAAATCTCCTCACTTTGAAATGGTAGGTAGTGATCTCTGAAGACAAGCAATGAAGCCAGACTGCTAGTCTAGTGGGATCCTCAGGCCCATACTAGTAATCTCTATACCGTTTGCTCGTCCCTGTTACCGTCAAACACTCTTGATTCACAAAGGTATGGCATGTGATATTCATTCTTCCTTCCTTCTGACCCAACTCTCAGCCTGTGGGGACTCAGGACCCCAACTGTATTGCCTCATCCTCACCCTGGCTCCCTTTGCAGTCTTACCTTCAATGAACCACATGTGCACAGTCCTAACTTTGATCCCACTGTCTCTTTGTTCACATTCAGATCTTAGACTAAATAAAACCTGCCCCTTCCTGCTTTGTTGCTCAGGAACACACACTTTTTCTTTCTTGTCATTTGAGACTCCCGGCCCATTGAGTCTCTCTAATTCTTCCTGTGAAGCCCTCCTGGGGGGGTGTGGGTGTGGGTGTGGGTGGGGGGACTTTATCAGCTCCACCTCTGTTAGCTAAGACCCATGCACCATGGCTTGCCTTCACACATGCCTGGCAGACTCTCAGCCCAGAACTCATTAACCATTAGCTTTCTCTGCCAATATGGCTGTGTGTTCTGAAGAAGCCCACCTGACTTGTGGATGGGTTTTCATATAGCACTGGCTCCCACACTCTATCAATCCTCACTGTTCCCTGTGGGTCCTTAGCCAGCCTCCTCTTCCTGTTCTCCAGAGCAGCTTTCTCAGACCTTCTTTCCTCTTCTCCCCTTGAGTGCTTGACTCACAGGGAAGCTTTTGTCATATTCTCCTTCTTCACAGAGGATGCAGACACCTAGGATGGAGAGACCCTCTCCCCTTAACTCACTGCCACAGAACTTACAGGTGATCTGTGTGTCTCCATGCCTACCCCTCTCTCTCACCATCTCACAGGTGTGCCATCCCAGCCCTGTCCATCCCTCCTTCTGCTGTTCTCTGGAGCCTTCCCTCCCAGCTCCTTAGCAGCCTGCTGGACCAATTCCTGTCCACACTCCCCTTTCCAGTCTCCTCCTCTCCTCAATTATCCCTCTCTCCTATGAGCTTCATTTCTCTCTGCTTCTTCTTGTCAGCACTTGGCCAGCTTCTGTCTTCTCTCATGCCTTTCTGGTTCTTCGCTCCCCCAGCTGCTGCTTCCCCTTTAAGTGCACGTCTGCACCAGTCTCTCCACTTCTGTATCCTCTTTCCCATTCTACCCCTGTGATCTGGCTTCTGCTTTCTCTACTCAAATGGCCCTCAGCAGGCCACCAGTGGAGTGACTACTTTCCTGCTCCAAGGACAACTCTCAAGCCACACTCAAACTCTTTTTCCTTGGATCTTCATGGCTACAGGCTGGGTTTTCTTTCCTCTTCAGACTCCTAGGTAGCACCTCTGACTCTGCTCACTCCTTGATTCTGGCTGGGATCTGTCTGTCTCAGGTCAGAGTTTCTTGACTTACTAATCTGCAAAGGCCCACAGTGAGCATGTGTGTAGGAGGCTGAGTTTATCATGGGGAGCAGTTGAAAATAAAGTTGGCCGGCCATGGCAGTAAAGAAGATGGAAACTGAGAAGTTAGTAAGACCTTGTCTCAGAGATGTTGACAATAAGCCAATAGTACTAGGTCTAGACTATTGGGATCAGCATCACCAAGTCTAGAACTTTCTCTTTGATATGGAATGAAGCACAGGCCCTCTATAACTGGATTCTATATCCATTGGTACAACTGTGGATCAAAAATATTCATAAAATCATCTGAACTGGACATGTACATGCTTTGTCCGGCTTTCCATTTGTGTTGCACTATAATTTAGGGACGATTCAGTATACAGGAGGCTTGGGCAGGTGATAGAAAATGTGATGACATTTTAGATAAAGGACTCAGGTGTCAACAGATTTTGTTATCCATGAGAGGGGAGACCTAGAACTGATTCCCCACTAATGCCAACTGAATTTGCCACAGCTTCAGAGACGGAGCTGTTAAACAAGCCTTTGGAATTCCCCAGGTGATGAGAGCGTCTTTGCCATCTAGGGTGAGCCTTGGGACAGGTGCCTGAGTGATGCTAATGAAGTGATTCCTGGGAGCTGGAGATAGTTCCAGGATGCTGTGGTGAAAGACTAGGACCAAGCCCTATGGCTGAACCTCCAGCAGGAGAGGGGGCTGCAGGCTGAGTCTGATCACCCAGCCAGTGACTTAGTGATGTCTACATAATAAAACCCCAAGGAAGACCCTAAACACTTAGCTCAGCATCCTTGTGCTGAGTGCTTTAATGTGCTGGAGAAGTGTGACACTTCCTGAGGTCACAGGGAGATGGCATGGAAGGGTCAGGTCCCCAGACTCTGCCCCATAAGTCTTTTTGTTGTCCTGGCCCTGATTAATGCCCTTTAGGATGACACCAAAATCCTCAGTACAGCAGGTTTTCAGTTCTGTGAACTATTCCAGTGAATAAGTGAACCTGAAGGGGCCATAGGAACCCTTGAATTTGGAACCAAGTGACCACCAAGGTGGCCTAGGACACTGGACTTGTAGTTGGTGGCTCAAGGTGGCAGTCTTGTCAGAGACTGGTGAAGTCTGCACTAGCTCTGGGAAGCTAATCTCAGGATCTCAAAGAACAGAGAGGGCCAAGAATAGTGGGAGTTAGGACAGAGGAGACCTCATTTAGAAATAGTGTCTTTAGATTTGAGGTAGGATGGCAGCCAGGAGATAAAACAAACAAACAAACAAAAACAAACAACAACAACAAAAATGCACGGTGTTCACTTTTAATTCTGTTTGCTCCCCCGGTGACAATTGTTGTGCCTTTGAGTCCCTGAACCTGTCCCTCAAAATTCTAGAATATTGTCTGTGTTCGGGCAAAATAATATGACTTTTTCTGTTGTCCCCTAAAAGGCAGCACACAGCTCTTGGGGATAATAATGACACCATTTACTCTGAGCTCTCTCATAGTTAAAATTGTGTCAGCTGTTCTGACCCCGACAGGATTTATGGTGGCTTAGATCACAGCTGGAGAAATGAGTTTCGGGCAGCAGACAGGAGGGAAAGGTCTCGGGCTCCGAGCATATTATTTTATCGAAATGGGGGGAAAATTCACTTGTGTACCCCTCCCCCTCTTCTCTTTCTTCCTTTAGCAGTTGAATCTGACTGTACATATTCTCTTGCCACTGGCTACACCTTGACATCCATCACCATGCTTTCCTGAAGGGCATGCTGGGTCATTCTGCTCCTAACAAGAATGCAAGCTCCCATGATGCACTGCTGCCTTACTGTGTGACAGGTCACTATCACTGGCACCCAACTCCTCATAAACCCCTTGATCCACTGCAAAGTGAGGACAGGAAAATGAGCAAAAGGCAGCATAGGCAGGTGGAATCTGGTTGTCAAGGTGGGCCGGCATCACCATCTGCTTACAGTACTGCAGGCTTGCCCTACTGCTGGGCTGGAGACAAATGATGAGCAATGACTTATTCCCATCCCTCGTGGAGCCCACAGTTCACAGTGAAACTGTTACTTTTTGATCAGGGGCTGGTTCGAAGCTACTGTTGGTGACTTTGCCTAAATTTGAAGAAGTCATTAAGAACTACAGAGCACTTCAGTAGCGATCCCTAGTCTTCTTGAGACTTCTGACCTTTGCACTTCAGACAATGTTCGTACATTTCACAGTGTATGTGAAATGATTATTTCTAGAATAGTAGCGAAGGGTTGTTGCATCAATGCCTACATTCTTTATATTTGAATTCAAGCCAGGCCTTTTCTCTCTCTGGACACTATAGTAAGATTCAGAAAACTGAATCCCCAGGACATCTTTCTTTGGAAGTATCTTATTCTCCAAGTCTATAGCTTACTTTAAGTCTCCTTTTTACAAAACAGGGGAAGCATCATAGCCCACAGTGTTGGTTTATGTAACTAGGTAATACATAGTTTTTAACTTCTTGTAAGGTAGCCATCAAGTAGGTGAGCCTCAGGCAAAAATAAACCACGTGGACTCAGAGATTATGCGCATTTGTTATGTAAGAATGTGTAAGGCTACCATGGTTTCTGATGAGTTTGTTTGGCCCCAGGCTCTGGAAAAGCCCCAAGCTCCTTCTGTTCTGAGTTGTTGGCCTTTCTTTAGCAAGGGAGTAAGGCAGGGTGGGGGTATGGAGGTGGAGCAGTGCAGGGTCCAGCCCTTAGTTCTTTGCATTCCAGTTCCTCAGGTTGTGTCTGTACTCAGAAATGCCTAGACAGTATTCTGTCAGTGATGTTGACTGCATTGTGACTCAAAACCCTGAAGACAGACCCATGTGGAGTGTGCAGCTCACAGAGTTAGTACACAGAGCAGAGCCCAAGCACAGTGTTTATCACCAACACTGACTAAAAACAACTCCTGCCTGTCCACAGATGCAGATTCATGACTGTAGATGCATTTATCCTCCACCAGAGCTTTATGAGGGTGATCATTGTCACTGCTATTTGTAGACTCAGAGAAGTTCAGAGGTCATGCCCAGGTCCAGCCAGTAAATATCTGGCTTCATTATAATCCCAGAATCCTGTCCTCTCATGCAGGAATCTTTTCACATCCATGCAGATGACCTGCTCAGGCTGGAGCAATAAAGTACATACTGGCCCATGAGATGCAAGTGGAAGCCCTGGAGAGAAGGAGCTGAGGTTTCAGGGCCCTCCAGATAGGTTGTGAAGACAGAGGAAGCTTATCTGTGCCCCAGTGGACACAGACATGGGGCCGTGGCTTGCTGAGCAACATGTTGGCTTCCTTCTGCCCTGGGAGACCTAGCAGAGGAGCCTGAGGCTCTTCTCTGTATGTAGAGTTTGGGGAAAACTCAGAGCAAATGGGCACATAAAACCTCCCTGGACTTGTCAGGCCAGGTCCCATAAAAGATTAAGAAAGTGTAGCAGGGCGAGAGAGAGGCAGCATGGATGGCTGGGCAGTGGACTTGTTTACAGCCGGTTTCTTATTTATCAGAGCTGTGCTTTCCATTTGTCAGGCTGCAATGGTAGTAGCTTTTATGAGTAAGCAAATTTTTAATGAACTTGTTTCAGATGCGTACTCCATTCTTGGAACGCTCTGTGCTCTGAGGCAGCTATGTAATTATTGCCTTGAGTGGGATAGCCAGACTCTATCTGGTGTTTATGTAAGCCATTTCCTCTTTTCAGCTTTAAATAAGTAAGGTGAGGGGCTAAAAAAAAATCCTACTGGTAGCTTTTGTTTAGCTTGTCATACGGTCCTAGAAGCTATATGTACATTCTCCCCCCCCCCCCCCCCCTCTCTCTCTCTCTCTCTCTCTCTCTCTCTCTCTCTCTCGTGTGTGTGTGTGTGTGTGTGTGTGTGTGTGTGTGTGTGTGTGTGTGTGTGTGTGTGTGTGTGTGTGTGTGTGTGTGTGTGTGTGTGTGCGGGCGCGCATGTTTCTCCTTGTCTTCACACCCCCAGCACAGGCTGTGGTGACCAGCACATACCACCACACCAACTTTTTATTTCATTTTTATATGGGTTCTAAAGATTAAACTCAGGTTCTTATGCTTACAGGGCGGACACTTTTTTGACTGAGCTGCATCCCCTGCCCGCGTACTTTTATTTTGCCCTAATAGCTTCCATTTTACAGGCAAAGAAACTCCTGAAAGAAGTTAACAGGTAGAAAGTGGCAGGGAAGTGTGAATGCTGCCTGGGTTCTGACTCTGTCTCCGGGTTTACTAGGAGAGCCATTTAGGTTAGATAGTCCCAGGAGAGCTGGAATTGGGAAGACGGAGTAGTCATTCATGTTGGCAAGCCATGTGAGTGTTGGTCCATGTGAGAGGTGGAGTCATTAAGTGCCATGGTGCACAGTAATTATACTCAATTTTCTGGCCTTTGACTTTCATAAAGGGAAATCGCACAATGCACGCCACGCCTTTCACAGTGCTGTCTTAACAAACTATTGCCCCCTTATCCTAAAGTTCAAACCTCATTGTTTCAGGAACCTCTCAGTTCTGCGATCTGCATCTGCTGCTACCCTATTCAGACTGATCCCTTCCCAGCCTGGACCCAAGCCTGTCCCTTCCTTCCACTCCTGCGAGCTGCTCACAAGTAGAGACAGGGCTAGAAAGATCTTCCTCTGTGACATCTGCTACTGGAGGGATGGAGGGGCCTGGGCCAGTTTAGACCAGCTTCTGACCAGTGGCAGCTCAGGTGTCTACACTGCCACCAGATTGCTCTGTGGCTCTAGGCCAGTGACTTACCCTCTCAGATTTATTCTGAGGATTAATAAAGTGATACATGTGAAAATGGTGAGGTTGGCTGTCACCTCCTTAGCGTTTATTGAACTTCCCAGTGTTAGTATTGAGAGCTGCTATCAAACTGCTCCTAGTATTTTGCTGTAGTTTTAGCCAGTTTGCCAGGTAAACCCTAGGGAGGCTACCTCCAGAACACTGCTTCTGACAGTGGGGCTATTTTCAGGCATTTTACATGTTTACTATTTGTTTGCTTATTGATTTATTTGTGTGTACATGTGCATATTTGCAAGTGTGTGAGTGCAGGTGTGCACATGCCAAGGAGCTGGTGTGGAGGTCAGAGGACAACTTTGAGGAGTGAATTCTCTTCTCTCTCTGCTTCATTCTCCGTGCTAGCTGTCCAGGAGCTCCAGGTAGCTCTCCTGTCTCTGTCTTCCTCTCACTTGTAAGTGCTGGGATTATGGTGTGTGCTACCTCATCCAGCTTTGGCTATTTTCAATGTCTTTCCTGAGGTAAACGTGAAATGAGCTGAGTTTGCTTTGTAGGAAGTCCCTCCCTCTCCCACACCTGATGGCCTCTGGCTGGCACTGGGCTCTCCAAAGCTCCACATGGGGTACTCAGACACTCAGACCTTCACCTTTTGATTAGGATAGAGTCAGGTCCTTTACAGAGATGGGAATATTTGCTCAGTTTGACCCATGAATGAGTTTGTTTCTTTCCAATTAGTTGGAAAATCAAACTTGATCTACCAAGAAGGCAGGTTTATGGCCTCCGCTGCTGCATTAATGCCTGACCTCTGTGCAATAGGAGGTGAAATCTCTCTGGAAGGGTCTGGCTGGTCACTGGCTTCTAATGATGGTGTCCTTCACTCAGCCTGAGTGGGGTGGCCGAGGACGACTAGACAGACAGTCCTTCCTGGAAGGTAAAGATCACTTTCAAGTCACCTGTAAGGCAGCTCTAGTGCCTGCTCCTCCCGGGCTCTCCTCTTCCCTCTGCAAAGCTAAGATGCTCTGGCTGAATTTCAAGAAAGGTCCTGCTGACCATGCTGTGGGCTGCACTCCACTCCCACCCACGAGGCCGCTTCTCTGTCTCTGCTTCTGGTCTGCTCCTGCTATGCCTGCCTTGCACCACTCTAGCTCTAAGGTTTTCTGCCTTATCACACTGTCCATCCCACCTCTTCCTTCTGCCTTGTCTCTTCCTGTCCTCCATGTCCCCCGCTTCCCGTTTTTCCTTTCTTCCTTTCTTCTCTTCTGCACCCTCTCTGCTCTGTGTTCCCTCTAGGCCTTGGTGTCTCTCTTCTCCTCACCATCTTATTCACGGCCTTCCTGCTTGGCTCTGATTCTAGTTTATCATATCTTGAAAGAGCGTCTGATGGCGTCTGCCTGACCCTGCCTGACGCACAGCAAGGGGCTCTCAGGCAGTGTTTGATGTGGTCTGTGTGTGGCTGATGAAAGCTTCTCCATCTGCTCTTCAAAGCTGTGCTGATGGAGAGCTGGGTACAAAGCCTCCTTGGAGCATCTCTCTCTCTCTCTCTCTCTCTCTCTCTCTCTCTCTCTCTCTCTCTCTCTCTCTCTCTCCCCATCAGAAACCAGTCCAAATCGCAGGATAAAACCAGGCCTTTCTTATTTGTTCACCATGCTCATAGACCCCTTGATGCCCATGAGAGGAAAATCACGTCCTACAATCCTCCTCTTAGAGGAAATTCTCCTCCCCAGGATCATCATGTCAGGGATTTGAAACCCACAGAGGGCAGACACAGTCCCAAGTGAGACATAGAGATTGGAATCTGTGTATGACAATGCAAGGAAGCTTTCTGGTCAGAATCTGGTGGCTAGATCCCAGAGACCCAGGTTCCTAACACTGCAAGGGGGAAAGGGATCTGCTCTCCCTGCAGCTTCTGGTTCTGGAAGAAATGTGGAAGAAGTTCCCTCTGGAACCAATCACCCTGGCACCCCTACTGCACATTAGGAGATGAAGCACACTTTTGCCCAGCTGCGTCTCCTGTATCTCTTTATGTGTCTTAGCCTCAGACAGTTTTTGCTTCTGCACTGCATGGCTCACGTGTTCAACTGCTTGAAGGAGTGGTGGACAGAATAACCTGTAGAAATTCTTCCTAGTTCTGAGGTCCCCGACGCTGAGAATATAAACTTTAGTTATGATGACAATACCTTGGCAGAGAGATGGACTTGCATGATAGAGCACACCTGAGCTGCAGTGCAGATTTGGACAATTCTGGGTGTTCTTCAATAAATTTTTAAAATTTGTGCTTCTACCCCCAACAACTTTGCTACTAAGAGATAATTTACCTCTTACAGAATCCTGACATTGCAAGAGTACAGTTTAATGATTTTTAGTCAATTTATAGTCCTGCCCCCACTACAGCCATCCAGTTTTAGGTATTTTCTTTCTTCATATTAAAACTGGAATTATTTGGCAGATGGATTGTGAAACTCATCACAGTCCTGCAAGCCTTCCTAGCTCCTTCCCTACAGATTTGGAATTGATTTCCCTGGCCCTTGAACTTGGGGCTGGCATAGTGATTCACTTTTACCAGTCAAGTACTGTCTGTTAGGTCTAGCAGGTTCTGAGCCCAGTTGTCTAAAGGTCGTGGGTGTTTCCACTCTTTCTGGAGTCCCATTGTCTCCACTGTGAGGGCAAAGTTCCCAGATGCTAGAAAATAAAAACCAGTGTGGGCATAGGCTGCCCTGGGTTAGGCTGTCTCAGATTAGCTTCTTCTTCCTCTCCAACTAACCACTATGAGAGCACACCCTCCTGTGTCAGGGGAACCCAGCCTCAACCTGTGAGCCCACAAGGCATATCAGAGGGTGGCTGTGTTAGTCCCTAATCTTTAGGATGGTTTGTAAAACATCACTGTGACAATAACTGACAGTGGGGTTATCAATAGGATTGAGGTTTTGAAAAGCAATGGGAAAATCTAGTACTCTCTTTCCTAGAAGAGGCCTTCACAGTATTTAAAAGTTCAATTTGATGAGTCCTGCAGGTACCTCAAATGTGAGAAGCACTATTTGGGCTTGTGGGGGATTCAGAGTCAAAATAGAGATGGTATAAACTGTTAGATCATTTGTGGTGGGAAGAGCAGGCATGCAGACTGTAATACAGGACAGCCAATTCCTATATGGCTAATATTTATGTTGGAATAGTCTCTCCGTTGTCTGTAAATAGCCACATTCTTTTCTTAGCATGCCTCAAAATATGTTCCAGGGTTATTGACCTCCTCACAAACAGCACATTGACTAAAGTCTCATATAACCAGTTTGTTTAAGTACACTGTTATTTATAGGGAACTGTCTGGTAGTTTGGCCAAGTGCAATGCTCCAAAGATGTAGAAATGTAGACAAGATGCAGATCCATTGTTGGGCAGGAGCATGGAGCGGGGCTGGCAGACAGGTGGTGGGAAGTCTTTACTTCAGAACTGACTGCAAGCGTTAATTCCAAAGGTGTCTGAAGAACAGGGCATTGTATCTGAATATTCTAGAGGTTTGGGATTCAGGAGCAGGGCTGGGAGAAGAGGAGGAAGTGAAGCTTTGCAATGGTGAATTGCAAGCAGGTTCTTGTAACAAATCTGTCTTCCTCAGGAAGCAAGCTTCTGGAGAGTCTAACTGTACCATGCCAAGATCTTGGGGTTACCAGATCTGCAGAGCCTATGCTAGTGACCATGGATAGATGGACAGTCATCTCTCATTCCCTTGACCTTGGTAATGTGTAAGCTCTCTTTAAGAGCTTTCCCTATCCCCATCACTTTCAGACAGGCTCTCACTCTAAGACTGGTCTATAACTCACTATATACACCAGGCAGGCCTCAAACTTAGCTCTCTGCTGTCTCTGCCTTCTGAGTTCTGGGATTACAGGTGTGCTCTGCAATGCCCAGCTTCCAAGATCTTTTCTAATTCAAGTGGCCTATAACTTCAGGTCTAGTTCACCCACCAAGCTGAAGTAGGAGGCAGAATCAGAGCAAACCAAAGCTGAAGGATAGGCTGTCAGCCAGCACAGATCCCTGGGATAATTGGACTATATTTAGAAACCAAGTTGGAGGGCAGTGGGTATGCCCCATGGGTTAGGGAGCCCTCTCCACTTCTCCACTGTGTGAACTCTCACAGGGCAGTTCCCAGGACCTCTGAAGTCCCCTGTCCCAGCTGTGATCTATTGAGAGAAAGTTCCTGGGCTCCTGGCCAGGGTCAAGGACTGCAGCCCAGCTTTATTCGCACTTTACTTAAATTAGCAATTCTCAACCTTTGAGTTGTGGCCCCTTTGTGGTTGAATGACCCTTTCACAGAGGTCACCTAAGACCATAAGAAAACACAGATGCTTACATTACAATTCATAACAGTAGCAAAATTGCAGTTATGAAATAGCAATGAAAATAATTTTATAGTTGGGTGATCCTCACAACATGAGGAGCTGTATTAAAGGGCTGTAGCATTAGGAAGGTTGAGAACCACTGCCTTAAAGTAACCTTGAGGTCTAGTGAGGGGCTGTTGGAGGAGGAGCATTCCTAGTGGCCTGTTGGGAGGGGCTGGCCTTTCTTCCCTGCAGTGGAAAAATCTCATTGTGAAGAAGGTCCCTCCTTGTGAGCTACTCTGAAGCTGCCTTGAATCAGACGCCAGCGCTGTGTCTTACAGTGACATTTGTCAATAGTCTCAGGAAAATGTCTGGGACCTTTTGGGGTCGTGCATGCTTGTTACCTCTTAAGGAACTTCTGGGAGATGAGGTGGTGATGGCAGAAATGGGGGAGGTTCCAGAGGCACCTTCCTAGATGACCTCTCTCTCCTGACCTCCAATTCCTGGCTTCCAGCTTTCAGATCAGGCCCAGGGCTGCATTTCTTCAGGGATCTTTACTAGACTGAGCACACAACCCTGCTGGGAAGTCATTTTTATTTCTGGCTACAGAGGATTGTTTTTTTCCAGAATGAGAGGCTTCTGTCTTCCAGGAGTAGGATGGGGGTGAAGGAGTGGCCCTAAGAGGTGGCACTTGCTGCCTACCCCCACCCCATCCCTGGCCCCCCTTCCACCTCTGGGCCCTGAGATCACATTCTCTCTCTCTCTCTCTCTCTCCCTAAAAAGAGAAAACAATATAAACAATTTTGTCCCTCTTGTAGCTATGGGGACTCCCCTATCTGTGCCTGTCTTTTCTTCTTTCTTTGGTCACTTTAGATTGCTGCATCACTAAACTCTGCAGTCACCACAGGTTGCCCCTATTAAGTAGCTAAACAATCCCCACAATACTGCTAAATCTAAATGTAGCCCCAGAGTTTCTTCTTGTTCCCACGAGGGCTTCTGATCTCTTGACTGCTCAGATCTGGAGCTACTTTGGAAGTGGCCACAGGGAGGTCAAGAAAGTGTTGCTATTTCTTCGGCCAGGGTTGAAGTGCCCAGTGTCAGTTGGTGATTGCCCTGCTGCTGCTTAGCACACCAGAGAAAGGGGTGGGGTCGGGGGAGATTGTCTCCATCATTAGAAAACAAAAGTGGCAGCTTTCTGGAAAAATCATTTCTGTTTACTCTGCTCCTTTCCCATCTCTTACGCCAGTTCCCTAACTTGCTGCTGTACCCACAGTCTGCTTTGGAGACTGCTCTGTGGGTGCCTGGTACTGTGGTGCTTTCTTTTCCTTATTCTTGATGGACGGATTAGATGCTATTGACCCATACCCAGGCTCAGAACAGTGCTCTTTCGTGGCAATCCCTCCACGCCAAGCTTTGACTCACCATGCTTGCCTCAAGCATTTTTTCCTCCACAAATGACTGGGGAACATGGTGGCTCTGAGCATGTTCTTGATGGCATTAACTTGCTGGGCTAGTATGGGGCCTGGCACTAGATAGTTGTTCTGCGAATAATTGTCAAATGCATTAACCCTGAGTGGCATGTGTTCACTCATGGCTCTGGCGCAGCCTTGTTCAGTAAGGATCTGGGATCATTGAACACTGGAGAATCTGGCATGTTCCAGATTGTGTGGGCAGTGTGTGAAGGACATGTGCACGTATGTGCTCACATGGTCTGTTGGGACTAGGCTTGGTGAAGGTGATCCTATGGCATAAGTTTGAGTGACACCATCAGCACAGCTAACATGGTAACAACTGAGGCTTAAGGTGTCCAGTAAGTTTACAATGTGCCAGAGGGAAGGTGGGGAGTGGATTAATAGCAGGCTCAATTGTTACCATGTTAGCTGTGCTGATGGCCTTACCCACAAACTTATGCCACAACATCTCTGAGTGTCAGGCAACTTGTTCAGTTGTGGCTAACTTTTCTAAAACTCTCAGGCTGAGTCTGACCTTCCTTGAGAAGATTTCTTTATAATAGGGGAGACCAGGCTTATAGGGCAAGTAATCTAACAACCTAGCCGGAGATGCTGTGTTTCTAGAGAACACTTGGGAACTGACTTGCCTACATTTGTCATATAGGACAAAAAGGATCGAGAGTGTAGTTCAGTGGTGTAGCAGCAGCAGCAGCAGCAGCAGCAGCCTATAGACTCTCTTGCAGCCAGGACCCCTGCTGGTACTGCCTCTGTCCAGCTGATTGAACTGTCTAGGAGGCATCAGGGACATCTGCTGAAGATGGGAAGATTGGCCAAGGCTCTCTAGAGAAGGTGGCATGTGAACGGGGTATAAAAGAATACATAAAGTTGTGTGGTTTGATCTGTTTGTGGGGTCCTTGGCAGCAGGATCAGGACCTATCCTAGGTGCAAGAACTGGCTTCTTGGAGCCCATTCCCTGTGGTGGGATGCCTGCCTCAGCCTTGATACAATGGGGAGGGGCTAGGCTCTCCTTCAACTTGGTATGCCAGACTTTGTTGACTACCATGGGAGGCCTTACTCACTCTGAGGAGTGGATGGGGGTAGAGTGGGAGGGAGGTGAGGAGGCGGGAGAAGAACTGGGGTTGGTATGTAAAATGAAAAAAAAAACTTAATAAATAAATATATTTTAAAAAAAGAATACATAAAGTTATCTCATGAAGAGAGGCTGTGGAGTGGGAAAGGACATTTCACAGAGTAGAGGAGACATTGTAAAAGTCTAAAAAAAACTTTTGTACTGGGGCTGGGCTGAGGTTTATCTGGCTTTATTTAGTTTAATTTTCTTCCTAGACAGGTCTCATAGTCTAGATGGTCCGTAACTCACTATGTAGTTAATTCTGGCCTCCAACTCTGACCTCAGTCTTGCCAGTGTAGGGTGACTGGGTAAGCTACTATACTGGGTTCTTATCTGACTTTAAGGTGAAAATACACTTCTCTCCTTGCATGGGTGGGGCTCTCCCAGATCTCACTCTGTAAGATCCTCTATTAGGGTGGAGAACCCAGGAGACCTTTCCTGGAACTTCTGTGATGTGCTTTTTAGGAGGGGGCCTGTAAGAGATCAGGAAGTGGCACTGTGGAGGGCTGCTGCTCACTGGGGAAAGTCCACCAATCCCACATGCCTTGCAGAGTCTGAGAAAAGTGGGCCAGAGATCATCAGAAAACAATGGCTTCTGGGTTGACTGCCACAGGCAAGGCATGACGAGTCAGAATGAAGTAACAGTTACAGACACCAACAGGCCCTGCTGGCAGTGCATGAAGATATTACCTCAGTAAAGAACAGGGCTGGGGTTGGGTGTGGTCTTACTGAATCAGAAACCCTCTGCTCTTTCTTCTTCTTTTTCTTTTCTTTTTTTCTTTTTTGGTCTGGTGGCAGTGGGGGCTGGGGAGGGGCACATGATTGGTGCATTTAGGTTTCTAGTTACTAAGTAAACAGCTCCTCCTCTTAACTCCCCAAATTGGCAGGACCTTTTGGCTTCAGGGTCTCCTGTAACAGGGGCTGGTATTGAACTGCCATGTGATTGAGGACAACCTGAATTCCTGCCTCTCTCTCCTGAGTGCCAGGAGTACAGGCATGCACAACTACACCTGGTCTGTCTCATGCTGGGGACAGTACCCAGGGCTTTGTACATACCAGGTGAACACTGTACCAACTGAGTGACTGCCTGGGTCCCAGTCTCTTCTCATGCAGTAGTTTTGGGGAGCCCTGGGGTAGAGGCTGCTGAAGCCCAGGATGAAAAGCTCACAGCATAGGGATGACACAGGCAAGCACAGCTTCTGTCCTCCTTGGAGAAGATTCTGTAAGAAGGATCACATGGGCAGACAAGGCAGGGAGGACCTTACAGGAAATCCTTTCTGGTATCCGGCCTGGAATCACAGAACTACAAGCTGGATGTAACCTTGCTCATGTTCCAGGTCAGAAAATAGAGCTGAAGATAAGAGGGAAGTAATTTGTCAAAGGAAAGACATGAATTAGACATCAAACCAGAGGGAAGCCATGGTTTGACTCCAGACCTAGTACCTTTTTACACACTGACCTCCCCTATGCTACCATTCTGCCCATTGTCACAGGCTTTATGACAAAAGATAGTTGAAGGACTATATCATCAGTAGTCATAGGCTTGGTGCCCATCAGATTGTTCAATACAGAGTTAACACAAATACAAGAGATGCCCCTGTGTTTTAATCCTTGACTATGCACGCAGAGACCTCACTGGGAGCTGAGATTGCTATATCCCTCTTAATTAGATGGGACTTCATGGTTAACAGGCTTTTTGACTTGGCCCCTATTCAAATACATCTACATTTTCTGGGTTATTTTGCATCCAAAATTCTTGACAGGTAAATCCACCTATCTAACCTTTGTTTTAGAAGATTACCCGAATATCCAATAGAGCAATGAGGCCCGTCCCATCACTCCAGGCCTGCTCCTCCACAGCATACCAAGTTAACAAGTTGCTGCCTCAACCTTGCCCCTGTAAAGGGTAGAGGTGTGGGACACTACCTGGAGAAATAGACTTGAGGAACAAATGGAATTCTTTCCTGGTTCTTCTAACATTCCCTGGGAAGCCACACTCCCGGGTGGTAGGGAATAATGAGTTAACTTCCAATGAAGCAAAGGCAGCTGAAACCAGGGAAGAATTTCTCCCCAGGGGTGGCTGGATAGTGGTGGGATAACAGTTGTCACTGTTGTTGACTTGTTCAGCTGAGGTGGAAAGGCCTTTCTTCAGGATGATTTGGAGAGGTGGCACCCAAACCTTGTAGTACAGTTAGAGAGGTGATGGCCAAACCTTGTACTATGGAGAACACTTTTGAATTGAAGCATTTTATGGATAAAAACATTTTAAGATAAAGGCACTTATGAATGTATGTGCAGTCTCTCACATATGAACATACACACCCCTTCTACATTCATTCTCTCTCTCTAACACACACACACACACACACACACACACACACACACACACGACACTATCATGCTCATAGGAGTTTAAACTCTGTTAGTCACAGCCTTCCCTTCTCAGTACTCCAGACTAGGTGAGTCTTCCCACTCTGCTTCTACAGCTTTCTTCGCTATCTTCACTGTGGGGATAGGCAGAGTGAGCTGGACTTTTTCACTGTATGTTGGATACTCAGCACCTAGCCTGACTATAGCACACAGCAGGCACTTTGTGTACAATGAACAAGTATAAATATATCAGAACTATTGATGCTATGGTTATTAATAATCTCTTTAATAAATATATAAACACTGATTTATGAGAATACAATGCTCCCGTGGGGTTCAAGTGCCCGCAGATTAGTGACTGAAAGCATGGATGAAGGTGTACATCCTAGTGTCCAGTGTTCTGTTGTATTTCCCTCAAAGAGAGCTGAATGCTCCATAGATCATAAACTTTAATCTAGAGACAAATGAAGAGACCAAGAGCCCAGGTCAAACAACCCCATAACCAAAATGGAAAGTCCACAGAGGGCACAGAATGCTTTCCTTTACAAAATGCTGAGACTCTCTGGCACCTGCAGGGGCAGGCGTGCTGATGACAGCTCCTGTCAAGAGCCAGCACCTAACATTTGTAGGAACAAAACGTAAGCCCATCTCCAGGAGCCCGCAGGCCACAGGGCTGTTATTTCAACCCTAAACAGGTTTGCAGAGGTACTTGTTGGCTTCCTCTGTCAACCTATTTGTGCAGAGTGTTGATAACCAATGTGACGCACAGTGAAGACTCTTTGTCTTGTTAGACACTTGCCAGGGGTGGAGATGAACCGAGAAATGAAGAATGTTTAGTTTAAAACATGTGCATGTGTGGCTGCCTCCCAGAGCCCAAGTTAACATTAGCTGACATCTCTTTTCTTCCTTGGACAGCAGCTTCTTCTCCTCATTCTCCTTGCTCCTTTTTATAGTCTCTAAACAAAGAGAATGGTATTCCAGGTGTGAACAAATCAGGGAGGTTTCCTGTTTGAGGTTCAGAAATTCATAAGCCCTGAGGGACTGAGTTAAAGAGAGGAGAGGAGAGAGCAAGAGATGAAAAACAGAATCCCCAAAGCCACCTGCTATTTAGTGATTAGCTCCCAGATAAGAAGGCACAGATGCATTCCAGAAGCCCAGGACTTGTCTGGGCAGAGCAAAGCCAGGAGGGCTGAGGAGGGCTTGCAGACAAGAAACAGATGGTGGAGGCGGGGGGGGGGGGGGAGCTCTCTATCAGCTTTCTTCCTGCTTTTGTTCCATGGAGCTTTTCTTTTCTTTTTGAGATGACAAAGTTGAACTCAGGGTTTCTGGAATGCTAGACAAGTGCTCTACCACTGAGCAACATTCCCAGCCCATCCGCAGAATTCTTAAGCACAGTGTCCTCATCCCTCTTTTCATCATTCCTGCTCCATCTACTTGTTTCAGTTTATGGAAGGAATTTTTATGAAGACTTGATCTACAAACTAGCTATGTGACGTGGGCAGATCACATACCTTCTGATACCCAGGTCTCAGGCTCCTTTCTCTTTTTTCTGTTGTTTCATCTTTTGCTTTTGAGATAGGATCTTCCTATATAGCCTAAGCTGACCTTGAGCTTGCCATGTACCCTGGTCAACCTCAAGCTCTCAGTCTCAAAGAGATGAGGTATATGTGTGTGCCACCATGCCCAACTTTGGGTGCTGTATCTTGAGAGTAAACAGCTTTATCCAAAAGCATATGAAAGCAATGTCCTAGCCACTAAAAACATCCCCTAACACAGCCCTTCTCTGTCCTTAAACATGTCTGCACGTCCACCACCCTGTTTGACTAAACTCACAAAGCAAGTGCTTGTTCACTCACAGAGGAGCAGGCTGATCACTTAGTTTTCTTTCTCAGTGGAAGGGGGTAAAAATAATTTATCTACACTCGACTCTTCTATGTGTGGCACCTGTGACCTCAACATGACCCCAAAATCCAAATAGAAGGGACAAGAGGCTATGTGCTTGCCAGGGTCGTATGACCTCTTCCTTCATTAGCCTTTCCTGTTCCTTTTGTTCTTAGGATAGGGGTGTTGTATCCTTGACAACAGTGGTGTGTTCAGTTTTTCCAACATGGTGAAGTCAGCACATTGTCTTCTAGCCCCTAGGTCATGTATGCATCATCAAGCTTCGGCAGATACAAGATCAATTTACTAATTCTCTCTGGTTTTCATTTTGCATTGTTTCTCATAAAAAATAAATGTGGTGCCATGAACAATTATGGCAGGGTAGGAAATAAATACTCCCATCATTAAAAACTGGAAATCTTCAGATATGTGTTTCAATTGTGATACCCATAATGGTCATATCTAAAGATTTACCACCAACCTCCACAGGGACAGAAGTTGTAATTTGCATTTCCCCAATAACAAAGTATGTTAAACAATTTTAATTGTTTGTCAACCATTTGTATTTTATTTTCTGACAATTCTATAGCTTTATGTCCCACGATTAATATTTAAAATATAAGTACATAGCAACTCCCTTCTCCTTCCTCATTCCAATCACTTCATGCCCCCACTTACTCTGTCTCAAATTGGTTGTTCTTCTTTCTTTTGTTATTATTATTACATATATATTTATATATCTATGCACATAAATAATTAAATATAAGCTGCTCAGTCAAAAACAAAAACAAAAACTAGAAATCACTAGCTTTGAAATTTCTCCGAAAATATAGCCACAAATGCCGTGCAACACCAATCAAATGACTGTACAACTCAAACTGTAGACATTGTCTTGCAAAGCAATCAGAGCTGTGGTGGTGACACAGATTCTCACAGCAGAGGCGAGCTTGCTGCTTTTCTCCATCCTTTCTGCCTTTTTTTTTTTTAACTTAGAGGGGGGCAAAAGGGTTATGTTTCAAACTGTTCATTTCAATATGCAATTTGCCCCAAAGAATTTCTGACTTAATTCATTTTCTCACCAACCCAAATCCAATTCAAAAAATATTTCTTGAAACCGGAACAATCTACTTTCTGTTGAGGAGTGCTAATAGGTGAAATGTTACCCTGTCAACTTAGGAGGCACCAGCTGAGCTCAGAGTCACCCTGGAGAAAGTTTTATTTGCTTCCTTCTGAATTCTTAGCCAGATCTGGATATGTAGGAGAGCATAATGAGAAACAAACCACATTGCTAGCTTTTCTTTACCTATAAAAAAATTCAGATTTGAAGATGCTTACATCTTAATGTCGAGTGTACCTCTAATAAGGAAGAATTCATCTGAGTAAAAACAAAAATGTGAGGTCAAAAGTCTCTTAAAAAACGCATCTTCGCTAGTTCTTGCAGTGCATTAATATTTTTATTGAGATATGTCAAAATAATTATTTGTTTGCCTTAGTTTATATTTCCCAGGAGAGGAGCTTTTTAATGTCTTTGTATTCTATATATCTGGAGAAACTCAACAGCATGACACTTTCAGTTTGAAAGTATTTGCTGTGGTTCTCTAATAAGGACGAGGCAAGGGGGGTGATGTTAATGAATGTGTGTGAGTACTCACTATGTACATGTGATATACTATTGCATTCTTCTCTCTCTTCAGTGTTGGAATTGAGTGGATACCACACGTAAGTTCTACTATTGAGCCATATCTCAGCCCTGAACAATTCAGGTGTGATAAAAATGATTGGCTCAACCTTATTTCCTTCCTCTTCACTTTATAAACAGGGAGTTTAGCCATCCAAATCTTAGCCATTTGGACTTTACCTTTGATACCAAAAGTCATCCCCTTGCCTGACCCCTTTGTGCAGATGACTGCTGCTAAGTCATAAGGCACAGATTCAAATGCTTTTCTCTTCATTTATACATTCACTGTTCATTCATGTATGCAATAACAATAGCCAAGTTCTCCATGTGCTAGAGCCACTATAGAGAATGGGACAGATGGGGTCATAGAGCTCAGTGGTTCACATTCTGCTGTGAAAAGATAGCACACAACAAAACAAGTAAGATTATTTTTTTTAAGTGTCAATAATTGTCACAGAGATCAAAAAAGCAGTGGTGATAATCCAGGGTATGGGGTTGTACTATCAGAGATGTTCTCTGTGCAGGTGATGGGTTAACAGGTAGGTGGTGACTGGATGACATGTGGGAAGAAAGCTTCAGGCAGAAGATCCAGGTGAGCACCCGAGAGGGAGGGGTGTAGCCTGAGCAGGTCTTGGCCCCACGTTCCTGTGTCGGGATTTTACTGACTCTTTTAAGCCAAGTGGGAAGTTGTCTAGAGAGCTGGTAGTGTTACTTTCCTCAGGATGAAGGATTTTCTGGACAGGTTGAGAAACCCCAGTTCTGTGGTCCCCCTTGCCAGGAACAGGTTTTGTACCATGGGACATTTATTCTGTTTGAGATTAATTTCTAGGTTCTTCTTGAAACATGGATGTTGGATTGAGTGTTATTTAAATCCTCTTCTAGATAGGCATGTTTGAGCTGTCTAGGAACAGATTCTGGGGCTGCATATAGGATGAAGGACCATCACTCATATATGTTTTGAGCAGTCTCTCTAGAGGAAAGAACTCATCTAGAGAGACATAGAATGCTTCTTGGCCTCTAAAACCATCTAGTCTCTGGCAGTATAGTGCAATATGCAAATATCTATTCTAAGACACAGAGAGGGGCGTGATAGATGTCGTGAGGGGAATGGTAGTGTCCAAGGTAACATCTGGAATCAGCCCTTGATCCCTAGGATGATTGGGACATCAAGCAAGGGTGATGAATAAAAGCTGGGCATATCACAGAGACTCCAGAAAGAGCAATGTCATATCTGGTCTCCAAGGAAAGAACCCCACAGAGGTTCAGACTGAAGCTCCAAGATCCTGGCACCAGAGCTCTGCCCCTTGGGAATGCAGCTTCTTTGGGTGTTGAGGCATCCATCTCCCATCTGGAAAAGCATCAGCCTCTTCCCAATAGCATATACAAGGGACAGGACAGGAGAGGGCAGGCTCGGTTTCCACTTACTGACCCTGAGTTATCTGGGGTTATTGTCCTTTCTTGCCCTGGTGACTTGTTTGGGAGTTAGGAATCAACTTCAGTCTCAGGATGTCTGTTTATTGTGACCTACAAATGCTACATCAACTTGACTTTCTCTGTCCAGACATGCTTCTCCATGGCAGGCACAACTCTTTGGTATCTTCCTTTTGCTCCCTGATGGTGTTGTTGGTGGTGTTGGTGTTGGTTTTGGTGTTGTTGGTGTTGTTGGTGGTGTTGATGTTGGTGTTGGTGTTGGTGTTGGTGGTGGTGGTGATGATTGTCTCTAAGGCTTCTAAAAATGTGGCCCAGGTTTATATTCCTTCTCAACAGCCCTAATCTGGATTCTCTTGAGATTTAAAGCCACACATTTCCTAGCAGCTATTCAGAAAGGAAGGATAGCTTTGCCCCAACTCAATTCCACCTTACTGTCCTCACCAGTGTCCCTTTCATCTCAGCCTTGTGCAAACCAATTGATTCGCATTTACTTTTTTTAATGTCATTCCTACTGTCTGCTTTTTTGTTGTTGATGTTCTATTTATTTATTATTCATTTGCAGTTTCATGTGTGCATATAATATAGTTTGACCGTTTTCACTCCCTATTATCCTCTCTCTTTTCTCCTCCATTCCGGCTAAACCCTCTTTCTTCCCCCCAAAGCCTTCCATTTTCTTCTCTGTTTTTTTAATTAAGGTTGTGTGTGTGTGTGTGTGTGTGTGTGTGTGTGTGTGTGTGTGTGTGAGAGAGAGAGAGAGAGAGAGAGAGAGAGAGAGAGAGAGAGAGAGAATGTGTGTAAGGGTATGGGGGTGTTTACTGACCACAAGCAACTTAACAGCTACACCACTTAAGAAAATGATTCTCTAAACATCCATTAAGGACAAGTAAGTCTTCAGAGAGGGCTCTTGTGACCTCTCCATGATGGACCATTGACAGCCCCCCTTTATATTTACTATTGATCCACATTTGGATCTGTATTTCAAATATGTTGTAGAATTCAGAGGAAACCTCTATTGTTCCTCAGTAGCTGTCCATCTTGTTTCTGTTTTGCTTTGAGACAGCGTCTCTCACTGAACCTGAATCTTGCTAGGCTTTTCTGTCTGATCACAAAGCTCCATGGATCCACCTATATCCATGTTTCCAGACTAGGATTACAGGAGCACACTGCCACACCCAGCCTTCGGTGTAGGTTCTGGGGATGTAATGCAGGCCCTGCTTGCATGGCGAGCTCTTGACTCAGCCACCTCCTGTTCTTTAGATACAGACCTAGCACAGTAGCTATGGCTGCTGGCTTGCCTAGTTTGTGATCTCTCTGTTCTTGACTCTGGTAGTACTGCCTCAGTGTTCTCTTTTTTAGTCACAGTTATGGCCATGATCATAGCAGGGGCAGAAAGAACAATTTTGATCCTGGTTCTTTAGCAGAGGCCTACCACTGCTTCACCACTCTAGAAAACCAGAGACACAACTGAGACTCCAGATACTAAGCTTTTTAAGGTCACTCCTGTAGGTATCCAGTCAGATAGCTTCCACTCAGAACTCTTGAATGGAACTGGTGGGAGGGGAGTATGCTTGCTCTCAATCCTTTCCTCACCCATCTGCAGTTCCCAGGAATCCTTCGGGTGAGGGGCCTGGGGACTACAAATGAGTGAATCCCCGTTGTTACTGAGCTTGGGTTGAGAAACACCCAAAATGGACTAAACATGTCTTTTCAGTGCCTGCTCATTGAATGAAAATTTTCATTCAGGAAGTGATAGTTTGACTCTGCCTTAGTTCTTATACAATACCACTTTAATCTTATTTTAGATGGCTAGGTTCCGGAGGAGGCTTTCATCCCACTGAAAATTTCATGTTTTTGATCATTTCAGATAGATCTGTTATTTGAATTTGCCTTTTCCTTCTTTTAATATGGTGCCGTAGTCCTCTCACATCTAGATTTTGTACTGTAATGCCATTTCTTGGTGGAATGTTGTCATGGTGGGGCATTAATGATGAAGATGTCAGAATTGTATTCTAAATTGTAGTAGAATTCAAATAAAGACTCCAGTAGAAAATATGCCTATAAATATTTTAAAAGATCTCTTTTGGGGAGGCATTATTTTTTTCTCTTAGCAAAAGGAAATGTTGATTGATACAAATACCTTAGGAGATACATTTTCTTGTTGAACGTGCTGTCATAAGAAATAGTCACGTAAATCTTGCTTGTCAGAACTCCCACAGAGGTCAGTGTGCTGGATAAAAAGTGCTTTCAGCTCTGCTTTCCTGTGCAAACGTTTTATCTAGGTCTGCCCATGGTGGGAAATGTGATGGTTCTAATAACACCCCAGCCCATCTAACTCAGTTTGTTTCTCTCCATCAAAAACTCTAAAATGATGATTGCAAAGACAGAGATTAGCCGTGTTTCCACCACAGGAAACGACGAAGGTATTATTGAGATGGGATCTGAGTCAGAGCTTCAATATTGACCTCATCTCCTTTCAGTTTCATCTTGTGCACAGGACAGGAGTGAAATCTGGTATGAAAATATGCTTCTGCGAGGCCCAAGGAAGCTGGAGCAAACCATCCATATTCATCCTTTGGGGGATGTTTCTGCTCAGCATGTTCAAATATTTGGGATCAATGTAAAGATTGGAGCTCAGTTCTCAAAAGACTTCAGGTCATTGCTTCAGAGCTGTGTTTTCTTAGAACTAAGGCTCTGCCTCTTTGCACACTGAGATAAGATATTGTATTTGACATAGATATCTTCTCCCCCCTCTGGATTAAATATAAATGTTCTCATTATCTATTTAGTCTTTTTTCTTTTTTGGGAAAAAAAACCCCGAACACTCAACCACAACAAAAAATGAAGAAAATGAATTTTGGCTATTGCATCTAACCTACTTGGATGGAAAAGCATTCTTTGGGGCTGGAGAGATGGCTCAGAGGTTACGAGCACTGGCTGTTCTTCCAGAAGTCCTGAGTTCAAATCCCAGCAACCATATGGTGACTCACAACCATCTGTAATGAGATCTTGTGCCCTCTTCTGGCCTGCAGGGATACATATACTGTATACATAATAAATAAATCTTAAAAAGAGAAAAGTATTCTTTAGTCCTTCACCCTTCCAGTTCACTCATTCTAGCTCTGAAAGCACCTATCAGACCTTTAGGGGGTGCTCTTCATTCACTTCTTGTGAGCTAGGGTGGGGACTTGCCCTTTAGGCAGAGGAGACAGAACTGCGGTCAGAGAACATGAACTTGACTGCACACTATCTCCAGCTCTCGGAGCTCTTGCCACCTGTTGAGTAAAATTAATTTTTAAATTAGTTTTTCCAAATGCAATTAGTTCTCTTCACAAAAGTCCTATGAACTAGATGCTTCTATTTCTTTCTCTTTCTTTCTTTTTCTTTCTTTCTTTCTTTCTTTCTTTCTTTCTTTCTTTCTTTCTTTCTTTCTCTCTCTCTCTCTCTCTCTCTCTCTCTCTCTTTCTTTCTTCTTCTTCTTCTTCTTCTTCTTCTTCTTCTTCTTCTTCTTCTTCTTCTTCTTCTTCTTTGTGTGTGTGTGTGTGTGTGTGTGTGTGTGTGTGTGTGAGAGAGAGAGAGAGAGAGAGAGAGAGAGAGAGAGAGAGAGAGAGAGAGAAAGAGAGAAATATGGGCTTCTAGCTACTTTAGTCCCCAGTTGGATTCAGAGCCAATATTTGAATCCTGATCTGTCTGACATCAGTATCTCTTCACTACATGCTACACTGGCTGAAAATATAAATAACAGTTGATGACTGAAGGCCTGGAAAAGTCAACAGAAAATGAGATTCATCTCCAGGGTCAGAGGGATTAAACCAGAAGCTGGAAGGCTTTATCTGCTCCAGTGTGGCAGGGCCTCCTTTTAATGACTTCCCCTTGCAGGTGAAATTCTCCGGAAGAATGCTGTTGACAGCCTTCAATGCACCATAAATAACACCCAGGTGCTCTGGAGGACACTCTCCTCACCCTCCTCTGGGAGCTTTGCAAAGGCCTCAAAATTAACCCTCTCAAAACCAACCATGCTACCCCTCTTCGAGACTTAGTTGCTCATAATGGATGGCTGCTTTGCAACTTTTCTACGTGTATTTGTAATAAATATCACTTCCTGTGTGTGTCAGCCACACAGAGTTTAGGGTCTCTGTATAGTTGGTATCTAAGAATTCTTGTTATTTGTTTGTTTGTGGTAGAGAAAAGTTGCCTAAACTTACGGCTTCTTTCAGGCTGGGCCAGGCTTTGTTTTTTTTTTTTTTTTTTTTTTTTTTTGTCCTTGGCCTTGGTTGAAGAGGGCTCTGGACAAGTGCTCAGAAAAGCCTAATGAACGAAACGAAATATGGAGTCAGTTCTCCTAAGCTTTGTGACAGGGAAATATACACCCTGTAAGTGAATCTCATTTTGGACAGGAGAATCTTGGCTATAGAGATCACAGTGCAGAACATGATAGGATGTTATGGAGAAATACCAAGAGTCTGGGTACTCCAGAGTTTGGACACGTCTATCCAGGTACCTAAGTGGGGTATTTGATGGCTGTAGGTACCTACCAAACCAGTGACAACAAGATAGAAACCTTGGCACCTAGAAGGTGCTTCTTGTTCTCAGAAACAGGTGAGGGTAAGACTAGAGACATTTTTTACTTACACTTTCCTAGTTTAATGGAGTGTTTTCATAATCATTCAGTCCTCACAAAATTAAAATATAATAAAGAAGAGAAGTGGAAGAGGAGGGAATGGGGAGGGTGGAGAAGAAGGGGAGGGGAGGACCAGGAGGATGGAGGAGAAGGGAGGGGGAGGAGGTGAAGGGGAAGAGGGAGAGAGGGAGGAGAAAGAAAAGGAAGGGAAGGAGGAGAAGGAGATGATTCATGGGACAACCAGTGAGTGACTGGGCTTGGAATTCTCCAAGCTGCAGGCTGGCTACAGACACATCACTTTACAAAGCCTCCCTACAACTCTAGACTGCTGATCCACCTGCAGATTTGGGAATTGCCAGTTGCCAGGATGGAGTGAATCAGTTCCTTCAAGTTGAAGGGCAGGGAGAAAAATTCCAAATAGGGGACACAGTGTAGAGATCGGCATACCTTGACAGTTCAGAGAGACAGAACTGAGAAGGGTGGGCCTGGGTGCTGGACCTGGGCAAGGACAGAACAGTGGATGAAGCTTGCCAGAGAGTTAGGGCAAAACTGTGAGAGTGGAAGATGAAGCTAATATTACTGAGTTCACTTGGTGGTGGCTGCAGAGCACCTGGATGGACTTCTGTGAGGAAGTCATCACCATGGCTATGCTTGAGACAGTGAGGCCCTGCTCGGGTTCTGGTCATGAGTGTAAGGCACTGATCAATCTGTGGGAGCTTAGCTAGCTATACCTCACCTCTACTGCTGAGTCCAATGTGTGGGAACTCCTGAGCCAAGGATAACCTCTGCTCCTTGCATTTATCAACTCTGAACTAGGCAGAATCTAGGACAGGTGCTCAGAAAAGATTATGACACATTTGGAGCCAGTTGTTCAAAGTTCAATGCTACTAGACTTAAGGAAATTATCAGGGTGGAATTTCCAAGAGACAGGACCAGAAGAAAATTGAGCATATCTCCAAGCACCCATAGATTTCTGGCTGGCTGTGGAATCCCAAGCTGGAGGTTTTCCTGTTTCACATTTTTTTTTCAAGTGTTAATTAACTCACCCTGCCCTGACTGAATTCATTTGTTTCAATTTAAATATGCTCAAATATAAGTGTGTACATTCACACATATCATTTAATGCAAGCCTGCCCCCCACCCCTGCTTCTTTGGTTCTGTTAGGAATTAGGGTGAAAACTCAATTTCAGTCAAATACCCATCGACTACTCCAGCCATTTCCCATTTCCCATTGTCTTTATCACCTCTACGGCTTTAATCATTCTCTGCCTTTCTGCTTTGTCCTGTGCTGCATGGTCAGGTCCTCCCTGCTCTGTTTTTATTCTTAATTTCTTTTGACTCTGAAGTGGAAATCCATTATTTTCTCTGGGAGACTAAGTCCTTCTTTGATGCATTTTTCATATTTTAAAACACTCCTTTGAGTAACATGCTAATTTTGCCCACAAAAGACATTTTGAGCAAGATGCATATCCTAGGGGCATTGGCACTATGGCTGGGCCCAACTCAAAGGGTTTTGTGATGGTGTGTTAGTTGTATTTCTTGTTGCTGTGATAAAATACCTGAGGAAAAATGAAGGAACAGTTTATTTTGGCTCACAGTCCAAGGGAATGGTCGATCAGGGCAGCAGGAGCCTGGGGTGGCTGGTTCATACTGCAAACGCAGTCAGGAAGCAGAGAGA
The DNA here is from genome assembly GCF_903995425.1 of Onychomys torridus. Taxonomy (NCBI): domain Eukaryota; kingdom Metazoa; phylum Chordata; class Mammalia; order Rodentia; family Cricetidae; genus Onychomys; species Onychomys torridus. The sequence continues at coordinate 1,994,949 of NC_050453.1, read as the reverse complement.
GATGAATGCCCGGCTTGCTTTCTCCTTCTTATTCAGTCCAGGACCTCGGCTCAGATAACGGTGCTGTCTAAATTTAGGACAGATCTTCCTACCTCAATTAACCTAAACTAGATAAGCCTCAGAGAAATGTCCAGAGTTTGTTCTTTCAGTAATTCTAGGTTCTGATGGTTAATTTTATAAGCCAACTTGGCTAGATCACAGTATCTAGGGAGTTGGTTAAATGTGTTTATATGTTGATGGGAAGGCATTTTGAGATAAATAGATTGTTCTCTATGGTAATATGGGCTCTATACAATCTGCTGAAAACCTTTAGAAGACAGACCTTCCCTAAGGAATTCTGCAGGACAGGCTGGCTTCGTGTTCACATGGCCGTACCATTGCCTCCCTTCTCTCTTGTCTGCTCATACCCTCAAGATTTTGGATTTGCCCATTGCCAGAACCTCACGAGTCAGTGTTCCTTGTGTCTGTCTTTTGACTCTGTCTCTCTGTCTCTCTCTCATCCCATTATTTTACTTTTTCTTGAAAACCGTGATTAATTACATACCTGTGGCCAGTTGTCTTCATGTCTGTATTCTGTTTCTCCAGAAAGATTATAGCTTTAAACAATCCTTTCAATAAATACTAACTGGATGTTCCCTAGGTGCTAGATACCCACGAAACAGCACCTATGTGCACCGACATCTCTTCCACCTCTTTTCCCTGCATGGCCCCCGTATCACTGAACTCCCATCTTGTTTCCTGTCTTGTTTTTTGCCTTTGGTAGAGGAGAGCACAACCCACTGCCACCATTGATTGATACTCACAGTTTTAAGAGACCCAGCTACTCACTGAAAGTTTTCTAGAGTCTTCAGTCTTTCTTCCCAGTCCTACTTTTCAGTGTCCTTTGAGTTCTCTCCAAGTTCACTATTGAACTTTGCTAGACCTGAAGCCCAGTGATACATTTCATAGATTTTACAGTGTCAGGATGAAGTCAGGCACTTGGCATTACCAAGCTTCCTAAAGACATGTGTTCTTGGTGGATGTGCATTCATCAGCCATAGCCATAGCCATCATTGGGATGCCCAGAGTTTTCTGTGACTATGGCTTGAGTGCACTGTGGGGGAAGAAGGAACAAGGGAACAAAAGGAGCCTAAACCCTTGATGATCTACTGGAGTGACCACATTGCCTTGGAAACACTCTCAGTAAGCTTGGTTTTATTCTTTTTAACGTTAAAGACTTCTGAGAGAGAAGTGGAGAGGTTTGGTCACTGCCATGCAAGTTGTTCCAAGAAAACTGAACCCCTGACTAATCATGGACATGGATAAACATATCCCTCAATTACCCAACATGTTTTCCATGTAATTCCTTCTTACAATGCAAGGTAGGGTGGATGTCTTGCACACCCTGTCAGCCTGCTAAGCCTGCCTGTCCAAACAGAGCTCTATGTGACTTTATTCCCCTGGCATGTTGGTACACATGCTCCCCACACCAGAGTTCAGAGCCTGAGCATGTGGGAGAGATTGAATGCAGCAAGATTTTCTATCCACGACAAAGCAAACAGGCCTGGGACTGAAGACAATGTGAATCTCACTGTGGAATGTTCTGGCTTCTGTGTAGATCTTCTGCCAGGGGATTCCAGAGACTCCTTTCAGTTACAGAGAGATTAAAATTCCTTCAAATGCATACAGTAGTCCATGCTACAGTGACAAACACCAACCATCTCAGCAGGGAAAAGCACTGCCTGGGTTTTGCTTATGTGTAATTACTAGGTTCTGTATACTGAGTATGAGCTCGTTTATTATGTGATCTTGGAGGGAAATACCATGTTCACTTGAAAGACCAAACAGTTCATGTTCTGAAAGCTTGGATGCTGGTTACAGTTCCAATTTTGTATACTTCAACAAGTCAAACTTTTTTCTCAGAGCCTTGAAACTGTAGGATTCAATCATTCTTTCACCCATTCATCCATATCTCATTCATACATCTACCATCTACCAATCACCTATCCATTCACCACTTATCCACTTTGAATCCATCAATCACCCAACCATTCATTTGTCATCCATCCATTCACCATCTATCTACCATCTACCCATCTATTGCCTATTATCATCCTTCCATACGTTGTCCATCCATTCACTACCTATTCACTGTGCATCTGTTGTCCATCCAGCCATCATTCATTCCTATACCATCCCATCTACCATCAATACATCATCTGTCAATCATCCATTGCCCATCTACCATCCATCTATCATATATCATCATTTATTATCTGTCATTCAACCATCATTCATCAACCTACCATCTAACATTCACAAATCTACCACCTACCCATTCATTAATCACCCATCCAACTACCATCCATGCAACATCCTCCTATCCATCATTCATCTATTACTCACCCAGCCATCTATCTATCATCCATCCACCCATCCATTCACCTACCCATCCACCATCATAAGTCATCTGTCATTCATTCATCAATGATCCATCTATTATCTATCTGTCCATCAATTAGCCATTCATTCATTCATCATCTATCCATCATTCATTGATCTTTCTACCAGCTATTCCCCATCCATCTATCCATTCGTCATCCATTGATCCATCCACCCTTCATTCATTCAGTTCAAGATTTATTAAACATGAAGTTTTGCAGGTTCTGTGCACAGAGATGAACAAGATAAATCTTTCACCACTAGACAGTTTTCTACCTACCTGAGAGTTTACAGTAAATGGATGAGATTGTACTTGAAAATGTCTAAAAGAATAAAGTAGATACATATAACTAATGGGATATCTTCAAGTCATACCTTGTAAGCCTTGTTTTCCTTTCTCTAAGCATACCATAAGAAGCCAATGGAGAAAAAGTCATGAAATTTGTCAGCTTGTTACTATAGCCACTGGCAGTAGCTGCTGAATCATAGACAGGCATTACCATGAGGATAGAGGCACCCTTAGGACGTTAGTTACTGAGAAGGATCTTGTAGCCACCCATCTTTAAGACCACTTATAGCTAAAGGTACCTCGGGCCACAGACACCTGTCTTTATGGTTGGAGATGCATCTGTCAGCCAGGAGAGAAATTTCAGTATTTTATTGAAAGCATTTTGCAGCAGGAAATCCTTCTCTTTTTTTTCCTTGCTGGTGCCAGCATAATTTAACTGTGATTTAATAGCTCCTTTCATTTACTTGCTAAATTATGCCTTTCCATCACCTTCCCTTTGGGTTTTCCCTCCTTTTGGTCCTACAACCTCCCATTATTTATTAATGCCCCGTAATACATGATGGAGGCAGGCAGAACACAGTCATTTCACAGTGATTTAGGGGCTCCTGGCAGTGAGACAACAAGAACGGGTGCATATGCTTGGAGAGTCTCTCTCCTATACTTGCCTTTTTAGAGCAGGGTCAGACAGCTCCAAGCCAGCTTCTATGTGAACTCTCCTGCCTCCCCTTCCCAGTCCACCCCCTAGCCATTTTCCTGCTTGGAGCAAATTCGAACACTTGGCTCAGAGTGATGGATGAGTCACAGTTTATGGTTTTCCAAGATTCAACTTCTAGAATGAGGATGCTGCTCAAAGTGTGCTAACTGAAGGAGAGCCAGGAGGTGACTCAGCTTCCCTTCAAGGAAGGAGCCCTGGGTGGGACTGGGAGATCTCAGGCAATCTGAATCTCAAGGGACGCAGCTCTGCAAACACAAGCTGGGAAGATGGTTCTTGTAATTCTCATCTGGAGTAGCTTGGAACATTTGACTGATAGGCTGAGTTGCATAGGAGAAGGGCCCATTTGGGTACATAGTGTGTTTGTTTCATGGCCTACTCAAGAGTCTTGATCATACCAGGAGCTTCAGAGCACCTCCAGGAATCGGCGAGAGGCACATTCGCCATTCTCCACCTGGTTCTTTTCCCCGTCTCTTCGGGTGTGCTTTGAACTGCTCTAGCATATATTCGCTCACATGGTAGATGAAGTAGAGACACCCTGCAGGTACTGAACAGGAGGGCCGACACCCTGCAGATACTGAGCAGGAGGGCTTGCTCAGTAGCACACAAACATGGGCTGGGCTTCCTTTGTGACTAAGCATTGATGGAGCAGATTACTATGTCATCATTTGGAGATGGTGATACAGTCAAGCTTTCAGCACAGTGCCTAGCACTGTTTAATGTTTGCTTTCCTTTCCTTTTGGAAACCTATGGACTTCTAAACATATACAAAAGTTACAAGGCAAGGGTGGGTTGCATGTGCAGAGTAGCCAGGAGACTTGATCTCCCATGTAGGCTATCTAGTAACTGGTCTGAAGACCCAAAAGGAGCTACTCAGCTTCTCTGCAGGCTTGGATAGTCTCTGTGATAACTTCCTGGTATAACTGCTCCTGACACTGCTCTAGTGGAGACCTGGGAAGTTCTCAGAACACAGATTGGTAGTCATTTAAGGAAGGGGTATAAGAATTAGGAGCTCAAAGTGCATGGGTTTTGTGACTATTCTATTGGGTAACAATATCAAGCAGGAAAATTTCTTCTGGCTCTTGAACAGTCTAATCTTTTGTTTCTCTCTCCAGATCATTGATGTCTTTGGCTCATGCGATGCTGGACCTAACTGTGGAGCAATGCAGTTGTACCAGCAGGCCCTTCTACTTTCCTTCACCCTGGACTGCATGCACCTGTTTCATGGCTCTGGATGGTGGCAAGAGCCTTGGAGCATGGACATTGCCCTCTGGAGATGTGTCTGGTGGTTCCCCAGGGGTCTTTGTAGCCATTCACCATCTGTTGAGCTAGAGAGAGCTCAAGGACAGAGGAGAGGAGCTGAGATGAAACAGCATCTGGAATGGTTATTTTGATCCTCTGTCCCTTTACTCGAGGTCACCTCCTGCCTCTATCTCTTTGCAGAGGGTGGCAAAGAGAGGGCGTCTATGCAGAGGCATCCCTTGCTCATCTTCAGCATACTCTTCTGCCACAAGCTGACTTTGTGGTGACCTCTGCAGTCCCCCTATTCACATCTCTGCAGTGCCTGGGTTTGCAATGACATGCTCATAGTTTCCTTCAGAAGTTTCATTCATATAGCTCCCAGGCTGGGGAACTTCAGAGGGCCAGGCTGCTCTGTAACTAACATGAATGTGTAATCTGCCTAAGCCTTGACTAATGCGTTCCTTGCATTATTAAACACAGATTAAATATATATGGATATTTAAATGTAATGTCTTATTTCCCCAAATCTAGCTTCTTGGTGTTCCCGACTTACGCCTTTTCAGTGCTCATAATTGTCTCAGGGATCATGAATTACAGGCAGGAGCTGCATCTCCCTTGGCTCTAAAGTCTTTGCCATCCCATTACATTTGTTGAAGAGATGCATCCCATAGTCCTTCCACCCAGAAAATTACTGAAGGGATTCTTCTCATAGAAATGTACTTTTTCTTTTCTCAGGCAGAGTTTGCTCCCTGCCAGCCAGTAAAAGTTGAGCTAGCTAGGGCCTTGCAGACTTGTGGTTTGTGTCTGCTCTGCAGGAAAGCTTGTATCCCTGGCAAATCACCTAACAGTAAGCTAAACTAAGCTTGTTCCCCTCTACCTACTGTCCAGCAGTCACATGTCCTGTGTGGGTGCTTGCAGGACCCTAGGGAAGTCTGGTTGCTTTTTTTTTTTTTTGGTGTTTGATTGTTTATTTGTGTGTGTGTGTGTGTCTGTATGGAGCTCCCCTATTAAGCTAAATTAGCTAGTCAGCACACTCCAGGGATTCATTCACCTGCTTTCCCTCCCTTGAGTTAGGGTTACAAGCACACACCATACCTGGCTCTTTTATGTGTACTCTGGGGATCAAACCCAGGTCTTCATGCTTTCCAGACAAACACTATTGATTACATTATCTCTCCAGTACCCCATTTTTAAAAAATTGTATTTCCTTGTAAGATTATTGCTTAATACCTCAGACTAATGGCATGGGAAATTTCCATCCATGGAAAGTAGCAGCTTGAAGCCAAGACTATCCAAATTACTCTACTCTTGCCTGCCCCAGATTCCTCTCCACTGCAAAGCAGGATACAGGATAGGTCTTGGTTACCTTCAAACTATTTGCAGACTCTCCCTAGAAAAGTAGGAGGACTGGATGCTTGGTGTGGTTCCCTCTTTAGCTATGCAGCTTATTTCTCTGATCCGTGAAAATGCACTCCTCTCTTAGTCTTGGTTAATGTTTTCTCACCGCTACCATTAGGCCAACTGAGCAAGAGACAGGGCTTGTGTTTCTTATACTTGTCTGTACTGGTATATTATATACAACCTATTAGCCACTGATCTCTTAGAGATGTTTTCCACCCAGCAATAGCTGACTGTGTTTCTTCCCATCTCCTCTTCCAGTCATTCCTTAAAACCAGCCATTTTAGGGGTTGGGGATTTAGCTCAGTGGTATAGTGCTTGCCTAGCAAGCGCAAGGCCCTGGGTTCGATCCTCAGCTTAAAAAAAAAAAAAAAAGAAAACCAGCCACTGAGGAACATTTACACCATGGGAATTGGCCACAAAATAAGGTAGCAAGGTTGTTTTTCCTTGGAGAACTGACTCTTAAAACTGAGCAGCACAGCTGGGCATCGTGACATAATTGTAATCTGAGCACCCTCCCCTAGAGGTGGAAGCAGAGGTATGAAGTTCAAATCTAGCCTGAACTATATGCAGAGACCCTGTCTCAACCTGACCCTTTCCGACAAACAAACAAACAAACAAACAAAACTATCAGAAAAAACCAGCCATGCACTGTTGTAAGCTCTCTCAGGGTGACTATATATTTAAATATAACTGAGCACATGGGGTTTAAGGCTGGTAGCCCTTGTGGCTGAGCACAGAGCACATGTTAGCTCTGATCTTCTTGGTTTGCCTCTGAAGTTATAATCTCTGCCAAGTATCACAGCTTTCCATACTTGCCTCTTGTCTATAATCCCACACAGCTGCTGTTAGTTACTCTCACAGCTAAGTGGTACTCTATCTCAGCCCCAGACTTCCCTGAATTGGGAGTCATAGAAGCTGTTTAAGGAAGGAAACTTGTTTTTCAGCTTCCCAGGACAATTATTGACATTTGGCCTCTTCTACTAGGAGAGTCAGCAGAGCCAGGTGACCTAAGGCTTACCTAAAAAGGATGAAAGGGGTGGATCTGGGGACTGGGGGTTTGGAAGAGCAATACTTGGCTGGACCAGCTCCAGTGGCAGCCCACTTATCAACTGGAAAACCCACAGAAAAGAAAAAGCCATATTTGGTGGTCATGGCGTGCAGCATCCCTCATATTTGCTCACAATGCAATGTGCTGCATGTGGAAGCTTCTGCTTCTATTCTCCTGGGGCTGGGAGGTCTTCACAATAGCTTGCTCTTAGTTGTCCTCAGAAATATGCAGTATATAGCTTGGGACAAGTTAGGGATTTATTAAGCAGTCACTGGGTCAGGGGAGAGTCATCAGTGACATTCATGGTTGTGATCTGTGGTTGCGGGATGCAGAGGGGTTTGCCTCCACCCCCACCCTGACCTCTGTTTTATTCTGTGTGCTTCAAAGTGCCTAGCCAGGCCACTCAAAGAAAGGGAGGGAATTCTCAAGATGTGAGGAGGCAAACAGGAGAGAGTTTACAGCAGGAGGGATCCAGCCTTTGTGCTTTGCAGTTCCAACTCTTCAGGGGCTGTTCAGCTCAGGCAAGCAGGGAGTTAAGGTCTAAGGAGAATGGAATTTTCCCTGTGGCTGTACAGACTTGTTTTAACCACAGGAATGAACACAAGATGCGACTTGTTCCCTCTGCTATTGTCTGAATCCCCTTTCCCTCCAGCAGGCAGCCAGGCTAATGTGTGACATTTCTCCAGGCATCCAGAGTGCTCCCTGCCCTTCTCTTTATAGCTTTTCTGCTGCCCTCCTCCCAGACTCTCAATAACCTCACCTTCAAAGGCTTTTCAATAAGCCAGGACTATCCTCTGTGGACTGGGCAGGGAAGACATGTGGATTTGGGTTATTTATTAATTTTAAGATGTGTGCCTCCCATTCTTTCTGTGCCATCCTCTGCAATTCCTTCTGGCAACCTCAAAGATTTCACCATCACCTCTTGCCAATCCCTAAGTGGGATGATGGGCATCAGACACTAGGCAGACTAAATCACTCCATGAGGACCCACCCATGCTGGCTGGGACTCCTCTGACAGCCCCACCAGCACACTGAAAGGACAGCTCCTTTCCTCTCAATTAATTCTTGTTGCCAGCCCCTAAGCACTAAGTCCTTCCAAGCCTTGGTTAGAGGTCTTATTTTATGGATGTGCCAGTTGTCTAGTCTCTGCATAGCTCAGTGGAGGCCTCTACCCAACCCCAGCACATTTCCATCATTAACCTTGAGTTCAGGGGAACTCGGCTTTACTCCCAGATGGTGAGATAGACAAAGGGTGTAGGAGAGGGATTATGTCACAATCCTCTACCTTGACTTCTCCATGTTCCTGTTCTACATTTCCACCTTTTTGCCTGGTTCTCCAGTTCTCTGTGCATCCCAGGATGACAAGTGACAACACAGAGGTCAGCATGCTTTGGCATCTCAAGTACACCTGGAGATGGGGACTCATTTCTCCCTGCCAGTGCTGCAATAGAAAAGCCTTCCTAAAGACAATTAAAAAAAAATTCTCTTTAAAGCGGCATTAGAAAAATTAAAATATATTTCTTTCCTAAGCATAACTCTTGGATAAGGTGCAGAAAAAGTTCAACAAGAAGCTGAACTTTGGTTTTAAATATAAACACCTTTATTTGAATTATAATCATAATGATACAATGTGTTTGGGATTTAATTATTTGGAATTAAAGAAAGACATCCTGTAATTACCATTGAACTTATCTTGAAGTATAAATCTGATAATTAAACACTTTCAGATTTCAGATTTCATTCAGTGAGTAATGAAATAGCAAAAGCACCATGGATTCCCTCTCATGTTTGTAAAGAAAGTTCAAGAGCCATCAGTGGATCTCAATGGAAATACCTCATAGTCATTGTGTGTAAAGTACATGTGTCAGCAAAATAAAAAACCCAGGAACAGGGTGTCTGAGCAGTGAAGGTTTGATAGCAATTGGGTGTGAATGACAAATTATTCCTTCTAGAGAGAGGGAGAGAGGAAGAGAAGGAGAGAGTGGGAGGGAAGAGAGAGAGGGAGAGAAGGAAAGAGGAGGAAAGGAAGCAGATGGGAGATGAAGAGAGTGGGAGGGAAGAGAGCAGGGAAGAGAAGGGAGATGGGGAGAAAATAAAAGAGGGGAAGGAGGCCAAGGAGACTTGGGAAGTAAACAAAACAGCTGGTAAGTCTCAGGAAGTCCCTGAAATTGACCAGATGTACAAGGCTCCTTCTCCAAGATTATACAAACAGAAAGGAATGTGGAGAAGATTCTCCAATCTGTCAAGCTGCCTACAAGTCATTTAGAGAGCCCCAAGGTTTCTACTTTTGTAAATCATCACACATGCTGGGGTGCACTTTTAAGACATTCAGATGCTTTTTAGTTGTCCCTGCTCGTGAAGTAAACCCCCACTCAGACTCCTATAACCCAATAAGCTCATTGGTTCAGGAAATTAAACATTGGTGGTATAATTTCTTTGGTTCCTTATCTGGAATAAGTAGATATTTGTTCATGTATTCCCAAGGGAAGCTCATCTGTAAAATGAGAATGAACAATGCACAAAGTTATGCAAAAGAGAGAGGACACAGAATTATCTCAGCATGATGCCCAGCACTACAATCATTTACAACTGTCCATATGAGACTCATGTTAGACCTTGTAGAATGATGCTAGCTATAGAAATGAAGGAAATCTCAGAGAATATAGCACACGAGATGTCACATTTTCCATTCTCATTCTCTTAAATTGTAGCATCACTTAAGGGTTCATTATTGATCTCTTCTTTAGATCTTTGGAAATTTAACTATCCACATAATGTGACTATATAATTTATGTGGCTAGTCTCTAAAGTTTTATATTGGGCACCAACAGTTCATCTAACACCAGTACCCTCTTCTAATTTCCTCTGCACATATGCTTCCTCAGCCTGAGTGCTCCAATTTATAGCAAGTATTGCCCAAAGGTTCTTGTTTCCTTGGGCAACAGGACCACACTTGAAGACTAAGTGCCCTCTGATGTTTCCATCTTCTTACTTAATCCAGTTAACATGAAGTTTGCGTCTATTTTATTGTCCCAAGAATTGAGGCTGCTCTTTTAACATGGGGAACTATATCACCTTTCTAACTGGTCAATAATTACCCTTGTCATTGTGCTGCACAGTCTTCACACTGAGCTTCCAGAAGAGAATTCTAATAATATCAGTTCATGTTCAGAGAGCTGTAGAAATGAATAAAGAGGAAGGACCTGTTTGTGCACTGTTCTTTTCTCTGGACATAGGCTGCCTTCCCTTTATTTGCCTCCAGCTCTCAGTGCTCCTGCCCTCACACTGGTCCTCCCCAAACTTCACCCACTGGACTCTTACTCCTTCAAGTGGCTTACTGCTTGCTTTTTGACCATCTTTCCCCCATCACTTCTGGTGGACGGAGCCTCTTCTCATTCTGGGATGCTGAAGGACTTAGTATATATCCCCACTTTGATGGTCATGACATTGTACTGTGTTAAGGTTTAACTAATGACCACAAACATTGTGCCATGTTATTTTCATCAGTTTGAAAAATGACACCCTTATATGTTTATGTATCCTATGTGAGCTTACATACTTTGCCTCTTCCAGTCGAGGAAACTGAGGCTTACAACATTAAGTCAGCTGCCCAGTGTTCAGAAGGATCAGGCAGAAGAATCAGTGTGAACTCAAGTCCACCTGGTCCCAAAGTCATCACAGAATATTGGTAGGTGGCTGGAATTGAAAGAGAAAGAAGAGGCAGTTGAAAGATGGGAAACCTTTTGCAGAAAGCTTAACAGGAAAGGAGACCACAAGTTGGGCTGTGACAAGTAGATACTTGAAGACAGGTACAGAGGAGGGAACACTGGTCAGGAGGACAGATGAAGTGTGGCAGAGGCCCCTCAGTGAATGCTACAGCCAGTGGATTGGAAGGCAGGAGTGCCCTCCTCTCCTGCCTTGAGCTGTACCCTTTACAAGGGACCCCCCTGCTCCTCTATCTTACCTGTATTTGCTGATCAAGGAGGAGGAGGCTGTTTGGCACAGGGCTTCTCTACTCCAGGGAAGCTCTGGGACTCAGACTTTCAGGCACTTTCTACTCTAGTCTTTAGGTGTTCTTTCTGGTAAGCAGAGTTCCCTCCTGGACAACCTGACTATCCCTCACCTGCCCAGACTCAGCATGCAGCCCTCTCTGAGCAAATCCACAGCTATCTCTCAAGGCAAAGTCAGAGTGGACAAGCACTTCCCTGGGAAGTAGGCATTGTACCAGGGATCTTTGTCACTCTGTGTTCTACTTCCTCGCCCTCACTCCCAGATATGCCTGGGCTAAGGCTACTGAAGGCCCTCTAAGCCAATACCTCCCCAGGCCTGGGCTCCATCGTGTCGAATCTCAGCTCCAAAGAATAGGGGAAGCAACAGGGGAAACTTAACTAAACTATTTTACCAGGGGAAGCAGGAGGAGAGTCCTGGCATCTCAGCAGAACAGGAGGCAGCAGGCACTCCTTGTTCTGAAGGCTTCTCTGTCTGTTAAAAAAAGCCAGTGAGCTAGGACCTGACTCACAACCCCAGTTACAGATGGCTGCCAAAGGCTCTGGGCATGGCCTCATGGAGTCATTGCTATTTAAGGCCTGATATCAGTCCCACACAGGATGGTCCTCACGTTTGAACAGCTGCCTTAATCAAATGTCACTAACATATATTTCAGCCTGACAGTCAAAACGGATTCATAACCCTAACCAGAAATCTAGGCATGGTAATATAGGCCTGTAATCCCAGTACTAGGAAGCTGAGACAGGAGGATTATTGCAAATTTGAGACTAGTCTCAGGAAATATTAGACAGGTATACAAATATGCATGTAAAAAGATGTCAATAGCAGTATTGGTATATGTTAGAACGCACCTCTGGTGTCAGCAGCTATAGCAGGATATCAGGGAGGATCACAGCATAGCCTTCTAATCCTGAGGTACTGTGTGTAGAGAGAACAAAGAGCTTCAACTGAAAAGCCAGGGAATTCAGCGGAGGCTATTTAGCTAGGTTATTTATTTATTTGTTTGTTTGTTTTGTTTTTCGAGACAGGGTTTCTCTGTGTAGCTTTGCGTCTTTCCTGGAACTCGCTTGGTAGATCAGGCTGGCCTTGAACTCACAGAGATCTGCCTGGCTCTGCCTCCCAAGTGCTGGGATTAAAGGCATGTGCCACCACCGCCCAGCCTAGGTTTTTTATTTTAAAGAACAAAACAAGAATTTTTATGTTTCAATATTTTTGGTGTTTCCCAATTTTTCTGTAGTAAGCATAAATTATTACTTTTTTTTTTTAACAGACCCATGAAATGACACAGAATAGATTAGAAGCCTCTGTCCACATCCTGTTTCCTGAATTTGAGAATATTTTAGGCCACATGACATAAGAACTTTACATATGTGGTTAAATTAGGTGTGCCCAGATAAGACCTTATGTGGGTTCTCTGAGTGGACCCAGTGTGGTCATCCTGGCCTTTGCATGGAAGAGGGGTGGAGTCCCAGAAATCTGAAGGGGCTACATTGTTGATGGCAGAAACACTACCTAGGAAAGTCTCACATGGAGTCCCAAGAAATAACAGGGCTCTGCCTTGATTCTCAGCCCAGTGAGACTCATGGCCTCAGAACTGTGAGACCGTTTTCTTTTGTGTCAAGACACTAAGTTTCTGATAACATTTTTGCTAGTAACAATGGCAAACTGATGCAGCATATTTTTCAGATCTGAAGAAGCAGTGTCCAGGAGCCAACTCTGGTTGTGCTGATTTCTTTTTATAATCACTCTTGGGAGGGCAGAGGCAGAAAGACAGAGAGTTTGAAGACACGGTGAGCTAGAGAATGATGTCTTATTTTAAATATCAAACAAATAATCAATAATACTAACAACCCCACTGCCTATAATTGAGCTGTTGGGTAGAAGGCAGAAGAGAGATGGGAAGGGGTCTGGATCAGGGACAATCCTTCTTAGACCACAGTGAAATTGTAGAATGTTCTGGCACATTAGTAGACTGATAGAGTTTCTGTAACATTTAAACTACTTAAACTTTGCTCCCAGAATGCTTTAAGCTATTGAACATTCTCCTTTAACCTCTGGGGAGCCAGACTTTGCTCACCTCTCTGTTCCCACCACCCAGCAGCTAGCCATCCCATAGCCACATGCTTTGAATGGGCAAATGCCTGGCTGGAATTCTAGACACTTCAGTGTATCTCCAAGGAAACTTTTCCTCCACTGTGGGGACTTGAGGATAATTCCTTGTTGTTTTCTGCATGCAGAGCTTAAAGCAAGTTTGGCCCTCATACTGAGGCCCAATTATGCATGTCAGCATTTGTACACATAGCAATGCACAAAGCTATCCTAAGCCCTGCTCTGAAGTGGTAGTGGGGTGCTTGTTGTGCTAGGGGTACCTGCTTAGGCCCCAGGAGGACCCCAGTTCCATATGCTCTGATAATGCCTACAAAGATGATATTCAGGGTCTTAGGATATGACTGAGCAAGAAGGTGTTGTCCCAGACTTTTCTGAACTCATCTATGCTTAGATAATTGTTTTATCAAATGTGGAGTCCTGGGAGGCTTTGGAAGGGAGATCATAGGCTGGTTTTGTTTGCACTTTCTATGTATAATATATCAGCAAGTGCCCATGGTGTCTCCCAAGGTGGCTGTATTACTTATATTTTTGCTGTGACCAAATGCCAGATAGAAACAACCTAGTAGGGTAGAGGGTTTGTTTGGGCTCAGGTTTCCAGAAGTTTCAGTTCATGGTCATTTGTCTGTGTACTCCATGCTCCTGGGCCTTTTTGTGAAACAGAACATCAAGGCAGAGGAAGTGTATGGAAGAAGAGACTGTGTATATCATGGCAAGCAGGAATCAAACTGAGGAAGAGACCAGGCCCAACTTTACAAGACACATCCCCCAGTGACTTACTTCTTTCAGGAAGACCCTACTTTCTAAAGTTGCCAGAACCTCCCCAAATAGCACCAGCAGTTGGGGATCAGGCATTCAACAGACACGCTCCTGGAAGCCAGTTCATATTCAAGCCATAACAGCTGTGTGGAACTCCAACTGCTGACGCAAGCATGGCCTTACACACTTGCCCTGACTTTAAAGACAACCTTTCTGGTTGGTATGCTGTATTACAGAGAGAATGTAAGCTATCCCAGAGAATTCAGAAGTGAGCATGGACACAATGTGAAGGCATGACAAGGAGGAAGAGACCATTGGCCAGGACCTGGGCTGCTCACAAAGGCACTGCAGCTCTGCATTGTACCATCCCAGCATCCCTGTTTTGAAACTACATCACAGGGGCTTATAGGAAAATATGGTCATGAATACACCATAGAAGAAATAGAGTCCTGGCCAATGTAGAGATAAAATTAAAGCGCTAAAGGGGTATATCATAGAAGGGGGTAAAGAAAGCCCAGTAGGCAGGACAAGTTCTCCTGTGTCCTAAATCTCCTGTGTAATCCCAAATACAAGGTGCAGAACAGAATAATCAATTCCCAAGTAACAAGGTAGCCCAAACAGGTTTGCCCCTTGTGCCAGGGAGCAGGGGACAGACTAAGTGCCCTTTGGGATTTCTCCCTGCATGGACTTGGCTCTTCTTTTCTCATAGTTGGCCACTTCTACATCCTGTTTTTCTTTAGTAGGGGGATAGAGCTGCCATCCCTGGCAACCAGAGGCATATCAGTGGGAAAAGCAAGGACTTTGTTTTCAGGTAGTATCTTTGGTGTGTGTGGCTCAAGTACTGTGGATATCACTCTGTATAAATAAAGTGCTGATTGGCTAGTAGCCAGGCAGGAAGGATAGGGTAGGCGGGACAAGGAAGAGGAGAAGGTGGGGAACAGGAAGGCTGGGAAGAGACACCACCAGCCGCTGCCATGACAAGAAAGAGATAAGGTACTGGTAAGCCATGAGCCACGTGGCAAAGTATAGATTAATAGAAATGGGCTAAATATAAGAGTAAGAGCTAGACAATGGTAGGCCTGAGCTAATGGTCAAGCAGTTTAAATAATATAAATGTCTGTGTGTTTATTTTATAAGTGGGTTGTTGGACTAACAGGGCTTGGTGGCACCTGGAGAGAAGCTCTCCAACTACATACACTCAAGGGACTCTATTGTTTACTGTGTCATCATTTAACAGTCACTGGCTGTAAATTCCTCTTTTCATCTCCAGGAGGGACCCAGGGGACAAGGGCCATGGAGCTCTATGTTAGATGCTTGCACATTTACAACCCATGGCTGTAGGAGAACAGGACTCTTCAGAACAAGACATCAGGTAGTCTGCCTGGCTGGGAGGCTTCATTTTGCGGATGATCCCAGCTTAGACTACTAGCCATAATGGAGAGGGTGCCTGAACTAGCCTACCCCAGTAATCAGATTGGTGGGTACCATAATTGTCATCATAAAGCCTTCATCCAGTAACTGATGGATGAAGATACAGAGATCCACGGCCAAGCATCAGGCTGAGCTCCACGAGTCTGGTTGAAGAAAGAGAAGAGAAATTATATGATCAATGGGTGGGTGGTCAAGATCATGATGGGGAATCCTACAGAGACAACCAAACCAAACTAGTGGGAACTCATGAACTTTAGA
Organism: Onychomys torridus; assembly: GCF_903995425.1. Classification (NCBI taxonomy): domain Eukaryota; kingdom Metazoa; phylum Chordata; class Mammalia; order Rodentia; family Cricetidae; genus Onychomys; species Onychomys torridus. The sequence goes on along the minus strand of NC_050453.1, from coordinate 1,979,274 downwards.
CCAACAGCAGTGGAGCCTCCTTGGGACTGGACTAAGCCCTCTGCATAGTGAGACAGTTGTGTAGCTTGATCTTCTTAAGGGCCCCCTGGCAGTGGGATCAGGATCCATCCCTGGTGCATGGGCTGGCTTTTTGGAGCCCATCACCTATGGTGGAACTCCTTGCACAGCCTTGATGTAGGGGGAGGGGCTTGAACCTGCCTCTACTCAGTGAACCAGGCTCTGCTGACTCCCCATGGGAAGTCTTATCTTGTGGGAGGAGGAAATGGGGGGTAGGTTGGGGGGAGGCTGGAGTGGAGGGAGGAGTGAAGAGGGGGATCTGTGGTTGGTATGTAAAATGAATAAAAAATTCCTTAATAAAAAAATGAAATCTTGATTCTAAGGTCCTGATTTGCCTGTGGCTTTTCAAAATAAATTAAGCACATGATAGTTCCTAAAGGACTAGTACTTAGGCTCCCTGATGGTCAGAGGGAGCAGAGGGAGCAGACTCCAGCTGCATGTGTGACTTCTCGTCCTCTGTGGTACTTACTCTGTTTGCCTTCCTCCACAGCACACTGAGCCCAGAGCCTAGGAGCTTGCCATGTACTTCTTACTTAGGGAAATACTAAAGAGCCTTCTTTCCCACAGATATCCACCACATGTTGGTTTGAATTCTGGGAAAGCTTCACTGAGTCCTCTGCCACTTGGTGAAGGGAGGCACCAGCTCCCGCAGAGCTGTGTGGCAGCACACCAGGCCTCCAGTTCCTGTGGCTGCGTTCTGAACACTGGGTGGCAGCACGGAACTTCCTAAGCCTCCAGCAGAGGCAAAGCTCAAACCTGAGCAATTCCCCCTTAAGAAGGCCACGCACAGAACCATGCAAAATGGGAGCAGTAATTCTGGGACGTGGCTAATCTCCGTAAGTCACCCGATTGCAGATACAAGTGACAGCTGCAATAGGGGTGATGTTCTCTCATTCGCTGTGTCACCAGGATGCTATTTCGAATCTTCTTGAGATTAGAAAAAGGATTACAATTGCCCTCAGGGCCTTGCTATGTAATTTTTATCAGCTTTGATCTGTGAGTTCCCCCAGGCAGTGTGTGCGTATTCACGCACATGTGTCTATGTGTCTATATATGCACAGTGAACAGGCTCATGGTGTGATTTAAAGTTCTTATACTATAATGGTTTTTGCCATTAGGTCTGTATTTCCAGGTTGGCTTCTAATTTCAAGAGTCTTAGCTTCTCATTTGTGCTCATTGCCTTGGATTCTATGGCATAGTGTCAATTTCATAGCTGTGCACTTGGTGCAGAATAGATTCCCAGAACAGACTGGTCAGAGTCTCCATCTTTATTTTAATGCCTTTCTGAATCACAATTTTAAAACATTTAGTGGTGTTTAAATAAGGGGTCTTGGATTTTTTTTTTATAGGTATATTGTGACCAAATTGACACATTCCTCTAAAGCTCAAGGAGTGAATGAAACATACAAATCTTAGAAAACTCCTGAAGCTTAACAAGATTCACAGGTCCCTCCTCAAAGTTGTGTAAATGTAATAACTCCAAGTGGATTAGGGAGTTCCAGGGGTGTATCTTTTGTAAGTTGTTGCCCATGCTGATATGGGTTTTTGGGGGATTCAGCTGCCTTTGAGTTACTAGTGCTACTGAAAGTAAGCTCAGGAAGCTCACTGGTTCATTAGGCCAGATGTAAGTGGGACTGTTTCTCAGCTCTATTGTCATTGCTCTGTCTAAGATGAATAGATGTTTGCACACATCTCCCCAAGAAAACTCACTCAACACATTTCCACTGTGACTCGGCTCCATACATCATACAGTCAGTCCTACCACAGAGGAGTAGAGGCAAATTCTGACAAAAATCTTGACTGTTCTCTTCTATCTCAGCCACATTACAGTTACTAGCTTGGCTTAGAACAAAGACACACAAAACATGGGCTTTTGGACAGATGAACTTATGGCTTGTACTTGGTGTCCGTGAGGCCTTCTCTTCACTGGGAGTCACTGTTAAATGTCCAGATGCACACATGACTATCCAGTACAATTTGTAAGCACTCGGCAATGCTGCTCACTTCTGTATCCATCCCTTTTGGACATTAGCACCAATTCTTCTACATTATCTCCCTTCCCTAACAGGTATACACAGTTGGAGTTAAATCTTGGTTACATTTACAGTGAAGCATTGTTAGAGTTAATGTTCATCCTGTAGCCCAACTTCTTAGTGTTAAAAGAGTTCCTTTGTTTTTAGACAAGGTCTTGCTCTGTAGCCCAAGCTAGTTTGGAGCTCTCTGTGTAGTGCATGCTGGCCTGGAACTCATCATTCTCCTATCTCAGCCTGACCAATTCTTGGATTACAGACTTGGGCCAACTATACTTGGCCCTTGAAAGCAGCTCCTTGTCATGCTTAGGCCTCTGTTCAGGGCAGGACATGCATGCATGGCCATGTAGTTCTGATTTCTTGGGAAAGCTGCCTGTGTGTAATTCCCTACAGGTTCTAGAACTTCTAAAAGGAGCCTCTGATGGAGATGCCTCTTCCAGGGACCTCTAATTAGCTAGATATGCTGTACTGTTATAAGGCCCATGGACACCTGGCAAACAACCATTAATCCTGCCCTCCCAGCTTCATATCACATATGATTCATGACAGATGAATCTCCTGCCTGGGCACATGTGGAAAGCCTGGGGTCCAATGCCTCCCTCTATTCAGGACTCTTGTGTTGTCTTCAACAGCTTTTCTGGACCTCAATTCTTCATGTGCAAACTTTAGTTAATAAATTACAGATGAGCATTACTCCTGTGAACAAATGCTATGAAGATAAACCAACATGGAAACATTCTGTTAAGAGCAGAAATGATTTCACAATGGGAAGAACTGCAATATTGCATTTCAACAGTTATGCTCAAGTCCAAAATCCAAGGCTACACTGAACAGCATGCTTTTGTAGGCACTGAAATGTCCTGTTTCTGAGCCTGGGGTAGGCATATTCAAAGGACAAATGGAAAAATTCTTCTAATCACCAAAATGTTCACAGGCCATTTGCTCTCAGCTCAAAAATAGCAAGGAGCAAAGGAGGCCAAGTGAATTCCTCTTGGCCTCTTCAGAGCTTCCTTAATCATGTCTCAGTGAACCTCCCCATCCTCTGAATTTTTGCAGCTTATCTGTCACACCCTCATGTCACTGAGGTTGGACAGATGTGAGTTACATCTGCAATGTGAACCAACACCCTGCCTTCTTATTTGAGGGGACAATGAGGCTAGTAGCTGTGTGCCCCACCTGGCAAACATCATGCTTTGGCCTCAGGGAACCTCTGTAATGAGTGTCAGTATAAGAGGGTGGCCTAGTCAGTCTGCTGCTTCAGGAGGCAGGCTCCCCAACATTGTAAGAAGACTCTGGAGTGCCTCCATGTAGTCTCTGCTGACTGCTGTCCTTTGGATCTGAATCATTCCTCAAAAGTCCATGTATTAAGAACTTGGATCCCATCTGGGAGCTTTTAGAAGGCAGTAGAATCTTTAGAAGAGGGCTACTCTGGTCATTTGGGGGCATGCCTCCATTTTCTCCATTTTGTTTCCAGGCCATTTGATGAGCAGCTTTGCCAAATAACCCTGTTGTGATGTGCTCTTTTTCCTGGCAGAGGCCTGAAAGCATTGAGCCACACAGATCCTGGACAGGAACCTCCAGAGTAAATCTGTTTTTTATTTAATCATTTATTTATTTATCTATTTACCTATTTATTTATTTATCTATCTATATATTTATTCATTCATTCATTTATAAGGTGATCATCTCAAGCATTTATTATAGTCACAGAGAGCAAGCACATTGGCTTTACTACAGAGACCACAAGTGATGTACTTGTTAAAGATTGGTGCTGGGGCTAAGGATGTGGCTCAGTCAGTAAAGTGCTTGCCTTGTAGATAGGAAATCTGAGTTTGATACCCCAAACCCATTGGAAGAAAACAGGCATGGTGGCAAATGCTTGTCATTCCAGTGTTGAGGATATGGAGACAGGTCGATCCGAGGGGTTTTCTGGCCAAACACTTAGTCTATTTGGGGAGCTCCAGGCCAGTGAGAGACCCTGCTTCAGAAACACAAGGTAGATGGTGTTGTGGAATATTAGTGGAAGATTTGTTACATTTATTTATGCTTTGGAACATTTGTTTAATGATGCAAAGACATGTTGTATTCTTTTACGTTACTTTTGTCTAACTCTGTGAAGCTGTGTTACTTTGCCTGTCTACACACCTGGTTGGTCTAATAAAGAGTTGAACAGCCAATAGCTAGGCAGGAGAAAGGATAGGCAGGAATGGCAGGCAGAGAGAATAAATAAGAGAAATTAGGGAAGAGAAGATTGGGGAATAAGAATAGAAGGCCAGAGGACTCTAAGGACCAGCCACTCAGCTACACAGTAAGCCACAGAGTAAGAAGTAAAGAAAGCTATACAGAAATAGAGAAAGGTAAAAGCCTAGAGGCAAAAGATAGAAACAAGCCAAGCTAAGGCCAGGAATTTATAAGAAATAAGTGTCTCTGAATATTTATTGGAGTTGGGTGACGGGCCCACAAAAGAATAAAGAGTAAAAAGAGTAAAGACAGCTACAAGATGGCAATGGAGAATGACACCCAAGATTGTTCTCTGGCTCCATCTGTACACATTACATGTAAACTCCTCCTACTCCAATGTATACAGGCTCTCTCTCCCCACCCCCACACTACACTCTACACAGAATCACATGCAAGAACAGATGCAATCTCTCATTTAATGAAAGGGCACAGCTATTTGCAACATTGATAAAAACATCAATTGGGTGTGTACCCTATTAACTGGGAAGAACAGGGAAGGGTCCTAAGTCTTCTGTCTGTGAGTAACCAAACTGTTAGAACAATTACAGACACAAGCTTACTGTTCTTAAGTTTGGCCTCTGAAAGGGACCCCTGGGATCTCATGGAAAATATGGTCTCTGAGACAAAAGAACAATTTCTTCTTCTCGCCCCAAATCCTGAGGCCCCTTCACTCCTCACTGTCTCCTTCACAACAAAAGGCTGGCTGTGACCATCAAACTACTAGAGGTGGAGCTGTGTCACTGATATCTTCCTCCGAGGGCGAGGAGGGACTGGAGGACTCTATTTTAGGCTGAGGCTTTTCTGAAACCCATAAAGCTAATGATCCCTGGAAGCAGCTGGACTTCACTCTCAAGCTTTGAATAATCTACTTGTGATAAAATGATGCTATCGTAAGTCATTCAGCCCATCCCTCCATCTCTGAGTTGTCATATACAGTATGTTTCAGAAAGATGGGATAATCATCCCATGCTTGGGGCACTTTAGTGTTTACCAAGCATTGTATATACACTATTTCATTTACACTTTGCCCAAATATTTCAGATTTAGTGGTTACTGTATCCAGTTTCCAAAGCAAATCAAAGGTTAGCGAGGTTGTAGCACACCTTGAACCACACTGCATGTACTCCCAGAGCCCAGGTAGCAGGAGTCTTCTCAAACATCTTTTCTACAGCAAGTCTGCACTGACCCAGTCAGGTTTTCCCCAGGTAAGGAATTTCTACCACATCCTCATAGGGTGACAGTTCACAGAACCATGAAGTCCCACCTTCTGCAATGAACCTATTGTCTATATCCTCTATTCCGTTTGAGAGCAGTGTAATGCCTACAGATATAGACCGGTCTAGCCTTACAGTCCCAGGCAGACACCCCACACTTTAGCCTTTCACCAGCTCTGGAGTCAACCAGTTCCACAACTGGGTAAGCCATTTCTAACATACATCTTCTCACTACAAGGAGATGATGTCCATCCTGCACTGGGCTTCTGAAATATCAGAAAATGTGTGTGGCATGCATAGAGAATATGCAGCAGGCCAGACATTGGAAGTTTACTTTGCTACCTTCTCTTTCCTGTGCCTCTGGCTCTTTGCTGTCCTAGAAGAGCCCTGAGAGGGGCATAGGCTCACACATTGGTCTAAGTTGCAGCTGGCATTTTCCTAGCAAAGGCAACTCTCTGAGATCTTCAACAATCACAGTAATAATCTGAGAAATACTCAGGGGCCTTCAGAAGGTGGTGGACGTATATTGCAGGGCTCATTAGAGGGTAGTGGAGGGTTACTGCAGGGCTCATCAGAGGGTGATGGAGGGGTACTTCAGGGTTCATCAGACAGTGGCGAGGGGCCACTAAAGGGCTCATTAGAGGGTAATGGAAGGGTACTGCAGAGTTCATCAGGGTAGTGAAATGGTACTGTGGTGCTCATCAGAGGGTAGTGGAGGGGTACTGTGGAGCTCATCAGAGGGTAGTGGAGGGGTACTGTGGAGCTCATCAGAGGGTAGTGGAGGGGTACTGTGGGGCTCATCAGAGGGTGGGGAGGGGTACTGTGGGGCTCATCAGAGGGTGGGGAAGGGGTACTGTGGGGCTCATCAGAGGGTGGGGAGGGGTACTGTGGGGCTCATCAGAGGATGGGGAAGGGGTACTGTGGGGCTCATCAGAAGGTGGGGAGGGGTACTGTGGGGCTCATCAGAGGGTGGGGAGGGGTACTGTGGGGCTCATCAGAGGGAAGTGGAGGGGTACTGTGGGGCTCATCAGAGGGTAGTGGAGGGGTACTGTGGGGCTCATCAGAGGGTAGTGCAGGGGTACTGTGGGGCTCATCAGAGGGTAGTGCAGGGGTACTGTGGGGCTCATCAGAGGGTAGTGGAGGGGTACTGTGGGACTCATCAGAGGGTAGTGGAGGGGTACTGTGGGGCTCATCAGAGGATGGAGAGGGGTACTGTGGGGCTCATCAGAGGGTAGTGCAAGGGTACTGTGTAGCTCATCAGAGGGTGGGGAAGGGGTACTGTGGGCTCATCAGAGGGTGGGGGAGGGGTACTGTGGGCTCATCAGAGGGTGGGGGAGGGGTACTGTGGGACTCATCAGAGGGTAGTGGAGGGGTACTGTGGGCTCATCAGAGGGTGGGGGAGGGGTACTGTGGGGCTCATCAGAGGGTGGGGGAGGGGCACTAAAGGATTCATCAGAAGATGGTGGCAGAGAAACTCAGGGTGTTTGTCTTTGGGTAGTGGGGGGGCATTAGAGGGTAGTGAAGCAAACTCAGGGCAGTTGAAGAGGAGTGGAGGGTTATCCTTGGGAGAGATGCTCAGAGTGCAATAGAGGAAAACTCAGTGGCTGATCGGAGAGTTGTTCTGTCTCAGATAATTCAAAGTCTTTTATTTTTGTATAGTCCATGCTACACCCCTCATCTGCCTAAAATGTAGCCACAAGGTGCCGCCCATGGCACTGATTAGTCTAGGAAGTGCAGATGCCTTTAATGTGGGCAGCTTGTGCTGTTTCCAGCCACTTACTACATCTATTGGCTGATGTATGAATTATCTTCAAAGGGCACTTTTGCCTTTTATCACACTTTCTCTCCAACTACCAAGGAAGAGGGCATGTAGGAGGCACATCCTTTCATGGCAAGAAAGTGGTCTGTGGATCAAATGTGTTTGTTCTGGAGCAACAAAGCAGACAGCTTGGGCTTGGAGGAGGCACCATAGCTCTCAGAGACCCTCATCAGTTTTCACCCTGTGGGCCTTATGCGTGAAGGATATGTGTGTTGGGGGTGGGGTGGGGGAGAGCAGAACTGCCGAGGAGGCCTTGGCATTGGCTCTAGGGTGGGCAGGGCTTTTGATTCTGCTCAGCAACATACTAGTTCTATGACTTGAGAGACAATTATGGATCCTCTATGAGTTTCTCACACACACACACACACACACACACACAATAGGCCATTGAACACAGGGTCTTACAGACACTAGGCACACATTTTACCACTGAAGTACCTCTCTAAGACCCCTTTTTACTTTTCATTTTGAGATGGGACCTCCTAGTTCTTTTTAAAGTTAAACTTGAACACACTCAGGACTCACCATCTTCCTGCATCGGTGTGTTGAGTAGACAGTTGCAGGTGTGTGCTGCCAGGTGTGGCCAGATCCTTAAAGTGAGTTTAATACTGTATTCCTCTTAGAATACTTGGGACCACCAATGAGGGAAACCTCTCCCAATCTCTCCCCGACCCCAGCTAATTGTACCTCAGCTGAGCTCATAGCCATGAAGGTTGGTGTCATTAGGGGACATTGGTGGTGGGAGGCCTTCACTTCAATGTGGGTAGGCACTTCTGCTACTAAATCCTTAAGAAAATTAAAAAGATGAAATTCATTTCCTACATCTTGGTCAATATTCAGACTTAATTCACTGTTCCATCTCTCCCTGGTATATATTGGCCTCGTTTGCCTCTCCTTTGCTGTGATAAAACACTGACCCAAAGCAACTTAGGAAAATAAAGGATTTATTTGGTTTAGAGGTTAAAGCCATCATGGTGGGAAGCAACGTCAGAAACTCAAGGCAGGAGCATAAAATGACGCCTGGAGGTATGCTGTTTACCGGCTTGCTTTCAGGCTCACATTCAGCTACATTTAAAAAAAAATACATCCAAGCCCAACTGCCTAGGATGGTACCACCCACAGTGGGCGGGACCTTCCTCCATTAATTAGCAATTGAGTTTTCCTCTCCTTTTCCTATGTGACTCTAGGTTTGTGTCAGGTTGACTGGAAGCTAACTGTAACACACACCAAGTTAAACAGTACTCTGGTTTTAAGTCCTTTACTCCCTTCCCTACAACAGCTGGCGCAAAAGATAAAAAGTCAGAAAGTAATTTTGGAATTAAAGTGAAATAGACTCTTTCATGCTTCCATGATTATTGTGTTTTGTTTCTGTCTGGCCCAGAAGACCCAAGGGGAAGGCTTGTAGGTTATTGGCTGCTGCTATTAAGTTTTGGGTTCTAGGCTATAGCTTGATATTTTGTAAAAACAAAACAAACAAGCACACCACCAACTGAGGAGTGGATCAAGAGTCCAAGGGCCCTGGCCTTCTATGTAGGCCAACAAGCTCTGCCTCTGTGTGAACTTGAGGAAGTCACTTTCCCTCTCCAAGACTCAGTTTTCTCATCTATAAGACAAGGATGAAGAGATAAATGTGTCTTATAGGGTAGTAGGCAGGTCTAATGCATTACTATGTTTAAAGCTTCACTATAGTGTCTGGCTGTAGTCATGTGTCTGCTGTGTTCACTGCTGTTCCTGTTGCTGCTGTTTATAACTGGTTGTATGATGAGTAGGGCTCCTTGGGCTGGACAAACCTCTTCTATTGACAATATTTGGTGAGTTTGATGCATCTAATGCAGCAGTTCTCAACCTATGGCTCATGATCCTGCATATCAGATGTTTATATCACAATTCACAGCAGTAGCAAAATTATAGTTATGAAGTAGCAATGAAATAATTTTATGTTTGGGGGTCACTATAACATGAGGAACTGTATTAAAAGGTCGCAGCATTAGGAAGGTTGAGAACCACTGCTCTAAAGGAGTCAAAGGGAGAAGGAAATAGGGGAGACAGAGAGGCCCGGTGACTTAGAGCTCATTTGCCTCAAGTGTTGTAGCATGTCTATCAATTTTGATTCTTGTTTGGTACAGGTTGTCATTGACTTCATGCCTCTTCTGTGACTAAGCGTGTATGTCTCTGTTAACGTAGCTGTCCAGGATCTGCTTTGTCTTTAGTGTGGAAACTGAGGCCTGAGGTTTATAGATTGAATCCTGAGTTACTCAAAGAAGCCCAGATTGTTGGCTTATAGAAATCTAACCTCATAAATACTGGGGAATCTTCCAATTCTCTGAAGCTGGTGATAATCTTCAAAGCTGAGGGGCAAGATAGAAGCCCCTTCTTTGGAAATGTTCCAGAAAGTACAAGGTCTGGACCAGGAGGCTTGCAGGAAGGCTCAGGTCTTGGTATTCCAACCATCCTTTACATTGAGGGGGACAGAACTGAAGCACAAGTGTGGGATGTTCAGTGACTGGGGGAGCAGGTGATGCTCCAAGAAGCCCTTGGCTTTAGGAGGGGTGCATCCTCAAAGAAGCAGCAGAACACAGCTCCAGAGACACACCTGGAAAGTGGGGCAGTATTCACAACTTGTGTGTGGGTGTGGTGGGGAGGAGTTCACTGCTCACAAAGGGATGCTTTTCTCCAGAAGCCAACCTTATTCTCTGTGGACATGTGCTGCTTCCAAACTGGATGGACAGTGTTCTGTTGGAGATGCTTTGACTGAAACATTCACTGCAGACACCAGAATTGTTTGAAATATTAAGATAAACACTGTTTCCTTGCAGCAAATACAGACTGTGACAGAAAATGCATACATAGAAACATGAGGAATGATTGAAGTCTTTCATAATCCACCGAAGAGAACCAATTAGGCCTTTGCTGCTCTAATTCCATGTTGTCATTTTGAAACACAGTTCAGAATGGCATACAAACGATTTAATTCTCACTTTTAAATATAACAATTTAGCATAAGCATTTCCACATGGTTTAAAATGTTCATAAAACAATAGGGATGGATGGCATTATAACATCCTGTTTATGTCTGTACTCGGCTTTATTGAACTATCAAGCATCCACACACCAACACCAGATTCTGGGTGTGTCAGACACTGATTAGAACGCTTTCTATTCAAAAGCTCATATATTTCTCCAAACAGTGTGAGGCTTGTGCTATTGATAATCCCATTTATAGGGAAGACACTGAAGGGTAGGTCATTTCTGGAGGTCACTCAGCTGCTGAGTGACAGGGCTGAGATTTGAACCAATGCAGTTGGTACTTCAAGGGCTTTTGGCAGCAGCCCTTCACTACTCAGGTGCTCTACTGCCATACATGGTCAGAATACTCTAGCTTGGTTCTTTACAGAGAATTTCCGTGAAGGAGGTTTCCCCTCTTCGTTACATATGGTGGATATGGCATTTAGTCCAGGCTAGCTCTTGGGGGCTGGTTACAATGGCTGCTGGTCATGTGAGACTCAGGATTCTGGGGTCAATGCTGATATGAAAACCTCCACTGTAGGTAATAGAATCAGCATTAGGACCTCTTTCTGATTTCTCTCCAGTCTTCCACTTTCTATTTTCTCACACACACACACACACACACACACACACACACACACACACACACACACACACACACACACACACACACACATCTTTCTAATGAAGAAAGACAATGCAATCTTTTGAAAGGCCAGTGTCTAGACAGAGTCATTTCAGGCATAGATGGGGACTTATTAATTATAGCATATTATTTTCTGCCTATTTCCATATTTATGACCTGGCTTAGAAAGCCTTGTGTTTTTCAAAAGCTTTTTAAGTGCCAAGAAGGGACTCTGTACCCTTTTTGTATTGGGCCTTAAAAGGAGAATTCCACATTTGAAGGGCGAGAGGCAGGGGTGGCTTGTTCCCTTCCATGCTTCTTGGCACTGAGGCAACTTTTCCCTGGGGCCCTGCTCCTCTAAACTCAACATCGACCTATGAGTGCCTGAGACAGGAAATGTCCTCCCCACTCCCACATGCCACATGCTTAGGAGACAGCTTCAGCATGCTCAACCTGTCCCCACTCATTTCCAGGAGAATTCTACTTTGACAGGCCAAACTCTTAGGTCTCCCTGAGGCCCAGTTGGATTTCCATGAGTAGAGCTCTGGCAATGAGGAGAAAAGAGACGAAGATGCAGGTACCCTATAAAGGACTGATAATCACTCATTGGGCAATAGGGTGGGAGAAATGAGTGTGGAAACAATTCACACTGGAGACTCACATGAGTAAGGCCTGGTTCCCAGTTAGTGGTACTCTGAGAGGAGATTAGATTCTAAGGGACTGAGCTCATCAATGAATTGATGTATTGATAGCTTCATTGATGACTTCATAGCTATACATGGCTACAAATGGGGACATAGTTGGATGAAGTAGGTCTCTGAGGTGTGTACCTTTAAAGGCCACTCTTGTTCCTTAGCCCTCATGTCTTGGTCTTGCTCTCTTCTTCTGTACCACCTAGGGCTGCCTGAAAACAATGCAGTAGACTGAGCATGGGCTGAGGGAGACTGCTGAAATCATGAGACAGTGTCCTTTCAGTTCTTTTCCTCGGACATTTTGTCACAGTGATAGAAGGCTGGCTAAGACCTGTGGCACAACAATCCTAATCCCTTAGGGTAAATGAGTACCACTGAGAGTCATAGGCCGGGGCAGAGGACAGCCTCGTGAAGTGTTTACTGGGGGACTACGGACCAGGCCATTGAGAATTTGACTGTCTTTTGATCAGTGTAAGATTCTCTGAAACATGGCAGAGGTTGGATTGCTTTGACTGTGACATGTTATAGTGGGGACGAAAATCTCCAATGAAACTAAGATACCTATGTCCCCAAACATTAAATTTGACTCAATGAATGGTATCTGATGGGAGTAGAAGGGTTTCTCTTCAGTGTCCCAATCCTAGGGCAGGTAGGGGCAGTGTCTGCACAGCTTCAAGAGTCAGTCACACATGGAATCTGTGGGACTGGGAGCATTCCCTCTTCTGTGTGACCCTGAGGATTTCCTGCTGGCTTCTCTGGGACCTGGGTCCTTTACTGTTCAGTTTGTGATACCGCAGACGTGCATGTCTGAGAGAAAGATCAAGGCTGCAGCTTGTTCAGTTTGGTCAAGGACAGCATCCCATGGTCCAGGAAAAAAGAGTTTGATACCCACTTTTCAGAACTAGCTAACTCCTATGAAAAGTGCATGCGTGGGCAAGAGGCTCCCAGGAAAGAATCACAATTCAGTGGATAGCCTGGGTGCAGGTGACCCAGGTGGCCCAAGCAGAGTCAGGGACTCTGCAGGAAGGTGGTCAACTCTGGTGAGAGCTCATCCACACCAGGGCCTCTTCCAGGCATCTGCAGCTCTCTGTGGCATATAGGCCTTGGCAGAGCACTGCAAATGCCACCAGAGCTAGGGAAACACTCGTGGTCATGTGGGGACAGGCATAGAAGCACTGCTCTGTGACAACCACTAAGTGTGAGCTGATGAAGTTTGGGCAACACAGTTTATTCTATTTCTGGGTTTCCTTTCCACACAGCTCGGGGAAGGCTGTCATTTCACTGAGCAAGACAAGAGAGAAACAAGTTAAGTGTCAGCTGCACAGCCTAGTCTTGAGGAAGGTTGGCAGGAGCCGGTGGTCCTCCCAGCTGTACTGCTGACACTCCAGTTCTCCCAGTTGGATTCAGGCTTCAGCAGATAGAGTGTTTGCCATGTGCCTGCTTTTCTTGGCTTATGTTTTCCAACAGCCAAGGATAACTTGGATGGAGTCATTAGTGTATCTGCCCGCCTGCCCTTGACACTGTGCATAGATAGGCATGTTTATCTGTGTAGCTTTCTGGCTACCATTGTAAGGATAGGTGGAGAAAGGGTCTTTATTTACTAGCCAAATATGGCATCCTGTTGTCCTTTTGAAGAGACGTGGCTTTGTCTTGAGTCTGTTGGCATGAATTCTTCACAAGGCTTCAGACATATCAATCAACTTTTAGCAGGGAATTCTGTGGCAGCTTTGGGAGCCAGAGAATAAGTCAGAGGTCTATACCCTGACTGTTAAGGACAATAGGAGGATAATTACCAAAACTACAAGCTCATATCCAAAGCCACATACCATGAAACCCAAGGCAGAAGGCACACACTGCTTTTGGGGGGACCTCATTGGTGGCAGGTACATTTTGTCCCAAAGAGTTAGTAGCATGTTTTAAGGCTGGGGCAAGGTCGTCTGCACAAACAGATGCACATGCATAGGCTCAGTCTCTACCAAAACTTCCAGAGAAGCCTCACAGCAGACTCTTGGCACTTTGGTCTTTTCATGGTTATATTGTGTCCTGGATTATGGAGTGCAAACCTGTTTTACAAAGGCCATGTTTTTGTCAGACCACGTGAGAACCCAACATGTCCCCATCTGGGATGTATAATTATGGAGGCCAGACTCATAGGATCCAAGGCAAATTCTCAGTCGTCCTGTGCTTTCATGTGCTTTTGAAGGAGAAACCTGAAGTTGCATAGCAACCAGCACATTTCTAGATAGTGAGGGCCTCTCCAAGGCACCGCTGACAGGGACTGCCCAATGGCATCTAGGTTGAGAAGGGAGGATTCCACTCTCCTGAATGCTTATGGCTGGTGCTGGACATCTGTGTCTTGGCTGGATTCCACATCTCCCAGAAAGTTCAATCAGAAGCCGTGAGTTAAACTTCACCCCAAGTCACAGAGTAATTACTAGGTGGATTTTTTTTTAAAAAATCGGTGTCAGGAGAGTGGGGTCTAAAAAGGGAGTGTGGGAATTTCTCAACTTAGCTTACTTGAAATATCTGGTGAAGAGTTTCCAATTCTAAAATAGGGGGTAGCTGATGCTTGCTTAAGTTTAAGGGAGCATGTAGCTTTCTTGGTCTCTGAAAAAGAATAAAAACCTAACTCAGACTCCCACCAGCCAACTCCCTGACAACACTTGATGTTGTGAGGATAAGATAGAGACTGGAAACCCAGCTGTGTAGTGTTCCTTGGTTGGGACCTTAGTGCCCTGCCACCAGAATTTGGTGGTCTGTGTACAGCTGCTGTTTGCTCATCTCTGAACTGCTGGGAAGCACACATGTCCAGAAACACGTCTTAACTCTCTTCTGGAAAGAATACGGTTTTCCTTTGTGAAGAGTAAATCATATAGGGGTTAGGCCATGTGCTGTGGGATTTTGATTTTAAATCATTTCTGAAATAGTTTCAAGATAAAAGGTCCCAAGAAAGTGACGCTTGCAGTGAGATACAAGCTCACTGTCTGGCTGCAGCACCAGAGAATCACCCAGAAGAAGACTTTGGAGCCTTTCCAGTCTTGGGGGGGGGCGGGGTGTGTCAATTCCCCAGAAGAGGACTCACAATCTGGTCAGCAAGGAACGTATGTTTGCATTAATAACTGCCCTTGATACCTCTGCACTGAGAGCAGTGAGGCCCATCTAGCCACGAGAGGACCACACATCTGCATTAGCTGGGTTGGTCACAGAGACAGTCCTGTGTGAATCCCCAGAGCAGAAGAGCTTAGAGAGGGAACCAACTCAGAGTGCAAACTACCAGCTGAGACTTGGGTTCCTCAGGCTAGGGCACAAATCACACAGGACAGATTCTCCGGCGGGCGTGTGGTCTTGGTCCTAGGGGTGTAATGGAGCTGTTGGCTCAGCTGCGCCACCTAGTGCTAGAACTCCACTCTTACCGCCGTTATTCCCGAGCGGAAGGGCTGGGGTTTGTTAACAGAGTGGGGGCGGAGGGGGCAGGGAGAAGAAGGACTTCTAGTAATGGGGGAGGGGAGAAGGGGGAGGAGGGGACAGTAGTGAGGGAGTAGCAGGAGAAGGAAGAGCGGTTGATAGGAGGTTGTAGTGGGAGTGTTAGTGGGTGGGAGTGTGGGTGGGAGTGAGAGGGGTGTCAGTGTGGGTGGCACTGGGAACCAGTATCAATTAATCTCTCTCTCTCTCTCTCTCTCTCTCTCTCTCTCTTTAATTTTCTGTTTCATTTCCTCTTCTTTTCTGTTTCCCTGTCTCAACTGCCTCAGCTCCCCTCTTTCCACCTGTCTTTTTGGACCTAAATAGATTTCTCTTTTCTGTTTGGAAACCACACATTATAGCTATCTACACATTGTCACCAAAACCAATTTGTGCAAACTAACAGGCTTATCAGTGCCACTGAAATGAGATTAAAACTGCTTCCAATGAAACAGATAAAAACCAGATGAATGAAGCCTGCTAATAAGACATTAAAGATAATGACGGGAATGACTAACCAGCTTGATATAGTGAGCAGTTATGAGAGTCGGGTGCCCAGGATCAGGAAACTAATAAAAAGAATCCACCTTTTATTCCCTGTTGTCATATAGATATAATCACATCAGCATCTCATGGTTTGGTTATTATTTATCTGTGAGAGCAACATCACACCTTTCTCTAAAGTGCTTAGAGAGACTGGGGGGTGGGCAGTGTAGGAGAAAGGCAAAGAGAGAAAGATTATTGCTTTGGGGGAAAAAGCTCTTATTCCTGTTTTTTTAAAGAATAAAGGGGGACGTTTAGTAGCCTAGCTGTGTTTGTGTGTCAATTGTACAGGTGCTTTGTCATTTGTCTCACCCCTGTGAGGGACCCATTCATAGCCAGACTGCTTTACGTTACGCCGTCAGTTAGCTAATGATTACATTAACAACTCACATGGAGACAATCTAAAAATTGCATTTCTGCTGGTAACATTGGATTGGCCATGGTCACGGCAACCTTGGTATCTAGCTTTTCACTGCAGTGGACTCTTTCTGCCATCCTGCAGCTGGGTGGATGGATCTTCCTGCCTCACTGGGTATGAGTTAATGGGGAGGGAGTGTGGAAGAGAGAGCAGTCATTTCTATTCAGTTAAAGCTTTCCCAACCATATTATATGCAGGCTCAGTGCTGTGCTCCCAGAAGGCAACTGAGTAAGAGCTTGTCTCTGCCCTCAGGAGCAGGAAGAGGAATAAACAAAGCTTAGATGACAGGTGGACAAGTCCAGAGACTATATGATTATACAGTGCACCACAGAGGCCTGGAGGAGGGAGCTACTCTCTGGAGAAGCTGGAGATGGCTCCTCAAAGGAAGAACACTTTGAAGTGGGTATGAAAAGAACAGGCGTTGGCTAGAGGGAGAAATGACACAGGGCAGAGATGGAGTAATCGCACAAATCTCCATGAAAGGCCCTGCTGTGTTGTGGGAAGAAGTGCTCAGAGGGAGAGGAGAACCTGGGAATAGCTGGGGTAGGAGGCTGGGGACAAGGCCAGAATGTTCCATACTGAGCTTTCCACATTTCCACAGCTTCTCAAGGTCACTCTGTGCTCAAACCTGTTGTGAATGGATTAAAGGCAGTGAGGAGAGGCCTTGGAAGGAAACCCAGCCTCTGCCCTGAGGTAGCAAGAATTTCCCCACCTAACTTTTGCCTGGCTTCACTGTCTCCTCTAAGCATGCTGTTTGAGAAACAGTTTTAGTGTCTGTTAGTCCAAGATTCCCAGGAGCACTTCTGGGGTTGCTGGAAAGATCAGAAATAATGTCAAGCCAGGTGCCCAGTTCCTGTAGTGACAGTTCTTCAGAAGTTCTGCTATGGATGGGGATTAGGCTAGGGTGCTGGTGGCCACAGGCTGCTAGGGAAGTTGGAGAATTACCACAGTATGTAGAGGACAGAAGAGAATATAGAATGAAAACAAATGTTGGCGGATACACAACAATTCTGTTTCCGAGGTGCTTTGCTAAATGAGATGGAGCTGAATGGAGCAGACACACTTGCATTATAAAAAAGAGACAGCAAGGTGCAAACAGCAGCCAGCTCAGCCATCCCACAGCTGTAGACTGACAGGTTCCATTCGCAGAATGTTGGCCCCACGAAGATGGAGACACATCCACTGTTAGGCCTCCTGTGCCCAGAACTCAGCAAAATGAATATGTATTAAATAAACCAATTAGACATGAAGTAAGCCAAGAAAACAGTGAAAATGTTAGCCTAGAGGTGGATAAGATCAAAATACACAGCTATTGTCTTTCCCTTCAGACCCCCCATCAGCTCATATTTCTCTCACAAATTCAACATTTATCAAATATTGAACAAATAATTCTAAATGCCTGGCCTTTGATTGACACAGGCAGAGTATGAGAGGCTTAGTTTGCTGTGCAAAATAATTAGAAAGAGTCTTGTCCCAAGCTTTCAACATGATAATGACAGGCACTTGGATCTTGTGAAGGTTACCAAGTATGAGCATCCATTTCCACAGAAGCTTGTGTCATTCCAGCTGAAACATGAATGATGGGTATATGTGCAAAGATCTGTGCTAGAAGACAAAAGCAGTGTGGTCAAGTAAAGGAGGGCGTTCTTGGGGCCCCATATATGTTGTTTTTGTCTCCTGGCTCTATTTCTATCTAGACTGAGAGTCTGAGCTAGCCAAGCAGTCGTTGTAAGTTGAGATATCCTCATTTATAAAGTGGGTGTCTTCAGTAGGAGTCAGTGATGTGAAACAGGCAAATCATTTGGTGCAATGCAGGCAGTATTTTTTTTTTCTTTACAAGTAGGGTTTTAATAGGTTGTATTGATAACCATAGGAAAATGATTTTTTTCAAGAAATTTAGAACTTTGCTATTCCTACAAGATAGTCAACTAACTCAAACTTAACCAGAAAATTGGAGAACTGCTTTCTAATAGCTCCTGAAAATATGACTGTCAATTTATTAACTGGCAATCATGCCCAGATATAAAGCCCACATGCATTCAGAAGGGCAGCCCTCTTAAAAACTGGTGGACAAGATATGCTTCAGTGAGAACCATCCAAAAAACAGCATGTTTCAAAGCAAGTCTCTGTTGAATAACACAATTTTGCTGTTTAAGATACTAAGCTAAAAAACTAGAAATGCTGATTCTTTATTTTTATCATCAATGTGAAAACTTATAAACAAGTTCAAAATGTCATTGTTTCTAAGTAGAGGTTTCAAGAAATTTTTTGATAGTGTTTTCAATCTCTACATCAAGATCTCCTTCCTAGAGCCAACCCCATCCCAGCTATCCTGTAAACTCTTCCAACTGTAGAGAAGGTGGATTTTCATAAACGATACTTACATCGACAAAAGCTAACTTCTATAATTAACATGTAGAGTCATTTACATACATTTTTGTTCTGTAATTGGCTGTATTTAAAAAATATATTGACTTTACAGAAATCAGCATGTCTGCAGAATGTACACATATGTGTGTTCTGAGACAGGGTTTCATGTAGCCTAGGCTGACCTAACTTTGCAATCCCTCTGCCTCAGCCTCCTGGATCACCATACCCAAATAGAATGTATGCTGTTTCAGATGGGATTTTGCTGCTGCAGTAAAGGCCTGGCATCTTTAAGAAATATGTTCTCACTCTGGTCTAGAAAGTCACCTCTCCTAGTTCCCAAGATACATGGGGAGGGGAAAGAGATGAGGACACTTTCCTGGCATTCATGGGCAGCAGCAGTGACATAATGGTGTTAACTCCTTTCTTTCTAGCTCCAAGTGTGCATGCTCACCATCTCAGGTTGAGAGGAGGCTGCTGGTGAAATCTGTTCCTCATCAGAGGGCAGCCCCCAAATTGAGAAGACAGCACCAGGGTCAGGAGTCCAACATGCACATGAATGCAGTTCCTGTTTCACTGGGGAGAAATTTCCATCACTTGGCTGTGGGACACAAGACCTTCCCAAAAGCTGAGGTAAAAAACATCCATGTGTTGAAAGGAAACTCTGAAGCAAGATTTAACTTTGTAAAGATGTATTTAATCACTTAACATGAGTTTATCTGTGAGAGGATGTAAGAATTACTATTTTAAAAACTAGAAAGTAAAAGCAATATACCAAATACATTAAAATAAAATAAAATGTCCTTATGTTGACTTTCATGACACAAGTGAATAATTATTCTTCATTTCTTGTATATCAACCTCAGGCACTACATGTGATAATTTATATTGATTGTCACCTTGACAGGACCTAGAATCATCCAGTAGATGAGCTTTAGAGTCCTAGAATGCACAAAAAGGATAAAGCTCACCAAACATGAGAGCTTGTCTGCCTTTGTTTTTTGGGTGTGGATGCCATGTGACCTGCTATCTCCAGCAGCCATGACTTCCCCAACACAGCCGATTGTGCCCTCAAACTGTGAGCCAAATAGATGTAGAAGAAATCTTAGAAGGTTTTATTAATGAAATCAAACCTGAGGCCAGTTATTGGGGTGAATGCTGGAAGATCAGAGAGATAGAACAAGCCACAACTACCTCACCCCACCTGTTCCTCAGCTGGTCTTGCTTCCTCAGACTGGAAACTTCTGTGTCCTCATTCCAATGGGTCTCAGCTGAACCGTGCTGCTCAAAAGCCTAGCAGCTTAACCAGCCAAATGCTTAACCAGCCAAATGCTTCTAGTTTCTGGTCTTCATGCCTTATATATCTTTCTCTTTCTGCCGTCATTCCCTGGGATTAAAGGCGTGTGTCTCCATGCTGGCTGTATCCTTGAACACACAGAGATCCGCCTAGCTCTGCCTCCCAAGTGTTGGGATTAAAGGCGTGCACCACCACCACCCAACTTCTGACCCATTTTCTAGCCACCATTTTTGGCTTTGTATCTAGTGGCTGTCTGTTCTCTGACCCCAGATAAATTTATTAGGGTGCACAATATTTTGGAGAACACAATACTACCACATTTAGATCCTTCCTTTCCCAAGTTGTCTTTGTCAGGATATCTTATTACATCCTTAGAGAAGTATCTAAGACACCATGACCCCATCATTTCTCTAAAGAAGGATTTTTTTCATTATGGCTTATAATTCATTTCCCCCCATAAAACTGCAGTCTTCTTCAAAGATATTGTTTATGATTATATATATATGATTATATATATTTATATAGTTTGAATTTCTTTTAAAAAGACTTAGATAAACAAAGATTTACATACCAAAATAAGTTATCTTCCAAATTTGAAGGCTGTCTCTGTGTGGTTCTAACCCAAGACAGCATGTTTATTGAAAGCACCTCCATGCCTTCACTATAAGAAACTCTCACTCAGAAGTGCATTGCTGTGGGATGTCTTTCTGTATGCTGTGAATATGTGTTGTTCTGATTGGTTCAGAAATAAAGCTGTTTGGCCAATGGTGAGGCAGAATAATGTCAGGCGGGACATTTGAACTGAAGAGATGGGAGAAGAAAGGAGAGAGAGAGGAGACACCAAATTGCCATCCAAGGAACAACATGTAATGGGACGCAGGTAAAGCCACAGAACATGTGGTGATGCGTAGATTAATAGTTATGGGTTGAGTTAAGTTATAAGAGCTAGTTAGTAAGAAGCCTGAGCCATAGGCCATATAATTTACAATTAACATTAAGCCTCTGAATGATTATTTTGTAAGCGGCTGTGGGACTACAGGGCTGGGCAGGACCAGAGAAACTTCCATCTACAATCTAGGGCATACTTACAGAGTTTCAAAATCAAATCAGATCTTATCTCTCACCATCTTTGTTTGCTTTTATAGGGTTACATCTTGTAATTTTTCTGTTTTCAAGATTCTCATTTAATAATTATAGTGTGCACTATGTTTCAAAAGCTAGAGGCAATGTCTCATTGGTTCACTGGTTTGATGAAAGACTTGCAACTTCTTTCAAACAAAATGAACCTCACTTTAGAGAACACAAGCCTCGATCACTATATTGGGTGATACTTGCATTTATCTATAAAGAAGTTCTTCTAAAGGGCAATTATAACCTTTTTGTGGTGCTGAATCTGCTGTAATTTAACCCACAGGCTGAGTGGGTTACAAGAGCAGTACTTATTTCTTACAACTCTAGAAAAAGGCCAACAGATTAAGATCCTTGGTTCACAGGTAGGCAACTTTCTCTCTGCCATGTCCTCATTTGGTGGCAGATGACACCAGGATCTGTCTGTGATCTCCTTCACTGGAAGCTGATCCTAAGCATGTGGCCCCCACCACTCTCAACCTACAGACCCTCAGCACCTAAGGCCATCAGCCTGAAGGCTGGCATTTCTAAACTCAGATTTCAGTGGGACATATATATCCAGTCTACAGCAGACAATGTGGAAAGAGCATGCACTGTATGCTGGTACTGTTCATCATTGAATCCTGTAGAAATGTTGCTGCAAACAATTGTAACTTGGCTGCTTTATGTACAATTTCTCTTTAGTTGGAGTAGCAAAGCATTCTGGCACATACTTTGTGAATAATGTGCACACCAACACATTTCATCCAGAGTTCTCCCCCAAGGGTTTCTTTTTAATTTTTTTTGAGATTATGATATAATTTCATTATGTTTTCCCTTTCTTTCTTCCCTCTAAATCCTCCCATATATTCCTCCTTCCTTGCTTTCTTTAAAATTAATGAACACTTTTTTCATTAATTGTAGTTGTGTGTTTATGTACCTAAATGCATAAATTCAACCTGCTCAGTCTCTGAACTTTGCTTGGCAAAATCATCCTTCAGGTTCCTGTTTCATAGAAAAAACTGCCAGACATTCTACAGGACACAGAGAGAAATGACTAAAAGACTCTAGCTCTGTGGGCTGAAGACAGATGCCCCAACTTTACAAAGGAACATTAGGTGACTGTCCAGGCTGCCAGCTGTCTCTGTCTACCCTGTAAGACTCCCAAAAGTTGCTTACATCCTTCTTCCATTTCTCAGGTAGTATTATATCCTTCTGAGGTCTTTGATGTAGTTAAAGACTAGAGATAGTTATAATTTTTCTTAGTTATGATAAAAGATAAGTTAGATATAAAACCTTAGACTCACAATATAAGATAGATAGGATATCTTCAATTTTGACAAACAGACTAGTTATTATAAATAGACTAGATATTATAACTGTAATTCTTGCTTGATAATTGTTTTGTTATCTGTAATTTTACTATGTAAAAGTTAAAACCTTCCTTTTTGAAAAAAAAAAAAAAAGAAAAGGGGAAGTGCTGTGGGATGTTCTGTGTGTTAAATATGTTGCTCTAATTGGTTAATAAATAAAACACTGGTTGGCCAGTAGCCAGGCAGGAAGTATAGGCAGGACAAGCAGAGAAGAGAATTGGGGCAAGTGGAAGGCTGAGGAGGGAGATACTGCCAGCTGTCACCATGACAAGCGAGATGTAAGGTACCGGTAAACCATGAGCCACGACGTAGCAACTTATAGACTAAAGGAAATGGGTTAATTTAAGATAAAAGAAGTAGATAACAAGAATCCTGCCATGGCCATACAGTTTATAAGTAATATAAGTCTCTGTGTGTTTACTTGGTTGGGTCTGAGCAGCGTGGGACTGGTGGGTGGTGGGTGAGAGAGATTTATCCTGACCATGGGACAGGAAACTCTAGCTACACCTCCCACCAGTTTCATAATTTACATTATGGTCTTATTTAATTTTATTTTGAGAAAGGATCTCATGTATCTCAGACTAGCCTCAAACTTCTGTGCAGACTAGGATGAGCTTGAACTTCTGATCCATCTGCCTCTACCTTCTGAGAGCTGGGATTACAGGTGTGTACCACCATATCAAGTTTATGTGGTGCTGGGAAATCCATAGCTTGGTGAAAACACTCTACCAACTGAGCTATAGGCCCAGCCTAAGTTTCTTAAATTAATTAGTACATTGTTTTAGTTTTCTTGTTGCAGTGACTGGACACCTGACAAAAGCTGGCCAGACTTATTTCAGCTCACGGTTCCAGTGTATGGTATGCCACAGTGAGGAAGCTGTATAAGGCAGGAGTGTCAGGCAGCTGGCCACATTGCATCTACAGTTAGGAAGTAGAGAGCAATAAATTATGATGTTCAACTGACTTCATCTTCTTTATATAACCCAGGACCTAGCTTGTGGGGATGGTGCCACCCACACTGGGGGGTGGGTCTTCCCATCTCAATTAACCCAGTGTATAGACTCCCTCACAGACATGACTAGAGATGTGTTTCTATGGTGATTCCAAGTCCCATTAGACTGGCAATCAAAATTCACAATCATACCATGTGCCTAAAATTTATATCCTGTCATTGCTGTAAGTACAAGTAACAATTTTCACACGTCAACTTTTTATTTAGGTCAATAACATTTACCATGAAAGCAACTATTTTACCCAGACAGAATAACCTTGAGCATGCCAGCATGTAATTTCACTTTGTTTTTATGAATTGTATTTAAGAGACGTTATTGTAATGGATGGGCCTTCTGTTTCTCAGGGCACAAATATGAAACCTACATGATAGAACTCTTAGTGAAGTTCTGCAGCTAACAGAGACAATGCTCCTTTGAAAAGAAATGTCCCCCATAAGCTCAGGCATTTAAACACTTGGTCCCCGGTTGATGACACTGTTTGGGGAGGTCTGGGAGGTGTGGCTTTGCTAGAGGAAGTCCATTACCTGGGGTGGTCTTGGAGATCATATAGCCTCTTTCTATTTCTGCTTCTCTTTCTGTGGGTCCTGCTTGCAGTTGATGCGAGCTCTCAGTGACCTGCTGCTGCTACCATGCTGCTTGCTGCTGTGTCTCCCCACCATCATGGACTCTTATCTCCCTGGAACCATAAACCCAAATAAACTTTCTTCCTTAAGTTGCCTTTGTCATGGTGTCTTATCACAGCAACAGACGAGTGACTCATACACTTTCAAAGCTGTAGCTGCACATTTTGCATATATTCGAGAAAACACTTAAAATGGGGAGTAGAATTTTGAAACACACTCAAAAGGTTGGGGATTTAGCTCAGTGGTAGAGTGCTTGCCTAGCAAGCACAAGGCCCTGGGTTCGATCCTCAGCTCCAAAACAAACAAACAAGCAAACAAACAATCCAAAACCAAAACCACACACTCATAGGTTTAACTGAAAAGTCAGGCTTCCTGGCTTTGTGAGTGAAACCTCTATAATTGAATCTGCTAAACCCACATCACTAGCAATAGTTTTCAGATGGCAATTGGCTAAAGCCAATGGTAACCCAGTGGGTGTCAGACAGGTGTGTGCCCACCAGAGAAGTGTGTCATGGCTGCCTTCCCCACCAAGTTTCTTAAGGTGTAGAAATTCCATATTTAATACTCCATTGTGTGCTTCTTGGATGATGTGTTTCACAGAGACAATAAGTAAGCATCACAGAGTAATAAAGTACACACGCACAGTACAAATCAGTTGTGGTTTATATTACACAATCATTGTAGCTTCATAACATAAATTCCTGAAACAGTATTCATAATACAACTCCTGGGGTGTGTGTAGGACAGTTAAGTTCATATGGTTTACATACGGGCCATGTATGCTAAGCCTGGGATTTTTATCACATCCCACAGTTGTGTGACTGGTGGCTGAGCACTGCTCTCTTTCAGCTAGGGCAACTGGCTGCTGGTAAACAGAGTGACCAGCAGGGGCAGCAGTGCTGAGCACACATCAAGCCTAGACCAGAGGAAGTAGCAGAGCTCATTACCACCTACTTGGAGCCCCCTTCTCCAAGGGGTGGGTCCATGCTGTCCCGGATAGTGTTGGCTGCACATATTTTGGCAGAGGTTGGGCTGCCACTTGTCATCTGTCCCATTCTATCACTTGTTAATGGAATTCTGCTCATTACATATTGTTAAATGAGAACCTGACAGATGCTAGAGTTGTAAAGCAGAAGTCACCAAAATCTGTTTATCCTAATGTTTTGTTTTTAAAAATGACTCTGAGGCAGCAGGACAACATCCTGGGAGTGTTCCAAGCAACCCAGGAAACATGATCACCATAATAATAGTGTGTAAAATAGGTTTCTAGGTGCATTTCTCTCATAATTGTTCCACGCTGGTGATTAAATCAAGGTTTAGAAGCTTAGACACACATTTTAACTACACAGATGAAAAATTAGCAGAGAACTGCAAACATTAGATTAGTTCTAGGCAATTCCATAGTTCTCAAGCAGGGTGTGTGTGCGTGCGTTCATGTGTGTTTACATGGTATGTGTGGGAGAGATATTGATTGAATCCAGTCATCATTACCAAGAAAGGTAGTCTGCTTGTCTCAGTTTCCAGGTGTATGCCGTCATTCACGGTTACAGCTCTGTTCCAGTGGGTGACTTGCAGTGTTGATCCTGCCTGACTGCTGGGGCAGTATTTGCTGGTGTCTGTTTGACCATGTGCTGTGGCTCTTATCTGTTACTGTCTTACCTCACTTAGGCCAAAGCTGACATGCATCCTCTTTGGGAAAAAAATAGTTGTACTTTATTTTTAGTTTTAAATTTAAAATTTAATTTATGTGTGGGATATTTTGCCTGCTAATATATGCACACCACTTTCATGCCTGGTTTCAGATCTTCTGTAACTGGAGTTACAGATGGTTATGAGCTGCCATGTGGGTGCTGGGAACTGAACCTAGGTTCTCTGGAAGAGCAGCCAATGCCCTCAACTCCTGAGCCATCTCTCCAGCCCTATTTATTTTTGAGAACACTGTCCATGACTTCTATATCTACATCTTCCTCCATCTCCCCCTCTTCTTTCTACTCTTCCCATTCCCCCTCCCAAATTCATGAGCTCTTCTTTATTATATATATAAATATATATATATATATATATATATATATATATATATATATTACTGAATCCATTTATCTTTTCTTGTATGTACATATGTCCAGGGCTGACCACTTGGGATTGGACAACCTACATGGGAGCTCATCCCTGGAGGAAACTGGTTTTTCCTCATTCAGCAGCCACTGACCAAGTATAGCTCTTTATCCAGGACAGGGGCCACGTGTAATTTCTTCTGTCCACAATGTCATGGCATGCATCCTTTAAACACCACACATGCTTGCAGCATCAGAATAGACTCACTCACTGGAGAACCTTGCTGACAGTAAGAACAGCATGTACTTTGGTCTGAATTGGTTGGAAGCTGGAAATCCCTCCCTTTAGTTTCCTGTGTCCTTGGTACCATAGAAAGGAAGTTCATCTCATTGTCAGGGATTATACACACTTTCCAAGAGATTTAGACTTTCTTAGCCATTGTGCCAGCTAGTTTTTGTCAATTTGCCATGAACTAGAGTCACCTGGGAAAGGAGTCCGAAATCAAGCTCATGTCTCTATCAGACTGGCCTGTAGACACGTCTTTGTGGCATTTTCTTGGTTAAGTGTAGATGTGGAGAATGCAGCCCACTGTGGGTGATGTCACCCCTGGGCAGATATGGTTCTGGGAGGTATAAGAAAGGTAGGTGAACATGAGGCTCAGAGCAAGACAGTAAGCTTCCACAATTCCAGCCTTTTCTCCTGCTCAAGTTTCTGCCTTGACTGCCCTCAATGCTATACTGTGATGGGACCTGTAGGTCAAATAAACTCTTTCCTCCCCAGTGGCTTTTGGCCATGGTGTTTGTTGCAGCAATAGGAAGCAAAGTAGGGCATATGTCTACTTCGTCTGTAGGTCAGTAGGGAGGTAAGGCAGAGAATGTGAAAGAATAGTTTTAAGACAGTCTTTCCTGGATCTTGTTAATTCACAGCAGAATTTCAACCCTAGCTGATGGTTGTTTTATTGTGTTATTGTGAGTGGCAGCAGTTTTGAAAGTTCTACATACTTTATATAGAGTATTATTTTATAAAAGTGCTCATACCAACAGAAATGAGCACATAAAAGGTTTAGGGTAACTCCGAACATTTGCTTGTGAAATCACACTATATTTGTACATAACTGACAGTAATCACTACAGTTTCATAATTCTGCCTCTTCACTCTCTTCATTGAATTTATTAATCATTCAGTGTGTGTGAGTTGTGTACCTGACTCATTCTAGTAACTATGTTAGAGCTGGGAGCCTCAGTCTCACCTCTGGGAGTGTAGACAGAGGTAGATACTTATACATGTTGCCAGAATGTGCCCACTGCTCTAATCATATACCAAAAAGGTACAAATGGAGAAAAATGTCTAGATCTAGGAGTCGTTTCCATGAGCTTGGAAGACTGGGCACAAGCTTAAGTCAAGGCTCTGCTAGCCTTGTTGGATGGAGCAGTGGATGGGAGGGCCATCCACCCACAGTCAATATCATGGGTGAAGTTAGTCACATGGTTGGTAGGGCCATTTATGAGCTCTGACATTCTGTTTTCACTGTTGGGGACATTCATTGCCACTCAATTTTGTGCTTCACAGTGGGGAGGTAATCTTACCTCTCAAGTTTCTTCATTGAGTGTCCTTCTGTGACATATGAAGTCTGCATTCAATGCCTTTTTATGGGCTTCCATAGTGTCCCGAATTTTTTCTAACAGCACAAACATAAATTCAAGTTTCAAGTTTTAAATGCTAATTTCACTCATAAATTCTAAGTTCCTTGAGGACAGGGACTAGAGGAGCATTTCCTTCATGGTTATTGCTCTGCTACCTGGCACAGCCTGTGCAATATAATAAGCTCTCTGTATTTATTGAAAGAATGAATGAATAAATAAATGTATAGAGTCAGGGCTATGTAAACAGAGACATAATTTTCTCCCAAAGCCGACCAGGGTTCTTTTAGAATGCTATTAGCCAAAGCATTTTTTGTTTTATAGCTTTCATTTCTCATGAAACTTGATGTTCTCCAAAGTATTTTTAAATTTTACTTCAGATTGTAGGCAGTGACTTTCCCCCTCACCAGACCTCATCAAAATGATTGTTTGGGAGCATGCAAAGCAGTGGCCTATCTAAGTGGTAACAGTGGTTGGGGCAGAGAGGCTGATAAGCAGAGAGACCTTAGACAGTGAGCCTGGATGAGAGCCATCAAGTAGAGAGGATTGGGAGGCAGTCCAGGTGTGGTTAGTTTTTGGGTGGCGCTGCAATAGATGTGAACCTGGCCTGCTGGACATCCATGCAGCTTGGTGTTGGTAAATAAGGAAGTCAGGAGGGAGAAGGGTAATTGAAGAAGGTAGATTTTTCTCAAGATCCAGCTGTGGAAAGGCTTGACAGTTATACCTACCTTCCTGTCTAGGCTCTGCTCTTTGTTCTTTTCTCCTGTCCATTTGGAGTAAGGGTCTGTGAACTACTTTAGAGGGAAATCAGAGACTTATTTTAAGGTCCAGTTCAGAGGAAGCAGGCAAGAGAAGGTAAAGCATCTTCCTGACTTTGTTTCTGTATCTGCCATGGTGCCGTAATTGGGGGTGGAGTATCTTAAACCCCAGAGATGCTATTGTGATATTAAAAGGAACTAGGCATTCTTGGGATATATCTTCACAGGTGCCACTCTGGCAACCAGGTCAAACTATGGAGTGGTAGGTGTGCCCACTGCCTGTGTTATTTTTTATTTTGATTGTGTGCCTGCTCATTTTGCCCCAAATCATGTTTGAAGGGGCAGCCATTTGGTCAGTCCCTGAGTTGAAGTCCTGGTGTCACTTGGGCCCACCTACCACCAAGCAATGAGAGAGGAAGAGACAGTCTATAAACTCAAAGTCTATAGATACCTTGAGCACTCTATCTGAAGATATGTAAAGGTGACATAAAATCATGTCAAGCAACAGCAAACAGAATAAAAATTACAGACATGCCCAGGGAGTGAGAATAGAGTGACTCAAACAGGATGTACTCCGAAGCCAAATAAATGTTGTTGATGGTGATGTGGTCATGATTCAGAGTGGAGAAGCTCAGGTGTTTGGGATCCTGCAGGAGACACTGGAATTGGGGCGGAATTCAGGGATGGTAGAGATGGCTGAGTTTGCCTTTGTCTGGAGAAGCTCCTGGTTCTGCCTCGGGCTATGTTTATTCCTGTGTTGGCATGAACATTCTAACAAAAGATGAACTGCACATGCAGAGTACTAGTCAGTATAGGAGGTGGGGTGCTCTGGTTTTGTTTAATGAAGCTGAATTTTAAGAGAGAAGTTGAATTAATTAAGACCTGTGGGCAGGACACTTTTGTAGTCCTCTGTAAAAAACTTATTACTTGGATGTTCTCTCTCTCTCTCTCTCTCTCTCTCTCTCTCTCCCCCCTCCCCCCCCCTCTCTGTGTGTGTGTGTGTGTATGTAGTGATTGGCAGTGACAGTGGAGTCATACAGATTTGGTTCGAATCCTCCCCTACTTGTAGTACTGCTCCTAGTACTTGCTGTAACTAGCTCATAACTGGCTAGCCAAGTAAGTACCTTCTGTGAGCCTTGGTGGGCCTGCCTGTAAGAAGGCACTGACACTTCCTTAGAATGCCAGGTGAGAAGGAAATATGTGAGGCCTGTTCTCAGCATACTTGCAGGTACAGCCTGTTCTCAGAAAGGCAGCTTGATGGGTAGCTTGTGGCTTTAATCTCTGTATCCCAAGGCACAGAACATTGAACATAGTACATAGCAATTAGCTACTAATTGATAATCTAGAATTGTGCTGACACAGTTTGGGGGGAAATGTGAGCAATTATCCACTTAACCTGCAAACTTTATTTTCTTAAATGCACTTTTTGTTATCGTCTAATTTGCTTATTTGCTCTGATTAATGTCTAAACAATGGCCATATCTATCATTCCTGGAGTCTGCCATTGTTCAAGTGTCACTTATGGGATAAAAATCCCACACAAACAGATCAATTGCTGAGCCTCAGGAGTCTAGAATCCCATTCAAATGGATCAATTGCTGGGCCTCAGGAGTCTGGAATCCCACACAAACAGACCAATTGCTGGGCCTCAGGAGTCTAGAATTCACTTTCCCATCTTTTGCCTATTTCCTGGGGTTAAGGGAAGAGTCAACCCCAGGGCCCAGTATTCCAGGCTGGTGTCCCACGGCATGCCCCTCAACTGTGTCAACAAGGTTGGCCTTGGCTGGCTGCAATGGACTCATGAGGACATGAGGCCAGCCCATCACCCCAGTAGTCATGCTAATCTGCTAAATGAGCAGCACTGGTAGACATGGAACTTGGAAAGCAACCATCCTAGTTGATTTTTGTTGTTATTGTTGTTGTTTTGTTTGTTTGTTTGTTTTTGTTTTTTGTTTTTGTTTTTTTTTTCTAACAAGACCCCACAGTGGAGCAGCAGGGGACTGAGTAAAGGAAGGGAGCCTACTTGGGTGTCTACTAGACTCTCTGGCTTGTCAATCCCAGAAAGGATATTGGCATCAGCCATTCCCACTCAGTGAGATTTAGTGACTTGTTCACTTTAGAATGTAGTCCTGGGGAAGACATTAACATTCCAAGCTCAGCTGTGTCATCCTGGTTACCATAGCAATGCAGGGAAATACAGTTTGTGTCCAATGGTTATTTCACCAGACTAATGAAATGGACATTTTTCTTCAGTGAATTGAATCAAAACTAATTGAGTAGTAATCAGCACAGACCCCAAGTTCAGAGCCGTGTAGTCTGACTAGCGCTTTGTAGTAACACAGAAACCATTAACTATCTTCAAATGAGATTTTTTTTTTTATAAATTAGTGAATCTTAGCAACCTATTACAAATGGGCATGAGTGTTATCACACAAAAAGCCCCTCATTTGTTTAGTGCTGAGATGGGAAATTTATTTTCAACTAATTTGGGTACTGATAGCAGTCTATGGTTGGTTGGTCTTACCCTTCCCCTCAGTAAATGTCCCAAACTGAAGTGTGCTCCTAGATTGTGTGTGTGTACATATGGATATATACATATGTATATACATGTTTTTATATGTCTATATATACATATTTATTTGGATCTCAGATATTCCAAACCAAGTACTTTTTCCTGATATCAGCTGTTCTGGAAACCTATTTGATAATGGGAATGACAGAGTGACCCCCCCCCCCACTGCCATTTTCTGGTGTCTCAGAACAGAATCTACCAGACCCCAAGCCTGACTACTGAGGCAGAAATTACATGATGTGGAAGTCACAGGCTCATCATTGTTGTTGGATACATTAACAATTTTTTTTTTAAAATTTACCTAATAGTTCTTTTTGCTTGTTTGGACCATGAGTATAAATAAAATTACAGGTTATGCATTAATCTACTGTGAGTGTAATAGTAGTTCTTGCCTAAGAGAGTGATCTCATATACTTTCAGTATAAGTGAGTCTTCATCTTCTGGAATATAATCCAGTGCACAGCAGAGAGGCATTTGGTCATGAGCCAGTAAACATTGCTTTACTCCATTGTGATAGAGTGGAAAGTTTCCCCTGAATGTTTAAGAAAGCTGACTTGTCAGATATGGTCAGTGAGCTGGTCGCAGGTAAAGGTCAGGTGTGGTCCAACAGTGAACTGGCCACAGGTAAAGGTCAGGTGTGGTCCAACAGTGAACTGGCCACAGGTAAAGGTCAGGTGTGGTCCAAAAGTGAACTGGCCACAGGTAAAGGTCATGTGTGTTCCAACAGTGAGCTGGCCACAGGTAAAGGTCAGGTGTGGTCCAACAGTGAGCTGGCCACAGGTAAAGGTCAGGTGTGGTCCAACAGTGAACTGGCCACAGGTAAAGGTCAGGTGTGGTCCAACAGTGAACTGTCCACAGGTAAAGGTCAGGTGCGGTCCAAAAGTGAACTGGCCACAGGTAAATGTGTTCCCTATTTTAGTTGCCCTATTTCTCTTCTTTGTGTGGGCAGCTGATATGCGTCTGACACCACCATGTCCTCAGACACAGCCTTCTCAGCCTCAAGTATTCTGAGAGACAAATGTCAGTCATTGTCCTCTGTTCCCTAGGATGGTCCCTGAGACTTATTCGCACAGGCCACTGAGGCTGTCTTCTTGACATTGTAGCTAAAGCAGGTAGGGTTTCAGAAAACCTCACCCCAACATTCAGCAAGTTGATAAGCAGATGAGTCATTTCCCTGGGACTTAGTCTAATGTTTTCAATCTGAACAACAGTCACAATAAAATGGACTGTTCTGTGGTTTTTAAGAAGAGCCAAGCTCATAGATATATGTAGCATTTCTGCAAGGTGGATAAAGTTGCCTGGAGCCAGTCTCTCAGCTGGTTGGCAGGACAGGTAGGAAGGAGGCAGCAGAAAGAGGAAGCAGGGACTCATCATCATACACACCTTCCCTTTTTATAGGCTGTGAGTCTTGATGTGGGAGAAGCAACTCCTCCATCACCATAGCAACCTAAGTGCACCACAGTGAGATTAGAGGGTTGAAAGGCAAGAAATTTGAAGTTAGGAGGAGTTAGGGGCAACTGGAGGAAGATGGACCCTTCAGTAGAAATAAACACAGGGAGGTATGAGGTGATAGAGCAGAGTAGATTTATGGTTTATGACATTCCTAAAATATCTTTATTTAATAATGAAAACTTCATTATCTGGGCCTGGGTTGAAGTGTTGCTGTGGGCCCTCTGAGGATCCCAGCAAAGATCTTTCATCTTGACAGAAGTTCTAAATTACAACATTAGTGTTCTAACTGAGAGCCTGTTATTGCCTATTTGGTCCACCCAGGGAAATGAGACACACATTGCTGCAGTGTGGGTTATTGAAATCTAATAGCTTGGAATATTAAAAATGGGGGTTGGGCTAAGGGAGGTCTATCTTCTGTCTCTCCCTCTCATCCCCCTACCTTGCTTCTCCATGAGCTGGGGATACATTAAATGATAAACCTGAATGTTTACGGAACTTTCATCATTTTTCAGGTAAGAAAAGTGATTTTGCTTTATTATGGTCCAAACCATTATCATATTTCACATCATTAAGACTCCAACATAAGGAGACCCCTAAAGCTAATTTCAGGTCAATCCTGTGAACCTGTTAGGTTTTATTTTCATCCTAGATATCCCTGTCTACGTTTTAGCTATGTGGCCTGACCTCCAAAAAAGTGTTTAGGCTTTAGATGTTTCAAAGACAATTAGGTCTCACCAGCTCCTGTTTGACTAATGGGCAGAACTGATGGCTCTCTGGATCATAGTTCAATTTCCACTCCTTCTGGCAGGGCAGGAAAACAGCCGACCAGGGCCAGAGAGTAGGAGAGTTTGTGGTGGTCATGACTCTGAGCCCTGTGCCCCTCCTCCCTCCCTCCCACTAATGTGACCTTGTTCACTTTCTGTTTCTTTGAGGGTAGTTTCCAAAGACAGTCTCACAAAGGGACCCAGGCAGTTAAATGTCAATACTAAATGAAGGCTTTGCCTGTGCCTTCAAGGCAGGACCTCGTCTAAGTTCATGGCCATACATGAGGTGGTGCTACTGTTACCCCTGCTCCAGCTAAGGAAGCTGCAGCCAGAAGAGCCAAAACCTCA
Organism: Onychomys torridus; assembly: GCF_903995425.1. Lineage (NCBI taxonomy): Eukaryota > Metazoa > Chordata > Mammalia > Rodentia > Cricetidae > Onychomys > Onychomys torridus. Next base: position 1,945,801 of record NC_050453.1, on the reverse strand, counting down.
CACCCAAAACACTGTAACACCAAGTCTGAGTCCTTCACTCCCAAGCCTCAACCTGCTGCCTGCCATGCTCTGCTAAGCTGTCTCCCTTATCGGGACGTACTGGAAGTTTACTTCTGCTGAATGATCTCCATGTTACCACTTTGTTTTCCTTAAAGATTGCCTCAAAATGAGCCCAAAGGCAGCCATTCTTTCTCTTAAGACAGAGATTGGAGACTTGTACAAAAGAGAGCCCACTGGATGGAGTATGATGGTGATTGGCTGACTTGTGTCAGCAATGATCTAGCACCCACTAAGTGGCTAAGTGTGGACAACACCCACTATGTGGATTACAGCCAAGTTCTTTCAGAACTCTTAAATGAGACTCAGTGTTGAAAATGCCTTTCTCAGCTATTATGCAGGGTCACATCCTCATGTGTGAGCTACCACTATGATTATCTGGGGCTGTTGTCACCAATTGACATGCAGACACAGGTAACCATATTGATTAGCTGACTGAGGGGTCCTGAAGGATTACAGGTCAGATCAGTGTTGCTGAAGAAAAATGAAGACAGATTCTCAGTCTGAACACAGGTTGGGACAGTGGCAAGAGAAGCAGTCCACAGGTCAGCCTGAGAAAGGTGAAGAATGGTCCCAGCGTGTGAACATGTGTACATGCACGTGTATGTGTGCACGTGTGTATAGTATGAGTGAATATGTACATGTTTGTTTGTACAATGCTATGCAGGTATCTGTTCATGTACATGTGTGTGCTTCCAGGTATTGCATGTGTGTTTGTATTTATGTACACACTTGTGTGTGCATGTGTGTTTTTATCTCTCTCCCCCCCTTTCTGTGTGTGTGTGTGCATGTACATACATGGGCAAGGCCTTCTCACTCAGGAGTGGGACAGAGATTATGAAAGAGAAGAATGCTAGAGGGTCAGGAGAAGGAAGCTAGGAAGCTAGTGTCCTGATAGCAGAAGGACACACTGTGAAGAAATCATCTTTTTCATTCCAGTGAGGGAAATCTAATCCTGTGGTTTTCCAGCAAGTCAGAGGTGCAGAAGTCTAGCATAGACAAGGTTTGCACTAAGCTCACTGCTCTGTTCCTGGAGGATATGTTTCCATTTTACAGGGGTTCAAGATGCCTGAATGGGGCTTGGCCACTTTTTAAACATTCTGGGATGGCTGGGATGGAGCTCACTTAGTACTTGTGTAGAGACACAAGGCTCGATGTCCAGAACTACATAACAGTGTAAACAATGGTATACACCTATGTTCCCAGCAGGAGATACAGGCAGGAGGCTTAGAAGTTCAATGTCATCTTTGGCTATAACATGAGTTTGAGGCTACCCTGCGATATAGGAGACCTTGTCTCAAAAACTAAGATGAATGCTGGGGAGATGGCCTAGTTGATAAAGTTCTTGTTATGCAAGTGTGAGGGCAGAAGTTCTGATCCTCAGCACCCACATGTGCAGAAGTTCTTCTTGTCATGATCCCTTAAACAAACACAGCCATCCCCATAGCATTCACACAACCTCTTAGGGCTGTATGCAATCCAGAGATGAGTTAGTGTGCATGACAGTCACAGGCTGCAAGCAGATGTACTACCATTTCACAGGAGAGAGAGGTCCTGGCATTGATTCTGCACACAGCTCAAAGAGTAACTACTGTCAGTGAGTGACACTGCATGTGCAGTGTGGATTCAATTTTCTTAATATTTTCTATGCATGGTTGATTGAGTCTGTGGAGGTAGAGTCCATGGATATGTCAGGAAGCACGTAGATGAGGAGGCCTGCCTCTCAAATCCAGAAATGTACTTTATGGCGCCTATTGCTTTATTCACACTTGTCATGGGCAGTGGGCCATTTTGCTTCCGTAGTTGAATGTGACACAGAACTTGAAGCCGCACACTGTCTACTACTTTTCAAATATGATTCATTTCTCCAAACTAATTTTCACCCTTCATTTAGGAGCACACCTTCTTGTAGACCAGGACAGACCTGAAGTATATATTAAAACTTCCTCACACTGTATGAACTCACTGAGAGATGGAAAAAGGCCAGGAGACGGGGCTGGAGAGATGGCTTAGTAGTTGAGAATACTGACTCCTCTTCTAGAGAACCCAGGTCTAATTCTCAGCACCTACATGATAGCTCACAACTGTCTGTAACCCATGAACATGGTACACAGGTATAGATGTAAGTAAAACACTAATACACATACATTTTTTTTAAAGGAGGCAGAGAGAGAGCGAGCCAGTAGTGATAGAGTACTGACTAAGCATTGATGGTCTCATTCACATTGTTTTATTAATTCTTTTAAAAGGAGTCTATATTCCTATGTTCTTTTCCTCTCCCTCTCCTTCTCCCCCGTCTCCAAACAAGGTAATCAAAACTCAAAGGACTGTAAATTTGAAGGTAAAATGATAGTAAGTAGGCTGAGGACATTGCTCAGCGAGTAAAGAGCTTGCAGAATAAACAAGAGTATCTGAGCTTGATTCCCCCAGAACCCATGTAAACGAACTGGACATAATAAGTGTGTGATTGTAATTCTGCCATTGGGAAGGTAGAGACAGGAGGATCCCTGGGGCTCCCTGGTTAGCCAGTCTTTGAATTAGCAAGTTCTAATCCAGTGAGAGACCCTGTCTCAAGAAAAAAGGTGGAGATCAATTGAGGAAGACAATATTTAATTCTGGCCTTCACACACAAATGCACACCTCACACAAATACACACATGTGTACTCCCCATACCAACACACACACACACACACACACACACACACACACATCCCAGTACATGCATATCTACATACACATACACACATCCCAGTATATACATATTTACACACATACACATACACACCTACACACACACCCAGTAATATGTATCTACACACACACACACACACACACACATTCTAGTACATACACTTCTGCACACACACATATCCCAGTATATACATATCTACATACACACACACACATCCCAATATGTATATATCTATACATACACATACTCCAGGATATACATATTTGCACACAAACACACACACATACATCCCAGTACATACATATCTACACATATATGCACATACACACAAGCTGGTAGGTTTCAGAGCTGTGACTTGATATACTTTTCATCTTACTTAATGTTACTAGACCACAGAGTTCTTGGCAAAAAAGAAGATCTGTTTTGTTGTTGTTGTTGTTGTTGTTGTTGTTGTTTGCCTATTCCTTTCCTGTTTCCCTCTCATGACCTTGCTTTGGTTAGCCAGAACTGGTCCCCTGAACTTTCACCTTTCATTCACTGATCTTCCTTCTTTCTTGGAAAAGAACAAGCATCACAAACTCAGGAGTGCATTTTTTGGTGGGCACAAAGGCAGCATGATGAACAATGGGTTCTCCCTAATTAAATTAGCTCAGGTAATGGGGCACCCTGAGATGGGAACACATCCATTAATGCTGTTATTATTGTCAAGGACAAGAATGGCCTGTTGAGGATTGATGAGAGAATAAGCTGTCCATATGCTGCAGACCATAAGGAAACAATTGATAGGAAATCCTCCACAAGAAGCTTTGGGTGGGATTGATAATTCGTCCTCCCTAGCAAAAGACACGCATGCACCATCAAGAGGGTGAGAGCTTGGCATCTGGCTAATCAATGAACTGTGAAGGGACTGAGGCAATAAAGTGAGCAGGTTTCACATTAATATTATAATATGATATGTTTATGGGACTGAGACATTCGAAAGTTATCCTGGCAGCATGGTGTAGGAGGTATTTTAATTGAGTCTGTCTTCTGCAAGGGAGGTGCATACATCGTCTATCACTTGAAGAAAGGGGTCCTATGGAGAGAAGGTTTTGAACTTGATTTCTCCTGTAAGTGGTCTTTGCTTTTCATCACATGTAACCAATGGAATGCATTATTTAGTGGCTGACTATTTAGTCAGGGAGGTATACAGGCAGACAGAGGGCTTGGCTGCCCCTACTCAAAGGAAGATAAAATAAAATATGCATATCTTCATGCCTTCCTGGAGCCATAAGCCTGTTCTGGTTCACTGGGGATCCATCTCTGCCTGCATGATCTACGGTTTTATGGACAGAGGGGAGCTGCGCACAGCCAATTACACCCATGGAGCGAGTCCAGGAAGAAGAGGAGCAAAGCAGCTTCCAGGGGTGATTTGCTGCTGGTGGGCTGAGTTAGACAGGAAAGGGCTAGAGAGGGAAAGGCTCCCAGAGCAAGGGTGCAAGGCAGCTGCTCCAACTGTATCAAATGGCTTGCAGAAACGTGTTGGGAGCCTCAGACCTGTGTGCACCTGTAATTCAGGGCTCAGGCCAGGGGTGGCTGAGCCTTGCATTTTGGATGCAGATGGGACCTCTTACATTTGCTCCTGGCATACACAATGAGTTGAGATAGTCTCTCTGGGTCTGTTTAAAGGAAAAGACCCAGGCCCTCTCCCACATAGCTACAACCCACTGATGCCACCTCTGGCACGTCTGAGAAAGTAACTCTTCTCTGATTCCTCTGTGAGACTTTCCAGTGGTCATGATTAAGTTGAGATAAGGGGCCAGAGGTGTTCACACTTATGCATCCATTTTATACTCCCATGGGAGAGTTCTCTGCACATGCAGTATTCTGGTCATCCTAGCACCTCTTCCCTTGTACTTCCTCCTACAAGAAGGGGTCATTTACCTCCCATCTCATTTCCCTAGCCCTACCCACATCACCTTTCTTCCTCTTCCTGTCTCCACTCCCTTGTAGCAAAGCCTGTTGTTTTCTCAGTAGTCAGCACCAACACCTCTGTTATCTGTCCTGCAGTTTTACAGTCTAGGTTGATGGTCTGGACCTTCCCAGGTTCCAAAAGACACACTGAAAGCATGACAATGTGAGAGCTGGAACAGCCCCATGCACTAGCAAGTAAGCAGGTATCCCTGCCCCCCCCCCCCCCACAAATGGCACTGTGCATTATCGATTCCCAGATATGCTTTCTGTCCACATTTGCCAACTTTGAACTGAAGATGCTTTTCACAATCGATTGCATTTCCTATTGCCGCTGACCATGGCAGCTGTGTGATAGTTTTTACTACTATACACACATGAACTTGGGTTATTCTTGGTAGCAAGACCAAGCTAGTACACTTTTTGATGGTTCTGTCAATAAACTATTAAGAACCATGTAAGGAGGGAATATAAATCCTGGTTTTTGTCTAAAAACCTTCCTTTGACACCCTCTAAAAGGTAAAGCATTAGCAGAATGGCTACTCACAGCCTGGGAGAACATTCCAGAGCAAGATGAGTTCAAAGCTATCTCTTGATGGCAAAGAGGAAATGTCTTATAAATCACAGAGACACATAACTCTGAGTTGAAATGTAATTCACAACAATCAGCCTCTGAATGTAAATTTTTTGGACACATATTAGTCAATTTATTTGCCTTTTTATGCATACAGAAGAATGATATGTCATACATGAACATCTAATGGAAACAATCTGATTCTGCAAGCACTGAAAATTCAGAGTGACAGAATAGAGTGTATTGCTTAATTGTCCGTGTTTGTCTTTCATTCTGGGACATAAAATAATGATGCCACTTTTTATTGATGGTGCCTTCTACCAGATGAATACAACCGATGTGGAAGTAAGCAGGCATCCACATGCTAACCCAGAGCTAAGAAACACTGGTAAGAATGAGAGATGGCTGACTCCTTGTCCACAGAAGCAGAGCGCAAGGACCGGGACCTATGGGAAGCAGAAGGAGGGTCTGGATTGCATGCATCTAATCACAGATCTAGGTTCACAGATCAGGAGAGGCACCCTTCTCTCTGAAACTGGGAAAGAAAACTTAGGAGCTCTCTACCTAGAGAAGGAGGTGTCAGAATGGGGGAAGACATGTCCCTCAGTGTCCATATCAAGGAAGTAAAATAAGGTGGATAGTCTTAAATATCATTTGCTGGTGCTCAGCTGGATGTTCAGATTCTTGCTTTCTTATCAGTGACCTATTTTATTTTGTTCCCTATTTCTTTGAGAAGGCTTGATCTCCTTACCATCCTAAAATTTCAGACATGTCTATTTATGTTTCCTGTCTTTATTCTCCCCATAAGCTGCTTCCTTGGGATTTTTTTTGGCAATTACATCTTGAGACATCTCTGTTTCTTGGCAGTTTGTTCTGATACTTTTCTCCCTTTGTTTCTCTTCTCTAGATTCCAGAATTCCTCTTACTAAAGTTACTCAGTTGGTATACCTGTATCTTTACTTTTACAGCTCTGTTCAGGTTTTTGTTTTTTATTTGTATATTTGTGAGGCTCTCTGTGCTGATATATTGTGGTCCCTAATAAATTTGCCTGAAGATCAGAGAACAGAACAAGCCATAAGACTGAACATAGAAGCCAGGCAGTGGTGGCATACACTTGTAATCTTAGCACTCGGGAGGCAGAGAACCATCTAGATCTCTGTGAGTTCAAACCCACCCTGGACTACATCAGATTGACTCAGTCTAGGAGAGAAACAGAGCCAGGCAGTGGTGGTTTATACCTTTAATCCCAATACTTGGGGTTACACGCCTTTAATCCCAGCACTAGGAAAGCTGAGATAGGAAATGATATGGGTGGGTGGAGAAAGGTATATAAGGTGTGAGAAGACAGGAACTAAAGTCTTTCAGCTGAGGAAAGCTTTACAGGCTGAGGAGTCTTAGAAGTAAGAGGTAGCTTGTTCCTTTGTCTCTCTGATCTTTTGGCATTCACTCCAATATCAGGCTCTGTTTTATTTTTGTTTGTTTGTTTTTTGTTTTTTGTTTGTTTGTTTTTTTTTAAATAAAAAGACCATTTAGCAATTTGTGTTGCAGCTGTCTAATCCTTCACTTTCCAATCACATTCTTGGACTCTTTAAATGGGCTCCTGTTCTTACTTTACAGGTATAGTATTGTCCTGGATTTCTCTGGAGACTTCTATCCAGGCTGGGGAAAGTTAGAGATGTGATGTAAAATGGTCAGGTGCTGGGGAGGTGGAGATTTGGCATACAGGAGTCATCCCAGCTGTTTCCTCTGGTGTGTGATTTGGGGCATGGACACTGTCACATCTGTCTGTGACAGAGACTACGAGGCTAATGAGGGTGTTATCCAGCAGTAGAACACTTGCCTTGGATTCTAACACACACACACACACACACACACACACACACACACACACACACACACCACACCACACCACACCACACCACACCATACTATACCCATGGCAGGCTAAAACTAAGGGTTCTGTCAGTTTCCTTGCAATCTCTGCATCCACTGGCAGCCTCTGTGTACTGGATAGCTATTATGTGTTTGTATTTCCACTCTCCCCCTTGTTTTGACTCAGAGATCACAGAATGCATTTATTTAGTTGAATTTCAATCATGAGTCATTTAACCCCTCCCATCAAAGTATGCAGTAGAACACACTGTGTGTGGCCAGAAACAAGAACCACAGTGCCAACAGGACAGCCGTCCAAGCCACAGTCAAAGCCACCATGGGACTTAGAATTTAGCAGAGGAAGTAAGGTAGCTGGCAGGACAGATTTCAGGAGAATACAGGGTGATTTATCTCTATGTCCTGTGACTCCTCAGAACTCATTAGTGGGTATCACCATAACTGGGGTAGCTTCAGGAGTGGGAGGTCTTTGAGGGAGTCACTGACCTTCATGGTCACCAACGGCAATGCTGCAAAGGTGTGAGCACACACAAGCTTGACTTTCCGTCCTTTGTTATCCACATGGGGCATGCAGTACTGTTCACATTGCTTCAGTTCTGTGGCCTGCAGAAGACAGGAGGCAAATGCCAGGGCAGTAAGTATTCCCACCCTCAAGTGTGTATTTCCCCCCACACAGAAACCTAGTAACCTGTAGACAGTGGCAATGGGGAAGGGATCCATTCTTTTTCCTTTCTGCTCTGAGCATATTTCTTTTGAGAAAAATGATATTGTTTTTTAATTCTTTGAGAATTTCATACATGCATACAATGCATTTTGATCATAATAACCCCAACCCCCTTAACTCTTCTCCGATATACTCACCTCCCAAATTAATTTCTTAAAAGAAAGCAAATAAGCTATTATTTTCCATTCCTTGCTCCCTTTTCTATGCCATGGCAAGTGACAGTCACTTAGGTCTCACTCCGCTGCTGCTGTCTTTGCATAGGTTTCTTAATCCTTCCATGGCTATTACAAGTTGCTGTTGACATTTTCCTTCTGATCAAATGACAACAACAAACTTCAAATCTCTAACAAACACCTGCTCAGGGCTATGCTGCCCAAGAGCACAAAGCTGGCCTTCTCTGACTTCAGTATCCTGTGATCTTGGGTGCTCCTGACTTCCTCATGGCATGGCTTTCAGATTCACACCTCTGGGCTTGACATAGCCTTCCATGGGCTGAGCCTGCCTGCCTTGCATGGCACTGCCTCTTCTTCCCATATTACATTGGCCATATCTATTTTATCTAGAATCAAAGGCCTAGTGGAAAGGACTGGAGTTAGTTCTAGAACCCAAGTCTGTGATTCTGATTAGGAGCCTGTCTCCTGGCACAGGCTGTCTTTTGTTCTCTGTAGCCCATGGTGGTGGCCCTTCCCACAGGGCCTGTGGCATATACTAACTGCCCTTCAGGTGACAGTTCCTCTGATCATCTCCTGATGCCTACTTAACTTGGCTCTGGTTCATGACCCACACTGTGGTTACCTGGTCTAGTGGGTTATTGAACTATCAAGGGGCTTCATGGAAGTTAATAATCAATCCTTTCTCTGAATTCCTGAACTGTCCTTGCCATCTTACTAGCTAGCCTGACTGGCCTCTTCTTGGGGACTTGCTTACTCTCCTTGTAATCCAGCACTTAACACTCAGTTTAGTGAGGAGCCCCTGTAAGCCCTGTCCTACATACAGCTCAGCTTATGATTGTCCTGCTGGCTGCTGGCTGCTGGCTGAAAGCTCTGGACATTTGTCAAGATGTTGCTTAGATATCATCTACGCCCATGCACTTGTCTGTAGTGGAAGGCCTGAGTCTTTCCCTCCAGAATCTTACTCAGAGATTTTGAGCCAAACTAGGGAACTGTGCACATGATGACCTGGGTCAAAAGTGTTTGAGCCCACCCTTCTGATGTCCTGAGGTTTTCAAGTCAAGCCAGCCTGTGCTGGTGATGCTCACTAAGCTGTGATCTTGTATAGGGCAAGTACTCCAAGTGGAAACAGGGATGGGTGTTCAACTGTGAAGGCTTTCATCAACTCGGTTTAATTATAATCCTGTTTCCAAGACAGCCACTTCTGCAACCTGTGAGGCACCATGACCTGGCATCATGTGCTTTTCAAAGCAGCAGGTGACAGTTTACTTTTAGAGCAACTAAATCCAGTGTAAGCACCCCAAGTGCTCCAGGGGACAAAATAAGCACAAGTTCACTGTTGCAACAATACTTGTTACTTTTCTGGCGTTTGCCAGACTTTTCACTCTTTTATTGTGTGTGGGAGAGATAGATGGAAAGGAATGAAGAAGAGGGGAGACAGACAGACAGATGGGAATTGTAGCTAAATACCTCAATGGGAAGGAGCTACAGGCTCCCTCCTTTCCTCCAGAGGTTTCTATCAGGGTCATAAATTCCTGACCTTGGTAAAGCAGCTTGTCCCTTTAAGGCTATTAAAGGAACCAAGATGAGCTGCATTCCCAAACGAGCCTTGAGGATTACTCTGCCAGGTGGAAGGTGGCTGCCCATGGGGGAAAAGAGAAATTGCCTCATAGTATATCATTTTGGAGCTGTCCGCAGTTAATCCCCAGCCTGCTTAAAGCAGGCAGAATGTGAGATAGCTTCGGTCAATTGGCTGTTGCTTTTTTCTGTAACCCCAGGTTTTCTCCAAGGCAGCTGCTTATCCCAGTATGGCTGGGGTGGAAGGTGGGGGCCTGGGACACAGGCTTAGTGATAAGGAAGTGATCTGGGTGGGTGCCCAGCAGGGGTGGGGCAGATTCAGGGAATGTAATGTTCTCTAAATGGAGCTGAGTCTTAGAGAGGGAAATCAGGTCTGTTCTTGCTCAGCAGAAGGACTATAGCTCAGGGGCATATGTCACTCTTCAAAGGCTGGAGCTAATTTTCTCCCTGGATTAAGGAGATGATTCATAGGTCAGTGGTGTGGGCTGTGCAGCCCACCTGGAGGTTGTCCTGGAAGCATCAATCATGCCGGGAACCAAGAGTTCAATCTTGACCACTGGCAAATACCTATTTTAGGTTGACCCCATCTTTGCTAGCTAGAGGCAGAGAGTGTTAATCAGTTATGTCTAGGAACTTACTAAAGAGCTATATGGCTATTTTTAAAAGTTAACTTTTAAAACATGTCCTTGACATATGAACCCTGAGAGGATTCTGGGATTGTTTTCTAACAGGCTTGGACTTTAGTCTGGAGCAGAGGACTTTGGTGTTGTGGGTTCTCACCTGGCCTCCTGCTGCAGTGAGCTCCCATCACTATATCAGTTCCTCTGTCACCTCCATGTTAGTGTGCACTTTCTAAAACAGGATAGTAAAGATGTCTCTGTTAAAAACCCTCCAGGGCCCCCAGGGTCATCAGTGTTGCATTCCAGGTTCTTATCAGTTTCTGCTTCCTTATCTTCATCACCTCTAACCACAGGAGCACCCTTCTCTTTGTGCAGGCCTTTGTCTTTGTCCTTTTACCCATACTGGCCTTTCCCCCAGGATCCCATATTCAGTATCCTAGAATTGACAGTGGAGACCCAACCACTAGTTGTAGGGCTGCCTCTTTTGAGCATATCCTCACCTCTCTGCTCTTTCTAGATCCAGGCAGATTTTTTTTTTTTTTTGTTTGTTTGTTTCCTTTGCCGCTTTCCCAAAGCAACTAAATACACTTTGGGGATACTTATCAGCATTTCATAAATCATGTTGTACTGTCTTTTTGTTTGCATATCTGCCTTCTCCATCCAACTCTGTTAATTTTCAGCTTCAGCATCCAGTACAACACCCTGCAGAGATGCTCTAGAATCACAAGTGAGAGGAAAAAACAAATGAAAGAGGAAAAAACAAATGAAAGATGAAACCATGTAGAAAAAACCAGAGCTAGAACAGATCTACAGAGACCATGCTGGGAAGGCCACACCATCCCCATCCTGTGTAGACGCTCCCTCCCCATGCCCAGTCCCTCTGCAGGCACTGCATCAACCATCCTTTCCTTTCTGTTCCGTCAGTTCTTGTTGCTCTCAACTGCAGCAGTCTGACACTGACCCTCATGACAAGCAGATCAACTCCTAATCTGCCAGAGCCCTGGTTTTTCTGGGATGTTGGCAAGCTCTTGACAGATCCAGAGGAGAGGAAAGCTGTAGGCTCTCACTCTTCAGTAAACTGAAACAGCCAGTCAGTCCAAGACTCAATTTGCACCTTGCAGTCCCCTGGGGCTGCTGTGGCTTTGATTGCTGGTTTAGGGCCCCTCAAGAGGCTCTCTTAAGGGATAAGTGAGATAGAGGGATTGAGAGCAAGGGATTTAGCCACATTCTTGCATCTCCAAAGAGCAGCTCTGAAGCAGGGGTGTGGGGGAAAGGGACCCTGGTATGGAGAGGGAACAGGCATAGATAGAGAAATTTTACATTGTGCATCAAATTTGAGCACTAATGGTGAGAGTGAGTTGGGAGTCGTTAACAAGAACACAGAGATGAGTCAGTGTAAACAGCATCATCCAGAAGGCAGCCGCAGACCCACACAGGGAGCTGTGGTAGCGCTCTGCTCAACTCAGTGATAATGAAGGAGGCAGCTAAAGCAAAGAGATCCCCGTCTGCTGCGTTTCTATCGCTTAATCAAAACTGACTCCAACTACTGCAGCTGCAAAAAAATGTTCCCAACCTTCCATTAATTTCCATACAATAACCCTCTAATGGGGAAGCCGTTCGGGGGAGGAGCATAATCAATCTGGCCTAATGACACACCAGAGACCTAGGGAAAATGCAAACTTGGAGCAATTTGTGGCAGGTGCAACCTTGGAAAGCATTACCATTTTTCTAAGTTAATTTGTTCCCTTGATATGTTTGAAATCCATATTTGTACTTTAAAGGTCTAAAATGCAAGATGATTAAAAAATATAACCGGATTTTTGTAAACCGTTCAGCAGCAGCCAGTGATGTATTAGCTGTCTTCCTCCCGCCTCTCTCCGGAGAGCAGGGACCACTTTGCCTTACGTTTTCCTCTGCTGTCATCTGGCCACTGTTGGCTCTCTGTTTTGTTTACTATTTTAAAGTTCACTCTTGGCTCCAGCAAGTGGGATGCCTTTACACTCTGTGTGGAACTAGTCTGGTATATAGAGGCTGGGCTGTCCAAGCAGGCCCTAGGCATTTTAGGGAAAGGACTAAGGAAGTCTTAGTCCCAGATTGGCTACCTTTAGACTACAGTGTGTTCTTGCTTCTAGCTTTTCTGCCCTGCCAGGTGAAGAAAGACCCAGGATGATAGAATCAGCTCCTGACACTTGGCTTCTACTGGGTGTCTTGATTCCTGTTCCACCAGTTCTCCTTGGCCTTGAAGATTCAGGCCTTGTATCCTTAAACTGACCTCCACAGTACACTGACTCCTTGCTAGGTCTCTTTCAAAGTTCTCTTTCTTCTGAGAACTTGCCTTTGGAATAAAAAAGAAAGTACTCTCTATCCTACCTACAGATACACACCTGGGATAAAATGGTCTTATGGATTTCTTGCTGAAAGCCTATGGAACAAACAGGTGACCTTTCCTGTTCCTCTCTTAATCTGGGGATCACCAGCCTGGAAGACTTTCTGTATAGACTCTTTTGGGTGTGTCTTATTCTCCAGGTATTAGCACTTGGCCATTTATCACTCTCAGGGCACTGAAGTGGCTAAACCCTACAAGTTCTACTCTTCAGACATTTCCTTCCCTTTCCCTCAAGGGTTATGTTAATATTAATAATAAGAAAGCTCTGGGAAATGCACTTAACACCTGTTTGAAGACTGGTGGTGACTTAGCCGAGGATCAGGCTGAGGCTCCTCCCTGGTGCTCAGAGTTGGAGGCTTTTGTGCTGCCTAACTATTACATGCTCTGAAATATGTTACTCCTTAAGAGAAAAGCAGACTCTGCAGCCAGAAGGTAGGGCAGTTGTTTTCTGAATCACCACTAATTAGCTCTTAGGGGACTTTTAATTCCTTGTTTAGAAGATAGAAAGAGCACTGCCACGTACTTAGGAGACACGCCTTATTACCTATATTGCTACTGTTTAGGAGCCATACTGAGGCAGTCAAGCAGATGCGCTGTGCACAGTTCAAATCCAGAGAGGAAAGTTGACTGAGGACACCAGTTGCTGAGCCCCATTGCTGTATTTATGCTGGGGCCACACATCCAATCTGCCCATCAGATGCCTGGGATCAATATAGCCCTAGGAGACAGTAGATTCTTCTGATCTTGTCTTCATGACTCTTGAGGCCCTGCTGTGCCATCCTGGGACTGTTACAGTGTCTCAAGATTCTTCTAGCCAACTTCTCCCTTCTCTCTGTCTCTGCCTCTCTCTCTCTCTCTCTCTCTCTCTCTCTCTCTCTCTCTCTCTCTCTCTCTGTGTGTGTGTGTGTGTGTGTGTGTGTGTGTGTGTGTGTGTGATTGATATTGTGGTCTGACAGAGCTCTGCATCCCCAGCTCTTGTCCTCACACAGGCATCTCCACTGACAGAAATTCTTTGTCATGTTTAATCTAATCTTGATGTCTCCTCGAAGAGAACTGGGCATATACACGTATCTCAGGCACCAGAGAATTTCATCTCCAGTAGAAGCACTGTTAGCTTCCATGAGTCCAGATAGTTTTATCCACTTTGAATTCAAAGGCAAGAACTGACATATAAAACTGGTTTCACAGAACCTGTTGAGTTCCTGGATTTTTCTCTGTGTGCAGAATTCACTTTATTCCTGGAACATGCTGCCTTTCACTTCTCACTGTGTGATCTGTGTACAGCACTCCAGGTAACAAGAGTTGACATTTATTGTTAAACTTGCCTCTTGAATCACTCTGAGGGAGACCATAAATGTCTCAGATGTGATTCTGCACAGAGCCCAAGATGGCAATATTATCTATGTGTGCAATTATGTTTCTCTCATCCCTCTCAAAGAATGTAAGTGCAGGAAAGAGACAGAAACCTTCTTCTTCAGTGAAATGGGATGATCAGTAAATTCATATAAGCACTGTAGGGTCATGAAGGCATTATCCCAGACCAGTTTCTGTAATCAGAAACTCTTCCCTAGACTAAGACTTGAAATGCCCTGACCACATTCCAGTAGTTATATTTGGTCTTCCATCTGGGGCAGGTAGTTGCACTTAGGTTATTATGATTTCCTGTTCTGGGGACTGAATCCTGAGCCTTGCCTTTGCTAGACTTTCTACTACTGAATGGATCCCCAACCCCTATACTCAAGCTCTAATACTACATTTAATCTTTTGTATACCATTCTTCACACGGCTTTAGTTCATATGCTACAGGAAAGGCACAGAATTGCTTTTATAACCAGTGCTTATCTCTTAGTATAGTGCCACTTAATTTTATATACATGGAAGGAGATTTGTAGCTAGAACTTGGTGTCCCAATTTCTTTGTTCGCCCTTCACCATTATTCCTTAGGGAGACATTTGTGTTTTGTGTTTTATTTTGATGCAGATGCCAGAATTTGATACATTCAATCAGAGAAGATTTCTCCTCTCACAACCTTTCTATCATTGATAAAATGCTTTTAGTGTAGTTTCCTTCTTCACAAGGCCAGGGACTTAAAAACAAACAAACAAACAAAAAAAACCTTTTTCTTCTTGTAGAAGTATCACATGTGTGACTTCAGAAAACAACATTGTTGCCTATTATTCTGGATTTATGTTGTACTTTGATTTTCCCTGAAGGTCTGAATATAAAGCCTAAATGTAGCAGAAAAGAGGCAGGACCTTTAAGAGGTGTGGCCAGTGGGCGGCTCTTAGGCCCTTGGTGGCATGCCCTGGAGTTCATGGGACTCCACCTCCCACTGCCTTTCCGCTTCAGTTTGAAAGCTATCTGTTGTGCATCCCTGGCCTCCACCAGCCTCCTCAGAAGCCAAAGCAATGCGACTTTGCACTTTCAGTCTCAGACTTGCACTTAGAATGTGTGAGCTAAGCAAGCCTTTCTCTAGACTCTCTATAGAGTTGCCCAGGCACATGTCTGTAGTTCTGTAAAACTGGCTAAAGCATTTACTCTTCAGTGAGAGCAAATATTGTTCTTTAAACTTATTTATCTGGTGGGCAGATCTGAGATTCCATGCACTCATTTTTTATTTTTTTCAAAATTTTTGTTTGAATTTGGTTCAGAAAATGTTTATTTAGTATATGCCATTTTCCCAAATGCCAGGGATATGGAGTAATGTGGGAATGAACAAAATGGACAATGGTTCTTGCCTTGCTGAACTGTATCCTAGTGGAGTGCATGGACAGTACAGGCAAATATGTGATCAGGTGAATTTAGTATTTCTGATGGATCAACTGTTGGGGTACCACAGAAAGGGTAAAGAAGCCTGGAAGATGAGTTTGAAGAATTTAGCTTAACTTAAAAATACAGAAAGAGAGGGTTCAAGGGGGAGCAGGCTTGGTGCCATGTAGTTGGAAGTTTTCCTGTGTTCTGCCCAGTCTGCAACTGCTCAGACCCAAGTAAACACACAGAGGCTTATATTAATTAAAACTGCCCGGCCACTAGCGCAGGCTTACTACTGACTAGCTCTTACACTTAAATTCAGCCCATTTTTATTAATCTATATGTCGCCATGTGTTCTGTGGCTTTACCAGTGTGCCATTAAATGCTGCTCCCTGGAGAGCAGGCTGGTATCTCCTGACCCAGCCTTCCTCTTCCCAGAATTCTCCTTTTCTGCCTAACCTGCCTACACTTCCTGCCTGGTTACTGGCCAATCAGTGTTTTATTAAACCAGTGTACAAAAGCATTATCCCACAGCAGTGTCAGGCAGGTAGGAACTTACACTAAATATGAGATGCCTGTGAGCTGCCCTGGTAGAGGCTTCATGGAGAAGTTAGATGTGTATGTAGGTCCAGAGTTCAAGTATTGCTTGAGATTGAGTCTATGCATATGGGATGGTACTTAAAGCTTTAGGGCTACATTAGAATTTTATCAGTGTTTTGATAGAGCAGTGAAAAATCTTAAAGACAAAAATCTGTACTATCCAATATTCAAGAATCAGGTGGAGGAAATACATTCATCATAGGAATTCCCAAGTACTGTAGATACAAAGAAGGCAAAATACTCTCTTTAAGCTCCTTGAAGACAGGAGGCACATTTTATTCACTTCAGATTCCAAAGCCTAGCATGGGACTAGCCACATGGGGCTTTACTTAGTGACACTAATAACAACATGGAATGGAGGGAGCATTCATAGTCCAAAAGTGATTGATGTAACTCCAAGCATATGAGATACTATTACAGAAAATACTCTGCATTCCTCTGGGGTAGACACAGGAGCCATTGCAGTAAAGTATAGTGGTTCTTTGTGGTGGTATTGTGTTCCCCAAAATATATCATGTACCCTAATAAACTTATCTGGGGTCAGAGAACAGAACAGCCACTAGACATAGAGGCCAGAAAATGGTGGCACACATCCCTTTAATTCTATCACTTGGGAGGCAGAGATCTATTCGGATCTCTGAGTTTAAAGCCACACTGGAGATAGCCAGGCATGGTGACTCACACCTTTAATCCCAGGAAGTGATGGCAGAAAGCAGAAAGGTATATAAGGTGTGAGGATCAGAAACTAGGCTGGTTAAGCTTTTAGGCTTCTGAGCAACAGTTCAGCTGAGATCCATTTGGATAAGGACTGAGAGGCTTCCAATCTGAGGAAACAGGATCAGCTGAGGAACTGGTGAGGTGAGGTGGCTGTGGCTTGTTCTGCTTCTCTGATCTTTCAGCATTCACCCCAATACCTGGCTCCAGGTTTGTTTTTATTAATAAGAACTTTTTAAGATTCATGCTACAGTTCTTCAAATGGGATTTCACAAAAATGTATTGGTTATGTCAGGAAGTCACAGCTTTGTCTGACCACGGCTGTCAATGGAAGACATGAGTCTTTATAGCATAGGACTATGAGTGGATTCCCAGTAGACAGACAAGGTTGAGGCAGGACAGCTGTCTTAAGTCACTGGACTCTGCCCTCCAGTGTCCCACTTAGTGCTACTCTTTCCTTAATGGAGCAAAATTTTCCGTACTCCCCAGCTTTGACTGCTGGCAGATTTAGTTCACTTTCTTCTTCAGCTATGGCTACCTATCTTAAGTTTTGAATAAAAATGATTTATTGCCTATCTTAGGCATCATGCTCCTCCCTGCTATCAAACAATTTGAGGAAAACATGTGGATGGTCAACAAGCAAAGACAGTGAACATTCTAAACACAGGTCTGAAGATGTTCTTCAGCTATGTGTCAGGACAAAGTGGTCTGGGCACAGATCAGGACAGGAAATCTGCAGGCAGGGGTGTGTTTCAGATGGAGCAATGGTGCAGATCAACCGAAGTGTGATTTACAGAACTGTGGAGGGTTGAGCACACCATTCTGGGCAGTGTGATTTGGCTTTGTAGGCAATAGGGATGCACCCTTCTGCCTAAGAGAAAGAACTTAAGACAGTTTCCCGAATGTCAGATCAATAGCAGAAAACTCTGGGTGAGGTTGGATATATTTCTTATGAAAGGTAAAGTAAAAGCTGCACATTTTACTTTTCTACCAGGAAGAATTGTATAAATCGTGATCATATTTTTAAAGACTTATTAAGTCTCGCTTCTTATCATTGGTTTTGGATGTTCAACAGCTGTTTTTATTCATAAACCCTATGCCACACAGCACCTGAGTGGTGAATTAACGATTTGAGTGTGTGTGTGTGTGTGTGTGTGTGTGTGTGTGTGTGTGTGTGTGTATGTGAGTGTGTGTATTGCTGGGAATGGAACCCAGGACTACATGCATGCTAGGCAAGCGCCCTACCACTGAACTACAGCCTTAGTCCCTTAGTGACATTGTCTCTCTTTACCAGGCTTCCGTGTTCTCTTGTATATGCTTTCCTATAGTAGATATACAAGTTTCAAACTACTGAACAAGTGAAAGAAAAGAATTTTATTGACTTTTGTGAGCTGAAGAGGGGAATATTGCAGAGAGGGTGAACTTACAACCTAGGAACTACAAAGGAGGATCTTCTGAGGCTAAGGAAGGTCATGCTCTCTCGTTTTGTTCTTTGGCATCTCTAGGGCTGAAGTGTATCATCCTGTTGTTATTAAATCCCATTGTGATTTATCCTTAGCCAATATTGCATGCTTCTTAGATCTAGGACAGGCCCGTGTGTCTGCCTGGATCTTCTGTGCTGGGTAGATGCTGTCATCCTTACCCATAGAGAATGCATTAGATCCAGTTATACTCAGTCTGGGTTGAAAAGAGTGGAGTGTTTCAAATAGGAATAGGGAAGGGGGCTCAGGACCTCTGGGCTCTACTCAGTGCATGAAGACACCTATTCTGTCAGCTTCTGTGTCCTCCAGACAGAGTAATTTGTTACTGGCCATTTTGAATAAAATATATATATATACACATATATATGTATATATATACACATATATGTATATATATATATATATATATATATATATATATATATATATATATTTAGTAATCCTCATTAACTTTTCTTCAAAAGTCTTAAAAATATGCTTCTCCTTTGAGCATTAACATGATAATCTACCACCTCCCCATTCTGCACGTGTAGAAGAAACTAGAAAGATACTCTGTAAGTGGATATCTGAGTGAGGTTGGAACAATAACAGAGGGGGTCGTGTATATCCTTGGATGCTCTTGATTTGAGATAGTAAACCCTAAAGATCAGATGAGTCATTTGCTAGAGCTTGTGGCTTAGAGCAGGGCCTAAAGTAAGAGTGGGTTTAAGTCCCTGGTGGCCTCAGGTAGCTATGTGAGCTCTACACTCTCTGTACAAATGGAGATAGGTGTGTCACTGGAGTGTGCTGATTCATGAGGTAATATATTCCATGGTCAGCACAGTAGGCGGCACACTTAATGTTGTGTCTTCATGAGCTGAAATGAGGGAACAAAAAGACAAATCTGATGTTCACTTAAGATATCTGTAGGGCAAAAGTCTGAATATGAAGGGAATGAGTGTTCAGAGCCCCAGAGACACTTCCTGTGGGGAGATAAAATTTACTGAAACATTCCATGGACTGTATGTAGGATCTATCCTCAAGGCCACTCATTCCCCACTCCATGCGCCCATCCAAGTAAGGCTGAGGTAAGTGCTAAGTTAGCATCATGTTTTTCTGCTGCCCAAAGAAGGAATAAAAATATGGGATTCTAGTGTTCAGGTCACTCCTCAGCAAAGAATATCCCCAGTCTAAATTTATAAGTTGCCACCCTTACCTAAATTTAGGTTTTTGTGAATTTAGTTCTCATGAGTCACTGTTTAGTCTTCATCAAGGATGAACACACTGTACCTATGTGGGATCATGATTGTGGGATCCCTATGTGGGATCCATTTTGCTCCTCTTCTTTCTTCTTGGGGGTGATCCTCTGACCATGATGTTGCTTTCTCTTTTTGTATTCATCTACTGCTCACCATGTTCCACTGTGGGGTCAGCCAGGCCCTGTTTGGTGCTTGAAGTTCCTTCTCAGCATCATGTACCCACCAATATAAGGTGTAAAAATATCCCACATAGTCTCATATATTTGAACATGTTGTCTCCAACTTGTGGCACAGTTTTGAGACATTATGAAATCTTTGAGACATGAAACTTAGTTGTTAAATGGAGACCACTGTGGACAGGTCTTGGTGGTTATAGCCTGGCCTGATTCTAGTAGCATCCTGCTTTCAGATCAACCAAGATACATGGAGCTTCTGCCCTCTAGCAAACCACCCACCCATCCACACACCTACCTACCCACCCATCCATCCATTCATCTGCTCATCACACACACCTCCACCCACATACCCACCCATCCATCCATTCATCTGCCCACCCACCCATTTGACTATTAGTCAGTAAGATGTGTGAGGATGTAACTTACCTATGCCAGGCAGCTGACAGCATTTCACTTTGTTGTATGATGAATTTGGTCCTTAAAACAACACTGATTTTACATTGTGGATCCTAGAGACATACCTGAGGAAACAATGACCAACACATGATGACCCCATCAAAGTCTGATTAGGTTTGATTGCTGGGGTTATTATCCCTTGTGAGTTTAGAGTTGCTGTGTGTGTGTGCATGCGCGTGTGCGCGCATGTGTGTGTGTGTGTGTGTGTGTGTGTGTGTATGAGAGAGAGAGACAGAGACAGAGACAGAGACAGAGACAGAAACAGAGAGACAGAGAGACTGATCCTATTGGACCTTGTCAACAGGAATTTGACTCTGTGAATGAGAAATTCATGGTCAGGTCGTGGACAAAGGATGCAGTAGTGATTGGACATTGACATCTGAATGGTCTTAGAAGCTATGTATGTAGATAAATATCCAACAGAGAAATAAAAAGAGGTGGCTAGACAGAATCATAGGGTGAGCTTTGTCTGGTCTGACAGTCCACAGTCTCTGGACTTGACAAGTTTTTATGATGGCTTATTTCTATTGTTCTGTATGTATGCTGCTACAGAAAATATCACACTGCTGTGTTTTGATGTCCTTGAATAAGGATATTATGCTTCAGAATCTCAGGTCTCTACTTCATGCAGGGAAAGGGAGAGGTTGTATCTTAGGTACCCATCCCTATGGCCCTGGCCTTTCTTTGGTCTGATGTGCCCATTCCCATCATCTAACTGGGATTGATGCTGTGCATCAGTTGTCTCCTAGAACCCCTCTCTATTCTTTACCTTGGTCTGTGGAAGAGCTCTCCTCTCTAGACAGGGATGGAATTTATCAGGAGCTCAAATATTCCAAGAAACATTGTGTGGGATCCTTTAAAGCATAGGCATGAATATACTTCAGAGCACAGCTTCTGACCTTGACTGCTGATAACCCAGCCCCAGAGGCACCCGTCTAGTCATCCTGGCAGGACCTGCCCTCCTGTGATTGTCGTCTCAACTGTACCAGGCCCACTTCAATCTCATTTTTAGAAAATCCTCCCTGTGGGAGGCCTGGATCCTTCTGTGGTGCTTTGGTGCTAATGAGGTTCTTTTGCTCACACATTTCCATAGCTCATGCTTTAGACTATGGTGGCCCACTAACCAGCCTTTTAGTCTATACTGGCCCTGCACTGGAGGTGGTGAAATGCTTTTAATCACACCAAAGAAGGCTGGGGCCAGCTCCTCATTCTAGACCCAGAGCTAGACTACATACAGAATTTATATATACTACAATGACTCATTATAGCAGAGACTGAGGAGTAGCTATCTATACTGGCTATATATTGTGGAGAACTTTCTGACCCTGAGGAAAAATGAAACTTTTTGGTGGCTGTCCTAGTTGATAACTTTATTTTTTTAAAGATGAGAAAATAAATCACTTTCCTAGAATACTCTAAGTGCCACATTGCCTGGAGCAAGGGCAATGGCTAGATGACTACTCAAGGTCTTCCAAAACCCAAGGATTTTTATAGCCACTCAACCAGGAAATGTCCTCCCTGAGGAAATGTCCTCCCTGCCTGTGAGACCTTCAGGACCTTGCTTCTAGCCAAGTGTCTGGGTTCTGGGGTGTGCTGCTGCTCCTCATTGTGAACTACAATACCTCTGTGACACCAAGAGCTTCAGTCACCAGAATAAGCAAATCTCCACTTCCCTCAGTTTTCTAGGTGGTTTCCAGGCACCACCAAATTGACAGGTTCTGTACTGGTTACCAGCTTCGTGAGTGATGTTCCCTGGGAGAAATGAGGTGGTTCATTCTGCCCCAGGGAACATCCAGTAATAGTGGTGGGTGTCCGCCCCTCCCTGGGGCACAGGGTATAGAGTTGGGGATGCAGATGCTGAAGCCATCATGGGCTATGCACTTAGCAGCTGGGTGAAACCCCTTCAAGTTTGTTGGAAGTTTCCCTTCCTGTAAAGTTCACAGAAGTGGGGCAATTTATCTGTGCTGGGCATTCTGTCCTTGTTCCTGGCATCGCTGTAGATGCTGTCCTGCAGATATTGTCATTAACTTACCCTTTCTTTTCATGGAATGAGGAGCCTGGGTGAAGAAGGTCCCTTTCGTCTTTGAGAGCCCGGGTGGCTCTTCTATGCTGTGGCTTTCCTTTATGCTGGCATGTGTTTCAGCTCTGTCACTGTCCCTTCTTTTCTGTGGGTTCTCTGGAACTTCCCCAGTCAGGAGGCCTGTGGGATGCTGTCTGCCATTCTGAATTTCCCCTGCAATGCACAGTTTCCTTCTGACCACTCACATCCCACCTGGTGGTCCTGTGTTTAATGAAGCATCCTGTCAGATGTCCAAGTGTGTGCCTTCTCCTCCCTGCAAGCACCTCAGCAGTGAGACTGCCGAGTACCCACAAGCCCCGGAGCTCTTCTTCCTCTGACAAGTTGCCTCCATGCTTTGCATCATAGATCATCTTGGATTTTATTTGCACCACCACTGAGCTGGAAAGGAGACCAAGATAGCCCACAGTTCCCTCCTCCTCAAAATCCAGCACCCCTACTAAACCCCCTCCCACTCTCATCTTTTCCAATTGTGACCCTAATGCTCAAATGAAAACGAGGCTGTGCCTTTGATTTTCACCCCTTTGTCAGTTTTCCAGCGGCTGCCAAGCACGGAGCGGCAGGGACAAGCCTCAGCAACTCCTCTGGGTGGAATGTGATGGTGGCGGCTCCATCACTATGTGACGTCCTCTCAGGGCCCCTTTGTTAATGCCCCAGGGTGAGCTGACTAAATAGCTTTTAGAGCAGTGAGGCTGGGAGGCTGTGGGGCTCTTTTCAGCAGTGCACAGGCATAGACAGGCGAAGCAAGGAACTCCTGAAGCCGGGGTGCCTGGCGTCTCGTCTCCTTCCCACCTTCACTGTGCAATTCTAATAAGGTCCTTATTTATGCAAAGGTGCTAATAATTTATTACACTGACCTTATCAAGGGCATTTTCATTTTTGTGAAGAATGTGCGATGTGGTTTATCTCCAGTATGTCACTCTAATGAGGAATTTCAGGCAGTCTATTGGCTTCTTGAGGAAAAGTTTTACTTGCTAAGAAATGTCTCCCTGATGGTTCTCAAACCTCACAGCATGCATAGAAGGGGGACAAGAGAATATGGTTGTATTCCAGCCTGATTCTACACACACACACACACACACACACACACACACACACACACACACGTGTACACACCCCCATATGACACATAAACACATACATATCATGCACACCACTCTCACAGCACCCCACAATACACATATATTAACCCCAGATCCCCAATACCATACCATCCCCTAAACACCTACACACTCTATGAACCATACCATAAACACATACACAGAACACACACACACACACACACACACACACACACACACACACACTGTGCATACCCACTCAAGATACATATACAACACTCCATACCACACACACTGCATATACCCATATACCATATCACATATACACTGTACACACCCATACACCACACCACCTGTGTCCCACACGTACCATACCATGCCCCCCATACACACACACCCACAAACCATATCACATACCACTCACACACATATTACATACACACATACTACATGACACACAAACTCATGCATAACACACACACACACCATTCTCACAGTACCCCACAATACACATATGTTAGCCCCCACCCAATACAATACCACCCCAAACACCTACACACTCCATAAACACACACACAGAGTACATACCAACACACAATATATATACAACACACTCTATGCCACCACTCCGGATATACCATATCACATATACACTATAAACATCCATACACCACACTCCCATGCTCCACACATACCACACCATGCCCTCCCATACACACACACTGCATATGCCCACATACCATATCACATGCACCATACCACAGATACCACACACACACACACACACACACACACACACACACACTCATACTGTACATACACACCATACCACACATACACTACACATATACACGGCACAAACTTACATACCATATCACTCATGCACTGCACATACTCACATACCATATCATACAAACCACACCACACCACCCCCACTCATTTCACACATGCTGCACACTCTACAACCTCCATGCCATACTGCACATATGACTCACAAACACATACCACATCACACATATGACACACAATCAATCATATACAGACTGTCAGTCTCAGTCTGTCATGGAGGGCTGTATATGCAGTGAAGTCATAGTGATCCAGACCAGCAGGCACATGTTCTATTACTGGGCTGTTACCAAGCATTTCTCCTTTAAATTTGTGATTTACTGGTTCCTATTCACCTCAGCTCTTCACAGAGGCAAAGGAGACTTTATTTGACATGTTCACTCACTGTTCTGAAATTAAACTGACTCTGTATTCTTGTTTATCTCCCTAAGAATCAGGTGTTTCCTCCTCACCATGTCTTCATTTTCTACTCGGGCATTCTTCTCCTACCATTCTCTTCCTGTCTGCCTTTTCCTTCTCTTTCTTCTTTCTATCCCACTTCCTCATCTTCTTTCCTTTCTCTCCCTCTTCTTCCTCCTCCTCTTCTCCTACCTTCATTTCACTCTACACTCTCCCTGCCATCCCTTAGTGCCCCTGCCCCTGCCCCTGCCCCTGCCCATGTCCATGCCTCCACACAGAGAGTCTCTCCCTTGCAAGGTCTTGTATATTCCCCCTGCTCTGAGCTATAAACTGAAGCCCAAGCAATATCACCAGTGAGCAGAGCATGGCTGCGGCCCCTGTGGGAGCCAGCTGTGGTCCTGGCCTCTGGCTACTGAGACTCTGCGTCTTCTTCTCTTCTTTTCCTTGCTTAGATGTCACGTTCTTGTGTGCTTGGCAGTTTCCTTTGGATTTATAGACTCTTGCCTCGGGAGTTATTCTAGTGGAGAGTAACTGCCTGTGTGCCTGGGATGGAAAACTTTGTCTAACCTTATTAAATTACTTAGCTTGTCCTGCTAACATGAAGATATGATTTGGATTTAGTGGGGCCTGAAGCTAAAACCAGGAGAAGAATATAAAATTACCAATGAAATATATTATAATATAAATATGTTTAGAGCCTTAAAGAGGACCCATGAAAGGAAAGAGCCCTAAAAAATTAAGTTTCACCAACTTCATGATGAATTGATTCATTTTACAGTGGAGTATTGTAACACCCTGAGATAAGACACTCACCCTAAAGTGGGCATCTGTCTGTTGGTCTCATGGTTGCCTGTACAGCCCTAATGTCATATTTAGTTCTGACTCATGACTTTCTTTCCTGATGCTGGCCTCTCAGACTTTTCTCTATCCCCAAATTTTGTCTCTCCCAACTATTTCTTTCCTAGACTGGATGAAATCCTGGACAATGCTTGTAGATTGAGACACAAATTTCCTGTTGCCCTCTCAGCATTCCAAACTCTGGCCAATTTCCACAGCCTGGAGTGGAGCTTAGATCAGGCCATCTTGTTAGAATAGACATAGCTTGTTTCCATCTATAGTAAGTGCAAGCTCTGTTCTTGGCTCCACCCATACCTTTAATCAAATGTCAACTCCTTCATCCTGATAGAGATAAACATCATCTTTCTCCCCTCACTGAACCCTGAACTTTGCAAGCCTGTAGACTGTGTGGGCAAGATCTCTGCTATTGCACCAAGGCATCAAATCTGAAATTACAGAAGAAAGGAGCTAAGATCAAAATGGCTCCCATGATGAAGTCACAGAACACTTGAAAGCCAAGTCATCCAATCTGAAGTTGGTCTGTAGGAAAATGGAACCCACTGAAGGACACTGAGTAGGGAAGAACCAGCATGGCTTTTCCTTCCAACTGCCTCTTGCTTACAGAAGCCATTCCAGAGCCAGGAAACATGGTGCACACCACCTCAAGTGAGAACCTGTCAGGAGGGAAGATGGGAGAGAGAGAGAGAGAGAGAGAGAGAGAGAGAGAGCTTAAGAAGTTTTCAGGAATAGGCTGGTGAGATGGTTCAGTATTAGATGCCAAGCCTGAGGACCTGAGTTCTATCCCTTGGAACACTGTGATGGAAGTAAAGAAAAAACTCCTATAAATTGT
Organism: Onychomys torridus; assembly: GCF_903995425.1. Taxonomy (NCBI): domain Eukaryota; kingdom Metazoa; phylum Chordata; class Mammalia; order Rodentia; family Cricetidae; genus Onychomys; species Onychomys torridus. Next base: position 1,919,673 of record NC_050453.1, on the reverse strand, counting down.
CCTCTATCCTACACACACACACACACACCCACACACCCACACCCACCCACCCCCACACACGCATATACACACACACACACACACACACATACACACACATACACACACATACATACACACATACACACACACACACACACACACATGCATACACCCACACACACACATACGCACACACACACACACACACACACATACACACACGCGCGCATGTACCCACACAGGCAGGCTTGATAAATAAGCAAATATAATAACTTTAGGAAACACAGTAACTGAGTGATTAAGTCAGAGCTTGAAATTCTAATCACAATTCCTGTCAGGGTCTTGCAAGGGCTCCTTTTCCTGCCCATCCTGCCTCTGTCTCATCTGTCTTCTAGCAATAAGAGAAAGAAAGCAGAGAATGAATTCTGCATTCCAGTGTTTGGTAAGATGAGCTGTGCTTGCTTGATGGGTTGGATTACCTAAGAGAGCCATGGCAAAGTCAGAGGAGAGGGAGGCAAACAAATTCAGGCTTTTCTGTCACTGGAGGGCTTTGCTATGGGACTCCCCAGCTGTCTCTCATGCCCAGCTGTGTTTCCACTCACTTTTTCTCTCAAGTTGCTGATTTAGATGGTGGCCTTGCTTCTCCCTTGGTGTTTATGACAATGGGTGAGATGCAGCTTTTGGCCCATGAAGCATTGTAATTCACAGTGCTTGAAGCTTCCAGTGGAAGAAGCTCAAATATATAAAGTCTGTCTTGGAAACCAAGGCCTTCTGGGTTCTAATCAGGCAGGCTCAGTCCTCACTTCTCAGAGGCTTTTACGACCCATGCTTGCCTGAGATGAGGAGGTTCCTCATTGTCCACCAACAGGTAAAAATCCATGAGAGGTGATTCAATTTCACAGGCCATAAAGTTATATGCCCACTTCTCCTACTTCTTTTTCTTGTTTATTATGGTGGAAAACTTCCATGTTCACTATCTATATTTTGTCAGCTGATGGAAATTGTTTTATCTTGCATGTTTCTTTTGCCGCCCTCTCTCCTCCTGGCCTTGCTGGCTTCTCATTCTGTCCCTCACCAGAGTCCTTAAATCAAGGCTGGCTACTGGCAGATGAAAGCAATCTGGGACAGGCACTGGGAGGCATCCCCTCAGGGAGAGATCTGAGCAGAGAGAAGGTCTGAATGGGCAGCCATTGCAGGGACAGAAGAAACTACTTAGCTTCGACTTCCCCTTGGACTCCTAAAATTTGCATATATAAACAGAGTTCTCATGCCTAGTATGATAAAACGACAACAGTTAATGAGTTCCAATGTTTGTTATCCCTTAGTCCGAGAAACCCAGTATGGAGGCATGCCCCAGTGTCTGCCTTGCTCACCCCACAAGAAGGTGCTCTTCATTATCAAGTGTCTATTATGTCATTATCAAGTGTCCTCAAGGCCATGGTTGATTAAACTATGAATAAGCCTTTAACCAAGAGATTATTTGACCCAGGACCTACTCCGCCCAGCACTAAGATAACCAACAGCAGCAGATTCCCCTGTTGGTGGGACTTTCCCCACCCCTTCATTATGAAAAGTCGCAAACATTCAGAAAGACTGTAAGAATTACACTTAAATACCAGTGCACCCACCACTGGATTCTCTAGTGATCATTTCCTGAGCTTTAGCACATGCCCACTATTCTAGGCATCACCCCATACGTTTCACTTTTCAGTAACAGCAAGGTAAGTTGGAACACCACACTGTTGGATGGAGAGTCTCTTGGTAGTTGGTGAAGGGCTCCAGGGAGGGCGTTTGTGTGGATGAGGAAACTGAGGATGGAGAAGGGGTCTAGAGATGAATACATGGTAGATCTTTTGCTGAGAAGAGGAAATGAACACAAAGCATAAAGGCAAGCTGAGTCCTGTGACTGGCAGCTGAGAATGTAGACGACATCTGTTTGGGTTGCTGGACTGAGTTCCATTTTAAATGAATCTTGGCTTGAGAGCTGGGCAAAATTTCCAACAATTTCTGAAATGGCCTCAAACATATTTCTGCCAGTTTTTTGTTTTTGTTATTTTTTTGCACATAAGTTATTTTATTCCCAATGTTTTAGAAAACTGCATACCTAGGAACTAGTACTCACAGTTCCTTTTTTCTTGTTTAGTGTAATGAAACAGAGCAAATAGGCATTGAGTCTTTTATTACATAGTTGATACTATTTCTTGTAGCTGATTACTTGGTTTTCAAAACATCTCAACATTTTTATCTTAGCTACTGAAGTCCAAAAGTAGTGAGGATTATTCTTCACAATTTGTGTCAAATATGAGAACTCAAACAATAGCACAATAATGACAGCACACTATTGTTTTTGAAAGTTGTCTGGATATCTCAAGTTATTGTTATTATTTTTATTTTTATTTGTGTGTGTGTGTGTGTGTGTGTGTGTGTGTGTGTGTGAGAGAGAGAGAGAGAGAGAGAGAGAGAGAGAGAGAGAGAGAGAGAGAGATATTAGTGATCACATTAGGTAGGCAATCTCTCTACCACTGAGCCATATGTCTAACCCTTCAAGTTAGAAAAAGAAATGTTCAAAAATGTTCCATTGCAAATGGTTGTGGGTATAGCTGCAAAGATTGTTTTTCTTTTCACTTTAAAAATTATTAATTTTTTGAGAATTTCTTATGTAAATCCTATATTTACAAAATTTCTTTCTCTTCTTCCCTCTAACTCTTTCTTTGTCTCCTCCTTACTGCTTCTATAATTCATGGTCTTTTATTCTCTAATTATTATTACATATTTTCACATTTATGTTTATAAATATCACCTGCTGAGTTCATTTAGTGTTGCTCATGTGTATGTATGTTTAGAGCTGAACACATGTGATCTGGATAGCCTACCAGGGAGTTCACTCAGGGAAAAAACTATTTATCTAGAGGTGGGGCTGTCTTAATTTGTTTATATTGCTATGAGTAGATACTATGGCCAAAGCAACTTATGGAAGAAAGTGTTTGTTTGGAGCTTATAGTTTCAGAGGTCAGATTTTATGACTATAATGGTGGGTAGCCTGGCAGTAGGCAGGCAGGCACAGCACTGGAGCAGTAGCTGAGAGCTCACATCTTATGAGACAATCAGGAAGCAGAGAGAGCTAGCTGGGAATGGTGTGAGCTTTTGAAATCTCAAAGCCCGCTCCCTAGAGGCATACCTCCTCCACTTCCCAATTCTTCTCCAACAGTTCCATCAACTAGGGACCAAGTATTCAAATATGTGAGCCTCTGGGAGAGCATTTTTGTTCAAATCACCACAGGAGCCTTGTGAGATTTGTTTTGCATGTTGGCATGGTAAATGGTGGTGTTATTTTTCAGGTCTTCTTTAGGTAGACATATTGTTGAGATTTCTTGGGTACATCATCCCTGTCACATATAGAAGATACTATACTGCAGCAGACACCCTGGTCCTCTGCCTCTTACAATTGTTCCACCTCTGCTTTCTCTTTTGCACTGAGGCTTTTTTTTTTTTTTTTTTTTTGTTTTTGTTTTTCAAGACAGGGTTTCTCTGTGTAGCTTTATGCCTTTCCTGGAACTCGCTTTGGAGACCAGGCTGGCCTCAAACTCATAGGATCCACCTGCCTCTGCCTCCTGAGTGTTGGGATTAAAGGTGTGCGCCACCACTGCCTGGCTGAGGCTTTGCTGTAGGGGTTGTGTTGTAGATATATCATTTGGGGCCAGGAAGCTCACAACCAATTGTTCTCTACATTCTGACCAGTTGTGACTTTCTGTGATGGTCTCTGTCTGCTGCAAAAAGAAGCTTCTTTGATAAGGGGTTATAGCTACACTCATATGTAGATATAAAGATAAATATTTAGAATGGAACTAGAAATCATTCTGGTTTAGGGAAATGGCAACAGTAGGTTCTCTAGGGTCCATGGCTTCATTGGTCATGGGTAATGGGTTATATCTGTGGAACCAGGCCTGAATTCCTTCCTATCAAGTGCACTTTTAATCTAATTAGATGTTTGTTGGCTACTCCAAGATGTAAGTGTGGCTATTGTACCTTTAGGGATATCTTGCCATTTTGCTCATTATTATGGTTTGTAGACAGTATGTCTGGCTGGGACTATTGATTCGTTTTCTCCCTTGGTGACTTGTAAAGTTCCTCTGACACTGAGATCTAGTCTTCAGGGAGAAGGCTTCCAGGTCAGTTATAGCTCAATCTCTCCAAAGTATGTAGTATCTTCAAAAGCAAGGTCTTACTATTACATCCTGGAAGCATAAGGTCTTACTACACTCGGCAATGGCGTAGCCTATATTATTTTGAGAGTCTCTTGGACTCCTTTGACCAACTCTGCTATTTTGTATTACATATTTATGTGAAGTAACGTTTTGGACATTGACAATTATAAAGTTAAAATATCAGGCAACACTGAAAAATGTCGAAGGTGCTCTACATCCTGCTGTATCAAATATTTGGCCAAGTTTTAATTCTTTATGTTAAATTAGGCAAGCATATCCATTGCAATAGTATGTAAATTTGATTTTATTTTAATAATTATAAAATTATATGAAGAACAAATGATAATTTTAAAATAAACTTATGACTTATTATCAATAAATGTTTGGTTTATACATCTATTTTGGTACCTATAAACCCAGAAGTATTTTGGGAATCAGTAAGCTGGGGTCCTCTACTCTTCATCTAGCAATGGTGTGTGAATTTTTGATAATTGTCATTTAGGGGAAGCCCAATTGATAAATTCACACTAGTTGTAACTTTGAAAAATGGCCCAGTTAGAGAAAATGCCCTTCCTAGAACTGGGATTGTTCAAGCAGAAAGATATGGAGACTGTACACAAGACAAGATGCCTTGACCCCCCACAAGAGTAGGTAGAGAAGAAATTGAGAATCTTAGAAGTTAAGTGCATTGGCCAGAGGCTTCTTTGGTAGCTTAGAAAGAGCATCTTTGGTAGTAGGAAATTTGAAAAGCAAACTTTCATCTAATAGTGTGGGTCATGATGTTTCACATATTCAATTCTCAACCATGCTAAGATCAGGCCTTGGTGGAAAAACTTTAAAACATGAGATATAGTTATAGAAATATCTGAATGATGTGGGGGAACTCCCTGAACCCTTAATTTTGCAGTAGTTGCGTACCCATCTCTCATATGAGATAGTTTCTTCCCCTGTTTGAGAAGTCAGCACAGAGGCTTTCTACAAACAGGGCAAAAGGCACCATGTCAGGAACTGCCAATGCTTTCTTTCCCAGGTGTCAAGGCAGTTACTAGTTGATACCAGGATAACTCCAGGGATGCATTACTGAACTTCACTAGGACAGATGGGGTGAATCCCAGAGCAGATGCAAGGATTAGTCAACTCTTACAAGCAGAAGCCAAAAAACCTTGTAAATGAATATTGAATGTGTCCAGGGATGAGGGAGCATTCACTTATGTGGGGCCTTGCCTGAGAATCTAGTTTTACATCCTGGAAAGTTTATAAGTGGTTCCCAGAAACCTATAGAAAAGTAAGTTTTTACAAAGCAAAAAAGAAATGTCTATGTTGCTGTACAGATGGTAAAGGATGGGAAGGGACTGTTGGACAGGGTGATATGAGAGGCCTGAAGACCAATTAAAACATTTTAGAGGAATACCAAAAGAATACTCTAATCTCGGGAGTCGTCAAGAATGTGCTGAGAGGTGGGGTATAGCATCTCTCACCATTTCCATGCTAGCTTTCCCTTGCAGGGCATGGCTGACAGTAGAAACAGCTATCACAAATTCTGATCATAAATGCTGATGCTCCAGTGGAGGAGGAAGCTCACAAGCCTCAATCCTATAATGACTGATAGGATTAGAGGGCCAATAGTAGACATAGACTTATGAGGGCTTAGGAGATGTGTAAATATACTTGGAATACTAAGAGGAAGATAGATAAGCAGCCAAGGAGGAGGGTTCTGAACATAAACAAATCTGGTAGGCGTAGAAAGCAGGAGACAACAGCCAGCCCATCAATGAAGTGTCAGGACTCAGTGCATGGATTTTAGACCTTAGACCAGAAGCTGTTGAATGAAGTCCTGGCCAAGTCTGCAATAAAGATCTCTAATGTTACAGTGAACACGTACTGGGAATGTTTTCCCCTAATGAATCTTTGTTGTATATTTATATATACTGGTGGAGAAATGCTGATACTTTGATATTCCTAAGTTTAGACCTAGAGTTGGAGTTGACTTGAGAACCAGAGTGTTATCCCAGCATCCATAGCAAAATGGTGCACACGGGGACCAAGAGATAAATGAACACAGGATTAAAAATGGCTAACCAAGCCTATTTCTTGAATTCGTCTAGTATTAAAATTCTTTTTAGTTGGAATAACCTGTACACTGAGTCTATGGCCCCTAGGATAAGGGCCACTGTTGTGAAAAATGCAAAGTAGAAGCTTCTGGGACTTCACCTTTCCTGCAGCCAAGAACAATACTACCTAGAGGGCAATGATGGAAATTAAATGCCTCCTGGGGCCTTCTCTCCCAGCTCTATTTAACTTGTTGTAGAATCTGAAGAAACCAGACAAATTTCTGGAGACAACTATAGACTAGAATTCATGTGGTCAAGTTATACAGCTCTGATTAAAGGTCATGTCAAATATGGTGGTTGTTTTAGTTAGAGTTTCTAGTGCTGTTGTAAACATCATGACTAAAGGTAACTTGAGGAGGAAAGGATTTATTTCTTTTTATAACTTGTAGTTCCTCATCCAGGGGACTCAGGGTAGGAACTCTAGGCAGGAACCTGGAGCCAGGAACTGATGCAGAGGCCATGGAAGAGTGCTGCTTTACTGACTTACTCTCGGTGGCTTGCTCAACCTGCTCTCTTATAGCTCCTAGGACCACTGGCATGGGGGTAGTACAGACCACAGTGAACTGGGCCCACCCGCATTAATCATCAATCAAGAAAATTCACCATAGGCTTAGATATGGTCCAGTCTGCTAGGGGCATGTTCTCAATTGAATTCTGTCTTCCTAAGTGACTCTCACTTGTGTTCAGTTGACATAAAGCTAGAATACACACTGGTACACCTGCTAAAAAATTCTTTTTTCACTCATCAGAAAAGAGGCCCAGAAGTTGTTCATATTGATACCTCATGAGCAAACCCATTCCTGCTTCATATGTGCACTTGTATTAACTCTCCCATTCACCCATGTCTTTATGATGTAATCTGAGGGATTGATCATATATCAGGGTTTCACAATCTAATATACCAGTGATATACTTGTTAGATGGTGTTATCAAAGCAACCACCATTCTGGAGGTTTTCATAAGATAATGCAGTTCAGGGGATAAGAGATGAACTCCAGAAAGATAAAGCAACTGATCATTTCATAGGAGGTTTTAGGTCCAGTGACTATGAGTGGATCAGGCAGAAACACACATTTTAGTATCTTACACCCTAGTTATAAATACGAAAACATAGTTCTTTGTAAGTCTTTTAATTTGGGGAAAGTCTGCATTTCACACCTAAGCACATTCTTTCTTTTCATGTGCTGGGGCATAAGAAAGGATGCCAATTCTTAATGGCCCTGTAGCAGGTAGGAGCTTTAGATTAGGTCCAAGCTGGGTAGACATAGTGATATTTCTTGGACCCAGTGACTTCACAGACACAGTGGTGCTGGAGGTGTAAGAAGATGCATATTGGAGTTCTTGGCAATCCATACAGGGAAATCATAATGCAGGTTCTGAGATCATGGAGGTAGGCCCTACCAAACACAAAAGGGCATTATATAACTTGTGATGAGAAGTTCCTGAGATACCATTGGCTTTCAATAGCTATGGAACACTAGAATATGGGATAGCTAATAAACACATATCCTGAACTTCCCATCACTAGTTGAGTTCAGTTAGACTCCCTTGTAGTGGGGAGCTATTCTATGACCTTGAAGCACCACCCCTAGAGAAGCAGCAGGTGACTGCTCCACCTGCCTATGACCTTGAAGTACACGCCCCTGGGGCATGGCCTCTCAGAGACCCTTAAGATCCGAGATGCACACAGACATTGGTCTCTTTGCTCCTCTGTGGGACTTGGATGTGGGACTTGGATGTGGGACTTGGATGTGGGACTGATTCAGGTGGCCAGAGCATTCCAGAACCTGTGTCAATTCTGTTCTGTACAGTGAATTTTTCCCCTTAATAAATTCTTTGTCCTTTAAACTGACCCCATGGATTTCTCATTATACTCCCTGGGCAATAATGTTGGAAGAACCTAGCATAAATCATCAATAAGAAAAGAAATGGTGTAGCCAAGATGTAGCCTCAGCACTGCAAGGACAGTACATTGTGTGAGCAGGAAGCTGAGACCCGTATGTGCCCCCAGAATGCACAGGCATGCCTCCTTCAGCTCTGCTGTTCTTGTCTCTCTTCCACCTAGGATGGCTGAACTGCTCAAGTCTCATTCTTCCAACGGTGGCAGAAGTGAAGGGTGCTGGGTTCTTCCATCCTGGCAAGTTTTAACCTAGATGAAAGGAGGGAGGGAGTGATTCTCTGCTGAATACTAATTAAAACTATTCTCATCTAATCCCTCACTCATGAATATTCAGGTTCCTCTCACATGCAAACTATGCTCACCTCTTCCCAAGATCCCCCAGTCTCATCAAATTATGAATAGACTCAGATTCTAGAATCTCACCATTTATATCAGGTTGGCTCTGTGTTTCTTGACTTAGAAATGTGTGTATTGAAAATAACAAGTCCAATTCCCTTCACACACACCCAGCATTAAATGGTTGAACACAAAAAGCACAACCAGAATAGATGCTTCTATTTAAGATGGACCCGAATAAGGGACAGGAAAGACAGTGATTCTTAGCATGCTGAAAATTTTGCTCCCACAATGAGGATAAGGATGATCTTGAATGATAGCCAAGCCTGTTGCCTGGATATGGTATTGAGATTTACTGTATATATAGCTCTTGGCTTTGGTTCACTGTTTGGGAAGTCTTTTTGTAGAACAAAAGGAAGAAAGAAAGAAAGAAAGAAAGAAGGAAGGAAGGAAGGAAGAAAGAAAGAAAGGAAGGAAGAAAGAAAGAAAGAAAGAAAGAAAGAAAGAAAGAGACAGGAGGGAAGATAGGAAGAAGAAGAAGAAGAAGAAGAAGAAGAAGAAGAAGAAGAAGAAGAAGAAGAAAGAGGGAGAGAGAGAGAGAGAGAGAGAGAGAGAGAGAGAGAGAGAGAGAGAGAGAGAAGAGTTGGCACACATTCTAATCCTAGCAGAGGCAGACAGATCTTTGGCTTCTAGGCTAGCCTAATTCTGCAAAGTAAGTTCTAGGACAGCCAGGGTTATATATAGATAGAGACACTGTCTCAAACAAACACACAAATAAACAAACAAAAAAACCAGACACCCCCCACACACACACACACAACAAAACCAAAGCCAAAAAAAGAAAGCTGAATTGCTTTTACCAACAGCTTTCTGCCCAAAATGGAGAGGGTAGCAGTTCTGAGGTCCTCTCACATCTCCCAAAGTCAGACTCTTCCAATGCAGACTTCTATACTGTTGCAGTCCAGAATTCCTCAATGCTTTATGGCCTTTCTACATGTTTGATTTAGTCAAATGCCTGTACCAATTCTTTTTGAGACGTACCTTTTGTCTTACTTCACTGTTTCATCTCCACTGGTACTATGTGAACATCAGAATTATGTTTAGATTCCAGGAACCCTTCAGTGCAGATGCAGACACCTCATAGCACAAGAACTCTCCATTATCTGAGAGGTTTCAGTGCATTGTTACAGCCTGGAGTCATTGAATTGAAGCATTGTGTATTGCCTGCCCCTCGACTGTCTTCTCTCTAAAATTGTGTTTTAATGGTCACATTTTGATTTGACGAGAGTTTCGCTGAAAGTCATGGGGTTTCAGACCCCATTTCTCCTAACTCTGCCGTGGCTGAGCCTGCCCTTTCCCTAGTCTTTCTCCCCTTGCAGTACCTTCAATGCACAGTCAACTAAAGCGAGCTTTTGTTCCTCCGTTTTGTCTTGGAATTCCTCTCACATCCCAGTGTTTTCATTGGATGCCATTTCTGCCCTCCAGGCATTTTACCAGACATTCTGCCATCACACTGCACAGGGTGCCATTTTCTCAGCTTCGTTGAATAGTTTTCTTGGGCCGAGGCCATCTATTTTAGGTTTTTGCTAACATAAGCATCCATTTGTAGGCATACAGTTCTCTATCAGTCAGCAATCACTGCAAAATGAACCTCAACCTATGTGCAGCCTGTCCTAGCAACATATTTTTTACTGGCATGCATTGCTTCTGGTCAGTCTGCTCTCTTCCAATTGGTCCCCACAGGTGGACTGTGATGGCTGCTTCCTGCTCCAGCCAGAGTGGTCTTGTTCCACCTGAGACTTTATTTTGGAACTCATGAGCTATCCAAGGAATTGGCAAATGCCAAGCAAGTCACATGTTTTTTTCTCAGCCAACAACAGGCATGGGAAAGTCTGTGCTCTCATAGTTAGTGAAGTGGGGTATTGTCTGAAACATAATCTGAACTACCATTACTCTATTATTTTGGGGAAGTGTTATTACACAGTTAAATAGAAATTTGGGTGCATGAGTTTGGATTTCCAGACAGGTAAAAATATTTAGTGTCCTATGCAGTCCTAACCAAGGATGAGATAGCCAGGGGTTTGTGACTATAAAGAGAAGAGTACCTTCAGGGGTTGATAGAGGTACTAATAGACAGGCCAGAGAGAAGGCCATCATGTAAGGCAAGGACAAAATCAGAAGAGTGCTGGGCTTGATGGGGAGGTGCAGAGTTCATGGGGAGCAGTTCTTAGGCAAAATATTATGTCTTTGTTTTATAAATTACATTTTTAGTTTTATATTTTGTGTGGGTGAGATGGTAGTTGTGGTAGTGTTGAGGTCAGAGGACAACTTTTGGTAGTCTCTTCTCAGATCATGTGAGTCCTAGGGATCAAATTCAGCTCTGAGGCTTGGCAACAGGTACCTTTACCTGCTGAGACATCTTGTTGGTCCCAGGTAATGCTTATGTTACAGAAAAGAAATGTTTAGACATTAATAAGATAAAGAATCCTGAAATTAATAAAAGGAACAACTTGAAAATCTTGAAAAGAAAACTAACAAATCCCAAGAAAAGACAAAGGGCACATGGTAATTGTCCTCTTAGCAATGAAACAGGACACTAGGATATCCCAGCCGAGACTGACAACACCAAATGTGCTCATTGGAAAAGGCTGATACTATTGACAGAATGATGAGGTGGGAGGTTTTTCTGGCTAGTTTTTTGTTGACTCAACATAGCTAGGTCATTTGGGAAGGAAACTCAATTGAGAAAATGTTCTCACCAAGCAAACAGCTTGCCTATAGGTAAGCCTGCAGAGCATTTTCTCTGTGGTAAGTGCTAGCCCTGAGCCGATAGTCTTGGGTGCTATAAGAAAACAGGCTTAGCAAGCCAGTAAGTGATGTTTCTTCATGGCCTCTGCTTTGGGTCCTGCTATAATTTCCTTCAGTGATGGACTGTGATGTGGAACTGTAAGCTGAAATAAATCCTTTCCTCCCCAAGTTGCTTATAGTCATGGTGTTTTAGCTCAGCTATAGAATCCTAAACTAATGTAGGGTTCAGCAGTACAAAAGTCAGGCTGTAGTTAACGTATTATACAGAAGACTGAGCTACAGATGCCACACAGAAAAGAAGAAATGAAGACTGCAACAATCATTTTTATATCAATGAAGTTGAAAACAGATGAAATGGAAGAAGTATCCCAGGTAAGTTACCAAATCCACATCAAGAACTGAAGCTGTGATTAGTCAAGTCTCTTGACAATATTGAATCAATGCTAAAGTTTGCCCATAAAATGTGTTCATTCTTTGAAGGGGAACTTAACAGAATCCAGCCACTGTACATTTTTTATAATTCTCATTGCAATCAGTGGCCAATAGACATGTTTATAAGTATGGAATGTAAGATACATTGTATACATGTAGTAAATAGTCAGAGAATAAATAAAATATAAACAACAAAAGCATAGAAGAATGTGAACTGCAAACAGGCATTACATTTATACACCTCCCAACTCCAAGATGATGCTGATGCTGCAAATAGGAGTCAGGATTTACAGCAGCATATAGACATGTCTCAGTATTAAGAGAATGACTGGTTCAGAGTAAACAAATGGGGAGATAATCCAAGATATTAAACCGATAAAAAATGAACAAAATGGGAAGTGTAGAGCCAAACAGTACTGTAACTAAAATGAAAAATTTGCTGAATGGTTTAGTCACATAATGGATATGGCAGAAGAGTCACCCAGCACAAATCTAAATAGAAATTACATGCACCCAGGAAGTGAGAGGAAAGTATTGAATACAAAGCAATAAGTCTATCAATGCCTGTACAGAAATACAAACAATCTGATATATACATAAGCAGAGTCCCAGAATCAGATAGAGAACGGTGTAGAATGACATGTTGAAGATAATGATATACTGATGATACATTAGATGAAAAGACCAAGCTAGAACAGATAATTAAAAATATGCCTTGTGCATTCATCTGTGGTGTTTTGGTTTGGAGGTGGGCTGTCCCCCACAGGCTCTGTGTTTGCCTTTGGTGCTGTTTTGGGAGGCTGTGGAACCCTTAGAAGGGGGATGTCTAGCTAGAGGAAACTGACTGCTGGGGTTTGGAGGCCTTGTGTATTCCGTTCCATCTACTTCTGGTTATTTTTTCATGCTTCGTGACATTGGCCGAGATACAACAGCTGCCCCTTGCTGTCACTGCCACAGCTGCAAGCCTCTTGCCACTGTGCTTTTCCAGCCACGGCAGCTGCATGCACTCCAACTTTGACCAGAATAAATCTTTCTTCTTTAAGTTGTTTCTGTCAGGTATCCCGTGACATCAACAAGTCAAGCAACTAATAGTCATGGACTAAAAAAAAAAAAAGTCAGTTTCATACAAGTTGAGAGTAGACAGTTGTTAGCAGAGGCCAGAGAGAGTAGGGGAGGGAGGGATGAAACCAGCTGAGTTTTAACAAAGACATTATTACAATTCAGTGATGAAACAGTCTTTTAAACTATTGCCCTAGGACAAATAGGTATCTCTGTGGGAAAACAGACTCAAAACTGCTACCATACCTTACAAAACAATTCACACACTCTAAAACAAAATACTAAACCACAACACTTTTAGAAAATAAATAAGAAGGAATTTTTGCTATCTGAGGTTAGAAAAATGGTTTCTTAGAGATTGAAAACAATTATAAAATAACTAATAAATCAATTATCAAAAAATCAAGCATATTTACTCATCAGAATATACTGCTGTATAAGTTAAATATGCAAAGCACAGACTTGAGAGATGTGTTGTCTCTTAGCCAGATAAACCACCTAGTGAAATCAGACTAAACTTATGACATTGTAACTTCCAAACTGAAACAGAAACACAGTTAAAGAGATAAGATACAAACTGCGTAGAGGTACTTTTTAAAACAATTTTCAAGTCCTTAATATCTAGAATTTAAAGAGCGAATCTTAAGAACAATGCGACTGACTATCTGCCAAACTTAGTACGAAGACAAAGTAACTCAACAGTAAAGTGATTTTCCCCTCCTTCATGAACACCTCCATTCACAAGGGCAGAACTCACATTGCAGTTGAAGCTTTCAGCTGCTTGGCCCCGAGCATCCCCATCAGCATTATCAGTGTCTTCCTTGGTGTGCAGGCAGTATCAGAAGAGAAGGTCTCCAGGGCAAGTAGAGACCACACAAAACCAGCCACACTCGTAGGCATGTTTTAGGATGAAAATATACAATACAGGTCACCACTGAATATCTCTAGTTCATTGGCAAGGAAACAAGGTCTCGGGATAGGAATGTAATGTCCCAGGTGACAGTGAGAGGGCAGTGCAGCCAACCTCTGCTGACAGCTGACTCTGCCTTAAAGAGCATTGGAACTGACAAGTTCATGTCTTCATATTTCTCATTCTCTTTTGTCATCTACTCTTTCTCTTTCCCATCTGTCTTCCCTTTTCTCTTATTCTTGTTCTTTTCCCGTCACTTGTTAACTATATCTTGCCACACTCTTGCGCACTGGATAATAATATTACTCAGATTCTGGAGAAAGATTGACTGTGCAAAGTAAGAAGTGGGGACTCTTTGACCCTAGACTTCTTTGGATGTCTATGAATAGGCATGTGATCCTCAAACAGAAAGAAATAGGACATAGCAAAGGAAGAATTACAGCCCAAGAAAGAGATGAGTGCATATCAGAAAGAACCTTGATGCCTAAGAGATCAAGGTTCAACAAGCCTGGAGTTTGAAGGGACTCCTGCTGGTGTGTATGATGCTTTTCTACGTCTGGACCAAAGCCTCCTCACACTTGAGAAGCATGAGAACTGTGTTACTGAAGTTCACAGGAAAAGTTAAATGTGAACCGACGGCAAGCTGAATATCAATCAGGCAAATAACAGACCTGGGGTGACCGCTGCAGGCTGGAGTTGCACTGACAGACGTGGGCTGCCCAGACAAAGAGAGATTAGTTTATTTCTGGCATTTTAAGGAAGCACTGATAAGCTCGAGTGTACTCAGAGAACATTAAATAGATGGTTGGAGTGCTGGGGACAATGGCACAAGATGAATAGCTGCCAGCTGCAATCATGGAAAAGACGGGCCAACCACAATGAAGGGCCCCGTAGCTGCTTCCAGAATTTCAAGGACTGTAAAGCTCACAAGTGCCAAGACCCATCCTACACAGCTTTAGAGGGCACAGCCAAGAACAAGGTCGAAAAGATATAAGGAAGCAAATTTCATTCAGTGTAACAAATGCAACCAGGCTGAGATTTACATAGTGAGTCACATTTGCTCTCAGGTGCATCATCCAACTTTGGGAAGAGCTCAGGATACTCGATGGTACAGTGAGCTGCCAGGCACACTAAGCAAAGACTCAGACTAGATGAGGCTGAAGACCATTCCCAGCTGAGGCTCTTCCAAACCAGCTCCTCAGCAGAGAGGGGAAGACAGGAAATCAAAGGCACACCTACTTTGCTCAGTCCCAGCCTGCATTGTCAAGGAGAAAAGTGTAAAAAAATCAAATGAGTCCTGTTCACCGCACACAGAAGCTGCTGAGTCAGGCATCCAGGCTCCTGAGGTTGTCAGGAGGATAATTCTAGTCTCTCTGGAGAGTTCTGCACTGACCCCATGACCTTGGAAGGCTTTCTATACCAGAGCCGTGGGAAAGCTGCATTCATGCTCCACTCTGTCACTTTCTAAACTGACTTTGAAGAGACTTTTCCCCGCACTGCAGCTGTCTTTTCCATCATCTGTAATGATTGGACTCTGTGGTGTTTAAAATTTTTAGAGAACTCATGTTACAATGATCAGGTTTTATGATGGCTTGGTAGAAGCTTGGCTTCTTAGGCTGTGGCTCAGTGGTAGAGTGCTTGCTCATCATTCACAAGGCCCTGGGTTCAATCCCCAGTAGTACCACTGTTTCAAAAAAGAGAGACAATTGGTGTTGAATTCTGGTCCTGGTTAGCTCAAACAAAAATTATAATCATGACAGAAAATACAATGTACTATGCATTTAAATTTTGAAATTTTTGTGAGTACTTTTTTGTATGTTGAGAATATGTGTTGTTTTGCTTGATTGGTAAATAAAGCTGTTCGTCCTATGGCAAGGCAGCTTAGAGGCAGGTGGGAAATTCAAAGAGAGAGACAGGAAGAAGGCAGGAGAGAGACACCAGCCAGCTGCCCAAGGAGCCACATGTAATGGGGATGCAGGTAAAGCCATAGAACATGTGGCAATACATAGATTAATAGTTATGGGCTAATTTAAGATACAAGAGCGAGCAAAAAGCTTGAGCCATGGCCATGCAGTTATAATTAATAGAAGCCTCTGTGTGTTTACTTGGGGGATGAGAGTGGGAGAGTTGTGTCCCGACACAGGAAAACTTCCAGTTACAAGTAGCAGCTCCTTCAAATATTGGAGAGGTGGTAGGGGGCCAAACTACACACAGCAAGGAAATCTGCAAGGACTACTGACATTTGCTGTTGCATCTGAACAGGGCAGGGATGTAGGGTGTATGTACTGTGTGTGTTCATAGACTTAAAAAGTGACAGATATGCATACTTTATGTCATGAGGTTGGCATCTTGTATGTCTTAAAGTATCAGCTATTTTACATGATTGAGCCAAAAAGATAACTTTAATAATATGACAGGATGAGGAAAATATGTTAATGGAGGTAAATGGATTTTACTCAGCTATAAAAATTCTATCTTAATGAAGTAATATCCAAATACACATTGCTATATAAAATACACTTTAGAAAAATAGTTAAGATTAAGTAGGGCCTAGATATGTATGTATGCCATTCCTAGATACTTAAGAGGTTGAGGCAGGAGCATAGCAATTTCAGAGCTTGCCTATGCTACAGAATGAGTTCAAGGCTAGGCTGGAAATCTTAGTGAGACTCAGTCTGAAAGAAGTGCAAAGAGGCCTGCAGATACAGCTCAGTAATAGAATCCTTATTTAGCATGAATAATGCCCTGCTGGGGGAGGAAAGGGGGAAAGAAAGGCCAAGAATGAAAACAGCTAACTTTGTCCTATTGAAGTAAGAAGAAAATGATAGAGAGCATTGCCTGAGTGTCAGAGCAATGCAGATATCCAGTAGACACCAGAGCAGGTCTCTAAGGCTCACAGTACATGGAAGACATATCTACTAATTTTCTGTGGCTGTGATAAAACATCATGACCAAAAACAACTTGTGGCACAAAGTTTCTTTTGGGTTACAGTTCCAGAGGGGCAAGAGTCCCTCATGGTGAGAGAGGCATGGCAGCAGCTTGTCAGAGCAGGAAGCTGAGAGACCACATCTTCAATCACATTCATAAAGCACAGTGAGCACATTGGAAGTAGAACTAGGTCATGAACTCTCAGATCCTGCCCCCAGAGACACACTTCCTCTACCAAGGCACTACCTCCTAAAGGTTCCACAACCTCCCCAAACAGTGCCACCAACTAGGAACCAAGTGTTAAATATGTGAGCCTGTGAGAGAGGCTTCTCATGCAAACCACAGCACATGATAGATGTCTGGGTGGAGGGTAGAACCTCAACTCTCAGAAAGAGAAAAGAGAGAGGATATTGGAGGAGCAGATAGTAAGCCACCTGATCATACCTCTTTCAAGATTAGGGAATTGAAAATATTAAGTATATTAGAAGGGCTAAAGCTCAATAAAGTGGTTTTGTGGCTTTATACTGAATTTTGTTTTTTTGTTTTGTTTTGTTTTGTTTTAGTTTTGTTTTTCGAGACAGGGCTTCTCTATACTGAACTTTGAACCCTACTAATAGTGTATTTTCTTTTCAAGTGCATTTGGGTCAACTGTAGACTTTTGCCATAGACTAAAATACAGAGCAAAGTCAGATTTAGAAATTTTGAAAATAGAAGCAATAAACCAGCCTCTTTTAATAATGATAATGGTAATAATAATAATAATAATAATAATAATAATAATAATCAGTTAAGCCTAAATTATCAGTGATAAAACACTTCCCTGGCTTCTCTTCAGTCAAAGGGAAAATGCAAAACAAAACTGTGGAGTTTATAGAATTGTATCTATCTGAAGCTAATACATGTTTGGAAAATACACCGAGTGGGAAAGACTGCTAAGTCCTGATAGTATTGCAGGTCAGCAGCACCCTAAATCAATGGAAGGAGATGGATAATCGAGCTAAATGTGAGCCATGGTGAGTTGAAAGACCTTGCCTTGTTTCGCTTTGCTTTTGAGGCAGGTTGTCAGCATAAATCCCAGGCTAGCTTCAGATTCCTTATCTGCCCACTTTAGCCTGTCAAGTGCTGAGACTGAAGGTGTGTGCCACTGTGCCCACCCTAGCTGGAAGTTTTCACGAAGGAGGAGAATCTATTTATAACACCAATGGAAATATCTAGTGGTAAACTTAAGAAAAGCTGCAAAGCAGATCCAGATGTCTACAAAATAGATAAAGAAATAGCCATTTTCTCAGAGAGGGTAAGAAGATCAGGTGGCTGTTTTAAGTGTTCAAATTTGCAGAATTGTAGAACATAGGTGATGTATGGATAAAAATTATTGTGTTCTTGAATGTTGGAAATTTTTATAATAAACTAATCTAAAATGGTTAATCCTTGTATTAAAAATAAAGGTATTCAAGGTCTATCTCTGTGATATTAAAGCCTACGAGATCATTACATGAGTTAATTAAAATGATTTGATTAAAATTTCCAACCAGACTTAGTTAAGGTAAATCTCTTTGAAATCTCTACTTATTAGAAAATTAATTCCACATGAATATCTCAGGCTCTTGGAAGAGACAGCTGTTTTCTCCACCCACTCAGGTTGTGACAGCAGAGGAGAGTTCCCATGTCTTCTCACCTACTGAGAACCAGGCAGAATTAGCTCAGAGGGTGGGAAGAGGGCTGTGGTGCTGCAGCTGTGAACACAGGGTTCTGGGTTCCAGTGGTCTGCTCAGACTGTGCTTTCCCAGGGACTCATGTCCTCCGGCTTCTGTCTGTCTCTTAGAGGGTGTGGCGGTGTGTGTGTGTGTGTGTGTGTGTGTGTGTGTGTGTGTGTGTAAAACCTGCTGATGTAATCTTCAAAGAGAAATTCAGAGGATGCCCCATGTTTGACTTGCTGAAAACTGCAGACAATTTACTCCTTCTTGGAGCTAATGCATTTAATATGAGCTGAGGATATTATAGCCTTTAGCATAACATCTCACCCAGCCTCTAGTTGTGGCTCCTCCCGCTTTGGGGTGGCTCCAGCATACCCTTCACCTGCATTATTCCAGTTCATTCATCTGCGTTAGTTACTTTTCTTAATAAGACACAGAGGAGTTATCTGGCTCATGTTGGAGGGTAGTCTGTAATGGTGGGTAAGGAATGGCGGCAAGAGCAACTGGTGACTGCAGTGTAGGCTAGATTTTGGTCTGGGTCATGACCCTTAAAACCAGCCCCATAGTGATCGACCTCCTCCAGAGAAGCCTTGCCTTTTAAAGTATCCAGAGCATTCCCAAACAGCTACTGACTGGAGACTGTTCCAACACATGAGTCTGTCTCGACATTTCACATTCAAACCATGATAGCATCATAGCCCTGCTAATTTTTTTATAATACGAAGAAGAAATAAATTATAAATTCTAATCATTACTTAATGTTTACACTGTGACTTTTTCATTATATTCCTTATTTAACTCCAAAAAACACCCTAAGTGCTGCTATTTTTGCCTTCAATATTTTGTTTTTTAAATTAATTAACTTATATTTTAAAATTAATTAATTAATTTTCTATTATCAGCTTGATACGGTATAAATTCTTATCTTAAGGTTGGGGATTTAGCTCAGTGGTAGAGCGCTTGCCTAGCAAGTGCAAGACCCTGGGTTCGATCTTCAGCTCAAAAAAAAAAAAAAAACCAAAAAAACAAAAAAACAAAAAAAATTCTTATCTTAATAGTGAAATGTTTCATTGAGGCTTGCTCAGTAACTGAGTAAAACCAAAACTTATTATAAGCCACAGTCATACTATGGTCCCCCGTGCTATATATAATAGCCTCCATGGTTCTGTGGGTTGAAGTTTGATTGTTTTTTGCTTTATATCCACTAGAATCCACTTACGAGTGAGTACTTACCATGTTTACCCTTCTGGGTATGGGTTACCTCATTCAGGATGATTTTTTTCTAGTTCCATCCATTTGCCTGAAAATTTCATGCTGTCATTGTTTTTCTCTGCTGAGTAGCACTCCATTGTGTATATGCAACATATTTTCTTAATCCATTCTTCAGTTGACGGGCATCTAGGTTGTTTCTAGGTTCTGGCTATTACAAATAGTGCTGCTATGAACATAGTTGAGCATGTATCTTTGTGGTATGATTGAGCATTCCTTGAGTATATGCCCAAGAGTGGTATGGAGCGTCTTGAAGTAGTTTGATTCCCAATTTTCTGAGAAACCACCATACTGACTTCCACAGTGGTTGTACAAGTTTGCATTCCCACCAACAGTGGAGGAGTGTTCCCTTTGCTCTGCATCCTCTCCAACACTGACTGTCATTAGTGTTTTTGATCACAGCCATTCTGACAGATGTTTTTGTTGTATGTGCAAGTTCAAATGTGTACAGGTGCATGTGTCTGTGCTCATCCAGAGATCCACCTCCAATGTTATTTCTTAAGACACATCCACCTTATCTTTTTGTTCTCTCTTTCACCTGGGGCCCCCAGTTAGGCGGGACTAACTGAGTGTTGAGCCTCAGTGGTCATTCCTTCCTCTGTCTTTCCAGCGCTGGGATTACGGGCAAATGCTGCCATGCTTTGCTTTTTACATGGGTTCTAGGAATGGAACTCAAGCGCTTACATGGCAAACACTTTACCTGCTTCGTCATCTCCACAGCCCCTCCTTTTAAGTGGGTAAAGCAGTGTTGGAGGGCCTAACTCACTGTGAGGCTGTTTTGATTTTGAATTCTGTGCTCATCCTGTAGACTGAGGATGTTACCACCAGGCTTTGTTATTCTCCACCCTGGGCATTTCTAAATTGGGCCTCTTGATTTTGTTACCAGAATTATGTCTTCAGGAAACACCTTCTTCCTTTCCATACTAGACCCTCCAAATAGTATCCATCTTATTATAATTGATGAATATACATTTCTTCTTGACTCTTGAGGTTCTGTGCTTCCCTTCTCCCCACTGAGGTGGGTTTTTTGAGCATGTGTGCACACACATGTTCTGTTTTGTATTGTGTTACCCTCAGTGGGCTTGTCTTACTGTCAGGGATCATATACTGTGAATTTCCTGTCTCTTCCTTGTCGCACAGAGTAGGCATATGTGATGGTGTCTGGGGAAGTGCATGTGATGTTCCTTAACACAATTTAAAGACATGCCCTCCCTCTGAACGTGTTCCTTCTACTAGGAATCCTATGGTAAGTAGAAGCAATTTCTATTAGTAGACAGGTTCATATAGAGGTAAAATAGTAGTGTTAATGATAATAAGCAGTGATATAATAATCATGGTGATCTTATAACCTTGAGTTGCAAGGTTCTTCCTATTCAGATTATAATGATTCATATCAGTCTCATTTATTTCCCCAACATGCCTGCAAGCCAAACAGTATAATGTTAAGAATGGAAACTTACGAAGGGAACTTTGGACTCGAGGTTGTGTTTGAGTGCCAGCTCCGGCACTCATTTGAGCAAGCTGCTTAAGCTCTCAATGCTCTGTTACCTCTCTGCTCTTTACAAAATAGAAATAATGATGTGATCAAACATGCAAATCCATCAGGAAGAAAATGAAATAAGTGGAATGCTCAGCATGGGGGCTGGTGGTGTGTAGTATGTACTTATTATATTGATAAGTAGCATTGCTTTCAGTGAAGAGAAGGAGACATTGGACCCAAGGTGATTAGATAATTTGCTTAAGATGATATAATGAAAACTAGAACTGGAGATGTTTGCTTCTTGTATGACCTTATTGTCCCCCATCCTATCCCATTCCCTGCTCCTTACTTCACTCTATCCACCTTAGACCCTGGAAATAAGGAGATATCTGGGCTTTGTCCCCAATTCATGGGAAGTCATCTCTAAACCTTCACTATTCCTGAGAAACAGGAGTATCTTTGCTACTCATGGTACTCCTGGAAGGTATTTTAGGAGGTGGTTTCTGATGTCGCAAAGTAGTTTATATTAAGGGATGGGCTAGGAGTAAGATAAGCCATGCAAGAGAGCAGAGGGCTGGATCTGGAGTCAGTATGAGATCAGTCTCTGTGAAAGGTTGGAGGTGGCCAGTGGTTTCTTCAGTCACATCCTGGGTAATGATGCCCATTAGGATGCAGCAGCTCAGCTATCCTCCTGGTTGGTAGCAGTGTGTATGTCATCAATGATGCATCACATATGATGCACATTCTCCCTGGGGAGAGGACAGAGGAAGCTCTGCATTGGAGGCGCCTCTCAGTATGGATGTGCATATCTCTCCCTTAGGTTATGTCTAGTGGTTCATGTCCTTTGGCTTGGTACAACTGTGATGATCAACACCACACGTTTCTGTGTTCTACGATCTGTCCTTGCAAATTATAGAAACTTGGATGTTATAGTTAGCTGTTCCAATGTGAGGAAGGCTTGGGGACTCCAACATCTGCAGTGAGTGTCTAAAGTGAGGGTCATTTAGAAAGTATTTCACGCTTTACCTATGAACCATGGACTTGCTCCGACATGTGGTGTCGAAATGCACTGCAGTCCTTTACCACAGAAACTACCAATGACAGCAGATTTACCCCCAGAATCACAGGTGGGGTTTGTGAATGTGACATTGTGTTGACTGTTTTGGAAGTAAGTATGTGAAGGGATCCTGGTAATCTCATAGTCCTTTAAGTAGTTACGACACTGACCTTACAAATACTATGGGATCATTAATACCTGGTACTAATCTACCAAGCAGCCTTTTCCTTGCCAAATCCCTCCTCCAATCTCCAGGCAGATTAATTCATCACTCAGTCTGAGGAGGAAAATAGGCAGGGTCTGTACCTAACAGGGGATGGGGGTAGGTTGAGGGATGGGAGGGCAGTGGGGGTACACCCTGAGGTCAGATTCAGTGTGGATATGGGGACTATCAGTGCCCTGTTGGGGGAATGGCTCTCTTGCTAGAGATATGGAAATTGTAAGTAGCACCCTATAGTGACTTAGGGCTTCAGACCCACCCAAGTCTATTTTCAGTGTTTCAAAACTTTCTGAGAACAGCATCTCTCCATTTCATCTGCTGTCTGCTCTGTTGGCCCTAATGTATTTAGATGGATTCATCTTCTGTGAGGCAGAGCCCAAGTTCATTAGAATCATGTGTTCTGCTTCAAAACCTCCCTTAATCTCCCTAGGTGCACTCTGGGCTTTTCCAGTTGTGCTCACTAACCTTGGATGGAGGTATTAGGAACAATGCTAATGGTCTTAAATTGCTTTGTAGTCTCTTCTCCTGGATTATACTGGCAGCAAAAGAAAGAAATACCAATTAAGCCCTGAGAGCCATTTTGTAAATGCTCTCTTCCTTAAAGGACCCCAAATGGAAAAGGTGCAGACAGAACTGTGGTGTGCTGTGCATGTTGACTCTTTCCTTTCAAAGGGATCTAATCTTCTGGAGTGGGCACTGGGCAGTGCTTTGAATGCTGTATTAAGGGCCACAAAAAAAGGCACTTCATGCATTTTGGATAATAGCATGCTGGTGCTTTGCTAATGTTCATCATAAAGGGACATTTGTTATTCATTACATACGGGGCTTAGGAGAGCTGTGCTTTTCCTTAACCCCTTCTCAGAACAGAGAGCAGACTGCTGCTCCAAAATCTTTCTATTAGAAAAGCCAGACTCAGCCTAGGTTGCATTGCTTGAACATAGAGATGTTTTGGGGTGCTATGGGAGAGCAGTAGTGAGTACTAATGGTAGTGGCCTCCAAGAGGGGGAGTCAATAAGGCACAGAGACAAGTGCAAAAACTAAATTAATCTCACAATCCAGACACACAATGATACATAATCAAAAGAAAAAAAAATGGTGTAGCTTCCAGGGAAAGTGTGTGGTTATTTTGCAAAGATTTATACAGTTACTATGCAATTCAATCATCCTACTTCCAAGAGTCTATCTGAGTCTCAGCTAGCTGTTTTCTACCTTAGTCCCACTCATAGCAGCCTTAATCACAACAGCCCAAAATAGAAGCAATTCAAGTGTTGTCACAACTGCCTGGAAGCCAGCCTATGCTTACAGTGGAATACTGCACAGTCTTTGCAGGCAAGGGACTTTTGACATACCTTACCATATGTGTGTTAAGTAAAAGAAGCCATGCGCAGAACGTTATAATCTTGTACCATTATATTGTCTTATATCTCCTTGTAGGAGACAGCTAGACAGATTCTTAGATACAAAAAAACTGATGGTGTGTGTGATGACTCATTCCTAACAGTCCTGAGTTATTCTATATTCTATCACTATTAAAGCCAGCATAGGCATGAAACACTTGAGATCCTCCTCATTGTTTGTTCCAGGTAGCCCCCCATATAATCTGTCTTCCTTCTCTTTCTGGGGCCACAGCACCTCATGCTAGGAGGTTATAAGTGTTAAAATTGGGGTAGAATTGTAATTGCATGTATGGTAGGGGTGCTAGAAACACTCTGAGGAGATATCTACAAAGAAATGGAACATTTGAGCTATTGGAAGAGCTGCCCAGCTGCAGAATGGCCATGCGAACTCCATCCTTTGGTGCCTCCCCTTCCACATTCTAGGAAGTCTGCCCTTTGACTGTCTCAAGTGCTTGCCCATGTACTTTCTAGTGCTCTGGAAATGTAAGCTTAGAGCCATTTGCAGAGCTGAGGAATACCACCTTTACTCTGCATTGTCTTCTATAGGGCTCCTCTACTTTGAGATGCTCCATGGGCCGTGTGCTCAACACCACTTCTCTGATGACCTCATCTACAATTCAGTTTGCTCCATACTAACTTCCTAGAGTAACCAGCAGACAGGACCAGTGAGGGGATGAAAAACAGCAGAATGTTCTTTCTTCATCTGCTAGCAAATGTGGAGTTACCCACCTTCCTATATGACTGATTACAATCAAGATTTCCATTATTTGTCAGAATAACAAAGAATTTAGAAAGCACTGTTTTTATGATTTATGTCATTCCATAAAGAGGTGAAGGCCAGATCAAGAGATATGTGGAGCAAAAGAGGCATCATTTTCTGCCCTTTCGTCTCACACCCCCCCATCATGGTGGTGTTCACTGGCTTGCTTTGAGGTCTTACTGAGTGGGTGTGATTGGGGTTACACCACTGGACACCCTTCATTCTGGCTGACACTAAGAATGGGCCCATTAAGTTCCAAGTCTAAATCATGTTCTCAGTTGCTCTGAAGTAATGACCCCAGCCTTTTGACATCTCAGTATGACATTGCCATCTACAATATTCATGCTTAAGAACCAAGCAATTAAGTTACCAAAAAAATTGCAAAAAAAAAAAAAAATTCAAAATGTGCCCCTTAGGTCCTGGAATCCTGACTAGGGTCAGCAAGGGAGTGAAGAAAGAACCAATACCATGCACAAAAAAAGCTGAGGTCAGGTGGGCTGTGGGCACTCTGATACTCTGATGGAGTAGCACCAATTTTCAAAGAAATCCTAACCCCAGTCTGAGCAATTATTATGTACAGCACAGAGGGGAAGAGTCTGTAGTCTGTAAGCATCTGGAAGGAGAAGCTTCAGTTGCTAGTTTTTGCACAATCTGGTTGATCATTTGTAAACACCTATACTTGCACACATTATCAACATTTGCAGTCAGACCAGAGGATGACTTTGCCATCCCTCTGAACTTTAACCTTGGGTGAAAGGCTCTGCCGATACCCTTTAGGTCTGAGGCACTGGTCCTTGACATGGCTGTGCCAAAGCCAACAGCACATTCTCACTCAAGGCTTCCTCTGCTCCCCACAGATGTTGTAAGTAAGTTTATATTTTGTTCTGGGTTGAGGTCATAGCTATCTTGGCATGCATGTTGCCTGTCCCTAACCCCTCCCTTGAGGCTAAGTGCATATCATGGTCCATCATAGGTCATCTTTTTAGCATAAACTCAGATAAGGTCCCAAAGAAGCTTCTGGCACCACTCAGGGAATTTCAGGTGTTTTTGTTTTATTTTGAGCTTTGTGCTCTAAATAGGAAAAACAGGAACATATACTCTTTATTGCCTCACAGGAGACACTGACACTATCTTTTCCAGATAATGTCTTCATGCTGGCCATGTGGTTGACTACAGTCTACCAATGATAGATATCAGTTTTCCTGGCTGTCAATAAAAAGATGGAGAACAGTCCTGGCAGAGCCTTTCAGTGCTGTTTGATTGAGATTCCTGGGCTAAAGCGCTGTGACTTGCTTGTGGACTGATAGCCAGTCACAGGACAAGGCCAGTCACTAAAGTCAGCCTTTTGAGCCTGTGTTCCTGCTGGTGGGCCAAGGGCTCTTCTGCCCTCTGATTCCTCTTTAAGGGAGATGTTTCATGCAGTGCTCTGACTGCTCTTTCCCCCTGTATTTTTGTGGTCAGTGGATTAGCCAAGATTGATTTTTCTGCATGGCTAGGAAAGGCCTTAGGTTAAAAGATAAAAAGGTAAATTCCTTTTAAATGTAATTTAGATTTCCCTGCTGGCATTAGTTCCAACATCAACTGCAGAATCTCTTTGCTGTTGCAAAAACACCTGGGCCCCTACCAAAGTATCAGCAACTGGCAAGCACTGCTGGGTGGGCCAGGAGGATCTGCCATGGGGGTTCTCTCTCTCTCTCTCTCTCTCTCTCTCTCTCTCTCTCTCTCTCTCTCTCTCTCTCATATCTCCCTCCTTTTTCTCATTTTCATTTGCTTTATTTTCCAGTTCTTTGTGAACCTGCAGCTGGACTATACACTTGTTTATTCTGTTCTGTTGTTCTTTCAGACAAGTATATTCATCTTTTGCAAAGTAAAGAGCTCTAAGGAGAACCCCCTGAGTTACCAGATGGCAAGGAGAGCTGATTGGGTGAGCCAGGAACTTGTCACTTGAGCACTGGCTAGAGGGGAGCTCTTGGCGAAGTAGGCACTTAAGGGACCCAACCTTATCCAATCCAGCTCCTTTTAGGCAGCACATAGATCCTGTTCGATTGCTGCACTGATGTGATGAATGACCCAACTCTGCTCTGGGTGGTTCTTTTCACTGCCCCACACAGCACACTAGCAATCCTGTCTATGTTGTATATCAGCTGGTGGCTTTATAAATTCCACCTTGTCAGGGCTGGGTTCTCTCTGAAGCCTGAAGCAGAATAGGAAGGACATTAGTGAGAAGCAGGTGATAAGATGCAGGCACAGCCAGACAATTAGAGAAGTGGAGAGAGGTAGTGTGTTATGCTTCAAGTCCACAATGTCACCCCAGGATCCCAGGCTCGTGTGTCTGAACATCTGGTCCCCAGCTGGTTCTGCTGTACTGGGAGATTGTAGAACCTTTGGATAGTGGGTTGCTGGGGTGGGTCTTTGAAGGTATAACCTGGCTTTTTCTCACTTTCCAGTTCCTGTCTGCTTCCATGTGAGCAAGCGGCCACCTCATACTCCTGGCAGTACATACTGAGCTGCTCTCACCGCACCTTCCTGTCAAGATGGGCTGGAATCCCCTGAACTTGTAAGCCAAAATGACTCCTTCCACAGGTCACTTCAGTCAGTTGTTTTCTCACAGCAACAAGGACAGTAGCACCGAGGGATGGAGCCTGATAGTCCATGAATAGTGATCATGGGGGAGCATACTTGGGAAAGTAAGAAATACTTATGATGGAGATTAGGCCAGATTCTTACACTGCACTCAACAAACATGATTAAAAATCTGTAAGCATCTGTGGCCCTAGAAAGGGGAAAGTAACATCATGATTTTGCATTTATGGGGGACCACAGGACTAAGAGACAAAGCCTCCTGTCCTCTCCCCCTCCCTCTTCCCTTCATTTCCTTCCTTTCTTCATTTAGTGACTGATGAGGTTTGATGGACACTTGGGCAGTTTTTGTGTGTGTTTCAGCTGTCTTCAGAGGTGAATGCAGAGATATGGCTTCCAGGTGGCCAGCTAGTGAGAAAACCTGACACTTTCTTTCATCCTCCACTCTTCACCTCATGGCCCCATATGTGACAGAGGGGAGGGGGGTTAGCCAGCTTGCCAAACAGTGAAGAATCAAGAAAGAAACAAAACATAGCCAGCCTGCTCTAGAGGAATCAGGAGACAGCAGGCCAACCAAGCAAGTGCAAACACAGGGAATCAGCTGTGGCACCAAGTGGAGAAGACCTGGCCAGGTTAGAACTCCCCAGGTTGCATGCACTGCAAAACTATTTGACTAAGTGTGGGTGGAACATATAGTGTCGTATCATGCCAGCACTATGTGTGCTTCCTGTCACTGTCACAAAATGCTGAGGCCAAACGACTTGAAGAAAGAGTAGTTTCTTTGGCTCATACTCTCAGGCTCTGGTGCATACTGGCAGTGAGGGTATGGGGGAGCGAGAAGCTCACATTGTTAATGCACACATCACCTTTCTCTTTGTTGCCCATGGGAATAAAGTGGCCGGAGAGGGCAGGACATTAAAGCAAAGTTTAACTAGATAAGGGTAAGATGGAGGAGAGGGAGCAAATGGCAGCTAGCAGGACCAGCAGACAGAGGGCTGTGCAGGTTTATTTCTGTTCAGCTTTCATACACGTGAGCATGAGCCAGAGCTGGGAGTAGGGGGTCTTTAGGTTTGGAGTGTGGTACGTGTGCATATAATAGCCTTGAGGAATGGGTAGCCAGCTTATCCCAGGAGCTGCTGTTTTTCCTCCACTGTCCTCCTACTCTGTTTATTCCCTGGCTTTTTGATAAAAAATGGGTCCCGGTAGCCATTGACAGAATTCCTGAGAGGATGGTGGCAAACACACACTTTCTAACAAGAAACATTTTAAAGGGCCCAGTTTTCTTGCTATGGTATTCTTAACAGTTTTATTTTCCTATCTAGTTTAACTTTGGTGACAGTGAGGTAGAGGTGTCCTAGCTCTATGGGGCACCTAGACTTGAAACAAGTAAAATTGTATAGGAGAGACAGGGAGGAAGGAATACGTGTTAGTTTTGATAGCTAACAGGCTACTAATTAATGCCATATTGCTTAGGGAAGTGAGGAGAAAGGGAAAAGCAGACCACATTTTGTTTAAATGGCTCTGAGTTGAGGCTTTGGTGTCTGTTTCTGCCCTTTTCCTTGATGGAGGGCACTTTCTATCTCAGCATCATTGTGGCTAGAAGACAGAGCATGAATCCCTTGCTAGCTGCCTTTCCCTTTTCCCTTCAGCCTATGGGATGAAGCCACAAATGCTCAGGGTGGGCCTCATCCCCTTAGTTAATCCTATTGGAAACACTCTCCCAGATGCACCAAAAGCTGTGCTTTCTTAATCTCCTGGGTGCTTCTCAATCCACAGATGATCAAAATTAACCATCACAATTTCACCCCTTGTCAACTTGATACCCAGACACTTGCTTTAAATCATACCATTTCCAATTGACATGGAAAAGTTCCTCTTCATCTCAGGACAGAATGAGATTTAAGGTGATTCTTAAGTGTAAGCCACTGTAAGAGGAAAACAAGTTAGTACAGAGTCAACCTTCCCATTCTAAAGAGGTGAGCTAAAAAATATCAAGTCTGGGGGATCCAAGCAAGACTCAAACCCAGCAGAACTAACCATACATCATTTAGTTCCCTGTCATACATGTGGGGCACTGGGTGCTGTCACGTGGGCTCCAATGGGGTTGGGCAGCTCTCTCCCCACAGTCCTTGCCAGTTATAGCCCATATGGCCTCTTTCTATTCAGCCAGCTCTGCAAACTGCCTGCAGATTTCCCTGGCAGACAGTCCAGTCCCTAACTTAGTTCCTGAATTCACTATTACAAGTCCAATGTCTGTGTCATACTTCACACATTCCCCTCTCAGGGGCTGTCTGTGGGGTTCTGACCCTGCTATTCATTGCTAGGCCTCCAAAGCTTTCTTTGAGTGGATACTTCCAGGACCCAATGACTCTCTCATTCCTCGTGTCTGCCAAACATGTACCTCCTGGATGGTATTATGAGCTGTTTTCAGACTGAACTGCATTCAAGGTGCCTTGGACCTAGGTAGCTCATCAAGGGGAACACTTCTTAGGTGCCCCAGAGGTACCCAGAGCTCTCATTTGCAAGTAAAGTCTTTGCATCCTTGAGCCTATGATGAATGGAGTCTGGGCAATTCCTGAGATGCCCTCAAGCTGTCTTCCCCAAGATATTCAAGCTTTTTTGAACATTCCTAATATCTTTCTTAGCTGTAATTTCCTTAGCCTCAAGTTAATTTTTTTTTTCCTTTCTGGGCAAACTACAAGTTGTTCAGACCCATTTATTCTGTTTTTGTTCACAATTGTTGCCATCAACCTTACTAAACACAGCTAGCAACAACCATGCGGCAGTCTGACTTCTGAGGTCCCTCAGGCTAGTTGTCCCATTTATTTTTAAAGTCCACCTCCAACAAAGTCTCAAGACACAGAAAAATATAAATAAATTGCCTGCTAGAATATATGTGGATGCTGCCAGGCTGAGGTCCTGTGTTATTCTCATTCTACCTGATAGGAGTGTTTGCATCCCCGTCAGGTTCTCAACTGACCTCTCACTAGACCTGTCCTGTAGCCTTGTATGTATTGTCTAGTGCACATCTCCAGACTTTTTCAAATTCCTCTTATAAGCCGATCCCAAAGGAACCTAGACCACATCATCAGGGACAGTGACAGTAATGATCCAATTTCTCAGTGACAACTCACACAAAGTGTAATAACTTTAGGGAGGGAGATTTGTTTTGCCTTATAGTTTCAGTCTGTCATATGCAGGGAGGATGTGTCAGAGAACAGTAGACACACCATGGTGGCTGGGATAGGAACAGGGAACACAGAGAGGTACTAGCTGGCTTTCTCTTTTCTTCCATTTTCTCCATTATTCTATTGATGCCTCCAGACTGGAGGATAGTGCCACCCACATCGGATAGATGTTCTCTCTCAGTTAATTCTCCATGGAAACATCTTCACAGAGACACCCCGAGATGTGCTTTATGAATTTCCTAGTGCCCCTCAATCCATCAACTTGTCAATCCAAGTTAACCATCACATACTCCAGAGAATGTGTGCAGATCACTCCTGGTACCTGTCTGCCCTGACCTCATTCTCAGTCACACATTCCCCATCTCTGACTCCAATGTCAGCAAAGGATTGGAGTGAGGTGCTATTACATCCACTTTTCTGTATTTGCTGCCATTCCAGGGGACAAGATATGTTCCCTGCTCAGGGCTTAACTAGATGCTCAGTCTTGGAACTGGGAGTGGGGTCAGCCCTACTCAAAGAACATAGTCTGAGAATGAGCGAGGGCAGATTCTCCTTGGAAAAACAGGAATCTTGTTTTCAGACTAGGAAAGGTACAGGTTGGCAAAAACAGCAGATGTCTACCCCAGATGCCAACAAAAAGTCAGATTCATAAAAATGAACCAAACAGAGCTACACACCGGTTTCTGGAATGTGCCAGGAGTGGGTCACATCCACACAAGGAGGTCCTGCTTAAAGGACAGCCATCAGACCACTTTCTACAGGAGAATCCTTTCTGATAAATGGCTCAGGCCCTTACTGGCTTTGGTGGGGCCCTGAAAGAAAATGGCCCTTTCCAGACCTTGCCACAGGCACCCTGTTCCAGAAGGCAATTCCTCTATGTCAGTTTGAATGTCCCAACTATATTTTCCACTCTCACAAACTCTGGTCATATTCTCATCCACACTACCTGGCTCCTGCCATTCCTCCATATTCTTCTCTTGTGCCACATACTAACCAGAAAAGATCACTTGCACTGATTTCTGGTGAACATGTCCAACAAAACAGTCTCACTTTGTAAAATGAGACATTTTGGCATGAGTGAGAGCCCAGCAAAGTGGCCCAGTGTAGTAAGAAGGAAGTTTCAAGTAGAAGAACGGGGAAAACTGAAATCTTGAAGAGGAAGGAAGAAAAAGAATACTCGCTCATTACAAGAGCAATCTTTATTAAAAGAGATCACAGAGCTAGTGGTATCACCCATATGCTCAGGGCTGATGAAGAGAACACCAGATCGAGCCTGCGAGCCATAGCAGAGCTGCAGGCTAATTATCAAAGTCTCCCCGTCCCCATGATAACAATCCTGGCAGGCTGTGGTGACTGCTGCCAGTGGAGAGAAAGAAATTACCCAGGTTGACACTTCTAAATAATTGATAATTTGCCTAAATGAACAAATCAAGTAAGATTTAACTGTCGGCTGGGATTGCTACCCAGCAGTGGCAAAGTTTCTAATCGCCCCAGCACCTCACATGGCTGTGCACGTGTGTCCTCCCCATCCTCCCCCTTTCTTTTTCTAAACCAAGTATAATTGTTTAATGGCATTGATGGGGAATAGACTTGGACATTATAAATGACACTGTGACAGAGCTGTCAGCTGGTGACAGCTCACTGACAGCCCCAGTGAGAAATTAATCATTTGAGATGCTTCGTGATTTGCTCATTTAATGGCACAAATAAGATTGCGCTTTCTAATCACACACCATCTTTTACTTACAGACTCTCTGTCTCTCCAGGGGAGAGTGTGGTTGTTTTCCTGTCAGTGGGATGCGTGCGGGCTGGGGTTAAACTTTGAGACTGTTTGGTGGCAGTTCACCCTCAAGGAGCAAGGGGATGTTTTCCCTGGGGAAATTTTCACTGGTGCAGGGTCTGAATTTAGTTTACCTCCCTTTCTACTTGTTTAAGAAGGCTTTCAAGGGGGAAGACCTAACCTGTTGGGACAGATGCTAATGAAGATAGAGAGCTAAGGAAGCAGCAGGGCTATTTTTAGCTGGGTAATGGCGAGTAAACGAGGCCACCCTGTGATATGCTAAGAGATGCCTCACTCATTTCTGCTGGAACTCCCACACTGTCTGCCGGGCAGACATCTGCTAATTGCTTTCTCTTGGACTTCATTTTGACATTTGGAGAAATAGAAGGAGACTTCCAAACCATTCCCCCTTCTGACACTTCTAAATGGTTTCTCTGTGGGGTTTTGGAGCCAGGGAGGAAAGGAGGCCAGGTAAGTTTGAAGCCAGCTGTCTGCTGGGGTGTAAAGAACTTTGGACACAATGCGCCTAAGGCATTCTGACCTGTTTTGGTTGGGATGCCTATGTGGCTCCAGGCATTCAAAGGCACTGAAGTTCCCCCCAGTTGCATTGGCTGGCTCTACATTTGGTCAGAACATGTGCTTAACTCTACCCATCTGCACATGCATGCATACTTACCTGGAAAATAACGTCTTAAGACATCACAAATGGAGGAAGTATGCTCATGTCAACATAACACTTCTATGAAAATGGCCTTGTGTAACACAGTACCACATACAATGAATATATACAATGACAATCTAAGACAAAAGCATAACAAATTTCCCATTTGATAACAAAATTTCTTCTGCTAGTTGTGCTGCCATTGGTGCTTGCTTGAAGAATAGCTACTGTCACCAATTAGGAGTCAAGGACTGGAGGTTGTAGTTTCTTTTCTCTGTCTCTTCTAAGGTCTCTGTTCACCAGCACTTAATTGCTTTGGGGTATGTAGACCCAGGTTGTGTAATGTGAATGGTGGCCACTGGGTGGCGACAAAGGCCCTCTTGGTCTGGCCACTGACAGGCAGTGACTGTTACAGGTAAAATGGGCCTACCTTTTGTCATCACAAGGACAACCTATGGGAAGCCTGGGAACACTGTCTTAAGCACTGTTCACATGTTTATTATTTTACCCATGTTTGCAATCATCCTATGAGCCTCACAGAGGTTCAGGAGCTGGCTTCCCAAGGGCACAAGCCTACAGTTGATGGAACTGATATTGATGAGGGAACCTGAGTTCTTAGATACAGCACTGTACCATACCCTGAAGTCACTGCACTTCTAGTTTTGGGGAACCAAATGGTTAAAACTGATGCTTTTCTCTTCCTGAGCTCTGAGGCTTTTTCCATCACAAGATGAAGAAAAAGGACATGGAAAGAAAAAAAAACAAATTTAGTAAGGTAAATAGAGCCTTCGAGTTGTAGAATTTATGACTATAGTCAGTCTAGGCTTCTGTCCAGCCTCCCCCAGGCACAGCTCTGAAAACTATTACATAGTCTGTGATGGCCATCTCTCGCCTGTTTTCTCATATATACCTTTTGTTCCAAGAAGGAATTCAGGGGGAGGTGAGCAGGCTGGGGATGTGGCTCAGTGGTCGAGTTCTTACCTAGCATACACAAGGCTATATTTAGCCTCTAACACTGCAACAAGAAGACAGAAGAGCCATAAAGACCCAAAGAAGGAGAGGGTATAAACATCCACAGCTCTTATCCATGAGAAGAGTTCTAGAGAACTCTGTGCAGCTCCAGCATGACTAGGCCTGGGGCCTGCATATTGGGGAAAATGTTCTGGTGCTTCTGCATGAGACTAACTTTTGACTGAGTTTGACATATGACATTTGGGACTCAAGCCATCAGTTGAAGATTTGAACACAACATTAAGAGACAGTCCCTTTCTGTGTTTAAGAGGAACTCCCTTTGTCACCCCTTATGATCTGAGATACTGTCTTCACACTCAACATGAACTTCTGATCATCAAACCTGCTGGTGTTAGCACTGGAACTGAGACCATTCATTCCTAGGCTTTCCAGAGGGCTGGCTGTGTGGGTCTTATGATTGACCAGCCTCCATGGTTATACAAGTCACCTCCTTACTGTGGATCTGTTTGTGTTTGTATGCTGTCTTACCATCCGATTGATTGATTACATATAGACATGTACATATGTACATATTCACACACATGGCAAGAGAGAGAGAGAGAGAGAGAGAGAGAGAGAGAGAGAGAGAGAGAGAGAGAGACTGACTCAAGGTTCTTTCTTTGGAAAAGCCCTGTCTAGATCAGAGGTTGAAGACAATGACAAGGAGACTCCACATCAAGCAGCTCTCGGCTGTGTATCCTTGTGTCTGGCTCTGTGGCCGAACTGGGGTGCTGGAATCAGACTTTTGTGTTGGCTCTGCTCCATCTTTACTGTTTGTCTTCTTTGTAAATCTCAGTGTTCCAGTATTTATAGTGGGAATAATTATAAATAATCACAATGAGGATAATTATGAGCTGCATATGATGCAGACACATTTCTCAGCACAGTGTTTAGCAATCAGTCAAGTGTCTGTTGTCTTTGTTTAGGCAGCCGTTGCTTCCTGTCAATCTGTTATCAGCAATGTCAGTAAAATAACTTATTCTGTCCTTTTCATAAATGGAAAAAGTCTAGATGAGAAAAAAATGCATGACTCTCTCCCTATCTGTAATAGATCTCTCTCTCTCTCTCTCTCTCTCTCTGTCGATCTATCTATCTACCTATCTATCCATCCGTCCATCCATAAATCCATCCATCCATCCATCCATCCATCCATCCATCCATCCATCCATCCATCTATCTATCTATCATCTATCTGTCAATCAATCAATCAATCAATATTCCATCCATCTATCCATCTATTTATTCACCATCTCTTTCCTTTCTGGAAGGGTTATGTGGGAATGAGAATGCCTGGTGAGTAAATTAGCAAGGCTTGGGTTTGCAGCGAACGCCGTCGCAGGTTGTGGCCACTGAGCTGGGTGACAGCTGTGAGTAGAATTCCTGGGTAACCTCTGATGCAAAGCCTCAGGCATTTGACCAGCAAACTACAGGGGCAGAGGAGAGGCTGTCCTAGGGGAGCCTAGCCAGTGGGACAGTGGTCATTTCTGGAGTGACAATTCTTGGCCTTCTCAAACACAAATGCAGAGAGGTAGGATATAGACGTGCAAGGGAAAGGCTTTGTAAGAGGTGACAGATGGGGCTTGGTGTCTGACTTACTGGTTGGCTTTTGTAACCTTTCTTAATGTTAAAGAATCTTCCTTAAGAAGGAAAAAGGTCTGTCTGATGGACACAGACATTCTCAGGAAAGTACCTGCTCTTGGTACAATCTGAAGGTGGAGACTGTAACATCAGGCTCAAATGTTGCAACAGCCAGTGTTCTCCCTGCCCGAGTTCTGACCCTTCTTATTTCCTCCTCCATGGAGAGTTTGTGAGGCCTCTGTGGTCTCTTGGCTTTGACCAACACCTCTCAGAAAGCAACAGAATCTTATTCATGTATACAGTTCAATATTAAGACTGTTTTTGAATCCACGTGTTATTTCTGTTTTATTCTAAGTATCAATATACATTAATTGTACAAATTAATGTGATTCACTCTGGTATATCCTTATGCCCATACAGGTACATATACCATACACCTTTCTTCCCTCTTTTGTCTCATTTTCCTTTCCTGAATCCCTTCCCTAGTCCTTAGTAACTCTTCTTCTTTCAGGTTTGTTTTTTTTTTTTTTTTAGAAGAAGACATGTGATTTTTGTCTTCCAGTGTCTGGCTTACTTTGTTTAACATAATGGTCTTCTGTTCCATTCATTTTCCTGCATAAGACAGGAGTTTATTCTTTATGGCTAAATGATACTCACTATGTTTATATACTGTATTTTCTCTATTCAGTCATTTGGTGACAGGCATTGATGTCAATTCCACAGCTTAGCTGTTATGAATCACATCGTAATGAACAGATATGCAGCATTCAGCTGTCTCTTTGGTATGCTGACTTTATTGCCTCCATTTTTGCACCCAAGAGTGAGATGGCTGGGTCACATGGTCGATTTGTTTTTAGGTTTTGAGAACCTGAAATACTGTTTTCAATAACAGCTGCCCTAATTTACATTTCATCCAGCAGTGTCCAAAGGCTCCTCTTTATCCACACTCTTACCAGCATGTTTTCTTGGCACTGGTCACAGAACTCTGAATTTTAGAGTTGAATTCTCTTGATTTCAGTCCTTAAAGTTGCTTGCTGCCTATACCCATGCTTCTTTCTGAGGTGTGGCTCCTGTGGCTCTAAGGTCCTGATGACATAAGCTGAGCTCCCTTCCCCATCACTTCCAGGTGTGTAAGGCTCACCTTTCTCCACCAGTGTCTCCAGGGCAAGTGTGTACCAACACATGACCAGTGCCCTTCACCACCTTCCACGGTCTCCATTTCTCATTTCCCCCCCTGTAAAATAGCTCTGTTGAAATTCTCTGAGGAGTTTTGCTTATGGCCACTGACCCCACAATGTACATACTTCTCACTCTCCTCAGCACCCCAGCTATAGCTCTACTTCCTACCTTCTGAGTTATGCCTTTGTCTGCCTGTCTGTCTACAGTCATGTGACCCCTCTGTCCTGCTTTTCAGGTTTCCTCCCATCCTTTGCTCCTGCATTAAGCAGGAGGCAGTGAGTGTGTCTGGTACCTCTCTCCTTCCTTGCTGGCCTTCCTCTAGCCAATACTTACCCATTAACTATCTCCTCATATTTCCTTCTTGCAGTTTGAATTACTTAGGTGGCACGATGGAGTAAACTTTATAAACAAGGCTGAGGTGCTCAGAAGTCTGATCTGATCCCTTCCTGGCCTACATAGCCTGGGAAAATAGTTAAGGAGATGTCTCTCTCTCTCTCTCTCTCTCTCTCTCTCTCTCTCTCCAGATTTTAAAAATGCTTGAATGCTTGTATGTATGCATGCCATGTCTCTATGTGTATGTATGCATGTATGTATGTATGTATGTGTGTGTATATATGCATGTATATATGTGTGTGTATGTACGTATGTGTGCTTGTGTTCTGTGTGTGTCTGTGTGTCTCTATATATGTCACTGCCCAAAAACGCATGTAAAATATGTCATATTTCTGCTGTATGAGCCTATTTTTTTTTTATCTAACTAGTGTTATGCATGTCTTCCTATTTTGTTACTGTTATAAGATACTGTGCCCAGGGAACTTACAGAAGCAAAGGTTGATTTGGCTTGTAATTCCGGAGGGATAAGAGTCCATCATGGTGGGGAAGCATGGTGACAGGTGACAGGGCAGCTGGCATGGCAGCTGGAACTAGATGCTGAGAGCTCACATATTAAATTGCAAACACTGGAAGCAGTACAAGTCTTTAAATTCTCAAAGCCTGCTTTTAAATTCCAGTGACATACTTCCTCCAACAAGACCACACACCTATACCTCCCCAACCACACCACCTATTGATGACCAAGTGTCCAAACACATGACCCTATGGGGGACATTCTCATTCAAACTGCCACCGCACACTTGTGTGTTATAAAAATCACTGGCCATCTCTCCATATGGGCCCCTGGATGAGGAGTTCTGGCTAACCTGTGGAAGTGATCTGGATTGGTCTAGTAGACTGGTCTAGACCAGAGCATTCAAATTTTTGCACTTGTATCCCCTTTCACCCAAGAAATTCCTATGCTTCTCCAGATGTATGAAATAGGCTTACAAATCAAACATTGACTGATTTTAAAAATTAATGAAATTTATATTAAAATAATTCTTTGGTATACACATAATTTTACCAATTATCAAAGATTAAATTCACATACTAATGAGATGGATAGGCTCTTTGTTTTTACATAAAGTATTAAATCTTTTCCAAATATCTGACACTGTAGGCATATCGCATCCTTGATGTTTTCAGAGATGACTGGGGCTGTGATTTTGTAATATTCAATGTTGAGAACTTTGATTTTCATAAATACATAGTTAAAAACTGTCAGAAGTATGTTTAGGGCTGTTTCAGAAATGGTTGAAATTTCTGTTTTAATCCAAAGACAAAGTTTAATTACTGATTTTTAAAAAATTTATAAAACTCATGTCAGCAATTCAAATAGCACAGTTTCTTATAAAAACTCATGTCACAGTTTCAAATCAAATAGTCCAATGAAGTATAATCCAGAGATAAACTAATTTGATACTTGTGTACTGAGGAATGGTGTTAGAAAAATATTAATGTCTTTGGTGTCTATAATTGAACCATCCTGTTTCCATAAGAGAGAAACCTTTGTATGTTCTGCAATTCATAATTATAGGAGTCCCAAGTTTGAGCTAAGGAACTTTACACAGCATTGGCTGGTGCTATGTGGTGTGGGCTCACACAGAGTAAATAGTGCATGTGGTATGCTCAGAACTGTGCCTGCAGTGAGGCTGTGTGATGCAAGATAGGCAAAAACCTCCAGAAACTCCTCAGATTCACTACACATTGGACTTCAAATTAATTTTGGGTTGCTGTGCATACAACCGTTGCATTGGGGCATGCAGAGTCATGACCCATGGTTTAGCCCATGCTACATGCTGATTGGGCCTTTGCCTCTCTGATGATCATTATGCAGTTCAGTGCTAAGGTTTAGCTACATGGCTTCACTGAGCACATGGGAAGTACTCCCTCATTTGTGCAAATGCTACTCACTAATCTGTCTTCTCAAGGTCACCATTTGCTGTTGCCTCACTGAGAGATGTAGCATAATCCCTAGGCAGCCCACACAAGGGCAACCTTAGTACCAGGAACACTGAACAAGATGGGTGTTGCTCCGGTTTTATAGAAGAACAAAGAGAGACTACAGAGCTAAAGTGAGTCTAGTTGTGGCTTCTCTCTTGGTTTTTTTTTTTTTTTTTGCTTGTTGGCTTTTTTAGCACTGGAGGTAGAACTCAGGGCCTCACACATGCTAGGCAAGTGCTCCACCACCAAGCCCTGCTACTAGTTCATGAGTGAGGTTGTTAAGTGAGATTAACACACATTCTCACCCCAGTTCCTCAGGCTCACTCTCTCCACTCATGGTACCATGAATCCCATGTTGAAAGAAGCTGCAAGACATGCTTCTTTTCGCCCTCTAATATGTCCTAGTTACACAATAAATCTTAATAAAGCTTGATTGATTATTTGGAAGACAAATTAGGGCTACCGTCTTAGCAGAGTATTTTATTTAGGTAGTTCAGCAACAATAAGAAGATGCTGGCATCCTAGATTAGCTGGCTAAAATATTATTAGAAGTTAATTCATATTTTAGCAGATAATTCCTAATTAATTTGCTGTAGTTATCTTGTTAAATGTCAATTAACTCTCTCCACATCCCTTACAGGTTTCTGCCATTTCCAAAATGTAATTATGCAGCTACTGCTCGTGTACCTTTACTGCTTGTACAATCTCCCAGTTAAACATAAGTCAAAAAGATTTATCTTCCAAGTTCTTAATAACATCACTAAATGCTCTAATTAATAATCAATAATCCATTTGCATAATTAATTGTGGAAAGAATCCTAGTGGGATGGTGCTTGTGGCTAGCTCCTCTCAGGCTGGAACTGCTATCTCCTGCAGCAGTCCTGGCCCGAGTGGAGAGTTTATCTAAGCCGCTCATATCCCTCCAGGCACAGAGCAGGAGTGGTGTTTTGTGGGAAGTCCTTATTTATGCGGTTGCTTAACACTATGTAATATAAGTGTCTCTGTGGAGCAGAACCTATTTGCTGGATATGAATTTTCACCAATATAGGCTCCAGTGAACAAAAATAAGTTAGTTCATTTTCCTAAATGGTGATTTAATTTTCTACATCTGAATTCTCATCGTACTTGGTACAGAAACTTAATCTAGCCACTTTCAGACAATGTAGTATCTACTAAGGCAAATGAGGTTGGAGCTTGGTTATAGTATAAATGACTCTTAGGAGGGACAGGCTATGAGATCCCCACCACATGGCTCTGGAGAGACCTGTTTTGGTCCTTCTAGGCTGCCATTTTGAGAGATGTTGTGGAAGTCTGGTCCTGCATAGAGTCCCTTTCAAATAGCTTCACCACAGGGTGCTCGGCCTCATTTAATTATGATTTTCCTTGGTGCCATCCTCACTCTGTGAAGCTTGTGGTTTTGCATCAACTCACAAATCACCCTTCATTTGCCTCATTTCCACTCTCAGATGTCTGTTCTTATCAGTCCTTCCCCACTGTTCTCCCTTCTCAGACAGGCTTTCTATGAGCCTAGAAAGACTGGGGACTGCCATGGGTCTTCACTGTGTCCACACACCTGTTCAGCCTCCTTCTTGTTCACATATCTAGAGGCAAAGTTTTGTGAAGTAAATGATGAGGTCTGCACCTGCTTGTGGGCCCAGTGAGACACAGGTTTCAGAAACCAGTGACTCTGTGAGATTGCCTCAAAGCAATGGAGACATGGCACAAAGACCCAAACATGTACCTTTCAGATTCCTTCTAACTCTTTCTGATCTCCTTCCTGTTTAGGGAGATCATAAGGCAGAGGTGGTTCCACACAGGGAAGTCACCTATTGTACATTTTCTGGTCTGCCCAGAAATCCCTGCATTATGTTTTAGAAGCTGACAGTATTCCATTGTTGTTCTTTTGTTGTGGAGTGAGAAGGAGCCTTGTCAACAGATAGAACAAGGGTGGTCACAAGGAGCAAAAAAACAATAAGCCAGATGTCATCTCACAGTGCTGCTCAGCCATACCATTATCATGTCAGAACCAAGTCAGGAACACACAGAGTCATGTGCCACTCAGTCCAAAGAGGATCACACCAAACATGCACCACAGAGGCACAGAACCATACCAAGTCCTGAGGGTTCTGGGATGTGAGATTAAGCTTACCTGTGAGATCCATAAAGGGAGGGTGAATGAGTAGATCACAGTCCCCAGAAGTCTGATGTCTAGTGGTGATATGTTTGTATGATTTGTTTTTATCCCAATTCTCTGACTTCATTTAAAACATAACTTTATATGCTTGGAGCTGAAAGCTGTGTGTCCTAATGGCTTCCAAAGGTCAGGAAAAAGTAATTTTGTATAAAATCCAGCCATTGTTCGCTAACCTATTAGTTGCAACTGGTAGAAGAATATAATGTTTTGATTTGAAGAAGAAACCCCTTTATCTATCCAAGCCTGCATGTCTTTGTCAGAGGACACTGCCAGGACAATCATATAGTAGATTGATAAGACTTGACACCCCTCAGAAAGTAGATCATACATTGAGGCCTCTCACAGGGAAGTGCTGCCCTTCAGATCAGGAGAGCAGGAGTGACATGAACTATGAGTCTTGCCAAAGTTCCCAATGGTCTACCTGTCTTTTTTTTTTTATTTTGAGACAGGGTTTCTCTGTGTAGTTTTGTGCCTTTCCTGGATCTCACTCTGTAGACCAAGCTGGCCTCGAACTCACAAAGATCTGCCTGTCTCTGCCTCCCGAGTGCTGGGATTAAAGGTATGCGCCACCACCGCCCGGCTTCTACCTGTCTTTTTAGAGCACTGGTGTATTGAACAACTGCTGGGCACCCCTGGGAGGGATCCTCCATCTTCACCACGCTCTGCAGCTCCACCAGGCCTTTAATGGCTTATCAGCAAAATGGTGATGAGGTAAGTGAAAGTGGTGTGGGTGCCGTCTTGTTTTTCCTCCTTGATGTGTTCTATGTTCTTCCCATCCTCGGGGATTTCTGGGGATTAACTGCCATGGAGGAAAGTATACAGATCTGCTTTCCCCCGAGGATGCTGGTCCCTTGCAAAACAAGCCCTCCATGAGGAGAGTGGTGCTAAAAACATTATTGAATTATTGGTAACATTTCAGGAAACTCTGAAAGGGAGACTGAGGCCAGGGTGAACTTTGTAGAAAGTCCGACACAAATAATACAACATGAATAAGATAGGATATCTCTCTAGGGAGTGGGGACAGCTGGTGGCGACTTCAAGAGAGGTGCAGGAGGCACTCCTTAGGAGCCATGACACCTGGTTCACATCAAACCTCCAGGAGCCTTGTTTTTCCTGTTGGTGAATTGGGGGCAATCAGTATACTTGGTAGCCTGCTCTGAGAAGTCAACAAAGGCATGGCATACATAATGTATGTCAAGATGCCTCCAGGCTATTGTCTTAGTTCACACAGCTGTTATCACCCTTGATTACTCTATGGATTCAATCAAAAGATTTTCAGATGGGTAGTAGAATAATAAACTGTGTCAATGGGAGTAGTTACCCTTTCTACCAATTTATCTTATAAATATGGCTATGCAGCCAACAAATACCTCTTTCCCCTTGGGGTGACAGAGTTGGGCAAGTGCTGAGGAGAGAGATTCTATGGAGTAGAATGTTATGGCTGGCCAGTTAGTGTGTGAGGAGAGCTCTATGCCCTCTGTCTGCCTACACACTATGTGACTTTCAGTAACTAGTGCCAGTGTCAGCAAGAGCTGAGAGCTGGGCTGCAGATGCACCCAGACCATATCTCTATATTTTATATTTCCCAAGACTGACCCATGTGCAGCACATTTTTATTCTGAGATGAGTTTGCTTAGCATACAGCCAGGTAGATAGACACATTGTGAGTTGTCAAGATCTGGAAGAATTACGAACTCTAGCAGAAATAGCCAACTAAGGAATAGCTAAGGCATGCTTTCCTTCCTCCATCCCCCATCAGCCTCTCTGGGTGTGTGCATCTTCATGCTCATAGGAACAATCATGTACTCCATATATTCTCCTCTTTTTATGGCTCTTATTGGTATAGCAGCATCACTCAGGCTCGGCTGTCCCATCTCCAAGGCCAATTTCTTTTGCATCTGTGTTTATATGGATATCGTTTGAACAACTATCCTCTACTCCTGCTGTCAGTTCCCATTCCACCTTAACATATTATGAACTTATTTAAACAGAAATCTTTCTCTCTGGGTGTGTTTCTTTCCCATCTGCTTCTCCCCTGCCCCCCATCCTAGCAATTCTCATTTTGCAGCAATCCTGTGATATCATTCATTGTTACTCTTTATTGCCTAAACTGCTTCTGTCCCTTTTAGGATGCAAGGGGGTGGGGATACAGAGCACTGTGATTGACATTCAGGACAATGCTTCTTACCTCCAATATTTCTAGAGGCGCTATATCAATATTTAAGAGCAAAGATCTCACTGATGACTATACTTCATATGTATAGGATGATTTGCAATTGGTTTTGAAATGTACTTTAATTTTAGAGGGTTTGGGAGGCAGGGAGCAGTGTGGCTTATTATTCAGCTTGCTCTAACTGTCCAGACTCCAGGTGCACATTGTGTTGAGCGGTGTCTGGGCGTTCAGCTTCACTGTTCACATGCCCCTTAAATGTGTCTTCTGAATGTTAGACTCACATGTGGTAGAGATTGTGTAAAGATGGTTCTTATTTTACTAACCAGCTGAAACATGGTAAAGCAAGCCTGTCTCTGAATATGAATGTATTTTTAGGTTAGTAATATTTTCTAGTGGTTTCTGTTGAGTCAGAGACTATGTTCTGTTTCTTGGATCCAGGATAAATGTTACAAACCCTCCAGTTCTGTCCAGTTCATGAAAATGTGTTGGGACAAAGAAGAAGATATCCATCTAGCCAGGGTGAATGTTCCCCCTTTCTATACCAGCCTTATCCAGATGGTGGGTCCAGAGCCTTCTGTGTCCTCGTGAGGTCAGCTGATATGTATGAGGAGAAATTAGTCTTTTGGGTCTTTGAGGAAGCATGGGTAGATGCTATACTTTGGTAGCAGTTTCGCCAGGTCACTGCATCTGTGTTACATATGACGTTCCTGACTCAGCTCGTACAAACAGGCCACTTTCTTACTTATAAAGAAGAAATTAAATTGAGGATTATCCCACCAGGCACTGGACCTTGAGTTGAGAAACACCTTAATAATTAGAAATCGTTTCAAGTGTCAATGGGCTTATATTAAAACTGCCTCATGTATAAAGAACATTACCAAAGCATCACCTATCCTGACTAATACTGAGCCGGACTTTACAGCCCACAGCATATTGAGGCTCTTGCTTCTTTTTTCTTGCCTTGAGAAAGTAAAGAGGTTCCAATTGCCCCCTCCCCCAGTAAAACTGTTTTCTTAAATATGCAGACACATTCATTTTCCAAAAATTGTAGCAGCATTTCTTCTGTATTCTGCCATATGAGGCTATCACTTCAGAACCATGTTCACATAAACCCACTTTCAGCCACAGGCAAGACAAGAAGGGAAGCAAAGTGCAATTTGGAAAGTAAAGCTACAGACCCGGCATGGGAAGCAAAAGTGGGTAGTCCTTATCTGGCTCTCAGCCCACAGGCCCTAGTATTGTTCATCATCCCAACAGGATGCCTTTCAAGAACAGAAGCTTCCAAGCATTAAGCATCCCTGCCTCACTCTCTTAG
This sequence comes from Onychomys torridus, assembly GCF_903995425.1. Taxonomy (NCBI): domain Eukaryota; kingdom Metazoa; phylum Chordata; class Mammalia; order Rodentia; family Cricetidae; genus Onychomys; species Onychomys torridus. The sequence goes on along the minus strand of NC_050453.1, from coordinate 1,875,146 downwards.
TAGCATCCCTTTTTCAATCCTGTCCATCCTGGGGTTCTAACTATCTTATTTGGAACTTCTGTTATGAAATTGCAGCCTGGTTTACTCCTTGCCTACTGACTACCTCCTTTTGATCCTTGACACAACAAAACAGAATGCAGTAAGTTTCAAGAGGATAACAGTTGAGACCTTCTATTTGAAACCTCCTTCTTAGAAGTCACTATCCAAACCTGCACAGCTGGAGACAACAGATGATGGAAACAGGTCCAGCTGGAAATACCTCAGATATCCAAAGAGCTATGGTTGCACCTGTGGAGTTAAAGTGATTATCATCCACAGTAGAATAAAGGTGTCCTTCATTGCTCAGAAAATCCATTGCTTGCTTGCTTGAGTTTATAGGTGTGTGCTGGAGCTGGTTCCTAAGATCGTTAAAGTTCAGTCCTTCTGGTATTGAGAAGCCTTAATCAAATCCAGCACTTGGTTTGGGGCCATAGTGTGACCATTTGCTGGCATGAAGTTATCCCCCTGCTCCTACCAAAGTTCCCTGAGTTCACCTTCTTCTGGGTTGCTGCTAAATGTCCTTCCTGCCGAGCATCACATGCGAGTTGATTGCTTCCAGAATATGTGTGGTGAACTCATTTGTTTCTTCCAGGGGAATAATCTTTTTATTCTGAGAAGATCTGAGAGGGCCAGCCACTTTCACTTATGTTTCTAGAGGAACCACATGTTTTCACCACTGGTATCATGTGTGTCAGCCCATTGGTAAGCATCCATGGGCACAACCTTTATAGCATCTTTTTTTGTTTTGTTTTGTTTTGTTTTGTTTTTTTGAGACAGGGTTTCTCTGAGTAGTTTTTTTTTTTTAATGTGGAGCTGAGGATCGAACCCAGGACCTTGTGCTTGCTAGGCAAGCGCTCTACCACTGAGCTAAATCCCCAACCCCTCTGTGTAGTTTTGCCCCTTTCTTGGAACTCACTTGGTAGCCCAGGCTGGCCTCAAACTCACAGAGATCCGCCTGGCTCTGCCTCCTGAGTGCTGGGATTAAAGGTGTGCACCACCACTGCCCAGCCAGGATCTATTTTGTAAACAATATTAGTTGGAGCTTTTTCTGTATATCTAATTATTCCCATAGTAGTGACCTGTAGAATCTCAACATTCCCAGTTTTAAACACTTCATCATTCAGAGTAGCAGAAAGCAGCTGAGATATGGTACAGGGCACAGTGTGGTGGGCTCCTGTGCTTCATTTCCTTTCTACTTAGAAGGACCTGATGCTCCCAGACTGTATGTGCAGGCCCCTCCATGGGTGGAGGTGCTGTAGCTTTGGCATCTGCTATTCCACATTGTAGTCTAGGTTCCCCTGAGAAAGTGGTCCAGAAAGTTCCAGTCCAATAGGCTTGGTAACTACCTTACAACTGTTTGCTACCCTGGTGTGGTGGTGGTTGTATAACTACTTTACACTAGCATCAATAGCTATTTGTTTGTGATGATTTTGCAAGTAGGGATGAGCCCATGCTGTCTTTTAAGGTTCATTACCACACTGGGGAACTTCATTAAGCCAAAGGAAACTTCTCAGGGGCAGGTCAGAATTGGCAAAGGGTTAAACGTTTTGAGGGCAGAAAGCACTACACATACTACAAAAACAAGACCTTAAACCCCAAAGCAGACTCTCTCTTCTGAATACTTGTTTATTCTTTGGTAAGTCAGTCAGTGTCTTGGATCATGTGTAAGTAAGGTTGGGGGACCTAGGAGGAAGTCAAATAGTTGGTCAAGGATGGCTCAGAATCTTGAGTTGAGGCATAGAGTCCCCAGAATACCTTACCTATGTGGATCTCTGCCTGACACATACTTTCCATTTGCCTTTGTGAGAAGCAGAACAGTTGACTACATGTGTCAACACTGCACTGGGTGATTCTGAGGGGCAGAGTTCTCCACTTCACTTTAAGAAACACTGCAGGGGAGTGAGGAGACAGAATCACAGAGACACTCAGTTGTTTTACTTCTCATCGCTGGCACTCAGATGTCCTTGTGGGGCACACAGGGAAGACTTCTGATGGAGTTGAGAACTGTCACAGTAAGGCACTGCCAACAGGCAGGAACCCTTTCTTAATGAGATCTTGATGGGGCGCAGAGCTGGAGGGCACTGAACAGCTCAAGGAAGAAACCAAGACAACTCAAAGACAAATTCCACTAACTTGAAGTATTGGTGAGGTTCAATCTTTGACAAGAAGTTAGTAGAGTTAGGGGAACATAAAGGAACTATGAGACAGATTGAGAAGAAGTCACCAGGAAATAAATGCTCAGGAGCTTTGAAAGACAGACATAGAGGTAAGAAGTATGTGATTAAGAGGTGGATTTTCTGGTGCCGAGAATCATGTGACATCAGTGGAGGATGTGATGGTAAAGTTAGCTTTGGGTAGAATGAACATGTGCGCTAGGGGTGTGTGTGTGGGGGCGGGAGAGGAGAGCTATTGGTTGTGTTTAACAAATTCTGGAGGAGAGAACAACCATCCTGATCTCAGTTCAATGATGAAGACACTCTGTGAGTACAAAGACACTGATGCCGCCCTAGAATGAGCCTTAAGTATGGTTTATTTGCTGTTATCTAAACTGATGATATCTATCTATCTATCTATCTATCTATCTATCTATCTATCTATCTATGTCAAGCCAGTCCACTGGCACGCAAGGTGCCTAGCTCTAATATATTCTGATAATGACTTGAGTAAACACATTGAGAATTTCTCGCTCTTCCCTAAGGATGTAACATGGGGAAGGGAAGGGCCACAAGGTAGCCTTTTCATGATTAAGCAAGGAATACAGTTACTTCATGTATTTATTCTTCTCATTTCTCCCATCATTCACAGCTTTGGAATCTGAACTGGGCTTGGAAAAGATAGGGGCAGGAGATGGGAACTTGTTCTTGGAATTAAAAATTTTCTTTTTCACAAGGTCTTGGTCAACTGTCCAATGTCTGCATTAAGCAAACATGAATTAGAGGACAGTGACATTGACCACCCTTTACAGAGCCAACATCCATGCATAGCCAGGCCTCCATGAACCAGGTCTTACAGGCAGCGTGTTCATCTTCTTCTCCTTAAATGCTTGGTTCTTCTTCCAGATTTAGTCTCATGGATATGGGGTCACTGTGATGACTGTTGAAATAACACATCTTTCTTGTCAAAGTTCAGCCTCTCTCTGTCAACTGCATTCCATTCCATTCAGTCCTGTTCCATTTTGTCCTCTTTCCTCTTCATTTTGGAAAGGATTGGAACCTGTGTAGAAGACAGAGCCCTCTGTGAATGCTCCAAGTCCCTCACCAAAGCTTCATTTTGGCGATTGGGTCAAATCTTTGTAAGTGCTTACTGATTTGCTTTAATTATCCTATTACCAACCCCTTCTCCAACCCCTCTAACATTTGCCAACCTGGAATAAGTGCTGTGCACCCTCTTAGGAGGCTGGGGGATAGTGTGGAGGCATTACCAGAGGGAAATAGTTGAAAGGAATACCAGTCAAGAAAAATTTACAAGTGCATGAAATATATTTATATTTCTCTCTTTATATCAACACTTCTTTCTCATCATATGGGTCCTTACGTGAACAACTTCCCTTCTTTTTTGGAGTCACAGACCACACACATTACCTTTCCACCATATGCCAGTGTGTGCACACATGTGCATGCTTGTGTGTGTGTGTGTGTGTGTGTGTGTGTGTGTGTGTAACCTCATCTAGGAGGAAGCCTGAACTTCCTTCTCATTCAGACACTTTTGCCCCACTGGCTTTCATTTCCAAGGCAAACACTGCTTAACTGATGAGTGTGGTGGTATTGTGTTCCCCAAAATATTGTGCACCCTAATAAACTTATCTGGGGTCAGAGAACAGGACAGCCACTAGATACAGAGTCTAGAAAATGGTGGCACTCACACCTTTAATCCTATCACTTGGGAGACAGAGATTGATCTAGATATCTATGAGTTCAAGGCCACTTGGAAATAGCCAAGGAGTGATGGCAGAAGGAGAAAGATATATAAGGCGTGAAGACCAGAAACTAGAAGCATTTTGCTGGTTAAGCATTTGGCTGGTTAAGCATTCAGGCTTTCAAGCAGCAGTTCAGCTGAGACCAATTTGGATGAGAACCCAGAGGCTTCCAGCCTGAGGAAACAGGATTACCTGAGGAACTAGCAAGGTGAGATAGCCGAGGCCTGTTTTGTCTCCCTGGTTGTGCAGCATTCACCCCAATAACTGGCCTCAGGTTTGATTTTTATTAGCAAGTACCTTTAAGATTCCTGCTACAGATGAGCTAAAACATTCTTGAGGGAAAAAAAGAGTGTGTCTTTTTCTCCTTGGATCTTTGAAATTTAGAAGGAGACTTTAGAAATTATTGGACTCAAAGGAATGAAACTCATTTGGTGGATTTCTGGATGTCATGATAAAAATATTTTTAACTGTTTCTATCATTCAGGACCACTATATATGTCACTCTTTGTTGTTGTTGTTTCTAAGAAAAGTCAGTCTTGGGGGTCAGTGAGAGAGAAATTCTGATTACATGTGCCTGGAGTGGATTAGCAACTTCATTCATTTATAAAAACCTAAAAGCATTGCTCATTCATCAGGAGGAATTAACTGAATGCCTACTGTTTTTCAGGCTATAAGAGATGCCTAGGATACAGATGATGAATAGGACAATATGGCAGATAGTAAAAAGTGATGACCAGAGCTCACGTCCTGACTTCCTTTAGGCCAGGAACACTTGCCAACTCTTTCCCATCCATCAAAATGGGGGACAAAAAGAAGGGGGAAAGATAAAATATAATACATACTTGAGTGTAAGCCATGCAACTCTCTGACTGTGGCTCAAGAAGAGGGTTGGAAAAGGAAGAAAAATACTTTAGTCAGAGAAAGCTGCTCAGCATATTTAGAAATCAGTTTCAATTTTAATAGCATGTGTCTTTTCCATATCAAATGACACGTCTGGCAAACACTAGAAGGCAACACTTTTGGGGGCTTTAAGTGTCTCAACAATAGATGAAGTCATCTTAAAGGGATGGACCACAAAGCCACTTAGCATCTGGCACTCTTGTCTCCATCCTGGTGGCAACAAGGGAAGAGTGTTTCCAAGTGGCAGTGTGAATTTGGCTCCTGTCTTGATGCATGGTAAGACCTGTTTACCATCTGACCTTACTGAGCCTGCATAGGATGATTTCCCAAGTAAGAGTAGCATAGTTCATCATTACACATGGACAGGGTTTCCACAGAAATCACAGCAGAGCACAAAACAAGGAATGGAAGGCATTCACAGAACCTGGGAACAAGCATTATTGCAGTGTGTGACTATTTGGTCTTTTAAAATTCACATGTGTGTGTCATGTGTGGTTGGCATTTTCTTTGGACTGCCAACCAGTTCCCAAATAAAGACACAGAGACTTACTATTAATTATGAATGCTTGGCCTTAACTTAGGCTTATCTCACTAGCTCTCTTAACTTAATTTAAACTGTTTCTTTTCATCTACATTTTGCCCGAGGGATTTTTACCTTTCTTTCTTTCTTTCTTTCTTTCTTTCTTTCTTTCTTTCTTTCTTTCTTTCTTTCTTTCTTTCTGTATGTCCTACTTTCCCGCTTCCTCCATGTCTGTCTGTCTGGCCCCTGGAGTCTCCCTAGCATCTCTTTTTCTTCTTTTCTTGAGCCTGAATTCATCTCCTACTTACACTCCCTGCCAGAAAGTTCTGCTTATACCTCCTCTGTTGCTATTGGCCATTCAGCTTTTTATTAGACCAATCAGGTGCCTTGGACAGGCAAGATAAAACAGCAATACATCCTTACATAGTTAAACAAATAAACACATCTTTGCATAGTCTAACAAATATTCTACAACATGCATGAATATGCATGTGCATGCATGTGTGTACATGCATATATGTGTTTAAAGCAAAGTTGATATCAACTAATTATTTTTTAACCAATGTAGGCCTGGAGTTGTGGACATGTAGTTTTTGTGGATTCTGGGCTTAATGCTCTGCTCTTAACATCATGCAATTCTTTTAAAAAACATTTATCTGTCTATCTATCTATCTATCTATCTATCTATCTATCTGTCTGTCTGTCTGTCTGTCTGTCTGTCTGTCTATCTATCTATCTATCTATCTATCTATCTATCTACCTACCTACCTACCTACCTACCTACCTATCTTTTATGTGTGTCCATGTGCATGTATGGAGGTCAGAGGTGGTAAGTCTTTCTCAGTCCCTCTCCATTTTGTTTTACTCTTGAGATAGTGTCTTTCATGAAACTCAGAGCTTACTATTTTGGATAGACTGTCCAGCAAGCTTCAGGATCCTTCTATATTCATCCCCTCACTCTAGGACTGCAGGCATGTGATGTGATGTCTAGCTTTTTATATGGGTGCTGGGGGAAGTGAACCCAGGTCCTCATGCTTGTGTGGTAAGCACTTTATTGACTGAGCTGTCTACCCAGCTCACCATCACAGAGATCCTAATTTTCTCTTTGGTCCTGTGCTTTGTAAATGAATTCCAAAGAGATGTATGTAAGAAATCGAGGTAGCACATGTAATGGAGACAATCTATTCCTGCCATACTGCTTGCACAGAGAACTCACAGGGGCCTCCCAAGCACAGAATTCTGATGTCTCCACAAGGCAAGGACCCTTATTAAAATAAAAAAGGAATGTAAGATATCATGCCTACACCCAAATGCTGACAGTTGGAAGAAGCCACTGTCCCCTGCAAGCCAAGGCTTGTCCCTAATGTCCCAAAAGAGAACAATCAAGCTTTATGGAATGTGAAGACCAGAAGACTCTACCATGTCCTTCCTAATTCATGTCATGACCCCCATCAGCCACCACCAGAAATGGCAGGGAAGGGAAGAGAGGGGATAGTCCTTCCTCCCGTCAGTGAGAGAGGCAGTTGGTAGATGGCCTTGGTATCAAGAAGCACAGTAAAAGCAGTTGAGTTTATTTTTTGTATAATTTTTCCAGTTCTGGCAAGAAAGAAACACATGTGTATAAGAACACGAGACAAGTGATTTGGGGATCCTGCAAATGCCTTAAATGCTTTTATTTGTATTTAAAACTAGCACTGCATACTAGAAAGATGACTGCTATAATCCAGACTAATGATTTAAACAGTAAGTTTTTCTTTACTTAGAACATTAAATAACAAATTTAAAATATGCCACATTAAATCAAAGGAGTGACCATGAAAATGGAGTAGTTCCTTCTATCTTGCTCAGGGACTCCACATTAGACTCCATCCAACCCTACAAATCATGCAGCCAGTCTTGGCTGGGTAATACATTGGGATCATTTGTACAAGTCATTCAATGTAATGTATTATTTATCTGCAGTTTTCAGAAGATTTAAAAAAAAAGAGCAGAAGGTATGCATGTCACAGAGTTCTCAGGTTGTCATTGTCCCCACAAAGCCATGCATTCAAACCTATACTGAAACCTCATTGCCACCCAAAGTTCAGTGCACATTACATTCATTCTTGTCTCTGCATATGCATAGTAAATGGTGTGTGTTTGTGTGTTCATGTGTACATGTGTATGGAGGTCAAAGATGAACCTTGAGAGTCATTCTCAGGTACCATCCACCTTGTCTTTTGAGACAGAGTTTCTCACTGGCTGGGAACTTGCCAAATAGTCTAGGATGGTGGCTGGTAAGCCCCAGGGCTCTGTCTGTCTCTGCCTCCCCAGCACTGGGATGACAAGCATGCCATCGTGTTCAGAGTTTGTTTTATGAGTCCTGGGGACTGAACTTGGCACCCACAAGCACTTTACTGAGCCACCTTGGTGTTGTGATTTTATATGTTTGAACGAATTGATAATACCACACATTCACTACTACAGGATCTTACAGACTAGTTCATGCTTTACCTACCAGTCCTCTGTGAGCTATAAACATGATTTTAAAGACCATTACTAACATCTGCACAGCAAATGGCTTCATTGGATGAGTGTATTTAACTTATCTCCCATAGCTTTGGGGACATTTAGATAGTTTACAATCTATTTACAATTAATTGTTTATTATGATAAGATGATAATCTTGCAAAATTAAATTTCTATATGCATACATGGTTATTCTCTAAAGGAACATGCAGGCAGGATTTCCGAGTCAATGGATTTTGAAGAGTGTGGAGATACAGCCATGGAGGGCTCCAGGGGAGCTTGTATCAACTTGTAATTTTCCTCTTAATATATCATCAATCCTTCCAGTTCCTGTGCATAACTTCTCATTCTGTCTCTGCCAATTTCGATGCCTTATTTATTTACCAACAACACATTCTGTGTACCAGGCAGTGTATCAGGTAGGCACTGGGATAAAATGGCAAGCAAAAGAAGACTCAACTTTATGGGACTTTTAGTCAAGTGTCAACTAATCCTATAAAGTCCTGTGCATTCACAAACTGTGATGAGTCTCGTGAAGAAGGAAAGAGAGTTTGTAGAGCACTTTAGAGCTGAGGGCTTGACTTACCTGCATCATAAAGAAAGGTTTCCTCTAAGAATTCATATCCAGGTATGATTTGAGGTGGTGGGCAGAGAAACTGACCATGGTATCACAAGTAGGGGGTGCCATCCTGCTGTGGCCTGAGGCATGAGGGTCAAAGCAGGGTCTTGGAACGTGAATGGCAGTGTGACAAAGCACAGAGATAATCAGGAGTGTGGAGGAGGAAGAGGTGGGAGAACCAACAGACTAGATGTAGTCTGCTCTCTGTTTCTATCAAAAAAGCTTTATTGGAAGACAGTTGTGCTTGTTTATTTTGTATTGTCTATGGCTAAATTTGGATTCCAGCAGCAGAACCGAGTGGTTGCAAGAGACTTTGAAAGACTTCATTTAACTTAAAACACAGACAACAGTGCTACTTGCTGGGCAGGAGAACACCTGGTGTGATGTCTTTGCCTCCATAGTGATGGGCATGATTGGGGTTGAAAGGAGTAGGCTCTGGGAGGAAACATACTTTGGAATGGACTGTAGGAAGCACAGAATGCTGCAAGCAATCATGAAGACTACTGTGTTCCTGGTGAGAGCTGGAAGGCCCCAGTTTGGGAGATGAGACACAGACCACTGAGAAGTAAAATGAAAAGAATAGAAATTGGTAGGTGAGGGAAAGTGGTGCCCCATATCACCTTAGATTTACATATATGTAGATCACAGCATCTCACTTATACATAGAGAAGGTGGAAAGGACTCACTGGCCCCTGTTGGATACTAATGGTTCATGTGGCTTTCTCTGGGCTAGCAGTTGATGATGGGCTCTGCATAATTTGGCTGAAACTTGCTTTGTGTCACACTGTAAGTCTTTTAGGTTTACATTTGTTGTTGATGTTTCAACATAGGAGAGTCTCCCAGGGCCTGTGATATGCTAAGCACTTGACTATCTTCAAGGGGATAGAGACAGAAGGCAAGCATTGGTGAAGAGTATTGGAGCCAAGCCTCAAATCTGCTGCTGGAGCAAACAGCAAAACTAAAGCCCTAAATGACAATGGAAACACCACATGCTCCTTTGGGGAGCAGGATGAGAGCTTTGGGGCATCACAGAAGCATGAGGCCAATGTTCAGAGGCAAAGGGGTCAGCTGCAGCCCAGGAGGGCCTGTGGAAGCTGCCAGTGGGCTCTGCCATTTTCACCAAGTCAGGCAATCCGCCTGAGCTCAGCGTGGTGCTGCACAATTTTATTCTGCTTTGGCTGGCTCTGTGTTCTGTTTCTGCTGAGTGTCGAGTGCTGAGCCACCCAAATGGTGTAGAGATGGCACCTCGTTACCACAGCAGACACTGAATCACTCTCTCCTCTGCTTTCTTATGTTGCTAAATCTTTTGTTCTTGTCACACACCATTGCTATCCAGTATTGTACATCTCTGTCTACCAGGCATGAACACCTTAAGGATTGTGTCTGTCTTCTGCATCTGTGGGCTCCAAGTACCCAGAATTGTATTTAACAACAATGACAGTGGCAGACCACCACAGGGCTGAGTTGAACAGAAGCCAGTAACTTCTGGCTCCAGTGCTGGCAGGTTGAGTGATCTGATGAAAAGTCTCAGGCTACATGCTGGTAGGACTGGGAGTGAGAGAAGAAATTGAATTTGAATAATTGAATTTTAAGAAGCAGGCATATGCTTCTGCTGTAACCTCCCCACACCAGACAGCATAGCCCAGATGCAAGTCAAAATGCATTATGTATTTAATGTGTCTCCTGGGGTTGGCAGCTGAGATAATAGGAGGAGAAGGCACGGATTAGAATCAAAGCAGCAACATCTGAAGACATTTAGTGGTGGTGAAAGGTCAGGGCAGTCCTTAGAGACTTAGTCAACCTGTGCCAAGGGAGAGCGCGATGATGAAGGGCTGTACCTACCTGTGCGTGTGTCTACATGTGGGTGTGAGAAGTTTAGAGAAGATACAGGACAAACAGCACTGGTCCTGGAGCCCTGAGGCAGACATTCCCACCCCTTCCCCCATGTTACTGTAGTGGAATTTCAATTCTGGTTGTTTATATTGATCTATGGACTCAGACTCTGGGAGAATAAAACTTTGTTTGGGAGACTGTGCCTTGCTTGTCAATCCCTCCTGAAGTCAGGACCAGTGGCAGGTAGTGGGGTTTGGTGGAAGCAAGGAGGAATTGTATTAGTAGCAAGAGGGAGACATTTAACACCTGCCAAGAATTTATGTTTAAACATACCCCCAGCAAAGCTGTCAGTCACTCCATCTTCAGGCTGAGTCCGGGAGACTGTAGGGCATCCTGTAACACTCCACAGGCAGAGTTGGAGTTCAGAGCCAGGCTTAAGTAAGCCCCAGACCCCTGATGTTATCTTGCTGTCATAGATTCTGAGATCTGGAAATAGATTGTAAAACTCTGCTGAAATATCATTTTTATATGGATTCTTGAATGGTGGGCAGGAAGGGAATACATATGGATATTGGCATGATATGGACATGTGGTTAGAGAGGCCAGGCAAGGCCCGCAGTTGAGTCCTGATGCCCATTGCTCTGGGGGAGCTGTCAAGCAGACAAACAGCATGGGTGGGGAAGGGAAAAGGTGTTGAAGAAGCATGGTTACACCTGGCTGCTGGAGGCAGAGGAACTGTTGTTAAGCTGCACCACTCTCTAAACTATCTTCCCATCGTCATTACAGCTTTCATTTTACAGATAAGCTCAAGTCCAGGGATTCACTCCAGAACTATTGATTTATTGTTGCTACAGGTTGAGCTCAGGGCCTCTTCCATATGGGTACCCGGTGGGTTTGTACCCAGCCTCTAGAATATTGATTTCCAGATGTGAGCTTGTTCTTCCGGTCTTCTGGAGTCCCTCTCCACACCAGGCTGTCAGAATGTCTCCATTCCCTCAGGAGCATGAACAGCTCAGGACTTTTTATGGAGCCTTTCTTTCAGTTACTTCTCAAATCCTAGACAGTTGCCAAAGTGCTTAACAGGATATCTCTATTATATTGTATATGTTAAAAAGAAGAAGAAGAAAAAAGGACACTGGCCAAGGCCGAAGCTGAAAGACTGAACCCTTGCTTAACACATGCAAAAACCTGGATTCTGTTCTCTGCACTGAACCCCGTGCCCAAAGTAACAGACAAACCCATAGGTATTTCCTATGAAAAGGTAATGTATTCTTATGTAAAAACATTAGGACAAACATAAAATTAATAGAAAAATATCTTTCCATTATTCTATCCATATAATATTCACAGTACTTAAGAAAGAATTTCCAGTCTGATATTTTTTTCCTTTCTTGTTTTGCACTGTATAGCAATGTGAGTAGAGGGTTGGGGATCAGGAACTGAATTTTAGGCCTGATGGACCTGTGTGTAGGTACACACATGAATTATGTGTGTAAACATACATATAGTGCATGTACGTACACACACATACAACACACACACACACATACAACACACACACACACACATACACACACACACACATACAACACACACACACACACATACAACACACACACACATACAACACACACACACATACAACACACACACACACATACACACACACACATACAACACACACACACACACATACAACACACACACACATACACACACATACACACACACACACACACACACACATATATGAAAGAAGGCAAGATTGGTGTTCTAGCCTAGTACCTATGAAATCTACGGCAAAGGTAGTCACTATATGTCTGAGACTTGGGCTCTGATTTCCCTAGAGATAAGTGTCTGTCAGCCCCACACATTATCAACAGCTCATTTTCTATGGATGCCACTCCTATGGGGGCCCTATAATCAAACCTTGGCCAGAAAAACCACAATATCTATTTCTAGGGTACCCAGTCAAAAGGCCCAGCAAAGGGGAAGCATGAAACAAAAAACAATAATATGTCATCAGAGAGTGGCTACATGGTGAGTCCCTGACCAGGAGGAAGGACCAGCCTGAAGAACAGGATTCCCATGCGGCACGGGCTCTTTGGTGTTTCTTGCTGTCCCTGATACATTCCCTGTATGATTCTGCAGTCTGGCCACAGCAAACAGTGTGCCTGCACACTGCACTGCTGGTCCTTTCACTTTGCCTAGCTTTTCACTGTCCAAGCGCCCTGTTAACCGGAAGCCTTTACAGTACTGTGAGGTGCTGGTGGCTAGCTCCTGCGTCCAAAGCTGCCAGTGGCTGTCTGCAGCTCCAGACATTTTAAAGATCAAAATCAGGGAGAAAAAAAAAAAATCAAATCACCTTTTGAAGCTGCTCCTCAGCTTTCTTTGGAGTGCAGAGAGCCTCCTCCCTACCCACCGCCCCAGGCTTTGTCTGACCCAGCCTTTTATACACTTATGCACCAGAATGTTTCTAAAAATATACATCAGCTTTAAAAAAAACGCTGTGGGAGCCACTGTTCCCTTATAGGCAGTGACCCTATCCTCTTTCTTGGAGGACAGAAGCCTGGGAGAGGAATGAAGCTGCAGGTTACAGGGCTGGGTGGCTTCAGGGATCTTAGTTTTGCCCTAATGCACCCTGGGAGGAATGCCACTCTCTGGAGAGAGTGATGCAATTCGGATGGAATGACACCCTGTGGGTAAAGTGGTGCATTCTTGGAGGATTGGTACCATGTAGGTACAGTAGTGCATTATGGGTAGAGTAGAGCCCTCTGTGTGGAATGTCACTGTCTGGCAGAACTTCTGAGGACCCCCATGGCAATCATCTGCAACAGAGACCCCAGGAGTTCTAGGCAACAGGCAGGTAATAGTTCTAGTGTTGCCACTCACTGCTTGAAGTGACCCTGGGCAAATCATTTAACCCATCGGAGCTTCAGTTTCTTCATTTATGAGTTGGGTATAATTCTACCAATCTACTGTGGTTTTGAGCATTAGGTTTGAACATTTACCCAAAGCTTAAGACTGCTGACAGGGTCAGAGAAGCTGTGGTAGTCGCTCTTACCATGCCTGTGTTATTCCTGACTTCCCTTCTCTGGATTGCCCCTCTGGCTGAGCAGTCTGTATCAGTCATTCAGCTTTGCTGTGGGGTAGGAATATGTGGATTGATGTGTGTGGGAGTAAAAAACATTCAATGAGTTCCAAATCTGATGCTTAAGAGATGTCAAGAACTGAGGGCTACAGAATTAGTTTAGTGATTAAAAGTACTTGTTACTCTTGTGAAGGACCAGGGTCAAATCCCAGCACCTGCATGGTGGCTCACAACCATCTGTCACTTCAGTCCCGGGAGATCCAATGCCAATTCTGACCTCCTTGGACATCAGGCAAGCACAGATATGATACAAAGGCATACATACATGCAGGCAAAACACTCATACACATAAAGTAGTAAATCAAATCTTTTAAATTAAGAAAATAATAACAACAAAAGGACCAGACACATCCCTACTGCTCATCAGGGAAGAAGGTAGTGCCCTAAGGTTTAGGGTCCTTTAGAAGGACTTCATGCCCACAGAGATTCCTGAATGCCCAGGACTAAGGAGACCATTCTTTCTCACAGGAAGCACTTTTTCTGTTAGAGGAAAGATTTTACAGAGGGATGATGTCATAACAGGTGTCTGTGAAGTGGAGAAATAGAATAAGAAACTATCAAAATCTCTGGTCATTTGAAGATCACAAGGGAATTGAGTATCCAGCCTATGCATGTCACTTTCTCTAAGTTTTAGAATGGGAGTTTCAGATTCACCTAATTTCTCTGGAATTGTGAAAAAAATGCCAACTGTGTGAATAGAGTTGAATTTCTGCGTTATTCTAGAATGTTCTTAGGCTGTTCTATCGTGGGCCCGTCTTTCTTCTGCCTACCAGTGGGGTTCCAGGGTGGAGTTTGTTTCTGTCATACCCAGCCCTTTTGGCCACATGGCTGGCCATCTGGGAGCATCAGGCATGTGGCACAGAGTTCACCCTGACTGGGCTGGTCAGAGCGATGCTCTCTGCTAAATGTTCATTTCCTCTTATGCAGGTCTGCATGCGTGCTAGAAAATGGGAGTTGCAAGCAGCAGCAGACCCCTGCCTGTCTGCTCCGACAACAGCCTGAGCTCTCCAGCATGCTCCTCTTTTGTCCTACTTCCTAGGCCTCTTGGTGGGTACATGAAAGGATATCAGATTAGGTCACAGTAGATAGGGAAGATCTTTCTAACTTAGCCCTCTGTGTAGTTGGAGATATTCTCTCCAGGTGCCACCAAGCCCCGCGGTCCCATAACCCACATATAAAATAATCACTCAGATACTTATATTATTTATAAACTGTATGGCCATGGCAGGCTTCTTGTTATCTACTTCTTCTATCTTAAATTAACCCATTTCTATTAATCTATACTTTGTCACATGGCTTGTGACTTACCAGTGTCTTTACATGTTGCTTCTCATGGTGGCGGCTGGCAGTGTCTCCTCTCAGCCTTCTGCTTCCCACAATTCTCTTCTCTCTTGCCCCACCTATACTTCCTGCCTGGCCACTGGCCAAACAGCATTTTATTTATACATAGCGATATCCACAGCACCTCTGCTATCTACTTTTCCTGTATACCCTGGCTCTAGTGCATGGAAGATTGAGGGACTTGGAAAATTCCCTAGGAACTAGCCATGGTGTTATTTAGAGAACGGGGTCATCAACCAGACAGAACTTTTTGAGTGCTAGCCAGGTGCCTGGTTCTATGCTTGATGCCAGGTATTGGCCTAAGTAAGGCTGTCTTATATTGTATAATGGTGGTGAGATATAGTTAGCAACTTTAAAAAAGAGGATTGAAAGGTAAGCCAGAGTCCATGGACACAGGAACCTCTTTCTGGTGGCAGAAAAAGTAACATGATTTGGGCAGTATGTGGCATGATGAGAGAACCATATAGGGATGGAGGTGTGTGTGATGAGCAGGAGTCAGTACCACTGCAGATAGGGCTGTGTTATAGTTCAGTTTCTACTGTTCTGATACAATACTCTGATTAAATAGCAAGTTAGGGAAGACAGGGTTTACTTGGCTTCTGAGTGTTAGTATTCTGATCCGCCCCTTGGAGACCCGCCCAGCATTCTGATGTCATCTTATGTTAAAGCCTCCTTAAGAGAAAAAACTCCACCCTCTCTCTCTTTTCCCTCTCACGAGAGGTAGTGCACACACTTCTCTGTTTCTGTCTGTCTGTCTCTCTCTCTCCCTTCTCCTTCCCTCCATCCCCTCTACCCTCCCTCCAAAAATAAACTTGGCACCATGGACGTAGAGTCTGCCCTGTGAACAACTTTCCACTATCTGCCACCATGGGGCACCTTGGCTCTAAAAT
The DNA here is from genome assembly GCF_903995425.1 of Onychomys torridus. Taxonomy (NCBI): domain Eukaryota; kingdom Metazoa; phylum Chordata; class Mammalia; order Rodentia; family Cricetidae; genus Onychomys; species Onychomys torridus. Next base: position 1,859,429 of record NC_050453.1, on the reverse strand, counting down.
CTGCCAAGGCCTCCCACATGCTATATTATTACACTGAGTCCAGGTAAAAGCCCATTCCTGGGGAGATGGAAAGGCAGGAACTTGAAGCATCACAGTCATGAATAGAGAGAGAATAAATCCTTGCTTGCTTATGCTTAGCTGACTTTCTTATTCTTATATAGTTCAGGGCTCTGAGTAGGGAATGGTGCCACCCACAATGGCTTGGGTCTTCTAATGTCAGTTAATAATCAAGAAAATCCCTCACAGACATGCTTGTAGGCCAACTTGATCTATTTTACTTCTCATTAAAAGTCTCTTCCCAGAGAATTCTAGGTTGTATCAAGTTGACAGTTAAAATTAACTAGCACAGGCTTCTTACAAGAAGGGTATCTAACTGCATCATAAAGTGCCTCTTGAGTCATTGAATGTGTGGATCAAATAAAGATGGTTGAGGAAGAAGGCATTAGACTAATGTTTTGGTGTCAGGATGGGGGAATCCTGCCTAAGGTCAGAATCACATTGGTCCTGTGGGCAGTGTGAGGTACCAAGCCCTGAGTTAGAGGTGTGAACAGAGACTGGGATTGGGGGTAGGAAGTTGCTTGAAGCCTCAGTGAGGCAACTTGTACCTAACATAGCAGGTAAGGTCAAGATTGCTTGACTTTTCCCCAACAAATAATATAGGCTTACTTGGAACCTGACATTTACCTGTCCATTGTAACAGAAGTGACTTAGCATGTCAGTGAATGGTAAGGGAGAGTGTGTCTTTGGGGTGGAGTAGCAGGATTCTTACCTGAACTACAGGCTGAGGGACCATGATGGATGCTTCTGAAAGTGAAGGTCTAGTCTTCCCTGGAGACTGCAGACATGAAGAAGAAAGAAAGAATGCCTAGGCGGCAGCTCAGTTAGTGAACTGTTTTCTGTGTAGGCATGAGGCTCTGGGTTTGTAGTCCCAGTGTTGGGAAGGAGACAGGAAGCTCCCTGGAGTTCATTGGACAGACAGCCTAGCCAAATCAGCAAGTTCAAAATTAGTGAGAAACTCTGCCTCAAAAAACAAGTTAGAGGGTACCCAAGAAATGACATCTGTGGCTGACCTCCACATACACAAACACACACATACATCTGGGCACACACGGATAAGCACACAAATGTACACATGCATACACACACATGTACACACACACACACACACACACACACACACACACACACACACACAGACACACACACTAAGGGATTTACCACCAAAGAATGAATCAGGAAGTCTTAGGAATGACTGGTGCATTTCTGCATACTCCTTTCTTTTTATCCTAAACTGAAAAGCAATGAAAATGTCTCACTGAAATACACTGCAGGCATCTCACAAACTTCTGTCAGAGCCCTGGCTGATGGCAGAGGGTGAAGACAAGAGGTTATGGCAAATTTAAAACTTGCCCAATGGCACACAGTCCATCAGCTTAGGCCTGGAACTCCTAGAGCTCCCTTCTCTGTCTACTGTTCCCTAACTCTATCTTAAGCAATAGCCAACAGTTGTGAGCCTAGAGACTGATCCTGGACATAGGAAAAGATAACTGAAGAGCTGAAGGAAGATGGAAGATGGGGGAGATCTGAGGTAAACAGAAGGCATGGGGCAGAGGCAGCCTTTGGAGGCTGTTCTCTCAGGCTCTGTTGGAGGAAGTTTCTATCCATCTCACCCAGGGACTGTACCTAATGGAGGTTTCTCAGTGGAACATTTGGAGACCTTCTCCTGGAAGAGAAGACTTCTTCCTCAAGCCCTTGCTAGTGAGCAGGCAAGAGAGTTGACAGGGTAGGTGGGCAGTAGCCCCAGCTCCCTTTCTTGCTGGGGGCATCCATCTTAGAGGTCCCAGGTCCTACTCTGACTTGGGTTCTTATCGGGCACCTTGGGACCATGGAGGAGACAAGCACTATATAAATGCTAAATAGACAAGGCTGTGCCTGTCTCCAGGATAAATAGACCATCGGTTCCTGCTGTCAACTCTGCACCTTTTATGAACACAAACATGTCTCCCAAGAAGAGGATGCTGGTCCTGTTCTGTCTCCATTTTTTTTTTTCCTTACAATTTCTCTAAGTCTTCATAACAGGACACTGGTATGCTTTTATTTTACAGATTTTTATTTATTTCCAGAAGGACTTTACAGTTTGTTATTTTAGTTTCCTGATTTCATAGTCAGAAGCCAGAATGGTGGGATTTCTTCTGGTTACACATCTAAAATGAGAACAGTAACAACGATTCTTTGCCTCTCACACTTGTATGAATTACCTCATGAAGATCTGCCAGCACTGGATACCAGTGAACAGAACACTGTCTCCATTCCACCACCTACCCTCTGTGTGACCTTTGGTTTATAACTTGGCCTGTGAGTCCTAACAGTTTCATCTGCCTAGTGGTCATCTTGGCAGATCTGTTCTTCTTACCAAGGAATGAGTAGGATAATTTATATGAAAACTTGAGGGAGCAATCAATTGATTTTCAGATGAGAAATCTGAGGCATTGAGAGGCCACTTGGTTTCTTGTACTTATCAACAGCTGAGGCTCTGTATAAACACAAGACTTCTGACTATGGGTGATCTATCTATGCACAGCTCTGAATGGTGCTGAGATGCTGAGATGATGCAGGTGGATGTGAAAAGGATGTCACAGGATATTCTAACAGAGTCTGTTGGCACTGGTCATTGCTAAGAACCTCCCTGTGTGAATTCATCCAGTTCTTCCTTGGTAATCCCCAAGCCCTTGGCTGACATTGCATTCTTGCTCTGGACCACTCACTGCAGGGCCCTCTGCCATTCTGCCATGCTCAGGTCACATCTGGTCCAGGATCATGAAGGTGAGAAAGGACATTTTCCTAGGACAGCCAAGGTTGGTTGGGACACAGTTCATTTCTTGGAGACTTTCAAAGAAGAAAGGAGCAGAGGCTGAGATGGGGACCACCAGACTTCCTTTTGAAGTCACCCTTTGTGGTGTCTTCTAGAGCCTGAATCTCTAGAAGGGCAGCATCAGACTCATGGAGGACTGGGATCCCTCTGTCCAGAAATCCTCATGTGTTAGGTTCAGTGCTAACACATTTTCAGGTGATGTGGTCTTGTATCCCAAGACAACATTATTGAGAACCAGGAGCCTAGAAAGTAAGAAAGATACACCACTGGGTATCTGTGCTCCTGGCCTCCTGTTTCAAACTCACCTGCACTGGATAAGAGAGACGCTTAAATGTCCACTCGGGTTCTCTGTGGACATATGCAGTGGCCAGGAGTGTACTCATGGGGCCAGGGGCTCATGATGCTCCTGTAGGCTGAAGACGGTGGCTCTGCATTGTGCAAAACGAGCTGCTCACTGCAGACTGAGTAAACAAACCCGGCAGTGACCAACGGATGGCCCCCCGGCCTCCCAGGCAGACCTTCTCTTCACTTCTGTTGTTTTGTTCTGCTGCGTTCTCATTGCCTTGTACTGACAATAGTCGTAAATAACGGCAGTGCTGTAGAGAAATCATTTTAACAGCAGAGAGTCAAATAAATACATTAGACCTGACAGCTTAACTACGCGCAGTCCATTTGGATGCAGTGGCCAGCTGCTCCCAAGGACTGCACTTCCAGGAGCAGCCACAAGAGGGCGCAAAGAGTTCACCAGCCGGGCTTCAAACAGACTGGTGTGGAAAGATAGCAGAGCAGAACACAGGAGCTTGAGGTTGCAATTTGGGTGTTGGTGCCGAGACTTGTGTCTCCTGGACCTGTGTGGGCCACCTCAGGGATGGCAGGAGCCACATGTGCTACCCTTGTGCCTTCCAGCCCCTTGCAGATATCTAGGACCTTTCCTTTCCCACCTCTGTCTTTAATACTTGTAGCTGACACCCATGTTTGACTAGCCATTGCAGGTTTTAGGCCTGGTGTCTAATTTGCAGGGGTCTTTGTCTAATTCTTTCCTTTTCTGTATTTAGTACTTATGGTGTTCTGGTAGATGCCATGTATTTATGTTGTCCACCCTTTCCAGAGGGCAATGTGCCTTGGGCACAAGTTTCCTCAGGGCCAAACACAGTACTGGGTTTCATCCACAGCACTCATGATCTCTAGGATCCCATTTCTAGGAGCTACAATTCTGAAACCAGCTTGGCTCAGATGACAGTTCACCAACCAATACAAAGTAACTGGTTGGGAGGAGCAGGGTGTTATAATATGGCTGTTCTCCTGTAGCCTCACACAGATGGCCAATTCATATCAGACCCCAAATTGGAAGGCAGGCAGGTTCATGGGTAGCTGTGCTACTGTGGATTCTATTTACAGCCTAGAGAAATATGGGCAGCTTGAGGAGGCAAGATGCAGCTTATAGGAGGGCTCAGGCCAAGCCCTCTATCTAGCACAGTGGGACCGGGGCAGGAAAGGTGTGTGGTCTTCTGCTGCTGTGTCCAGGGTTGAGAGTTTAGAAGCAGTTAGCTCAACATCTCTGAGCTCTGATGCTGGTAGGGAGTTGCTTTCTCTTTGCTCATCTTCATGGATTCTAGGTGTCAAACTCTTGTTTATATTAACTTGGTTTTATTTCTCTTAGAACCACCAAAGTGGTTGCTATACAGCTGTCTTTTCTTCAGAGCTGGATTACAAGGGACACATTTTAGGAGCACTTAGTCTTTGGATCTGTGGTCGTGAGGAGAATATTTCATATTCTCCAAAGGAAGTTTAGATGACAGCAGGCCCGACACTTTCTGACGTAGAAGTTATTGGATGTTATGATAAATTCCATGCATAGCTCTTGCTTTTCTCTTGGGATCACATGGCATCATACCATGTCTTTGCCTCTTCAGAGCTGGAAATATTTCCCTACCACCATAATGGAGCCCAGGGTGGTGGGGTCTTCCATGGGACTGCCTGTTCTCTACTATCTGGTGCCTGGTGGGTGTTGGCCATTTATGTGCAGGCTGCAGGAAAATAGTCATGTTAAAAGCATCACTCTCCCTATTGCTTGCTACATTATATGGGCTGACAAGTCAGCTTCTAATCCAAACCGATTCTAGTACTGTACTGCCCCATAGCTGCAGTAGAATGTTCCACAGTGGACATCGTATGTACAGCCCCGTAACCAGAGTAGAATGTTCCAGAGTGAACATTGCCTGAAATGTCTGTTCATCCAAAACTTTCCACCAGTTATTTTGCCACTGAAATTGGGTTCCTGGGTTCAGATTGTTTTGGTGACCATGTTTCTGAGATTATGGATGAGAAAAGCAGAGAAGAAAGTCTTTAAACCATACATACACATGGGAGAGGGTAAGGGAGAGGAGGACAGAGGGACAGGAGAGAGGGGGGAAAAATGAAAACCTGCATCAAATCAGGAGAAGTCAGTTCTACGGCTCCTGAATTGCTGACACTGGACAAGCCCTAGTTTCTGGCTGTTCTAACCCTTGCTTGGACTCTGACCTCGAGTTCCCTGAGATGCTTTCCTGCTTCTAAAATAATTGTCTGTGAGCCCTTTTCCCCTTACCCCAAGGACCAACAGGTTATGAAAACATGAGATCAAAAGGCAGGCTGATTAAGACACAACTAACAGCAAGCACCCCTGCGCAGCTCTGAGAGTCCCCTTCCACTGTACAGCAGGACTAGTCACAGCACTACCAACAGCTTTGGCTCTTGCAGTGTGTGCTCTCTTTGCCTTGGACTCTGCAAGCCTGCTTTACCACCTTCAGCCTCAAGTGAGATGTCCCTGTCTGTAAAGCTGTCCTCTCAGCCTAGGGTAGATGCATTTGTTCCCATAGCCTGTTCTCAGTCCTCTTAAAACATGTCATCCTTGTGTGCTTGACTCCTGACACATTTTAAGTGGGATCTGTACGAGGAATATGAGACTTTCAGTCCTACCCAGAGCAGTGAAGTCGATCCTGAAAGAGTCCTTGTGGCCAAGGGCTCCCAAAGGACAGGTTGGTGACAAGGTGATAGATAAAAGAATGTGTCAACCATAGGTTGAATACAACCTAGAGAGTACCATTTCCTTCGCTTTCTAATTCCCTTTAACATTGCCCTTTATTCCAGCATGTGCACTCCTGCCCCAGCCCCTACTCTCTCTCTTTGCCATTCTCCTGCAGCCCAACCCTTTCCCAGTCTTTGGCACTGGCTTGCCTCAGCCCCTCATGAACTATTGCATTCAGAGCTTCCGCCCAGCCCTTATGGCCAAAAAGAACCTTTAACTGCAAGGCAAAAGAGAACAAGGAAAGGAATTGAAGAGGGAGATGAGAGAAAAGGTGAGAGAAAAAGCAATATCCACTTTCAGCATTTTGTTCCTAACCACTGGTACGATCTTTGTGTTTTGTACTGTGTCCGCTTTCTTGTGGGAGTTTCATAAATTGATGATGATAACAGCATATTTCTCTTAAGTCCTTAGACATTCAGTCTTTATTGCTTTCTAAAGTCTGCTTGGGGCACAGATGAAATGAGGCTGCTGAGATTTTGCTCTGTCTATTCTGTGAGCTCCCTTGCAGAATTTGCACCCACTATGCAGTTTATTTTCTGAGGTAGTAGGTCATGCTGCTGCAAGTGCTGGAGGCTGGTGCTGCAAGGTCCAGGACAGATGGTCCAGGGAGACAGAGCAGACTCACTTTGGTGGCTGGACAGAGAGGAGGGATCCTGATTAAAGATCATTTGGGGAGAGGACTCACAGCTTTATAAAATCTCCACCTGCACTTAGAATTGTCTTTGAAAAATTATACAAAATTCATTTCCTTCCCAGCCTTACAATGAAGTGTAAAGTACCACAAATAGCAGGGTTTTGAATGTAAGAGTCATAACATTCACCTGATCTGCTTAATTACTGTAACACAGTGGTTTCCTCCATAGCTGAGAAGGAGCCAACAGGAACAGTGCACTGATGGACACTTACTCCCTGAGCCAATACATTCTTGGCTTTAATGTTGATTTCATAAAATAGAAATGTGTGTATTTTGGAGTTCACATCAGAAAACAATGAATTCTGCAGTATGTCATTACTTGCCTATGAGAGGCAGGAGCTGAACTCCATCCAGGCTGGGTGAAAAGCCTTTGCTATTAAAAGGAACCAGTTCTTTTCAGACTGGGCTGTCACACCAGGAGGCAAATGAAAATAATCCCAGACAAGTGGGTTTTCAGCTCATCTCAGCAGCTTCAACCCATCCAAGTCCTCATTCATATCCTCACATACCCTTCTCTCCCTGAGAGTGACTTGGGGTATACTGGTTGTGCATAATGGCCAGATAATCCTTTTTTTTTCCCTGCAAGAACAGTCTAGACTCCAGCAGTGTGTACCATTCACAGCAAAGCTGTGCCTGTGGTGCAAGCCCCATAGCCTGGGCCTTTTAGCTGCAACAGGATCAGGTCCCAAGCAGCCTGAGCTGGAGCTATGCCTGTCCCTTGTTGAATACCTTAAAATAATGCCCTGGCTTGGAGTTCACATGCAGTAGATGCAAGGAGGCCATTAGGACAAGACTCAGCATGCATGGCTCAGTGCATGCAAGAAAGATCATGCATGCAAGAGAGCCAGCCTCCTAACATGCTGGAGACACCAGGCTTACAGGATCAACAAAGCCTTTATGAACCACTCCCCCTCCTACCCCCCCTCCCACTCCCCAAGGGCAGGAGTTTGAGCAGGCACACCCTTGTACCAGCAGACGGCACAAGCTGGGCTTGAAATCAGGAATGAGCTGGAGATTTATGGATTTTATTATCATAATGAACGTTCAGAGACAGAGGAGACTGTTTACCGCCACTCCTAGTATCTTATTTTGAAATCTTGGTTTTGATGCATGCCATCTAGTGGTAGGAGAGAGAATGTACAAGTCTCTTAAGTCTTAAAGGACTTGAGATTGAAGTGGCTGTCAGGGGAACAGGGGTTGTCCTTGAGTCCCAGGGTATAGCAAGTGGGCACGGGTGGATTGATGCAACTTTGCCAGCCCACTGCCTTGACTCCAGGCCCTACCTTGGCCTGAACTGGCATCGCTCTTATGAAAATCCTGGAACCAGTGGGCCACAGTGACGTTAAGAAGAACAGAGGTGACTTGGGTGGTGATTTGACAGTTGTGATCAGAGTGCTAGATTGTTCCCCTTGCTTCCTTTCTGGCTCTGATTAGTAAACACCAGAGTGTGGCAGAGAGAGGAGGATTCCTAGGCTGCAAACATCCTGACTCTTCGCCACTGTGCCTTCCCAGACTGCAGATTCCTGGAGACAGCCACCCTAGTGGTGGCCCAGGTAGCTTCAGGCTATCCTGTATGGTATAGCTCTCTGGGACAGGAACACCCTTCTGGTCTCTCCCAGGACCCAAGCCCACATAGGCTTAGCTATGGGCTATCCTGTTTTGGCTGCTGTCAGGTTCTCCATTTTCTCTGTCTGGTACCCAATGTTAGCTTTTGAGAAATGTCTGAATGATTGCTTGTGGCCCGGAAAGAAGTATTTGGTGCTTGTACATGGTCCCAGCACAGAGGAACCTCCTAAACACTTGTAATTTCTGAGGGAATAAAAAGTGTGTTTTGTTAGTTGTAATGAGTTCCTTTCAACTGCCTGGCTTTGGTAGTGAGGTGACTACTGGGGGCTCCCTGGGCAGCTTATGATGGGGTAAGGATGCAACCTTCAGCTTCATCCTCCAACCTCCATGGAGGGGAAAGAGGCAGGAGATTGGCTCAGTCACAATGGTCCATGATCCAATGGGTTGTGCTTACCTAAGCACATCTCCAGGGAAACCTCAAATATGGGTCAGCGTGTCCAGGCTGCTGAACTGTCCACTTGATGGGTGGGTGGCACAGCTGGGTTGTATGGGGCAGGAGCTTGGCTCCTCTGGAATTCACTGTAGGTTCCTCTTCATTACATCCATCATGCTGCCTTTGTTACAGAGACTATTATAAGGACAAGTCTCACTGAGCTCAGTGGGCCATTCTATCAAACCAGTGAAACTGCAGAGTGGTCGTAGGCACCTCCAGCTTCTGTACCTGATCAGTCAGAAGTACAGGTACCTATGGAGCTGCTGGTGGCATCCCAAGTGGGAGGATATGAAATCACAGGGCAGATCTGAAGTGGGTTGCAAGCCCTAACCAGTGGCATTGACACTGACTTGCAAGTGTCCTCTAGGCTGCAATGAGTGGAATGCCACCTAGCTAGAGTCCAGAGATTAAGAGAGAACTGATTGACTTGAGAAAGAAAAAAAAAGCCCTATTGGTTTATATCAAACATTTTGTGAATGAAAGGAGCTCACCACTGGAAGAGGAAAACAAACAAAAAAAACCAACCTAATGTAGATATGGATTTGTTTAAATATTTAAACCCTTTTTAAACTGTCCAGACAGAGCATAGTTCTTGCTCGAATGGGAGTAAGAGACAAGTTTATTCTGAACTGAACACATGGCCCAGGAACACAAGTTCCTGGTGTTCTGAATGGCTTACTTCACACTGGAAGAGCTTGCATGACTTTCTTAGTCACAGAACCAGAAGAAGCCGGAAGTCAGTGCATTTACATGAGAGCACCAGGCAAGCTGGTGACAGCTGAGCCATGTCTCTTGTCTTTATGGCTGGTGGGAGCTGGAGGTCTGCTGCTAAGTTATACATTCCAAATATCTACCTAGTCATCAAAAAGATGGTCAGATTCTGAGGCTGGTAATGGCTGCTAAGGAGTCTGAGGACAGCCAAAGATGACTTCTTCTCTCCAGGGACACAGAATTTTGACAGTACACAGGACATCCCCAGATGTGGCTTTGAAGCACTTCAGCTTACAAACTCAGCAAATGTGTATTTAGAAACTGAGGTCTAAGAACTAGCAGTTACTACCTCCAGGCAGAGCTTGAAGACCTCATACAACCCTGTCAGGTCACAGTGAGTTTGAAAAGTATTATTTATTCTTCTCTCATACAATACATTCTGAGTGCTGCTTTCCCTTCCTTGACTCCTCCCAGCAACCCTACCTGCTGTCTTCCCACTCTAGGATTTGCTGAAGGAGGTGGAGCAGGACAATCACAATGATTGTTGTAACCATTTTACCCTTGGAGAAACTGAGGATCTGGGGAGTGCGGTTGAGAACATAGTGATGGAAATGAAATACAGTCCCTTCTCTGCTCCCCATCTCCCCTTTGTCATCCCTCTCTGTCCTCCTCTGTCTTCCCTCTGTCCTTCCCTGTCCTCTCTGTCCTTCTCCTCTCTGTCCTTCCCTTTCCTCTCTGTCTTTCCCTGTCCTCTCTGTCCTTCCCTGTCCTCTCTGTCCTTCCCTGTCTTCCCTCTGTCCTTCCCTGTCCTCTCTGTCCTTCCCTGTCTTCCCTCTGTCCTTCCCTGTCCTCTCTGTCCTTCCCTGTCCTCTCTGTCCTTCCCTGTCCTCTCTGTCCTTCCCTGTCTTCCCTCTGTCCTTCCCTGTCTTCCCTCTGTCCTTCCCTGTCCTCTCTGTCCTTCCCTGTCCTCTCTGTCCTTCCCTGTCTTCCCTCTGTCCTTCCCTGTCCTCTCTGTCCTTCCCTGTCTTCCCTCTGTCCTTCCCTGTCCTCTCTGTCCTTCCCTGTCTTCCCTCTGTCCTTCCCTGTCCTCTCTGTCCTTCCCTGTCTTCCCTCTGTCCTTCCCTGTCTTCCCTCTGTCCTTCCCTGTCCTCTCTGTCCTTCCCTGTCCTCTCTGTCCTTCCCTGTCTTCCCTCTGTCCTTCCCTGTCTTCCCTCTGTCCTTCCCTGTCCTCCCTCTGTCCTTCCCTGTCCTCTCTGTCCTTCCCTGTCCTCTCTGTCCTTCCCTGTCCTCTCTGTCCTTCCCTGTCTTCCCTCTGTCCTTCCCTGTCTTCCCTCTGTCCTTCCCTGTCTTCCCTCTGTCCTTCCCTGTCCTCTCTGTCCTTCCCTGTCCTCTCTGTCCTTCTCTGTCCTCTCTGTCCTTCCCTGTCTTCCCTCTGTCCTTCCCTGTCCTCTCTGTCCTTCCCTGTCCTCTCTGTCCTTCTCTGTCCTCTCTGTCCTTCCCTGTCCTCTCTGTCCTTCCCTGTCTTCCCTCTGTCCTTCCCTGTCCTCTCTGTCCTTCCCTGTCCTCTCTGTCCTTCCCTGTCCTCTCTGTCCTTCCCTGTCCTCTCTGTCCTTCCCTGTCCTCTCTGTCCTTCCCTGTCTTCCCTCTGTCCTTCCCTGTCCTCTCTGTCCTTCCCTGTCTGTCTTCCCACTTTGTCCCCTCCCCCATTCTTTTTTTGGTCCTACCTGGCCCACTTTCTTTCTTTCTGTGCTCCCACCCTCTCCCAGCTGTTTTACCTCACTTTGTCTCTCACCAATTACTCCAGATCAGTTCTTTGGTGTAGATAACTTTAAAACCACTTCACTTAATTACTGACCACTCTTCATTGGTTGTTTGAAAACCATTAAAAGAAAAAAAAAATCAAAACCGAAACCAAAACAAGTGCCCCCCCACGTGTGTGCGCGTGTGCGAGTGCGTGTGCGCGCGCGCGTGTGTCTGTGTTTCTGTGTGTCTGTGTCTCTCTGTCTCTTTCTCACACACACATGGGGCGGGGGAGGTGGTATGGAGCATTCTACTTCTGCTTCTGCTGTGAGGTCTGGGTTTATATTGAAAAGCTTTCTCTGAGGTCCACAGGCCAGCTGTGCATGATGCCTAGCATCTCAGTGGTGCCCAGGCAGAGGAGGGAAGGTTGATCAAAGACATAGGGCAGAGAGACAAGGGAGCATGGCTGGCATTGCCTGGAGGCCTGCAGGGAGAAAAGAAGCCAGCACTGGGTAATATTCCAGAGTGCTGTTCACAAACTACCAGTCCATCTTCTGAGGAGATACAGAACACAGACAACCATGTCTTATGGAACGTCAAGCCAAGATGCTCCTGGGCAGACCTTGTTTCTCCCTTTCATATGGCCTAAGCAAATCAGCTTATTAGTTGGGCCATAACTCAGCAAAGTCCCAGTGGTTTTTAAGCTTCCATTTTTAATTGATGATGGGCAGGATGAGAATGAGGCAGGCTGTGGCCACAGATGGCTGTGGAGTTCAGTACTTGCTAATCTCACAGGCCTGGGGCTGCAGCTGCTTCTGGAAACCTGGATGGAATATTTAAGAAATGTCCGTGACTGTGGGAATGCTCCTGTGTGAGCAGCTTTCTCAGGGTGGCTGGGAGGCAGAGTTCAAATGTTTGAATTCTCTCCAGAATTCGCCAGCAGGGATGGGGGCCTCAGAGCTGAGGCCATACCACCCACAGAGCAAGATCCCAGCATACCTCCCTCTGGCTGGAAGGAACACTGTCTCTCTGCTGGGTCTCTGCCCTTCAGGAGGTGAACTTGTGGTGCTGGCAGACGGGGTGCCTGTGGGTGCATCTTTGCTTCCCATCAGAGTGAAAACATTTATCTGGCCAAATGAAGCTGCTCTGTACTATTCAAAAAGCAAATGTCTTTTAGCTATTCTTGTCTGATGTTTGTCTTCCTGTGTATTCTCTCTTATCTGGGGACTTTGTGGATTTTCTAAAAAATCAATATAAGAGGCTAAAAGGAAGTTAGCAAGAGTTACCTATAAAAGCTACATTGAAAAGGGAGAGAGAGGGAAAGGAGGAGCTACCTGTTAGGCAGGGAACATCTGTGTGCCTAGCCATGTAGATGTTACAGCAACACAGGAAAATAAAGGCTGCCCAACCCTTGTGGGACTGACTGGCCAGTGTTTCAGAAGGGAACACAGCAAAGACTGAAAGCTTGGAGGGTGATCAAAGGATGTGGCTCCAGTGTTGGCTCTGCCCCCACCATTGTTGAAGTGATTTCAACATTCTGGGCCCCAAAGAAGTAAGGTGAAGTTGCCAGAGCTCTCTAGAATAACCAGTGACAGGCCTGAAACAGCTAAATGGTTATGCATGTGGATGCTTCAGGGAAATGAACCCAGAGCATATCATAAACTAGCAAGAAATGCTTTGTTCCCCACACGGCTAAGGAATTCCTACCATTTAATGATAGAGTCATAATTTATCTGAGTAGCTCAGCTCCTTGTAAAACTGTGCTGAGGATATGAATGTGGGACTCACATACAACGAGACAAACGCAAATGACTCCCTTGCACATTGGGAACTATCCAGCAATAAGATAAACCTCAGTTAACACTAACCTGGCATTTGTTTCAAATATCATTTGGGGGTCTACTGGGCTGGTAGGTTGTTGGGAACATTTTACAGTGTTGCTAAGCAACTTGGTAGAAGGATAAAAAGTCACAGATGTAGTTGGTGGATCCAGCTCCGCAGTTAGGAAGACTTATTCTACAGTTGTATTCACACCAAAGGTAGATTTAAACTACAGCACTATCCACAGGAGACTGGGGATCACCTGGGTTCTCTTGAGTAGTAGCTCCTTAAGTAAAGCGAATGATAATATGTCTCTGCACCCAGGTCACCAAGGATCCCAGAACTCTCACTATGATATGCTAAGTCAAAACATCATAGGCTATGTATGCACACGTGCTTACAGGTGCACACTGTGTGTGTACCTGTATATAGCACATACAGTTGGTCCTCAGGTTTCACATCTGTCATTAAACCAGCCATGGATTGAAAATATTCAGATAAAAATTCTGTGAAGTTCCAAAATCTCAAAGTTGGTGTGGTTCTCAGCATCACTGCTGGGCAGGAAAGATTGATTGCTTTTCTCCCCTGGCTGCTTGTACTGCCATGTACTGTGAAAGCTAGTCCTTAGCGGGGAGCTTGCAGGTCAAGTCCTATGTCCTAAGTGCATGGCATCTTCAGTAGCAGGGACTTTAACTTCTGGGAGACAACCAAGGATAGCACCAATACCTTCCATTGCTCTGGAAATCTTTTGGATTCCTCTGATCAAAAATTTCAAAGGAGGTTTCTCATGCCCGATACTGAGGTTTTAGTTAGATAGTCTATGAATCTTGAAGGGAACACTATTACCTTAAGTAGCATATCTTCATTTAAACTATATACATATGTATGCACATATTCTTAATGTATTATATGTAACTTTAGCTTAGCAAAATGATATTTCTTTCCTATGGCTGTTTCAAGCATTCTTCTTCTTATTCCTTCTCTTTCTTGCTCCCCTACCATTACCCTTTCTTCTTTCCCAATTTACCTCTCACTGTGGTTTTACCATTCTTCCTTCCTGGACATCTGTGTCCCGTTAGTCCCCCCTCTAGAGCTCCCATGCCCATGAATTTACCACATACTGAGCACACAATTCTGACTCTACCTGAATGAAGTGAGATAAGGTCTACCCTGCTGCAGTTCCCAGGAGCTCATGGTCCCTTCCATTACTTATCATGAGGGTGTTGTGGTTCTCACCTTCCATTTGCATACTATATAGCTAGAGCTGCAAAGGCTATATCTGTACTGGGCATTTACAGGATTCCTGCCCTGTCCTTACTTCCTGGACTCTATGATATAACAGAGTATAACTGTTTCCATTGGCTGTAGTGTTGTGTCATCTTGAGATGAATTAAAGTTTATATGGCATACGCAGGGGCTCTAAGCAAAACCTAGGTCATTTTATGCAAGGAACCTTTGCACCCATATATGTCACTGAGCAACTATATACGCTTCGCTATATACGTTACCTTTTATGTAAAAATAGGAACGAAAGTTTCTTGCTACACTTTACACAGAATGTCTGAAATACACTTGGGAAACTGGTAACACTGGTTTTTCTCCAAGGAAAGATGTGGACTAGCAGCAGACAGGGTTGGGGGAAGACACTTCTGTTGTGATGTGTGGAAATACTTGTACAGTCTTTGATAGTGATAGAGACTTTCTTGGGGGAGCTAAGGTCCTAGAAACTCAATGGCCATCAAAGCTGTACAGAGCCAGAACCAGGGTCTGATCACAGAGGGTTATTTTAAATTTAAGAGAGAAGTTTATTGTAGATTCATAGGTGGAAGCTCCAAAGGGAGAGAGGGAGGGAGGGAGGGAGGGAGGGAGAGAAACAGAAAGGGAGAGAGAGAGAGAGAGAGAGAGAGAGAGAGAGAGAGAGAGAGAGAGAGAGAGAGAGAGAGAGGAGATACACATGGGGGCATGTTTTCAGGACATAGGAATAGGATACTATCTGGGCTTTTAAAAGGAGTTAAGACAGACACCAGGGTGAGAAGTGAGGTGTGTGCAGCGGGGTGAGCTGGTCCATTTCAGGTGTCCAGGTGCTGCTTCTCAGTCTCACTCATATGCTCATGTAGCCTTTAGTCAGAGGAGCTCTTTGAAGAGGTAACAAAAAAAAGGGGGGGGGGACGAGAACTCCCTTCTGCATCCCTACCTCCAGCAAGTATGCCCTCAGAACTGCTACTTTGGGGGTCACTGCCCTCCCTGGTCAGTTTCTGTCATCTGATGTCATCTGCTGTACCTATACTTTTTTTAACTTTGTAAGTCAAAGTTTCTGATGTCAGAAATGAAATTTAGTCAAATGACTAAATTTCAAATACCTATTGTTACTTCCTTTTGGGAAGACTTCCATGAACTCTATTATAGGTACTTATTGAACTTGAGAAGGAATTGTGAACTGCTGCTCCTTCTGGACACGTCCAGTGATGGATGACAGACAGGTATCTGAGTTGTATGTAGCACTTCCATTGCCCTATTCAAAGTGCTTTGCTTACACTACTTTTAAACGTTGTAGCAACCCTCCAAACATGGATGGTTATTATCACTCACACCCAACAGCATGAAATGGTGCCACCAAAGCTGCTGACCTGGCCTGTGAGCCAGGCGTGGCCTCTATAGTATCTGTGCTCTTAGCACCAGGACAAATCACATGGCTCAGCGAAGAAGTCTCCAGTCGCTCCACATAGTTTGTGTGGCTTGGTGAAGGAGTCTCCAGTCCATTGTTTAAAAATTAGTAAGAATGTCAACATCAAAGCAAAACATTAGACTAAGCGTGGAGCCCTTCTGAGCTTGGGGCCCTGGGTGTCTTTATGAGCCACACCAGCTTGTACTCCAGCCTCTGTGTAGAACAGGGTGCTTCCTTTGCTCTCCTTACGTGGAGTTCTAGATGTGTCCTGGCTGATGCATGTTGGATAGCTGTGGTGGTATTGTGTTCCCCAAAATATTGTGCACCCTAATAAACTTATCTGGGATCAGAGACAGAACAGCCACAATATTAAACATAGAGGATAGGCAGTGGTGGCACATGCCTTTAATCCCAGGGAGTGATGGCAGGAAGAGAAAGATATATACGGCGTGAGGGCCAGAAACTAGAAGCTTTTTGCTGGTTAAGCTTTTAGGCTTTTGAGCAGCAGTTCAGCTGAGATTCATTCTGGATGAGGACTCAGAGGCTTCCAGTCTGAGGAAACAGGATCAGCTGAGAAGCTGATGAGGCGAGGTGGCTGTGGCTTGTTCTGCTTCTCTGATCTTCTAGCACTCACCCGAATACCTGGCTCTGGGTTTGTTTTTATAAATAAGACCTTTTAAGATTCCTGCTACAGATAGCCAATTTGGTCAAGTTAATGTTAGAGAGACACCATTACAGTGAGGCAAAGACAGTGGTCATTGCTGCCTGACGTGTTGGCCCCAGCTCGGTTTGGGCATGAGATTTTTTTCCTATTGGAGTGACTACTTGATGTCCTTCAGGATTATGGCTCTGGAGTTCACTAGCCTCTAGCCACCGTGAAGTTTGCCTCCTTACTCCCTATCCTTGAGAACTGAAGTTCCCAGGAGGTTGAGGGAACCCCATACTTATGTTTAAGGGTTCTCCAAGGCCCATTGGCCCATTAGAACTTCATGATTGTGGAGAGCTGGAAGGTGGCAGATCTTGAGCTGTCTCTACTTCTCTTGTTAGCCATCCATTCCCACCTCTGTGTCTGACCCAATGTCCTTGGGGTTATCAGGTAAAATCTTTGAAGCCCATTAACTTAGCAAAGTACTTTCTTCTGACAATGCTGATACTAAGAATGTAACCTGCCCACCTGATATTCCCACAAATGTGTTTGTAAGTACCTCAATTTAAGGCTTTCTTTTGTTCCGAGACTATGAAAAGTTCATGTAACCTCTTATATAGTAGAACATGTCATTTGGGCAGGACAACTCAAATCCATATTCTCAGATCAGGGTCACATGTTTGAGTAGAATAAACTATCTCTTATTCCCATGGAGATAAGAGACACATTTGGCATAAATGCTTTTTTATAGCCTACCTCACAACTGTGAGTGCTTGAGGGTCTCATTGTCTGAACTCCAGCAACAGTAAACAAAGCCCAGTTCTTATGAAGCTGATTCCCAGCTAGAGAGGGTGGTGGGTATCAAGTGGGATGGCAGTATGCAACAGGCAGAAAATACCAGTGTGACCTGGCAGAATGTCAGAGAACTTCTACAGCAAAGATGCGTGCATGGGTTTTTCTTGAGCTATTTGAGTGTAGAATTTATAAACTTAATCCAACATTTTCCATTGCATACTTGCCATCCTGCAGGCTAAAGCCCAAGACACTTAGTGTAGGAGCAGAAATGAATGAATTTCTTACATGAACAGAGTTTTAAGGGCAAAAGTGTGGGCGCTGGCAGCCCTAACAAGCTAGGTTCAGCCACTGGTCCCAATATACTAATTAAAGAGATGAGGGATCAAATCTACTTGGCATATTGGGAAGAGGAACAGATAGGGGTTCATCTTTGGAGCATGTCATGAGTTTAGGCTTAAATAGAGGAAAACAGGATAAAGGATAAGAGGTCTGTATAGTTAAGCAGCCCTAGTGATGTGGTCTGCCCGTCAATTCTCAGAGTTCTGCAAAGTGATCCCAAGAAGCCCTTACTGCTTTAGGGGATAAGGTAGTTTTCAAGAGATGATTCCTTCTATCTCGGGGTATAGCATCCTCATGTATAACTTTCCTTATATGGGATGATCATGTCTGTGACATTCTGCTGTTCCAGGAACCCAAGATGACTTGAGAGTACAAATTAAGGGAATGGTTTATCCTTCTGTCTTTAAGGGAGACACACAGACAGACACAGTGAAGAAGAGAGAAGTTCTGGGCTTTCATCCACCTTTGAGTTGCTTTGTGGCTGAGTGAGGATTCAGCATTTTATAGCCAAAGCATCCTCTCAGTGAGTTTCAGGTGAACTGCAGTTCCATAAAGAAAAGCTGGACTTGTATTAATGATTCTATAAGGCTGACTGACTGATTAGGACTCTGTGACTGGAGAGTTGGAATGTTACAGGTCCAAAGCTAAATCACTTTGGGCTATCTTTAGCCTTCCTAATAGCCATTCATTGTCCATCTCTGTATATGACTTAACACCCTTGTGACTGTTAGATGATTCCTTTTGAAACATGGATGCAAACTCCTACTGTTCACCAACCCAAAGGTTGACAATGTCATTAAAACAACAACAACAACAGCAACAACAACTGACTGTAGTCTGTAACAGAATTCTCTACTTTGATGTAACCTGACCACACGATGATCCCATCAATATATCTGAAAAGTGCTTTGGTTAATGGCCTTGTTTGTTCCTATAGAACCTCATGAAACTGTTTTTATGTTGGAACATGGTATCTGAAGAAACCTGAATCTATGTTCCTGGGACAGAGTCACTCATATTTGTCTCCAGAACAGACTATCTCTCATTTCCTTGAAATGAAAGCCATATAGATGAATGAGCTATCATCCAGAGAAGAAAGGGAGAAGGTCATGGTCACTGTCACTTAGGCTTCTGGTGGGTGCCAAGGTCTGCTTTCATGCCCCTTAGACTCTTCCACTGTGGTCTCTTATATGCTAGAAGTAACCAAGGCATCAGTAATTTGCTCCAGTTCATCACATATTTCAGTTTTCAGAGAGAACCTGGTAGAGTCCAACTCTGCTTAGGTGGTCCATGTTTTGCTACTCATGGTCCAATAAATGAAAGACGTTCTTTTATCATTTGGTATCTTAGTTTTTTTCTCCTTTTGCTGTGATGAATTAACTCGGACAAATCAACTTAACAGAGAAGGTGTATTTTGGCTTATAGTTTGAGGCAATCTTTTATCATGGTGGACAAGATTTGGCTTTGGGTGGGGCCTTAGGTAATAGCAGTAGGCTAGCTTGTCACACTATATTGTCAGTCAGGATAGAAAAATAACAGTAAGTAGGACCTGGCTGTAAAACTTCAAGGCCAGCCCCCCATGTTCTACTTCCTTCAGCAAGGCTCCACCTTCTAAAGGTTCTACAATGTTCCAAAAATATCAGACCATCTAGAGACCAAATGTTCAAATGTATGAGCCCGTAAGGATGTTTCACATTCAAACCATAAACCCATGAGAATGTTTCCCATTCAAACCACAATACCCATTAAGAGTCTTTGCTTTTACAACCTTTGCTCCTCATATCACCACTCTTCTGTGTTCTGTTCTAGACATACATGTTTTCTGAATGTGGGTCAGTGTTCCACTTAATGCCCTCTGAAGAACTGAAGGATTTGCTTCCAAAATAATAGGTTCCCTTAAGCAAGAAAAGAGGCCAATCTCTGCACTGGACCCAACCAGCCTTGTTTTGTTTTGTTGGTGTTTTAGGGTAGAGAGAAGAAACTCAAGTGAGCAAATGCAGAGTACTGAATTCATTCACTGTTAGGACACACATAGAAATTGCACTATAGGCTCTTTAGGTCGTTGAGACAGTGACACTTTCAAGGCATTAGTCTTATCCTAGGTTTTTTTGCTTAGATAGAAGCCTTTAGCCTTCTCTATACTCCTTTGCCCCTGGTTATAGAGATAGACTTCAGGCTTTTATTTCAAGCAGTCAACTTTTTGACTGCAGTGTCCAAAAGCAGTGTTTTCTCTTAAGTTTATTTTCTGAGTGTCTCTGTTGACCAGCTCAACCCTCTGTTTTGAATTCACTGAACTCAGCATCAAAGTGCTGATGCAGCTGAAGAATTTTCATAGAAATTAATTTTTAAGTGGTAGTGAAAGGGATAAGACCCTAATCCTGAATCTGAGCCTGGTAGGCTAAAACTGATAAATTTCCTAAACCCTAATTAAAACAAGCTACCAAACACAACAGCAGCAGAAAATCCAGGGCCTTTCCTAGTGATGAATGTAACCAGCCTGCAAATGTCTCCTTGCTAGGAACAGAGATTTCCTGTGCAGAAGCAGCTAAACACAAAGCTTCCTGGCAATATATATTTGGTAATATGCATGCACCTAACACTGCTCAGATCCTCTCTTCCCTAAGCAGCAGCCCCCACCAAAATCAAGCAGTGAATCCAAAAAAGGAGCTTCCTTCCGCACATGTGTGTCTTTGAATGCAATCACTGCTTCTATTGAAGAGGTAAACAAATATGGCAGGATATTGACTCTTACATCATTTAAGTCGTGAAAGTCTGTGGTGAGCCATCTGCTTTTAAATTTCATCTTGGCCTTCTGTCAATTAGCACTATAATTTCAGATGCAATGTAGGTTAACTTCTGATTGATCTTCAATTACCACTGGTTCTTATCTATTTCCTTATTTAATTCGCTCTCCCAGATACACGGGGAAATTGTAGAATGACCTTCCTATGTTTGAAATGTTGATTGCTCTTGAGCATGAAAGAATCTGCATTCTTTCCTAAGCCCTTCGTCTCTGACTTTCTCATAACCCAGGTACTGAACAGTCAGTAGAACAATATTTGCTAAAAGAGCATTAAGAAAACTGCAAAGACTCATCAATATATAATCATTTTCTTCCTTTCCTTCTTTAATGTAAAATTTAGAGTTGAGAATTTTCACCAAATTCATGCATTACTCCAAAATCCTGCAAATGGTTCTGGTAAGATTTTAAGGAATTTGGAAAGTATGCGAAACAACAGCTTTTCAGGACACCTGCTCTCAGGTCTCAAAAGTCTTCTTCCCATGCTCCCTTGGGAGACAAGCCACCAAAGTGTCCTACCAAGTGACTACTCTTCCTCAAAGCTACTATCAGGAAAAAAAAAGGCAGAATCCCTCACCTGAAGATGTACTTTCTGTGATGTTTAAGCAGCCAACTCATGTTTACTGGCTGACACAGTTCAGTTACTTTTCAGGCAGTCTGGAATGAGGTATGATTCTGATCATTTCTATATGGCTTATGGCAGTTTACCATTGTGAGAAGTTATTCATTTTTGCTTAATAAATTTGAATAATGAGCTGAGGATGTGGCTCCCATGGAAGAGTGCTTGCCTACAATACAAGGAGCCCTGGGTTCCCTCACCACCAGCATTGCATGAACCAGAGATGGTGATATACATCCGTGATCCTAGCACTTGGAGGTAGAAACGGGAAGATCAGAAGAAGTTTAGCCACATAGTGAATTCAAGACAAGTTTGAGACACCCAAGACCTTGTCAAAATAAATGAATAAATAATAAAGTTGACTTATGAAGTTGTGTTATCTTCTTGTTTCATTTATGATGCTGTGATAAAACAACCTGACCAATAAGCAACTTATCAGAGGAAGGGCTTACTTGGCTTACAATTTCAGGTCACAGTCCATCACTGTGGACTAAGTTCCTCCCTTTGTGTTAAGGCTGGGCGAAGCAACCCAGTATGAGGAATAGGTTCTCAAAAGCCAGCTCAAGCATGAGGGACAGGACCTGATCCCACTTCTAGGAGTCCCATAAATAGACCAAGCTATACAACTGTCACACATATGTAGAGGGCCTAGATCAATCCCAGGCAGGCTCCCTAACTGTTAGCCCAGAGTCTGTGAGCTCCTGTCAGCTCAGGCTAATTGTTTCTGTGGGCTCGGCCAGGCACCATTCCATAGGCTGGAACCCAAGTGGATTAAAAGTGTAAAAAGGAGAGAGCCCCCAGTACAAGCAGTCTCCTGGCTGAAATGATGTGGTATATTCTATCACACCCTTCATGGTGGCCTGAGACCCTTCAAAGCATGAACCAAAATAAATCCCTGCTCTTGGGAGAAATTTCCTCAGGTATTTTGTCAGTCAGGGCAGATAGAAGTACAACCAACTCCATGTGAGCCACAGTAGACCTGTCAGTGAACCTCCTGGGAAATGACCTATTTGGTTAGAAGGTCCCTTCTCTTAATGGTCCTCTGCCCTTTGCCTACTAGTCTTTAATAGGACTGAAGAGATTATCACTCAATAACTGTACCCTGAAGTATAGCTGGGAATGAAAATAGAGGAGAACATCATCCAATAGAAAGAAGGAAGATGGCAGGTTGAGAATGGGCTATTCCAGGAGAGTTGGCAGTTCTCTGATACATGGCACTCTCTCCCTGGCATAGCACTTGGGAGCCAAGGATACTTCTTTCTCTGGGGTAACAGGGGCACCCAAGAGGGGCATGCTAGCTCTCCTTGCTTATGGACAGAGACCAGCACCTTTAACTCAGGTGTTTCATGCTGCTGAGAGGTTGGCTCCTCTAGGAAGAATGTGGAGCTAGTGAAGGGTAGACTTGTCATTCAGCTGCTCTGCTTTAGAGGCCAAGACCAGAGAGACCAGTGGAGCGTGGTCCTCCTCCAGCAGTTAACATAGTTAACACTAAGTCACCCCCTGGACCCACAGACCTCTACTTTGTCTATCATTTCATTGTTTTCTCTTAGAGATGAGTGTATGCTCACTCTGACCTCAAACAATTTTTATTGCCTCTGTTCCAAGAAGCAGCCAAACACAGAGAAATAAACAAATTCATGAAGGTTTATATAGTGCTGCCATTTGCAATGAGTTGGGTTAGGAATATCTAGAATTAAATATTTCTCAATCAGTAGCTGTAAAAGAATGTTTACCCTTACTATCTGGACATGTCACAGCAGATCTGGTGGATTGAATACCAGCTACATGGTGAAGGACATAAACTTCAGCAAGATTTGGTCATTCACAGTGAAAGGGCTTTGTTGGATCCCTGATACATAGGAACAGTAAAGAAGAACAGACTGGAGTAGAACAGACTGGGGGTCATGCCCCCCGCCCAACACTGAGTCCCAGCACAGTACTCTGGTGCTGATAGAAGCATCACCCCCAGCTGAGCCTAGCACAGTGCCCAGGTGCTGATGGGGCATCAATACTGACTGAGCCCCAGTCGGTGCTCAGGAGCTGATAGGAAAGGCCAGCAGGTATGCAAACTGAGGGAAAGGGAAGGGCAGGGGGATGGAGTGGGAGCAGGAGTGTTCTTTCACTGAAGACGAAGGTGCTGGGGGTGGAGCTGGGTGCATCCTGATTGCTGAGGAGGTGAAACAGCCCTAGTTAGAGGAGAGAAGATGAGAGAGGACTGAAGGAGTTTGATGACCTGCACGTCTGTAAAGGACTTTGCTAGGAGATGGGAGGGTAGGACGCACTGAGGGTTGGCTCCCTCTAATTCCATTAGTGGAGAATGAGAGCATTTTCACAGCCACGGTGTTTCAAAAGTGAACAGTAAGCCTGGATTGTTCTCTTCCTAACTTCGCTTTTCCATGGGGCTGAGCGTGTGCAAGCTGTAATGAGACTTCTCTTAGTGCTGATTTCTCTGTCTGCGTCTGCAGAGAGGGAAAGTCGTCAGGTGTTGGTTGTGTGTGTGAAGACTCCCCTCAACAATGGCTCTGATGAAGCAGCTAGAAAGTCCTTATGAGCAAGAAAAGACTCCCAGCCTTGGCAGCCGAAGGGGGAGGAAGGATATAAAGGGCTGCACACCTCCAAATCACCCTTCAGGCTCCACAGAGTGGAGGCAGAAAGGGGGAAGCATGCCGCCTGAATGCCAAGTACATGGCTGGTCAGCCTAAATGAGTCTCTGGAGAGAGAGATTAAGGGAGGGTGGGGGCGGGGGCTCTGCCAAGCAGCCTCTGGCATGCAGGGCCAGGCCAGCTGGGATTAAGCTGTGGAGCTCTGAGTTTCTCACGCTCAGATAAATAAGCAGTGGTGCAGAGCCTTTGGCCTCCAACTGAGCCAGTTTCTAGACCCAGCTCACAGTGCCTTATTGGATACAGAATAACTGTGCCTTTTACTGGATCCTGGGGAGGACAAAGAGACCCACAGATCTACTACCAACAGAGTCCTGATAGGATTCAGGCCATTCAGCAGGTAACTGACCCCCAGATTTAGAACAATGCAATTTGTGAATGGGAGAGAAAGGAGAAGAGAGAATTAATTTTGCATCTACTCAGCTGAGCTCAGTGCTGTACTGACTCAGATTCATTACCTCCCAGGTCATGCTGTTATTTTCCACTTGAATGTTGGAACCTGATCAAGACTTCAGTATCAAAATGATTCCTTGGCAGTTCTTATTTAGAAGCAGTTAGCCTCTACTTTCCTCCAGGTCAGCCTCAGGCTTTCATACACTCACTTCTCCCCTGAGTCATCCCTGGTGCCTCCAATGTGTACTGCCCCTGTGTCAGTGAGACGGAAACAAACCTTGACATCCAACTATCAATATCTTTCTTTCCTGCTACTTTGTCTGATGCTACTCCATTCATCTGGAACATTCTTTGGTCCCCTTCTTTTACTTATTAAAATCCTATCCATTTGAAGTCCCAAGAGTTCTCTTCTTGCATTAGGTCTTCATCAAAATGCAAGTATCTTTTCTCACCATGGAATGCTCACAGGACCTTTCCCCTCTCTTGCAGTCCTTCCTACTGTGCCATTTGTTATAACCCTTGGAGGTTTTATCTGGTTCTCTGGAGTGAGAGGATGACAGATATGCACAGCAGCTCTGGGCTACTTGTGTTCTCTGGAGCTACTCCATTAATGGGCTGTCCTCAGAACTCTGGTATTACCTAAGTTGAGGACAACTTCCTGACCTCCTAATCCTAAACTCAAATGTCTGCCTTTACAGGTGTCCCTGAATACCCACCCTCTGCTCATGCCTTGCCTTAACCTGCCTCAGTCTACAATAATTATCCACTGATGAGTCTTATCAAGATTGTCCATTGCAGAACTGAGGAGGTGATAGAAATGTAAAAATGCCTAGTAACTCAGGAGGCTCTGTGATTTGTGAGTGGCAGAAAGGCAGCAGATCCCAGAATTTGGGCTGGAGTATGGTAGTCCAGGGAAGAGGTTACCATCCAGAGATGGCTGAGATGGATTCTCTCCTCATTTTGGTGTTCTTGAACTTGTGTTCTCAGTGTCATGTTAACAACCAAGCAGAAACTCCAAGATTAAACTACACCAGGCATCACTCAGGCAATTACAGTAGCTGTCAAAGGTTTCAGAACCAACATCTGATCTGACCCTTTCTAAATGACTCAGAAGTGGCATTTTAATGAGAAGAAGGCAGAAGTACATGCGTGCGTGCGTGCACGTGTGTGTGTGTGTGTGTGTGTGTGTGTGTGTGTGTAATTGACCAGATATTTTATGGAAAAATGGACAGTTTTCCTGTCTGTCCAGAGTATGTAGGTGGGATGGAGCAGAGCCAAGGGTTGCAGGCCTCTGCTTTCTGCTTCTGCTCCCTGTCTCTACTGGCTGCAGCATCTCACACAGAGAAGAGATGAGCATGTCACCCTGGTTGGGTGTAATGATCTAGAATGTTTTGAGGGTGACTCATTTACCAATTCCAGTCAGTACCCTCTTTCCTCATCTCATTATGGTCAAGGGGAATCTTTTGAGTGCCAACCTTTAGTATATTAATAAAAGTTGTGCCCTCTTCACCCCTAAGTCTGCAATGTGTTCAGTACTTGAGAGGCAAGCTGTAGCTTCTGGTCCCTCCCCACTCAGGTCCTGGCAGTAACTAGTAACTTTCTGTGTCTATTTGCCCATTCTATATATTTCCACACAAATTAAGTATTGTGTGTATCTGTCTTCCTCCAGGGAGCATATTTCCAAGGTAAGACATTAAAAAGGACAGCCTATGAGACAGACTTTGCTTCCAATACCAGTTTTGTGTACGGTCTCTAAGATGATCAAAATTGAGGATTCATTAGAAGTACTTATAAAACTCACTGATATACATTATGCTCATGATTATAGCTTGTTATTATTATCATATTGTCAATATGTAGCAGCACCCACAAGGCACAGCTAACCAGGAAAGGTGTCAACAGCTTTGATGTTTATGTTGTCATTGGAACTTGATTGTGCAAACCTGATTAGTTTCCAGTCTCTTTGGAGGTAAGTGGTAGCCATATGCCCCAAAGTCTCTACTTTAAATTCTGTTAACATATGGCTGACCAAAGTTCCATCTTTAGGATATAGCAAGGGTCTACATGTTGTCTACCAGGACCCAACAGCAAAACTTTCTTTAGGTTTTCTACATAACTAGTTCATCCACAATGTGGCCACTATCAGTATTCATTTCCTTGTCAGAATGAATTGAAATTCATTGCAGGGATTTACCATGTTCTGTTCATCCATTCATTAGTAAACCTTGGATTTTCTCTACTTTTCAGATATTGTGACCAGAGTCATCTCTCCAGATCCAAAGGGATGGTTCCCCACCCAGGAGTCCCAACCCACCAAGATGCTAAGTCCCTTAAATAAAATGACACTAGCATATAACCACACGTGTCCTCCCATGTACCTTAAACTATCTCTATATTATGCATATTATCTAGTATAATGTAAACATACTATCAGTAGCTGGCATTATTTATAAAAAGAAGTCTGTACATATTCAATGCACACATAACCTTTGTTAGTAGTGCAGGAATGAGACTCAAGGCTAATCACAGTCATATAACATAGCTAAGGAAAATGAGGACCTGTGTTGGGAGGCATAGGACAGAAAGCTAAGGTAGGGTGTGGATATGTATCAATTCATTCATATGAGTTCCTTGTTGTACCTGGTACATGGAAAATTCAAGTTTTTCATTCTGGGCATTTTTTCCCAGGTGTTTTTGATCAGTGTTTTTTGCTTTTTTTTTTTTTTTTTTAATATTGAACTTGTAGTTTTAGAGGGCTGACTTTCATTATTATGAGCATTCATGTACGAGTGTGTCTATAGTTTCAATTCTCTTAGATATATTCTGAATCATATGGTCACTGTTTAATTCAATAACTACTGGTCTGTTTTCTAAAGTGCTCACATGATTTAATAGCACATTATTATTTTATCATTATTCTTTATAATTGCCCTTATAGAATGTTGGGGAATTTCACTGTAGTTTTATTCCCCTAAACATAAATGATATTGGGCAGTGTTTCATGTTTATTGTCTATTTATTTATCATTTTGGAGAGATGTCTGTTCAATCCATCGTCCATTTTAAAGTGGAGTTACTTACCTTTGTTTTGGATTGTGAGAGTTCTTCATGTGTTCTGAAATAAGCTTCTTGTCAGACAATGTCAACATTTCCTCTCATTCTCTGGGCTGTTTTTCCACTTTCTTGATAGGATTCATCAAAACACACAATTTCAGCATTTCAATTTAATTGTTCTTGTATATTTTTTCTTTTGTTTAACATAATATTTAAGAAATCATTGGTTTATACCTATATTGCTCTCTAATAATTTTAGCTTTGATGCTGACTGAGGTTTTAATCCAGTTCAGATAAATTTTGGATGTGGTGTGAGGTAGGGGTCTGACTTCATGCTTGTGCATGTGACTTTGAAGTTACTGTTTTGGGACCATTTGTTGAAAAGACTGTTTTCCTTTCGTTGAATTGTTTCTTGGCTTCCTTGTTAAATCAGTTTACCATAAATTTAAGGTTACAGTCCTGAACTCTAAATTTCATTCCATTGATTCCCACATTTTTTTGTTATATTAATGTCATATATACTGTCTTAATTTTTGTAGCTTCACTTTATTTTGTGAATTTGTTTGTAGTTGTGAAATTAAGAAGTATGAGAGCTTTTGTTTTTCTTTTGCAAAGTTGTCTTGCCTAGTCTGAACTTGTTGCAATTTTTATAACCCATATGTTAATTTTTGAAAAAAAAAAAGGGAATAAATGGGAGGCTTTGGTAGAGACTGCATTGAATCTGTAAATTAATTTGGATATACTATCATGCTGACTATAGCAAATCTGTAGTCCATGAATACAGACTGCTTTTCCATTTGTTTGTGCCTACCTTAATTTCTTTCAATAATGTGTTTCTGTTTCTAATTTACAAATCTTTTAAGTCTTTTGTTAATTTATTCTTTAGTATCTTATTCTTTCAATGCTATTGTTAATGGGATTGTTTTCTTGATTTCATATTTGAATTTTTCACTATTCATATGTAGATCTTACATTAATTACATTAATTATCCTCTATCTACCAGAAGATGTAAAAAAGGAATGGGTTTATCCAAAGCTATCACTGAAGAAGTTAAGAAGACACATCCCTGTCTCAGGGGATTCATGGCACAGACAGCGTTAACAGGAGAAGAAAGTGGAGTTCAGAAGGACAGTGTTCAGGAAGTCCATGGCTGACAGACAGAATGGCAGTCATGACCTGTGTCATCCTCAGGTGGCTCCTCTTTCCTCTCATGGAGTCTGAGGAGGTGGGGGAGAATTTCAATGGGACCCAATTACAAAATTGCTGGAACTGTCTAGGGTACTATATGCATCCCTTAATATTTTCTATATAACATCATTTACTTCTTCCTTTTTGTGTGTAACTTTTATTACCTTTTCTTGTCTAATTGCTCTGGCTATAAACTATAGTATGGAGTTGAACAGAAGTGGCATGAGTGGGTTTCCTTACCTTATTCCTGGTATGGGGGTAAAGTGTCCAGTCTTTTACCATGAAGTGTAGTAGTGGTCGTGTTTCACTAGGAAGATCCTCACAAGGTTGAGAAAATTCTCTTCTAGTGTTTGCCAAGTGTGTTTCATTTTCTCAATGTGAAAAGGTATTGAATTTGTCCA